>NW_028126485.1:684726-1369452 GCF_965194825.1 Balaenoptera physalus
CCATGGCCTTGTCATCACAATGTTCCATGGCCTCTGACATCACTATGCTCTATGGTTTTTCTCATCACAATGCTCTTTGACCCCTGTCATCACAATGCTTGATGACCATTGTCATCACAATGCTCCAAGAACCCTGTCATCACAATGCTCCATGCCGTTGACATCACAATGCTCCATGGCCCTTGTAATTAGAATGCTCCATGCCCTTGTCATCACAATGCTCCAGAACACTTGTGATCATAATACGCCTTTCCTGTGTCATCCCATTGCTCAATGACCCTTGTCATCAAAATATTCCTTGTCCTTTGTCATCACAATGCTCCATGATACCTTTAATCAAAATTCTACATGACAACTGTCATCACAATGCAAGATGACCAATGTCATCACAAGGCCCCATGACACGTCTCATCAGAATTCGCCTTGGCCCTTGACATCTCAATGCTGTATGAACCGTGTCATCACTAGGTTCCAGGACACTTGTCATCACAATGCTCCATGAACTCTGTTATCTCAATGTTCCATGGCCTTTGTATTCACAATGCTCCATTGTCCTGATAATCGCATTGCTCCATGAACACTTTCATCACAATGCTCCTTGACCACTGTCACCCTAATTCCCCATGACGTCTCGCCTCACTGTCTTCCAAGGCCACTCTCATCAAAATGCTCCATGATCTGTGTCAGCACAATATTGCATGACACTTGTCATCACAATGCTCCATGATGCCTGTCATCACAATGCTCCATGAATTTGTTATCACAATGCTCCAGGACCAGTTTCATCACAATACTCCATCCCCCTTTTCATCACAGTGCACAATGAAACCTTTCATTACAATGCTCCATGACACTTGTCATCACAATGCTCAACGGCCTTTATCGTCACAATGCTCCCAGGCACTTTTCATCACGATGTTCCATGAAAACTTACATCACTTTGCTCCACGACCATTGTCATCACAATAGTCCATACCCTTGTCAACACAATGCTGCATAATCCCTGTCATCACAATTCTCCTTGACTGCTGTCATCACGATAATCCAGGACAATTTTCATAACAATGGTTCATTCCCCCAGTCATCTCAGTGCTCCATGATACCTTTCATCACAATTCCTAGATGATCAATGTCATCACAAGGCCCCATGACACCTGTCATCACAATTTGCTATGACCCTTGTCATCACAATACTCGATGAACCGTGTCGTCACAGTGTTCCAGGGCACATGTCATCACAATGATCCATGACGACTTTCATCACAATGCTCCAATACACCTGTCATCACAATGCTCCATGGCCCCTGTTATCATATTGCTCCATGATCACTTTCATCACAATGATCCATGACCAATGTCATCACCATTCCTAATGACGCCTGTCATCTCAATGCTCCATGGCACCTTCATCACAATGCTCCATGAACCCATTCATCATAATGTTCCCTGTCCTTTTCATCACAATGTTCCATGGGCCCTGTCATCACAATGCTCCATGCGCTTGTCATCAAAATGCTCCAGAACTCTTGTCATCATAATGCTCCATGCCAATGTCATCAAAATGCCCCATGACACTTGTCATCACAATGCTCCACGTCATTTGTCATCACAATGCTCCATGACCCTTGTCATAACAATGGTCCATGGCCTTGTCATCACAATGTTCCATGGCCTCTGACATCACTATGCTCTATGGTTTTTCTCATCACAATGCTCTTTGACCCCTGTCATCACAATGCTTGATGACCATTGTCATCACAATGCTCCAAGAACCCTGTCATCACAATGCTCCATGCCGTTGACATCACAATGCTCCATGGCCCTTGTAATTAGAATGCTCCATGCCCTTGTCATCACAATGCTCCAGAACACTTGTGATCATAATACGCCTTTCCTGTGTCATCCCATTGCTCAATGACCCTTGTCATCAAAATATTCCTTGTCCTTTGTCATCACAATGCTCCATGATACCTTTAATCAAAATTCTACATGACAACTGTCATCACAATGCAAGATGACCAATGTCATCACAAGGCCCCATGACACGTCTCATCACAATTCGCCTTGGCCCTTGACATCTCAATGCTGTATGAACCGTGTCATCACTAGGTTCCAGGACACTTGTCATCACAATGCTCCATGAACTCTGTTATCTCAATGTTCCATGGCCTTTGTATTCACAATGCTCCATTGTCCTGATAATCGCATTGCTCCATGAACACTTTCATCACAATGCTCCTTGACCACTGTCACCCTAATTCCCCATGACGTCTCGCCTCACTGTCTTCCAAGGCCACTCTCATCAAAATGCTCCATGATCTGTGTCAGCACAATATTGCATGACACTTGTCATCACAATGCTCCATGATGCCTGTCATCACAATGCTCCATGAATTTGTTATCACAATGCTCCAGGACCAGTTTCATCACAATACTCCATCCCCCTTTTCATCACAGTGCACAATGAAACCTTTCATTACAATGCTCCATGACACTTGTCATCACAATGCTCAACGGCCTTTATCGTCACAATGCTCCCAGGCACTTTTCATCACGATGTTCCATGAAAACTTACATCACTTTGCTCCACGACCATTGTCATCACAATAGTCCATACCCTTGTCAACACAATGCTGCATAATCCCTGTCATCACAATTCTCCTTGACTGCTGTCATCACGATAATCCAGGACAATTTTCATAACAATGGTTCATTCCCCCAGTCATCTCAGTGCTCCATGATACCTTTCATCACAATTCCTAGATGATCAATGTCATCACAAGGCCCCATGACACCTGTCATCACAATTTGTTATGACCCTTGTCATCACAATACTCGATGAACCGTGTCATCACAGTGTTCCAGGGCACATGTCATCACAATGATCCATGACGACTTTCATCACAATGCTCCAATACACCTGTCATCACAATGCTCCATGGCCCCTGTTATCATATTGCTCCATGATCACTTTCATCACAATGATCCATGACCAATGTCATCACCATTCCTAATGACGCCTGTCATCTCAATGCTCCATGGCACCTTCATCACAATGCTCCATGAACCCATTCATCACAATGTTCCCTGTCCTTTTCATCACAATGTTCCATGGGCCCTGTCATCACAATGCTCCATGCGCTTGTCATCAAAATGCTCCAGAACTCTTGTCATCATAATGCTCCATGCCAATGTCATCAAAATGCCCCATGACACTTGTCATCACAATGCTCCACGTCATTTGTCATCACAATGCTCCATGACCCTTGTCATAACAATGGTCCATGGCCTTGTCATCACAATGTTCCATGGCCTCTGACATCACTATGCTCTATGGTTTTTCTCATCACAATGCTCTTTGACCCCTGTCATCACAATGCTTGATGACCATTGTCATCACAATGCTCCAAGAACCCTGTCATCACAATGCTCCATGCCGTTGACATCACAATGCTCCATGGCCCTTGTAATTAGAATGCTCCATGCCCTTGTCATCACAATGCTCCAGAACACTTGTGATCATAATACGCCTTTCCTGTGTCATCCCATTGCTCAATGACCCTTGTCATCAAAATATTCCTTGTCCTTTGTCATCACAATGCTCCATGATACCTTTAATCAAAATTCTACATGACAACTGTCATCACAATGCAAGATGACCAATGTCATCACAAGGCCCCATGACACGTCTCATCAGAATTCGCCTTGGCCCTGGACATCTCAATGCTGTATGAACCGTGTCATCACTAGGTTCCAGGACACTTGTCATCACAATGCTCCATGAACTCTGTTATCTCAATGTTCCATGGCCTTTGTATTCACAATGCTCCATTGTCCTGATAATCGCATTGCTCCATGAACACTTTCATCACAATGCTCCTTGACCACTGTCACCCTAATTCCCCATGACGTCTCGCCTCACTGTCTTCCAAGGCCACTCTCATCAAAATGCTCCATGATCTGTGTCAGCACAATATTGCATGACACTTGTCATCACAATGCTCCATGATGCCTGTCATCACAATGCTCCATGAATTTGTTATCACAATGCTCCAGGACCAGTTTCATCACAATACTCCATCCCCCTTTTCATCACAGTGCACAATGAAACCTTTCATTACAATGCTCCATGACACTTGTCATCACAATGCTCAACGGCCTTTATCGTCACAATGCTCCCAGGCACTTTTCATCACGATGTTCCATGAAAACTTACATCACTTTGCTCCACGACCATTGTCATCACAATAGTCCATACCCTTGTCAACACAATGCTGCATAATCCCTGTCATCACAATTCTCCTTGACTGCTGTCATCACGATAATCCAGGACAATTTTCATAACAATGGTTCATTCCCCCAGTCATCTCAGTGCTCCATGATACCTTTCATCACAATTCCTAGATGATCAATGTCATCACAAGGCCCCATGACACCTGTCATCACAATTTGCTATGACCCTTGTCATCACAATACTCGATGAACCGTGTCATCACAGTGTTCCAGGGCACATGTCATCACAATGATCCATGACGACTTTCATCACAATGCTCCAATACACCTGTCATCACAATGCTCCATGGCCCCTGTTATCATATTGCTCCATGATCACTTTCATCACAATGATCCATGACCAATGTCATCACCATTCCTAATGACGCCTGTCATCTCAATGCTCCATGGCACCTTCATCACAATGCTCCATGAACCCATTCATCACAATGTTCCCTGTCCTTTTCATCACAATGTTCCATGGGCCCTGTCATCACAATGCTCCATGCGCTTGTCATCAAAATGCTCCAGAACTCTTGTCATCATAATGCTCCATGCCAATGTCATCAAAATGCCCCATGACACTTGTCATCACAATGCTCCACGTCATTTGTCATCACAATGCTCCATGACCCTTGTCATAACAATGGTCCATGGCCTTGTCATCACAATGTTCCATGGCCTCTGACATCACTATGCTCTATGGTTTTTCTCATCACAATGCTCTTTGACCCCTGTCACCACAATGCTTGATGACCATTGTCATCACAATGCTCCAAGAACCCTGTCATCACAATGCTCCATGCCGTTGACATCACAATGCTCCATGGCCCTTGTAATTAGAATGCTCCATGCCCTTGTCATCACAATGCTCCAGAACACTTGTGATCATAATACGCCTTTCCTGTGTCATCCCATTGCTCAATGACCCTTGTCATCAAAATATTCCTTGTCCTTTGTCATCACAGTGCTCCATGATACCTTTAATCAAAATTCTACATGACAACTGTCATCACAATGCAAGATGACCAATGTCATCACAAGGCCCCATGACACGTGTCATCACAATTCGCCTTGGCCCAGGACATCTCAATGCTGTATGAACCGTGTCATCACTAGGTTCCAGGACACTTGTCATCACAATGCTCCATGAACTCTGTTATCTCAATGTTCCATGGCCTTTGTATTCACAATGCTCCATTGTCCTGATAATCGCATTGCTCCATGAACACTTTCATCACAATGCTCCTTGACCACTGTCACCCTAATTCCCCATGACGTCTCGCCTCACTTTCTTCCAAGGCCACTCTCATCAAAATGCTCCATGATCTGTGTCAGCACAATATTGCATGACACTTGTCATCACAATGCTCCATGATGCCTGTCATCACAATGCTCCATGAATTTGTTATCACAATGCTCCAGGACCAGTTTCATCACAATACTCCATCCCCCTTTTCATCACAGTGCACAATGAAACCTTTCATTACAATGCTCCATGACACTTGTCATCACAATGCTCAACGGCCTTTATCGTCACAATGCTCCCAGGCACTTTTCATCACGATGTTCCATGAAAACTTACATCACTTTGCTCCACGACCATTGTCATCACAATAGTCCATACCCTTGTCAACACAATGCTGCATAATCCCTGTCATCACAATTCTCCTTGACTGCTGTCATCACGATAATCCAGGACAATTTTCAGAACAATGGTTCATTCCCCCAGTCATCTCAGTGCTCCATGATACCTTTCATCACAATTCCTAGATGATCAATGTCATCACAAGGCCCCATGACACCTGTCATCACAATTTGCTATGACCCTTGTCATCACAATACTCGATGAACCGTGTCATCACAGTGTTCCAGGGCACATGTCATCACAATGATCCATGACGACTTTCATCACAATGCTCCAATACACCTGTCATCACAATGCTCCATGGCCCCTGTTATCATATTGCTCCATGATCACTTTCATCACAATGATCCATGACCAATGTCATCACCATTCCTAATGACGCCTGTCATCTCAATGCTCCATGGCACCTTCATCACAATGCTCCATGAACCCATTCATCACAATGTTCCCTGTCCTTTTCATCACAATGTTCCATGGGCCCTGTCATCACAATGCTCCATGCGCTTGTCATCAAAATGCTCCAGAACTCTTGTCATCATAATGCTCCATGCCAATGTCATCAAAATGCCCCATGACACTTGTCATCACAATGCTCCACGTCATTTTTCATCACAATGCTCCATGACCCTTGTCATAACAATGGTCCATGGCCTTGTCATCACAATGTTCCATGGCCTCTGACATCACTATGCTCTATGGTTTTTCTCATCACAATGCTCTTTGACCCCTGTCATCACAATGCTTGATGACCATTGTCATCACAATGCTCCAAGAACCCTGTCATCACAATGCTCCATGCCGTTGACATCACAATGCTCCATGGCCCTTGTAATTAGAATGCTCCATGCCCTTGTCATCACAATGCTCCAGAACACTTGTGATCATAATACGCCTTTCCTGTGTCATCCCATTGCTCAATGACCCTTGTCATCAAAATATTCCTTGTCCTTTGTCATCACAGTGCTCCATGATACCTTTAATCAAAATTCTACATGACAACTGTCATCACAATGCAAGATGACCAATGTCATCACAAGGCCCCATGACACGTGTCATCACAATTCGCCTTGGCCCTGGACATCTCAATGCTGTATGAACCGTGTCATCACTAGGTTCCAGGACACTTGTCATCACAATGCTCCATGAACTCTGTTATCACAATGTTCCATGGCCTTTGTATTCACAATGCTCCATTGTCCTGATAATCGCATTGCTCCATGAACACTTTCATCACAATGCTCCTTGACCACTGTCACCCTAATTCCCCATGACGTCTCGCCTCACTGTCTTCCAAGGCCACTCTCATCAAAATGCTCCATGATCTGTGTCAGCACAATATTGCATGACACTTGTCATCACAATGCTCCATGATGCCTGTCATCACAATGCTCCATGAATTTGTTATCACAATGCTCCAGGACCAGTTTCATCACAATACTCCATCCCCCTTTTCATCACAGTGCACAATGAAACCTTTCATTACAATGCTCCATGACCCTTGTCATCACAATGCTCAATGGCCTTTATCGTCACAATGCTCCCAGGCACTTTTCATCACGATGTTCCATGAAAACTTACATCACTTTGCTCCACGACCATTGTCATCACAATAGTCCATACCCTTGTCAACACAATGCTGCATAATCCCTGTCATCACAATTCTCCTTGACTGCTGTCATCACGATAATCCAGGACAATTTTCAGAACAATGGTTCATTCCCCCAGTCATCTCAGTGCTCCATGATACCTTTCATCACAATTCCTAGATGATCAATGTCATCACAAGGCCCCATGACACCTGTCATCACAATTTGCTATGACCCTTGTCATCACAATACTCGATGAACCGTGTCATCACAGTGTTCCAGGGCACATGTCATCACAATGATCCATGACGACTTTCATCACAATGCTCCAATACACCTGTCATCACAATGCTCCATGGCCCCTGTTATCATATTGCTCCATGATCACTTTCATCACAATGATCCATGACCAATGTCATCACCATTCCTAATGACGCCTGTCATCTCAATGCTCCATGGCACCTTCATCACAATGCTCCATGAACCCATTCATCACAATGTTCCCTGTCCTTTTCATCACAATGTTCCATGGGCCCTGTCATCACAATGCTCCATGCGCTTGTCATCAAAATGCTCCAGAACTCTTGTCATCATAATGCTCCATGCCAATGTCATCAAAATGCCCCATGACACTTGTCATCACAATGCTCCACGTCATTTGTCATCACAATGCTCCATGACCCTTGTCATAACAATGGTCCATGGCCTTGTCATCACAATGTTCCATGGCCTCTGACATCACTATGCTCTATGGTTTTTCTCATCACAATGCTCTTTGACCCCTGTCATCACAATGCTTGATGACCATTGTCATCACAATGCTCCAAGAACCCTGTCATCACAATGCTCCATGCCGTTGACATCACAATGCTCCATGGCCCTTGTAATTAGAATGCTCTATGCCCTTGTCATCACAATGCTCCAGAACACTTGTGATCATAATACGCCTTTCCTGTGTCATCCCATTGCTCAATGACCCTTGTCATCAAAATATTCCTTGTCCTTTGTCATCACAGTGCTCCATGATACCTTTAATCAAAATTCTACATGACAACTGTCATCACAATGCAAGATGACCAATGTCATCACAAGGCCCCATGACACGTGTCATCACAATTCGCCTTGGCCCTGGACATCTCAATGCTGTATGAACCGTGTCATCACTAGGTTCCAAGACACTTGTCATCACAATGCTCCATGAACTCTGTTATCTCAATGTTCCATGGCCTTTGTATCCACAATGCTCCATTGTCCTGATAATCGCATTGCTCCATGAACACTTTCATCACAATGCTCCTTGACCACTGTCACCCTAATTCCCCATGACGTCTCGCCTCACTGTCTTCCAAGGCCACTCTCATCAAAATGCTCCATGATCTGTGTCAGCACAATATTGCATGACACTTGTCATCACAATGCTCCATGATGCCTGTCATCACAATGCTCCATGAATTTGTTATCACAATGCTCCAGGACCAGTTTCATCACAATACTCCATCCCCCTTTTCATCACAGTGCACAATGAAACCTTTCATTACAATGCTCCATGACACTTGTCATCACAATGCTCAATGGCCTTTATCGTCACAATGCTCCCAGGCACTTTTCATCACGATGTTCCATGAAAACTTACATCACTTTGCTCCACGACCATTGTCATCACAATAGTCCATACCCTTGTCAACACAATGCTGCATAATCCCTGTCATCACAATTCTCCTTGACTGCTGTCATCACGATAATCCAGGACAATTTTCAGAACAATGATTCATTCCCCCAGTCATCTCAGTGCTCCATGATACCTTTCATCACAATTCCTAGATGATCAATGTCATCACAAGGCCCCATGACACCTGTCATCACAATTTGCTATGACCCTTGTCATCACAATACTCGATGAACCGTGTCATCACAGTGTTCCAGGGCACATGTCATCACAATGATCCATGACGACTTTCATCACAATGCTCCAATACACCTGTCATCACAATGCTCCATGGCCCCTGTTATCATATTGCTCCATGATCACTTTCATCACAATGATCCATGACCAATGTCATCACCATTCCTAATGACGCCTGTCATCTCAATGCTCCATGGCACCTTCATCACAATGCTCCATGAACCCATTCATCACAATGTTCCCTGTCCTTTTCATCACAATGTTCCATGGGCCCTGTCATCACAATGCTCCATGCGCTTGTCATCAAAATGCTCCAGAACTCTTGTCATCATAATGCTCCATGCCAATGTCATCAAAATGCCCCATGACACTTGTCATCACAATGCTCCACGTCATTTGTCATCACAATGCTCCATGACCCTTGTCATAACAATGGTCCATGGCCTTGTCATCACAATGTTCCATGGCCTCTGACATCACTATGCTCTATGGTTTTTCTCATCACAATGCTCTTTGACCCCTGTCATCACAATGCTTGATGACCATTGTCATCACAATGCTCCAAGAACCCTGTCATCACAATGCTCCATGCCGTTGACATCACAATGCTCCATGGCCCTTGTAATTAGAATGCTCCATGCCCTTGTCATCACAATGCTCCAGAACACTTGTGATCATAATACGCCTTTCCTGTGTCATCCCATTGCTCAATGACCCTTGTCATCAAAATATTCCTTGTCCTTTGTCATCACAGTGCTCCATGATACCTTTAATCAAAATTCTACATGACAACTGTCATCACAATGCAAGATGACCAATGTCATCACAAGGCCCCATGACACGTGTCATCACAATTCGCCTTGGCCCTGGACATCTCAATGCTGTATGAACCGTGTCATCACTAGGTTCCAGGACACTTGTCATCACAATGCTCCATGAACTCTGTTATCTCAATGTTCCATGGCCTTTGTATTCACAAAGCTCCATTGTCCTGATAATCGCATTGCTCCATGAACACTTTCATCACAATGCTCCTTGACCACTCTCACCCTAATTCCCCATGACGTCTCGCCTCACTGTCTTCCAAGGCCACTCTCATCAAAATGCTCCATGATCTGTGTCAGCACAATATTGCATGACACTTGTCATCACAATGCTCCATGATGCCTGTCATCACAATGCTCCATGAATTTGTTATCACAATGCTCCAGGACCAGTTTCATCACAATACTCCATCCCCCTTTTCATCACAGTGCACAATGAAACCTTTCATTACAATGCTCCATGACACTTGTCATCACAATGCTCAATGGCCTTTATCGTCACAATGCTCCCAGGCACTTTTCATCACGATGTTCCATGAAAACTTACATCACTTTGCTCCACGACCATTGTCATCACAATAGTCCATACCCTTGTCAACACAATGCTGCATAATCCCTGTCATCACAATTCTCCTTGACTGCTGTCATCACGATAATCCAGGACAATTTTCATAACAATGGTTCATTCCCCCAGTCATCTCAGTGCTCCATGATACCTTTCATCACAATTCCTAGATGATCAATGTCATCACAAGGCCCTATGACACCTGTCATCACAATTTGCTATGACCCTCGTCATCACAATACTCGATGAACCGTGTCATCACAGTGTTCCAGGGCACATGTCATCACAATGATCCATGACGACTTTCATCACAATGCTCCAATACACCTGTCATCACAATGCTCCATGGCCCCTGTTATCATATTGCTCCATGATCACTTTCATCACAATGATCCATGACCAATGTCATCACCATTCCTAATGACGCCTGTCATCTCAATGCTCCATGGCACCTTCATCACAATGCTCCATGAACCCATTCATCACAATGTTCCCTGTCCTTTTCATCACAATGTTCCATGGGCCCTGTCATCACAATGCTCCATGCGCTTGTCATCAAAATGCTCCAGAACTCTTGTCATCATAATGCTCCATGCCAATGTCATCAAAATGCCCCATGACACTTGTCATCACAATGCTCCACGTCATTTGTCATCACAATGCTCCATGACCCTTGTCATAACAATGGTCCATGGCCTTGTCATCACAATGTTCCATGGCCTCTGACATCACTATGCTCTATGGTTTTTCTCATCACAATGCTCTTTGACCCCTGTCATCACAATGCTTGATGACCATTGTCATCACAATGCTCCAAGAACCCTGTCATCACAATGCTCCATGCCGTTGACATCACAATGCTCATGGCCCTTGTAATTAGAATGCTCCATGCCCTTGTCATCACAATGCTCCAGAACACTTGTGATCATAATACGCCTTTCCTGTGTCATCCCATTGCTCAATGACCCTTGTCATCAAAATATTCCTTGTCCTTTGTCATCACAGTGCTCCATGATACCTTTAATCAAAATTCTACATGACAACTGTCATCACAATGCAAGATGACCAATGTCATCACAAGGCCCCATGACACGTGTCATCACAATTCGCCTTGTCCCTGGACATCTCAATGCTGTATGAACCGTGTCATCACTAGGTTCCAGGACACTTGTCATCACAATGCTCCATGAACTCTGTTATCTCAATGTTCCATGGCCTTTGTATTCACAATGCTCCATTGTCCTGATAATCGCATTGCTCCATGAACACTTTCATCACAATGCTCCTTGACCACTGTCACCCTAATTCCCCATGACGTCTCGCCTCACTGTCTTCCAAGGCCACTCTCATCAAAATGCTCCATGATCTGTGTCAGCACAATATTGCATGACACTTGTCATCACAATGCTCCATGATGCCTGTCATCACAATGCTCCATGAATTTGTTATCACAATGCTCCAGGACCAGTTTCATCACAATACTCCATCCCCCTTTTCATCACAGTGCACAATGAAACCTTTCATTACAATGCTCCATGACACTTGTCATCACAATGCTCAATGGCCTTTATCATCACAATGCTCCCAGGCACTTTTCATCACGATGTTCCATGAAAACTTACATCACTTTGCTCCACGACCATTGTCATCACAATAGTCCATACCCTTGTCAACACAATGCTGCATAATCCCTGTCATCACAATTCTCCTTGACTGCTGTCATCACGATAATCCAGGACAATTTTCAGAACAATGGTTCATTCCCCCAGTCATCTCAGTGCTCCATGATACCTTTCATCACAATTCCTAGATGATCAATGTCATCACAAGGCCCTATGACACCTGTCATCACAATTTGCTATGACCCTTGTCATCACAATACTCGATGAACCGTGTCATCACAGTGTTCCAGGGCACATGTCATCACAATGATCCATGACGACTTTCATCACAATGCTCCAATACACCTGTCATCACAATGCTCCATGGCCCCTGTTATCATATTGCTCCATGATCACTTTCATCACAATGATCCATGACCAATGTCATCACCATTCCTAATGACGCCTGTCATCTCAATGCTCCATGGCACCTTCATCACAATGCTCCATGAACCCATTCATCACAATGTTCCCTGTCCTTTTCATCACAATGTTCCATGGGCCCTGTCATCACAATGCTCCATGCGCTTGTCATCAAAATGCTCCAGAACTCTTGTCATCATAATGCTCCATGCCAATGTCATCAAAATGCCCCATGACACTTGTCATCACAATGCTCCACGTCATTTGTCATTACAATGCTCCATGACCCTTGTCATAACAATGGTCCATGGCCTTTTCATCACAATGTTCCATGGCCTCTGACATCACTATGCTCTATGGTTTTTCTCATCACAATGCTCTTTGACCCCTGTCATCACAGTGCTTGATGACCATTGTCATCACAATGCTCCAAGAACCCTGTCATCACAATGCTCCATGCCGTTGACATCACAATGCTCCATGGCCCTTGTAATTAGAATGCTCCATGCCCTTGTCATCACAATGCTCCAGAACACTTGTGATCATAATACGCCTTTCCTGTGTCATCCCATTGCTCAATGACCCTTGTCATCAAAATATTCCTTGTCCTTTGTCATCACAGTGCTCCATGATACCTTTAATCAAAATTCTACATGACAACTGTCATCACAATGCAAGATGACCAATGTCATCACAAGGCCCCATGACACGTGTCATCACAATTCGCCTTGGCCCTGGACATCTCAATGCTGTATGAACCGTGTCATCACTAGGTTCCAGGACACTTGTCATCACAATGCTCCATGAACTCTGTTATCTCAATGTTCCATGGCCTTTGTATTCACAATGCTCCATTGTCCTGATAATCGCATTGCTCCATGAACACTTTCATCACAATGCTCCTTGACCACTGTCACCCTAATTCCCCATGACGTCTCGCCTCACTGTCTTCCAAGGCCACTCTCATCAAAATGCTCCATGATCTGTGTCAGCACAATATTGCATGACACTTGTCATCACAATGCTCCATGATGCCTGTCATCACAATGCTCCATGAATTTGTTATCACAATGCTCCAGGACCAGTTTCATCACAATACTCCATCCCCCTTTTCATCACAGTGCACAATGAAACCTTTCATTACAATGCTCCATGACACTTGTCATCACAATGCTCAATGGCCTTTATCATCACAATGCTCCCAGGCACTTTTCATCACGATGTTCCATGAAAACTTACATCACTTTGCTCCACGACCATTGTCATCACAATAGTCCATACCCTTGTCAACACAATGCTGCATAATCCCTGTCATCACAATTCTCCTTGACTGCTGTCATCACGATAATCCAGGACAATTTTCATAACAATGGTTCATTCCCCCAGTCATCTCAGTGCTCCATGATACCTTTCATCACAATTCCTAGATGATCAATGTCATCACAAGGCCCTATGACACCTGTCATCACAATTTGCTATGACCCTCGTCATCACAATACTCGATGAACCGTGTCATCACAGTGTTCCAGGGCACATGTCATCACAATGATCCATGACGACTTTCATCACAATGCTCCAATACACCTGTCATCACAATGCTCCATGGCCCCTGTTATCATATTGCTCCATGATCACTTTCATCACAATGATCCATGACCAATGTCATCACCATTCCTAATGACGCCTGTCATCTCAATGCTCCATGGCACCTTCATCACAATGCTCCATGAACCCATTCATCACAATGTTCCCTGTCCTTTTCATCACAATGTTCCATGGGCCCTGTCATCACAATGCTCCATGCGCTTGTCATCAAAATGCTCCAGAACTCTTGTCATCATAATGCTCCATGCCAATGTCATCAAAATGCCCCATGACACTTGTCATCACAATGCTCCACGTCATTTGTCATCACAATGCTCCATGACCCTTGTCATAACAATGGTCCATGGCCTTGTCATCACAATGTTCCATGGCCTCTGACATCACTATGCTCTATGGTTTTTCTCATCACAATGCTCTTTGACCCCTGTCATCACAATGCTTGATGACCATTGTCATCACAATGCTCCAAGAACCCTGTCATCACAATGCTCCATGCCGTTGACATCACAATGCTCATGGCCCTTGTAATTAGAATGCTCCATGCCCTTGTCATCACAATGCTCCAGAACACTTGTGATCATAATACGCCTTTCCTGTGTCATCCCATTGCTCAATGACCCTTGTCATCAAAATATTCCTTGTCCTTTGTCATCACAGTGCTCCATGATACCTTTAATCAAAATTCTACATGACAACTGTCATCACAATGCAAGATGACCAATGTCATCACAAGGCCCCATGACACGTGTCATCACAATTCGCCTTGTCCCTGGACATCTCAATGCTGTATGAACCGTGTCATCACTAGGTTCCAGGACACTTGTCATCACAATGCTCCATGAACTCTGTTATCTCAATGTTCCATGGCCTTTGTATTCACAATGCTCCATTGTCCTGATAATCGCATTGCTCCATGAACACTTTCATCACAATGCTCCTTGACCACTGTCACCCTAATTCCCCATGACGTCTCGCCTCACTGTCTTCCAAGGCCACTCTCATCAAAATGCTCCATGATCTGTGTCAGCACAATATTGCATGACACTTGTCATCACAATGCTCCATGATGCCTGTCATCACAATGCTCCATGAATTTGTTATCACAATGCTCCAGGACCAGTTTCATCACAATACTCCATCCCCCTTTTCATCACAGTGCACAATGAAACCTTTCATTACAATGCTCCATGACACTTGTCATCACAATGCTCAATGGCCTTTATCATCACAATGCTCCCAGGCACTTTTCATCACGATGTTCCATGAAAACTTACATCACTTTGCTCCACGACCATTGTCATCACAATAGTCCATACCCTTGTCAACACAATGCTGCATAATCCCTGTCATCACAATTCTCCTTGACTGCTGTCATCACGATAATCCAGGACAATTTTCAGAACAATGGTTCATTCCCCCAGTCATCTCAGTGCTCCATGATACCTTTCATCACAATTCCTAGATGATCAATGTCATCACAAGGCCCTATGACACCTGTCATCACAATTTGCTATGACCCTTGTCATCACAATACTCGATGAACCGTGTCATCACAGTGTTCCAGGGCACATGTCATCACAATGATCCATGACGACTTTCATCACAATGCTCCAATACACCTGTCATCACAATGCTCCATGGCCCCTGTTATCATATTGCTCCATGATCACTTTCATCACAATGATCCATGACCAATGTCATCACCATTCCTAATGACGCCTGTCATCTCAATGCTCCATGGCACCTTCATCACAATGCTCCATGAACCCATTCATCACAATGTTCCCTGTCCTTTTCATCACAATGTTCCATGGGCCCTGTCATCACAATGCTCCATGCGCTTGTCATCAAAATGCTCCAGAACTCTTGTCATCATAATGCTCCATGCCAATGTCATCAAAATGCCCCATGACACTTGTCATCACAATGCTCCACGTCATTTGTCATTACAATGCTCCATGACCCTTGTCATAACAATGGTCCATGGCCTTTTCATCACAATGTTCCATGGCCTCTGACATCACTATGCTCTATGGTTTTTCTCATCACAATGCTCTTTGACCCCTGTCATCACAGTGCTTGATGACCATTGTCATCACAATGCTCCAAGAACCCTGTCATCACAATGCTCCATGCCGTTGACATCACAATGCTCCATGGCCCTTGTAATTAGAATGCTCCATGCCCTTGTCATCACAATGCTCCAGAACACTTGTGATCATAATACGCCTTTCCTGTGTCATCCCATTGCTCAATGACCCTTGTCATCAAAATATTCCTTGTCCTTTGTCATCACAGTGCTCCATGATACCTTTAATCAAAATTCTACATGACAACTGTCATCACAATGCAAGATGACCAATGTCATCACAAGGCCCCATGACACGTGTCATCACAATTCGCCTTGGCCCTGGACATCTCAATGCTGTATGAACCGTGTCATCACTAGGTTCCAGGACACTTGTCATCACAATGCTCCATGAACTCTGTTATCTCAATGTTCCATGGCCTTTGTATTCACAATGCTCCATTGTCCTGATAATCGCATTGCTCCATGAACACTTTCATCACAATGCTCCTTGACCACTGTCACCCTAATTCCCCATGACGTCTCGCCTCACTGTCTTCCAAGGCCACTCTCATCAAAATGCTCCATGATCTGTGTCAGCACAATATTGCATGACACTTGTCATCACAATGCTCCATGATGCCTGTCATCACAATGCTCCATGAATTTGTTATCACAATGCTCCAGGACCAGTTTCATCACAATACTCCATCCCCCTTTTCATCACAGTGCACAATGAAACCTTTCATTACAATGCTCCATGACACTTGTCATCACAATGCTCAATGGCCTTTATCATCACAATGCTCCCAGGCACTTTTCATCACGATGTTCCATGAAAACTTACATCACTTTTCTCCACGACCATTGTCATCACAATAGTCCATACCCTTGTCAACACAATGCTGCATAATCCCTGTCATCACAATTCTCCTTGACTGCTGTCATCACGATAATCCAGGACAATTTTCAGAACAATGGTTCATTCCCCCAGTCATCTCAGTGCTCCATGATACCTTTCATCACAATTCCTAGATGATCAATGTCATCACAAGGCCCCATGACACCTGTCATCACAATTTGCTATGACCCTTGTCATCACAATACTCGATGAACCGTGTCATCACAGTGTTCCAGGGCACATGTCATCACAATGATCCATGACGACTTTCATCACAATGCTCCAATACACCTGTCATCACAATGCTCCATGGCCCCTGTTATCATATTGCTCCATGATCACTTTCATCACAATGATCCATGACCAATGTCATCACCATTCCTAATGACGCCTGTCATCTCAATGCTCCATGGCACCTTCATCACAATGCTCCATGAACCCATTCATCACAATGTTCCCTGTCCTTTTCATCACAATGTTCCATGGGCCCTGTCATCACAATGCTCCATGCGCTTGTCATCAAAATGCTCCAGAACTCTTGTCATCATAATGCTCCATGCCAATGTCATCAAAATGCCCCATGACACTTGTCATCACAATGCTCCACGTCATTTGTCATTACAATGCTCCATGACCCTTGTCATAACAATGGTCCATGGCCTTTTCATCACAATGTTCCATGGCCTCTGACATCACTATGCTCTATGGTTTTTCTCATCACAATGCTCTTTGACCCCTGTCATCACAATGCTTGATGACCATTGTCATCACAATGCTCCAAGAACCCTGTCATCACAATGCTCCATGCCGTTGACATCACAATGCTCCATGGCCCTTGTAATTAGAATGCTCCATGCCCTTGTCATCACAATGCTCCAGAACACTTGTGATCATAATACGCCTTTCCTGTGTCATCCCATTGCTCAATGACCCTTGTCATCAAAATATTCCTTGTCCTTTGTCATCACAGTGCTCCATGATACCTTTAATCAAAATTCTACATGACAACTGTCATCACAATGCAAGATGACCAATGTCATCACAAGGCCCCATGACACGTGTCATCACAATTCGCCTTGGCCCTGGACATCTCAATGCTGTATGAACTGTGTCATCACTAGGTTCCAGGACACTTGTCATCACAATGCTCCATGAACTCTGTTATCTCAATGTTCCATGGCCTTTGTATTCACAATGCTCCATTGTCCTGATAATCGCATTGCTCCATGAACACTATCATCACAATGCTCCTTGACCACTCTCACCCTAATTCCCCATGACGTCTCGCCTCACTGTCTTCCAAGGCCACTCTCATTAAAATGCTCCATGATCTGTGTCAGCACAATATTGCATGACACTTGTCATCACAATGCTCCATGATGCCTGTCATCACAATGCTCCATGAATTTGTTATCACAATGCTCCAGGACCAGTTTCATCACAATACTCCATCCCCCTTTTCATCACAGTGCACAATGAAACCTTTCATTACAATGCTCCATGACACTTGTCATCACAATGCTCAATGGCCTTTATCATCACAATGCTCCCAGGCACTTTTCATCACGATGTTCCATGAAAACTTACATCACTTTTCTCCACGACCATTGTCATCACAATAGTCCATACCCTTGTCAACACAATGCTGCATAATCCCTGTCATCACAATTCTCCTTGACTGCTGTCATCACGATAATCCAGGACAATTTTCAGAACAATGGTTCATTCCCCCAGTCATCTCAGTGCTCCATGATACCTTTCATCACAATTCCTACATGATCAATGTCATCACAAGGCCCTATGACACCTGTCATCACAATTTGCTATGACCCTTGTCATCACAATACTCGATGAACCGTGTCATCACAGTGTTCCAGGGCACATGTCATCACAATGATCCATGACGACTTTCATCACAATGCTCCAATACACCTGTCATCACAATGCTCCATGGCCCCTGTTATCATATTGCTCCATGATCACTTTCATCACAATGATCCATGACCAATGTCATCACCATTCCTAATGACGCCTGTCATCTCAATGCTCCATGGCACCTTCATCACAATGCTCCATGAACCCATTCATCACAATGTTCCCTGTCCTTTTCATCACAATGTTCCATGGGCCCTGTCATCACAATGCTCCATGCGCTTGTCATCAAAATGCTCCAGAACTCTTGTCATCATAATGCTCCATGCCAATGTCATCAAAATGCCCCATGACACTTGTCATCACAATGCTCCACGTCATTTGTCATTACAATGCTCCATGACCCTTGTCATAACAATGGTCCATGGCCTTTTCATCACAATGTTCCATGGCCTCTGACATCACTATGCTCTATGGTTTTTCTCATCACAATGCTCTTTGACCCCTGTCATCACAGTGCTTGATGACCATTGTCATCACAATGCTCCAAGAACCCTGTCATCACAATGCTCCATGCCGTTGACATCACAATGCTCCATGGCCCTTGTAATTAGAATGCTCCATGCCCTTGTCATCACAATGCTCCAGAACACTTGTGATCATAATACGCCTTTCCTGTGTCATCCCATTGCTCAATGACCCTTGTCATCAAAATATTCCTTGTCCTTTGTCATCACAGTGCTCCATGATACCTTTAATCAAAATTCTACATGACAACTGTCATCACAATGCAAGATGACCAATGTCATCACAAGGCCCCATGACACGTGTCATCACAATTCGCCTTGGCCCTGGACATCTCAATGCTGTATGAACCGTGTCATCACTAGGTTCCAGGACACTTGTCATCACAATGCTCCATGAACTCTGTTATCTCAATGTTCCATGGCCTTTGTATTCACAATGCTCCATTGTCCTGATAATCGCATTGCTCCATGAACACTTTCATCACAATGCTCCTTGACCACTGTCACCCTAATTCCCCATGATGTCTCGCCTCACTGTCTTCCAAGGCCACTCTCATCAAAATGCTCCATGATCTGTGTCAGCACAATATTGCATGACACTTGTCATCACAATGCTCCATGATGCCTGTCATCACAATGCTCCATGAATTTGTTATCACAATGCTCCAGGACCAGTTTCATCACAATACTCCATCCCCCTTTTCATCACAGTGCACAATGAAACCTTTCATTACAATGCTCCATGACACTTGTCATCACAATGCTCAATGGCCTTTATCATCACAATGCTCCCAGGCACTTTTCATCACGATGTTCCATGAAAACTTACATCACTTTTCTCCACGACCATTGTCATCACAATAGTCCATACCCTTGTCAACACAATGCTGCATAATCCCTGTCATCACAATTCTCCTTGACTGCTGTCATCACGATAATCCAGGACAATTTTCAGAACAATGGTTCATTCCCCCAGTCATCTCAGTGCTCCATGATACCTTTCATCACAATTCCTAGATGATCAATGTCATCACAAGGCCCCATGACACCTGTCATCACAATTTGCTATGACCCTTGTCATCACAATACTCGATGAACCGTGTCATCACAGTGTTCCAGGGCACATGTCATCACAATGATCCATGACGACTTTCATCACAATGCTCCAATACACCTGTCATCACAATGCTCCATGGCCCCTGTTATCATATTGCTCCATGATCACTTTCATCACAATGATCCATGACCAATGTCATCACCATTCCTAATGACGCCTGTCATCTCAATGCTCCATGGCACCTTCATCACAATGCTCCATGAACCCATTCATCACAATGTTCCCTGTCCTTTTCATCACAATGTTCCATGGGCCCTGTCATCACAATGCTCCATGCGCTTGTCATCAAAATGCTCCAGAACTCTTGTCATCATAATGCTCCATGCCAATGTCATCAAAATGCCCCATGACACTTGTCATCACAATGCTCCACGTCATTTGTCATTACAATGCTCCATGACCCTTGTCATAACAATGGTCCATGGCCTTTTCATCACAATGTTCCATGGCCTCTGACATCACTATGCTCTATGGTTTTTCTCATCACAATGCTCTTTGACCCCTGTCATCACAATGCTTGATGACCATTGTCATCACAATGCTCCAAGAACCCTGTCATCACAATGCTCCATGCCGTTGACATCACAATGCTCCATGGCCCTTGTAATTAGAATGCTCCATGCCCTTGTCATCACAATGCTCCAGAACACTTGTGATCATAATACGCCTTTCCTGTGTCATCCCATTGCTCAATGACCCTTGTCATCAAAATATTCCTTGTCCTTTGTCATCACAGTGCTCCATGATACCTTTAATCAAAATTCTACATGACAACTGTCATCACAATGCAAGATGACCAATGTCATCACAAGGCCCCATGACACGTGTCATCACAATTCGCCTTGGCCCTGGACATCTCAATGCTGTATGAACTGTGTCATCACTAGGTTCCAGGACACTTGTCATCACAATGCTCCATGAACTCTGTTATCTCAATGTTCCATGGCCTTTGTATTCACAATGCTCCATTGTCCTGATAATCGCATTGCTCCATGAACACTATCATCACAATGCTCCTTGACCACTCTCACCCTAATTCCCCATGACGTCTCGCCTCACTGTCTTCCAAGGCCACTCTCATCAAAATGCTCCATGATCTGTGTCAGCACAATATTGCATGACACTTGTCATCACAATGCTCCATGATGCCTGTCATCACAATGCTCCATGAATTTGTTATCACAATGCTCCAGGACCAGTTTCATCACAATACTCCATCCCCCTTTTCATCACAGTGCACAATGAAACCTTTCATTACAATGCTCCATGACACTTGTCATCACAATGCTCTATGGCCTTTATCATCACAATGCTCCCAGGCACTTTTCATCACGATGTTCCATGAAAACTTACATCACTTTTCTCCACGACCATTGTCATCACAATAGTCCATACCCTTGTCAACACAATGCTGCATAATCCCTGTCATCACAATTCTCCTTGACTGCTGTCATCACGATAATCCAGGACAATTTTCAGAACAATGGTTCATTCCCCCAGTCATCTCAGTGCTCCATGATACCTTTCATCACAATTCCTACATGATCAATGTCATCACAAGGCCCTATGACACCTGTCATCACAATTTGCTATGACCCTTGTCATCACAATACTCGATGAACCGTGTCATCACAGTGTTCCAGGGCACATGTCATCACAATGATCCATGACGACTTTCATCACAATGCTCCAATACACCTGTCATCACAATGCTCCATGGCCCCTGTTATCATATTGCTCCATGATCACTTTCATCACAATGATCCATGACCAATGTCATCACCATTCCTAATGACGCCTGTCATCTCAATGCTCCATGGCACCTTCATCACAATGCTCCATGAACCCATTCATCACAATGTTCCCTGTCCTTTTCATCACAATGTTCCATGGGCCCTGTCATCACAATGCTCCATGCGCTTGTCATCAAAATGCTCCAGAACTCTTGTCATCATAATGCTCCATGCCAATGTCATCAAAATGCCCCATGACACTTGTCATCACAATGCTCCACGTCATTTGTCATTACAATGCTCCATGACCCTTGTCATAACAATGGTCCATGGCCTTTTCATCACAATGTTCCATGGCCTCTGACATCACTATGCTCTATGGTTTTTCTCATCACAATGCTCTTTGACCCCTGTCATCACAATGCTTGATGACCATTGTCATCACAATGCTCCAAGAACCCTGTCATCACAATGCTCCATGCCGTTGACATCACAATGCTCCATGGCCCTTGTAATTAGAATGCTCCATGCCCTTGTCATCACAATGCTCCAGAACACTTGTGATCATAATACGCCTTTCCTGTGTCATCCCATTGCTCAATGACCCTTGTCATCAAAATATTCCTTGTCCTTTGTCATCACAGTGCTCCATGATACCTTTAATCAAAATTCTACATGACAACTGTCATCACAATGCAAGATGACCAATGTCATCACAAGGCCCCATGACACGTGTCATCACAATTCGCCTTGGCCCTGGACATCTCAATGCTGTATGAACCGTGTCATCACTAGGTTCCAGGACACTTGTCATCACAATGCTCCATGAACTCTGTTATCTCAATGTTCCATGGCCTTTGTATTCACAATGCTCCATTGTCCTGATAATCGCATTGCTCCATGAACACTTTCATCACAATGCTCCTTGACCACTCTCACCCTAATTCCCCATGACGTCTCGCCTCACTGTCTTCCAAGGCCACTCTCATCAAAATGCTCCATGATCTGTGTCAGCACAATATTGCATGACACTTGTCATCACAATGCTCCATGATGCCTGTCATCACAATGCTCCATGAATTTGTTATCACAATGCTCCAGGACCAGTTTCATCACAATACTCCATCCCCCTTTTCATCACAGTGCACAATGAAACCTTTCATTACAAAGCTCCATGACACTTGTCATCACAATGCTCAATGGCCTTTATCATCACAATGCTCCCAGGCACTTTTCATCACGATGTTCCATGAAAACTTACATCACTTTGCTCCACGACCATTGTCATCACAATAGTCCATACCCTTGTCAACACAATGCTGCATAATCCCTGTCATCACAATTCTCCTTGACTGCTGTCATCACGATAATCCAGGACAATTTTCAGAACAATGGTTCATTCCCCCAGTCATCTCAGTGCTCCATGATACCTTTCATCACAATTCCTAGATGATCAATGTCATCACAAGGCCCTATGACACCTGTCATCACAATTTGCTATGACCCTTGTCATCACAATACTCGATGAACCGTGTCATCACAGTGTTCCAGGGCACATGTCATCACAATGATCCATGACGACTTTCATCACAATGCTCCAATACACCTGTCATCACAATGCTCCATGGCCCCTGTTATCATATTGCTCCATGATCACTTTCATCACAATGATCCATGACCAATGTCATCACCATTCCTAATGACGCCTGTCATCTCAATGCTCCATGGCACCTTCATCACAATGCTCCATGAACCCATTCATCACAATGTTCCCTGTCCTTTTCATCACAATGTTCCATGGGCCTGTCATCACAATGCTCCATGCGCTTGTCATCAAAATGCTCCAGAACTCTTGTCATCATAATGCTCCATGCCAATGTCATCAAAATGCCCCATGACACTTGTCATCACAATGCTCCACGTCATTTGTCATTACAATGCTCCATGACCCTTGTCATAACAATGGTCCATGGCCTTGTCATCACAATGTTCCATGGCCTCTGACATCACTATGCTCTATGGTTTTTCTCATCACAATGCTCTTTGACCCCTGTCATCACAATGCTTGATGACCATTGTCATCACAATGCTCCAAGAAGCCTGTCATCACAATGCTCCATGCCGTTGACATCACAATGCTCCATGGCCCTTGTAATTAGAATGCTCCATGCCCTTGTCATCACAATGCTCCAGAACACTTGTGATCATAATACGCCTTTCCTGTGTCATCCCATTGCTCAATGACCCTTGTCATCAAAATATTCCTTGTCCTTTGTCATCACAGTGCTCCATGATACCTTTAATCAAAATTCTACATGACAACTGTCATCACAATGCAAGATGACCAATGTCATCACAAGGCCCCATGACACGTGTCATCACAATTCGCCTTGGCCCTGGACATCTCAATGCTGTATGAACCGTGTCATCACTAGGTTCCAGGACACTTGTCATCACAATGCTCCATGAACTCTGTTATCTCAATGATCCATGGCCTTTGTATTCACAATGCTCCATTGTCCTGATAATCGCATTGCTCCATGAACACTTTCATCACAATGCTCCTTGACCACTCTCACCCTAATTCCCCATGACGTCTCGCCTCACTGTCTTCCAAGGCCACTCTCATCAAAATGCTCCATGATCTGTGTCAGCACAATATTGCATGACACTTGTCATCACAATGCTCCATGATGCCTGTCATCACAATGCTCCATGAATTTGTTATCACAATGCTCCAGGACCAGTTTCATCACAATACTCCATCCCCCTTTTCATCACAGTGCACAATGAAACCTTTCATTACAATGCTCCATGACACTTGTCATCACAATGCTCAATGGCCTTTATCGTCACAATGCTCCCAGGCACTTTTCATCACGATGTTCCATGAAAACTTACATCACTTTGCTCCACGACCATTGTCATCACAATAGTCCATACCCTTGTCAACACAATGCTGCATAATCCCTGTCATCACAATTCTCCTTGACTGCTGTCATCACGATAATCCAGGACAATTTTCATAACAATGGTTCATTCCCCCAGTCATCTCAGTGCTCCATGATACCTTTCATCACAATTCCTAGATGATCAATGTCATCACAAGGCCCCATGACACCTGTCATCACAATTTGCTATGACCCTTGTCATCACAATACTCGATGAACCGTGTCATCACAGTGTTCCAGGGCACATGTCATCACAATGATCCATGACGACTTTCATCACAATGCTCCAATACACCTGTCATCACAATGCTCCATGGCCCCTGTTATCATATTGCTCCATGATCACTTTCATCACAATGATCCATGACCAATGTCATCACCATTCCTAATGACGCCTGTCATCTCAATGCTCCATGGCACCTTCATCACAATGCTCCATGAACCCATTCATCACAATGTTCCCTGTCCTTTTCATCACAATGTTCCATGGGCCCTGTCATCACAATGCTCCATGCGCTTGTCATCAAAATGCTCCAGAACTCTTGTCATCATAATGCTCCATGCCAATGTCATCAAAATGCCCCATGACACTTGTCATCACAATGCTCCACGTCATTTGTCATCACAATGCTCCATGACCCTTGTCATAACAATGGTCCATGGCCTTGTCATCACAATGTTCCATGGCCTCTGACATCACTATGCTCTATGGTTTTTCTCATCACAATGCTCTTTGACCCCTGTCATCACAATGCTTGATGACCATTGTCATCACAATGCTCCAAGAACCCTGTCATCACAATGCTCCATGCCGTTGACATCACAATGCTCCATGGCCCTTGTAATTAGAATGCTCCATGCCCTTGTCATCACAATGCTCCAGAACACTTGTGATCATAATACGCCTTTCCTGTGTCATCCCATTGCTCAATGACCCTTGTCATCAAAATATTCCTTGTCCTTTGTCATCACAGTGCTCCATGATACCTTTAATCAAAATTCTACATGACAACTGTCATCACAATGCAAGATGACCAATGTCATCACAAGGCCCCATGACACGTGTCATCACAATTCGCCTTGGCCCTTGACATCTCAATGCTGTATGAACCGTGTCATCACTAGGTTCCAGGACACTTGTCATCACAATGCTCCATGAACTCTGTTATCTCAATGTTCCATGGCCTTTGTATTCACAATGCTCCATTGTCCTGATAATCGCATTGCTCCATGAACACTTTCATCACAATGCTCCTTGACCACTGTCACCCTAATTCCCCATGACGTCTCGCCTCACTGTCTTCCAAGGCCACTCTCATCAAAATGCTCCATGATCTGTGTCAGCACAATATTGCATGACACTTGTCATCACAATGCTCCATGATGCCTGTCATCACAATGCTCCATGAATTTGTTATCACAATGCTCCAGGACCAGTTTCATCACAATACTCCATCCCCCTTTTCATCACAGTGCACAATGAAACCTTTCATTACAATGCTCCATGACACTTGTCATCACAATGCTCAATGGCCTTTATCGTCACAATGCTCCCAGGCACTTTTCATCACGATGTTCCATGAAAACTTACATCACTTTGCTCCACGGCCATTGTCATCACAATAGTCCATACCCTTGTCAACACAATGCTGCATAATCCCTGTCATCACAATTCTCCTTGACTGCTGTCATCACGATAATCCAGGACAATTTTCAGAACAATGATTCATTCCCCCAGTCATCTCAGTGCTCCATGATACCTTTCATCACAATTCCTAGATGATCAATGTCATCACAAGGCCCCATGACACCTGTCATCACAATTTGCTATGACCCTTGTCATCACAATACTCGATGAACCGTGTCATCACAGTGTTCCAGGGCACATGTCATCACAATGATCCATGACGACTTTCATCACAATGCTCCAATACACCTGTCATCACAATGCTCCATGGCCCCTGTTATCATATTGCTCCATGATCACTTTCATCACAATGATCCATGACCAATGTCATCACCATTCCTAATGACGCCTGTCATCTCAATGCTCCATGGCACCTTCATCACAATGCTCCATGAACCCATTCATCACAATGTTCCCTGTCCTTTTCATCACAATGTTCCATGGGCCCTGTCATCACAATGCTCCATGCGCTTGTCATCAAAATGCTCCAGAACTCTTGTCATCATAATGCTCCATGCCAATGTCATCAAAATGCCCCATGACACTTGTCATCACAATGCTCCACGTCATTTGTCATCACAATGCTCCATGACCCTTGTCATAACAATGGTCCATGGCCTTGTCATCACAATGTTCCATGGCCTCTGACATCACTATGCTCTATGGTTTTTCTCATCACAATGCTCTTTGACCCCTGTCATCACAATGCTTGATGACCATTGTCATCACAATGCTCCAAGAACCCTGTCATCACAATGCTCCATGCCGTTGACATCACAATGCTCCATGGCCCTTGTAATTAGAATGCTCCATGCCCTTGTCATCACAATGCTCCAGAACACTTGTGATCATAATACGCCTTTCCTGTGTCATCCCATTGCTCAATGACCCTTGTCATCAAAATATTCCTTGTCCTTTGTCATCACAGTGCTCCATGATACCTTTAATCAAAATTCTACATGACAACTGTCATCACAATGCAAGATGACCAATGTCATCACAAGGCCCCATGACACGTGTCATCACAATTCGCCTTGGCCCTGGACATCTCAATGCTGTATGAACCGTGTCATCACTAGGTTCCAGGACACTTGTCATCACAATGCTCCATGAACTCTGTTATCTCAATGTTCCATGGCCTTTGTATTCACAATGCTCCATTGTCCTGATAATCGCATTGCTCCATGAACACTTTCATCACAATGCTCCTTGACCACTCTCACCCTAATTCCCCATGACGTCTCGCCTCACTGTCTTCCAAGGCCACTCTCATCAAAATGCTCCATGATCTGTGTCAGCACAATATTGCATGACACTTGTCATCACAATGCTCCATGATGCCTGTCATCACAATGCTCCATGAATTTGTTATCACAATGCTCCAGGACCAGTTTCATCACAATACTCCATCCCCCTTTTCATCACAGTGCACAATGAAACCTTTCATTACAATGCTCCATGACACTTGTCATCACAATGCTCAATGGCCTTTATCGTCACAATGCTCCCAGGCACTTTTCATCACGATGTTCCATGAAAACTTACATCACTATGCTCCACGACCATTGTCATCACAATAGTCCATACCCTTGTCAACACAATGCTGCATAATCCCTGTCATCACAATTCTCCTTGACTGCTGTCATCACGATAATCCAGGACAATTTTCAGAACAATGGTTCATTCCCCCAGTCATCTCAGTGCTCCATGATACCTTTCATCACAATTCCTAGATGATCAATGTCATCACAAGGCCCTATGACACCTGTCATCACAATTTGCTCTGACCCTTGTCATCACAATACTCGATGAACCGTGTCATCACAGTGTTCCAGGGCACATGTCATCACAATGATCCATGACGACTTTCATCACAATGCTCCAATACACCTGTCATCACAATGCTCCATGGCCCCTGTTATCATATTGCTCCATGATCACTTTCATCACAATGATCCATGACCAATGTCATCACCATTCCTAATGACGCCTGTCATCTCAATGCTCCATGGCACCTTCATCACAATGCTCCATGAACCCATTCATCACAATGTTCCCTGTCCTTTTCATCACAATGTTCCATGGGCCCTGTCATCACAATGCTCCATGCGCTTTTCATCAAAATGCTCCAGAACTCTTGTCATCATAATGCTCCATGCCAATGTCATCAAAATGCCCCATGACACTTGTCATCACAATGCTCCACGTCATTTGTCATCACAATGCTCCATGACCCTTGTCATAACAATGGTCCATGGCCTTGTCATCACAATGTTCCATGGCCTCTGACATCACTATGCTCTATGGTTTTTCTCATCACAATGCTCTTTGACCCCTGTCATCACAATGCTTGATGACCATTGTCATCACAATGCTCCAAGAACGCTGTCATCACAATGCTCCATGCCGTTGACATCACAATGCTCCATGGCCCTTGTAATTAGAATGCTCCATGCCCTTGTCATCACAATGCTCCAGAACACTTGTGATCATAATACGCCTTTCCTGTGTCATCCCATTGCTCAATGACCCTTGTCATCAAAATATTCCTTGTCCTTTGTCATCACAGTGCTCCATGATACCTTTAATCAAAATTCTACATGACAACTGTCATCACAATGCAAGATGACCAATGTCATCACAAGGCCCCATGACACGTGTCATCACAATTCGCCTTGGCCCTGGACATCTCAATGCTGTATGAACCGTGTCATCACTAGGTTCCAGGACACTTGTCATCACAATGCTCCATGAACTCTGTTATCTCAATGTTCCATGGCCTTTGTATTCACAATGCTCCATTGTCCTGATAATCGCATTGCTCCATGAACACTTTCATCACAATGCTCCTTGACCACTGTCACCCTAATTCCCCATGACGTCTCGCCTCACTGTCTTCCAAAGCCACTCTCATCAAAATGCTCCATGATCTGTGTCAGCACAATATTGCATGACACTTGTCATCACAATGCTCCATGATGCCTGTCATCACAATGCTCCATGAATTTGTTATCACAATGCTCCAGGACCAGTTTCATCACAATACTCCATCCCCCTTTTCATCACAGTGCACAATGAAACCTTTCATTACAATGCTCCATGACACTTGTCATCACAATGCTCAATGGCCTTTATCATCACAATGCTCCCAGGCACTTTTCATCACGATGTTCCATGAAAACTTACATCACTTTTCTCCACGACCATTGTCATCACAATAGTCCATACCCTTGTCAACACAATGCTGCATAATCCCTGTCATCACAATTCTCCTTGACTGCTGTCATCACGATAATCCAGGACAATTTTCAGAACAATGGTTCATTCCCCCAGTCATCTCAGTGCTCCATGATACCTTTCATCACAATTCCTAGATGATCAATGTCATCACAAGGCCCTATGACACCTGTCATCACAATTTGCTATGACCCTTGTCATCACAATACTCGATGAACCGTGTCATCACAGTGTTCCAGGGCACATGTCATCACAATGATCCATGACGACTTTCATCACAATGCTCCAATACACCTGTCATCACAATGCTCCATGGCCCCTGTTATCATATTGCTCCATGATCACTTTCATCACAATGATCCATGACCAATGTCATCACCATTCCTAATGACGCCTGTCATCTCAATGCTCCATGGCACCTTCATCACAATGCTCCATGAACCCATTCATCACAATGTTCCCTGTCCTTTTCATCACAATGTTCCATGGGCCCTGTCATCACAATGCTCCATGCGCTTGTCATCAAAATGCTCCAGAACTCTTGTCATCATAATGCTCCATGCCAATGTCATCAAAATGCCCCATGACACTTGTCATCACAATGCTCCACGTCATTTGTCATCACAATGCTCCATGACCCTTGTCATAACAATGGTCCATGGCCTTGTCATCACAATGTTCCATGGCCTCTGACATCACTATGCTCTATGGTTTTTCTCATCACAATGCTCTTTGACCCCTGTCATCACAATGCTTGATGACCATTGTCATCACAATGCTCCAAGAACCCTGTCATCACAATGCTCCATGCCGTTGACATCACAATGCTCCATGGCCCTTGTAATTAGAATGCTCCATGCCCTTGTCATCACAATGCTCCAGAACACTTGTGATCATAATACGCCTTTCCTGTGTCATCCCATTGCTCAATGACCCTTGTCATCAAAATATTCCTTGTCCTTTGTCATCACAGTGCTCCATGATACCTTTAATCAAAATTCTACATGACAACTGTCATCACAATGCAAGATGACCAATGTCATCACAAGGCCCCATGACACGTGTCATCACAATTCGCCTTGGCCCTGGACATCTCAATGCTGTATGAACCGTGTCATCACTAGGTTCCAGGACACTTGTCATCACAATGCTCCATGAACTCTGTTATCTCAATGTTCCATGGCCTTTGTATTCACAATGCTCCATTGTCCTGATAATCGCATTGCTCCATGAACACTTTCATCACAATGCTCCTTGACCACTCTCACCCTAATTCCCCATGACGTCTCGCCTCACTGTCTTCCAAGGCCACTCTCATCAAAATGCTCCATGATCTGTGTCAGCACAATATTGCATGACACTTGTCATCACAATGCTCCATGATGCCTGTCATCACAATGCTCCATGAATTTGTTATCACAATGCTCCAGGACCAGTTTCATCACAATACTCCATCCCCCTTTTCATCACAGTGCACAATGAAACCTTTCATTACAATGCTCCATGACACTTGTCATCACAATGCTCAATGGCCTTTATCGTCACAATGCTCCCAGGCACTTTTCATCACGATGTTCCATGAAAACTTACATCACTATGCTCCACGACCATTGTCATCACAATAGTCCATACCCTTGTCAACACAATGCTGCATAATCCCTGTCATCACAATTCTCCTTGACTGCTGTCATCACGATAATCCAGGACAATTTTCAGAACAATGGTTCATTCCCCCAGTCATCTCAGTGCTCCATGATACCTTTCATCACAATTCCTAGATGATCAATGTCATCACAAGGCCCTATGACACCTGTCATCACAATTTGCTCTGACCCTTGTCATCACAATACTCGATGAACCGTGTCATCACAGTGTTCCAGGGCACATGTCATCACAATGATCCATGACGACTTTCATCACAATGCTCCAATACACCTGTCATCACAATGCTCCATGGCCCCTGTTATCATATTGCTCCATGATCACTTTCATCACAATGATCCATGACCAATGTCATCACCATTCCTAATGACGCCTGTCATCTCAATGCTCCATGGCACCTTCATCACAATGCTCCATGAACCCATTCATCACAATGTTCCCTGTCCTTTTCATCACAATGTTCCATGGGCCCTGTCATCACAATGCTCCATGCGCTTTTCATCAAAATGCTCCAGAACTCTTGTCATCATAATGCTCCATGCCAATGTCATCAAAATGCCCCATGACACTTGTCATCACAATGCTCCACGTCATTTGTCATCACAATGCTCCATGACCCTTGTCATAACAATGGTCCATGGCCTTGTCATCACAATGTTCCATGGCCTCTGACATCACTATGCTCTATGGTTTTTCTCATCACAATGCTCTTTGACCCCTGTCATCACAATGCTTGATGACCATTGTCATCACAATGCTCCAAGAACCCTGTCATCACAATGCTCCATGCCGTTGACATCACAATGCTCCATGGCCCTTGTAATTAGAATGCTCCATGCCCTTGTCATCACAATGCTCCAGAACACTTGTGATCATAATACGCCTTTCCTGTGTCATCCCATTGCTCAATGACCCTTGTCATCAAAATATTCCTTGTCCTTTGTCATCACAGTGCTCCATGATACCTTTAATCAAAATTCTACATGACAACTGTCATCACAATGCAAGATGACCAATGTCATCACAAGGCCCCATGACACGTGTCATCACAATTCGCCTTGGCCCTGGACATCTCAATGCTGTATGAACCGTGTCATCACTAGGTTCCAGGACACTTGTCATCACAATGCTCCATGAACTCTGTTATCTCAATGTTCCATGGCCTTTGTATTCACAATGCTCCATTGTCCTGATAATCGCATTGCTCCATGAACACTTTCATCACAATGCTCCTTGACCACTGTCACCCTAATTCCCCATGACGTCTCGCCTCACTGTCTTCCAAAGCCACTCTCATCAAAATGCTCCATGATCTGTGTCAGCACAATATTGCATGACACTTGTCATCACAATGCTCCATGATGCCTGTCATCACAATGCTCCATGAATTTGTTATCACAATGCTCCAGGACCAGTTTCATCACAATACTCCATCCCCCTTTTCATCACAGTGCACAATGAAACCTTTCATTACAATGCTCCATGACACTTGTCATCACAATGCTCAATGGCCTTTATCATCACAATGCTCCCAGGCACTTTTCATCACGATGTTCCATGAAAACTTACATCACTTTTCTCCACGACCATTGTCATCACAATAGTCCATACCCTTGTCAACACAATGCTGCATAATCCCTGTCATCACAATTCTCCTTGACTGCTGTCATCACGATAATCCAGGACAATTTTCAGAACAATGGTTCATTCCCCCAGTCATCTCAGTGCTCCATGATACCTTTCATCACAATTCCTAGATGATCAATGTCATCACAAGGCCCTATGACACCTGTCATCACAATTTGCTATGACCCTTGTCATCACAATACTCGATGAACCGTGTCATCACAGTGTTCCAGGGCACATGTCATCACAATGATCCATGACGACTTTCATCACAATGCTCCAATACACCTGTCATCACAATGCTCCATGGCCCCTGTTATCATATTGCTCCATGATCACTTTCATCACAATGATCCATGACCAATGTCATCACCATTCCTAATGACGCCTGTCATCTCAATGCTCCATGGCACCTTCATCACAATGCTCCATGAACCCATTCATCACAATGTTCCCTGTCCTTTTCATCACAATGTTCCATGGGCCCTGTCATCACAATGCTCCATGCGCTTGTCATCAAAATGCTCCAGAACTCTTGTCATCATAATGCTCCATGCCAATGTCATCAAAATGCCCCATGACACTTGTCATCACAATGCTCCACGTCATTTGTCATTACAATGCTCCATGACCCTTGTCATAACAATGGTCCATGGCCTTTTCATCACAATGTTCCATGGCCTCTGACATCACTATGCTCTATGGTTTTTCTCATCACAATGCTCTTTGACCCCTGTCATCACAATGCTTGATGACCATTGTCATCACAATGCTCCAAGAACCCTGTCATCACAATGCTCCATGCCGTTGACATCACAATGCTCCATGGCCCTTGTAATTAGAATGCTCCATGCCCTTGTCATCACAATGCTCCAGAACACTTGTGATCATAATACGCCTTTCCTGTGTCATCCCATTGCTCAATGACCCTTGTCATCAAAATATTCCTTGTCCTTTGTCATCACAGTGCTCCATGATACCTTTAATCAAAATTCTACATGACAACTGTCATCACAATGCAAGATGACCAATGTCATCACAAGGCCCCATGACACGTGTCATCACAATTCGCCTTGGCCCTGGACATCTCAATGCTGTATGAACCGTGTCATCACTAGGTTCCAGGACACTTGTCATCACAATGCTCCATGAACTCTGTTATCTCAATGTTCCATGGCCTTTGTATTCACAATGCTCCATTGTCCTGATAATCGCATTGCTCCATGAACACTTTCATCACAATGCTCCTTGACCACTCTCACCCTAATTCCCCATGACGTCTCGCCTCACTGTCTTCCAAGGCCACTCTCATCAAAATGCTCCATGATCTGTGTCAGCACAATATTGCATGACACTTGTCATCACAATGCTCCATGATGCCTGTCATCACAATGCTCCATGAATTTGTTATCACAATGCTCCAGGACCAGTTTCATCACAATACTCCATCCCCCTTTTCATCACAGTGCACAATGAAACCTTTCATTACAATGCTCCATGACACTTGTCATCACAATGCTCAATGGCCTTTATCATCACAATGCTCCCAGGCACTTTTCATCACGATGTTCCATGAAAACTTACATCACTTTGCTCCACGACCATTGTCATCACAATAGTCCATACCCTTGTCAACACAATGCTGCATAATCCCTGTCATCACAATTCTCCTTGACTGCTGTCATCACGATAATCCAGGACAATTTTCAGAACAATGGTTCATTCCCCCAGTCATCTCAGTGCTCCATGATACCTTTCATCACAATTCCTAGATGATCAATGTCATCACAAGGCCCTTTGACACCTGTCATCACAATTTGCTATGACCCTTGTCATCACAATACTCGATGAACCGTGTCATCACAGTGTTCCAGGGCACATGTCATCACAATGATCCATGACGACTTTCATCACAATGCTCCAATACACCTGTCATCACAATGCTCCATGGCCCCTGTTATCATATTGCTCCATGATCACTTTCATCACAATGATCCATGACCAATGTCATCACCATTCCTAATGACGCCTGTCATCTCAATGCTCCATGGCACCTTCATCACAATGCTCCATGAACCCATTCATCACAATGTTCCCTGTCCTTTTCATCACAATGTTCCATGGGCCCTGTCATCACAATGCTCCATGCGCTTGTCATCAAAATGCTCCAGAACTCTTGTCATCATAATGCTCCATGCCAATGTCATCAAAATGCCCCATGACACTTGTCATCACAATGCTCCACGTCATTTGTCATTACAATGCTCCATGACCCTTGTCATAACAATGGTCCATGGCCTTTTCATCACAATGTTCCATGGCCTCTGACATCACTATGCTCTATGGTTTTTCTCATCACAATGCTCTTTGACCCCTGTCATCACAATGCTTGATGACCATTGTCATCACAATGCTCCAAGAACCCTGTCATCACAATGCTCCATGCCGTTGACATCACAATGCTCCATGGCCCTTGTAATTAGAATGCTCCATGCCCTTGTCATCACAATGCTCCAGAACACTTGTGATCATAATACGCCTTTCCTGTGTCATCCCATTGCTCAATGACCCTTGTCATCAAAATATTCCTTGTCCTTTGTCATCACAGTGCTCCATGATACCTTTAATCAAAATTCTACATGACAACTGTCATCACAATGCAAGATGACCAATGTCATCACAAGGCCCCATGACACGTGTCATCACAATTCGCCTTGGCCCTGGACATCTCAATGCTGTATGAACCGTGTCATCACTAGGTTCCAGGACACTTGTCATCACAATGCTCCATGAACTCTGTTATCTCAATGTTCCATGGCCTTTGTATTCACAATGCTCCATTGTCCTGATAATCGCATTGCTCCATGAACACTTTCATCACAATGCTCCTTGACCACTCTCACCCTAATTCCCCATGACGTCTCGCCTCACTGTCTTCCAAGGCCACTCTCATCAAAATGCTCCATGATCTGTGTCAGCACAATATTGCATGACACTTGTCATCACAATGCTCCATGATGCCTGTCATCACAATGCTCCATGAATTTGTTATCACAATGCTCCAGGACCAGTTTCATCACAATACTCCATCCCCCTTTTCATCACAGTGCACAATGAAACCTTTCATTACAATGCTCCATGACACTTGTCATCACAATGCTCAATGGCCTTTATCATCACAATGCTCCCAGGCACTTTTCATCACGATGTTCCATGAAAACTTACATCACTTTGCTCCACGACCATTGTCATCACAATAGTCCATACCCTTGTCAACACAATGCTGCATAATCCCTGTCATCACAATTCTCCTTGACTGCTGTCATCACGATAATCCAGGACAATTTTCAGAACAATGGTTCATTCCCCCAGTCATCTCAGTGCTCCATGATACCTTTCATCACAATTCCTAGATGATCAATGTCATCACAAGGCCCTATGACACCTGTCATCACAATTTGCTATGACCCTTGTCATCACAATACTCGATGAACCGTGTCATCACAGTGTTCCAGGGCACATGTCATCACAATGATCCATGACGACTTTCATCACAATGCTCCAATACACCTGTCATCACAATGCTCCATGGCCCCTGTTATCATATTGCTCCATGATCACTTTCATCACAATGATCCATGACCAATGTCATCACCATTCCTAATGACGCCTGTCATCTCAATGCTCCATGGCACCTTCATCACAATGCTCCATGAACCCATTCATCACAATGTTCCCTGTCCTTTTCATCACAATGTTCCATGGGCCCTGTCATCACAATGCTCCATGCGCTTGTCATCAAAATGCTCCAGAACTCTTGTCATCATAATGCTCCATGCCAATGTCATCAAAATGCCCCATGACACTTGTCATCACAATGCTCCACGTCATTTGTCATTACAATGCTCCATGACCCTTGTCATAACAATGGTCCATGGCCTTGTCATCACAATGTTCCATGGCCTCTGACATCACTATGCTCTATGGTTTTTCTCATCACAATGCTCTTTGACCCCTGTCATCACAATGCTTGATGACCATTGTCATCACAATGCTCCAAGAAGCCTGTCATCACAATGCTCCATGCCGTTGACATCACAATGCTCCATGGCCCTTGTAATTAGAATGCTCCATGCCCTTGTCATCACAATGCTCCAGAACACTTGTGATCATAATACGCCTTTCCTGTGTCATCCCATTGCTCAATGACCCTTGTCATCAAAATATTCCTTGTCCTTTGTCATCACAGTGCTCCATGATACCTTTAATCAAAATTCTACATGACAACTGTCATCACAATGCAAGATGACCAATGTCATCACAAGGCCCCATGACACGTGTCATCACAATTCGCCTTGGCCCTGGACATCTCAATGCTGTATGAACCGTGTCATCACTAGGTTCCAGGACACTTGTCATCACAATGCTCCATGAACTCTGTTATCTCAATGATCCATGGCCTTTGTATTCACAATGCTCCATTGTCCTGATAATCGCATTGCTCCATGAACACTTTCATCACAATGCTCCTTGACCACTCTCACCCTAATTCCCCATGACGTCTCGCCTCACTGTCTTCCAAGGCCACTCTCATCAAAATGCTCCATGATCTGTGTCAGCACAATATTGCATGACACTTGTCATCACAATGCTCCATGATGCCTGTCATCACAATGCTCCATGAATTTGTTATCACAATGCTCCAGGACCAGTTTCATCACAATACTCCATCCCCCTTTTCATCACAGTGCACAATGAAACCTTTCATTACAATGCTCCATGACACTTGTCATCACAATGCTCAATGGCCTTTATCGTCACAATGCTCCCAGGCACTTTTCATCACGATGTTCCATGAAAACTTACATCACTTTGCTCCACGACCATTGTCATCACAATAGTCCATACCCTTGTCAACACAATGCTGCATAATCCCTGTCATCACAATTCTCCTTGACTGCTGTCATCACGATAATCCAGGACAATTTTCATAACAATGGTTCATTCCCCCAGTCATCTCAGTGCTCCATGATACCTTTCATCACAATTCCTAGATGATCAATGTCATCACAAGGCCCCATGACACCTGTCATCACAATTTGCTATGACCCTTGTCATCACAATACTCGATGAACCGTGTCATCACAGTGTTCCAGGGCACATGTCATCACAATGATCCATGACGACTTTCATCACAATGCTCCAATACACCTGTCATCACAATGCTCCATGGCCCCTGTTATCATATTGCTCCATGATCACTTTCATCACAATGATCCATGACCAATGTCATCACCATTCCTAATGACGCCTGTCATCTCAATGCTCCATGGCACCTTCATCACAATGCTCCATGAACCCATTCATCACAATGTTCCCTGTCCTTTTCATCACAATGTTCCATGGGCCCTGTCATCACAATGCTCCATGCGCTTGTCATCAAAATGCTCCAGAACTCTTGTCATCATAATGCTCCATGCCAATGTCATCAAAATGCCCCATGACACTTGTCATCACAATGCTCCACGTCATTTGTCATCACAATGCTCCATGACCCTTGTCATAACAATGGTCCATGGCCTTGTCATCACAATGTTCCATGGCCTCTGACATCACTATGCTCTATGGTTTTTCTCATCACAATGCTCTTTGACCCCTGTCATCACAATGCTTGATGACCATTGTCATCACAATGCTCCAAGAACCCTGTCATCACAATGCTCCATGCCGTTGACATCACAATGCTCCATGGCCCTTGTAATTAGAATGCTCCATGCCCTTGTCATCACAATGCTCCAGAACACTTGTGATCATAATACGCCTTTCCTGTGTCATCCCATTGCTCAATGACCCTTGTCATCAAAATATTCCTTGTCCTTTGTCATCACAGTGCTCCATGATACCTTTAATCAAAATTCTACATGACAACTGTCATCACAATGCAAGATGACCAATGTCATCACAAGGCCCCATGACACGTGTCATCACAATTCGCCTTGGCCCTTGACATCTCAATGCTGTATGAACCGTGTCATCACTAGGTTCCAGGACACTTGTCATCACAATGCTCCATGAACTCTGTTATCTCAATGTTCCATGGCCTTTGTATTCACAATGCTCCATTGTCCTGATAATCGCATTGCTCCATGAACACTTTCATCACAATGCTCCTTGACCACTGTCACCCTAATTCCCCATGACGTCTCGCCTCACTGTCTTCCAAGGCCACTCTCATCAAAATGCTCCATGATCTGTGTCAGCACAATATTGCATGACACTTGTCATCACAATGCTCCATGATGCCTGTCATCACAATGCTCCATGAATTTGTTATCACAATGCTCCAGGACCAGTTTCATCACAATACTCCATCCCCCTTTTCATCACAGTGCACAATGAAACCTTTCATTACAATGCTCCATGACACTTGTCATCACAATGCTCAATGGCCTTTATCGTCACAATGCTCCCAGGCACTTTTCATCACGATGTTCCATGAAAACTTACATCACTTTGCTCCACGGCCATTGTCATCACAATAGTCCATACCCTTGTCAACACAATGCTGCATAATCCCTGTCATCACAATTCTCCTTGACTGCTGTCATCACGATAATCCAGGACAATTTTCAGAACAATGATTCATTCCCCCAGTCATCTCAGTGCTCCATGATACCTTTCATCACAATTCCTAGATGATCAATGTCATCACAAGGCCCCATGACACCTGTCATCACAATTTGCTATGACCCTTGTCATCACAATACTCGATGAACCGTGTCATCACAGTGTTCCAGGGCACATGTCATCACAATGATCCATGACGACTTTCATCACAATGCTCCAATACACCTGTCATCACAATGCTCCATGGCCCCTGTTATCATATTGCTCCATGATCACTTTCATCACAATGATCCATGACCAATGTCATCACCATTCCTAATGACGCCTGTCATCTCAATGCTCCATGGCACCTTCATCACAATGCTCCATGAACCCATTCATCACAATGTTCCCTGTCCTTTTCATCACAATGTTCCATGGGCCCTGTCATCACAATGCTCCATGCGCTTGTCATCAAAATGCTCCAGAACTCTTGTCATCATAATGCTCCATGCCAATGTCATCAAAATGCCCCATGACACTTGTCATCACAATGCTCCACGTCATTTGTCATCACAATGCTCCATGACCCTTGTCATAACAATGGTCCATGGCCTTGTCATCACAATGTTCCATGGCCTCTGACATCACTATGCTCTATGGTTTTTCTCATCACAATGCTCTTTGACCCCTGTCATCACAATGCTTGATGACCATTGTCATCACAATGTTCCAAGAACCCTGTCATCACAATGCTCCATGCCGTTAACATCACAATGCTCCATGGCCCTTGTAATTAGAATGCTCCATGCCCTTGTCATCACAATGCTCCAGAACACTTGTGATCATAATACGCCTTTCCTGTGTCATCCCATTGCTCAATGACCCTTGTCATCAAAATATTCCTTGTCCTTTGTCATCACAGTGCTCCATGATACCTTTAATCAAAATTCTACATGACAACTGTCATCACAATGCAAGATGACCAATGTCATCACAAGGCCCCATGACACGTGTCATCACAATTCGCCTTGGCCCTTGACATCTCAATGCTGTATGAACCGTGTCATCACTAGGTTCCAGGACACTTGTCATCACAATGCTCCATGAACTCTGTTATCTCAATGTTCCATGGCCTTTGTATTCACAATGCTCCATTGTCCTGATAATCGCATTGCTCCATGAACACTTTCATCACAATGCTCCTTGACCACTGTCACCCTAATTCCCCATGACGTCTCGCCTCACTGTCTTCCAAGGCCACTCTCATCAAAATGCTCCATGATCTGTGTCAGCACAATATTGCATGACACTTGTCATCACAATGCTCCATGATGCCTGTCATCACAATGCTCCATGAATTTGTTATCACAATGCTCCAGGACCAGTTTCATCACAATACTCCATCCCCCTTTTCATCACAGTGCACAATGAAACCTTTCATTACAATGCTCCATGACACTTGTCATCACAATGCTCAATGGCCTTTATCGTCACAATGCTCCCAGGCACTTTTCATCACGATGTTCCATGAAAACTTACATCACTTTGCTCCACGACCATTGTCATCACAATAGTCCATACCCTTGTCAACACAATGCTGCATAATCCCTGTCATCACAATTCTCCTTGACTGCTGTCATCACGATAATCCAGGACAATTTTCATAACAATGGTTCATTCCCCCAGTCATCTCAGTGCTCCATGATACCTTTCATCACAATTCCTAGATGATCAATGTCATCACAAGGCCCCATGACACCTGTCATCACAATTTGCTATGACCCTTGTCATCACAATACTCGATGAACCGTGTCATCACAGTGTTCCAGGGCACATGTCATCACAATGATCCATGACGACTTTCATCACCATGCTCCAATACACCTGTCATCACAATGCTCCATGGCCCCTGTTATCATATTGCTCCATGATCACTTTCATCACAATGATCCATGACCAATGTCATCACCATTCCTAATGACGCCTGTCATCTCAATGCTCCATGGCACCTTCATCACAATGCTCCATGAACCCATTCATCACAATGTTCCCTGTCCTTTTCATCACAATGTTCCATGGGCCCTGTCATCACAATGCTCCATGCGCTTGTCATCAAAATGCTCCAGAACTCTTGTCATCATAATGCTCCATGCCAATGTCATCAAAATGCCCCATGACACTTGTCATCACAATGCTCCACGTCATTTGTCATCACAATGCTCCATGACCCTTGTCATAACAATGGTCCATGGCCTTGTCATCACAATGTTCCATGGCCTCTGACATCACTATGCTCTATGGTTTTTCTCATCACAATGCTCTTTGACCCCTGTCATCACAATGCTTGATGACCATTGTCATCACAATGCTCCAAGAACCCTGTCATCACAATGCTCCATGCCGTTGACATCACAATGCTCCATGGCCCTTGTAATTAGAATGCTCCATGCCCTTGTCATCACAATGCTCCAGAACACTTGTGATCATAATACGCCTTTCCTGTGTCATCCCATTGCTCAATGACCCTTGTCATCAAAATATTCCTTGTCCTTTGTCATCACAGTGCTCCATGATACCTTTAATCAAAATTCTACATGACAACTGTCATCACAATGCAAGATGACCAATGTCATCACAAGGCCCCATGACACGTGTCATCACAATTCGCCTTGGCCCTTGACATCTCAATGCTGTATGAACCGTGTCATCACTAGGTTCCAGGACACTTGTCATCACAATGCTCCATGAACTCTGTTATCTCAATGTTCCATGGCCTTTGTATTCACAATGCTCCATTGTCCTGATAATCGCATTGCTCCATGAACACTTTCATCACAATGCTCCTTGACCACTGTCACCCTAATTCCCCATGACGTCTCGCCTCACTGTCTTCCAAGGCCACTCTCATCAAAATGCTCCATGATCTGTGTCAGCACAATATTGCATGACACTTGTCATCACAATGCTCCATGATGCCTGTCATCACAATGCTCCATGAATTTGTTATCACAATGCTCCAGGACCAGTTTCATCACAATACTCCATCCCCCTTTTCATCACAGTGCACAATGAAACCTTTCATTACAATGCTCCATGACACTTGTCATCACAATGCTCAATGGCCTTTATCGTCACAATGCTCCCAGGCACTTTTCATCACGATGTTCCATGAAAACTTACATCACTTTGCTCCACGGCCATTGTCATCACAATAGTCCATACCCTTGTCAACACAATGCTGCATAATCCCTGTCATCACAATTCTCCTTGACTGCTGTCATCACGATAATCCAGGACAATTTTCAGAACAATGATTCATTCCCCCAGTCATCTCAGTGCTCCATGATACCTTTCATCACAATTCCTAGATGATCAATGTCATCACAAGGCCCCATGACACCTGTCATCACAATTTGCTATGACCCTTGTCATCACAATACTCGATGAACCGTGTCATCACAGTGTTCCAGGGCACATGTCATCACAATGATCCATGACGACTTTCATCACAATGCTCCAATACACCTGTCATCACAATGCTCCATGGCCCCTGTTATCATATTGCTCCATGATCACTTTCATCACAATGATCCATGACCAATGTCATCACCATTCCTAATGACGCCTGTCATCTCAATGCTCCATGGCACCTTCATCACAATGCTCCATGAACCCATTCATCACAATGTTCCCTGTCCTTTTCATCACAATGTTCCATGGGCCCTGTCATCACAATGCTCCATGCGCTTGTCATCAAAATGCTCCAGAACTCTTGTCATCATAATGCTCCATGCCAATGTCATCAAAATGCCCCATGACACTTGTCATCACAATGCTCCACGTCATTTGTCATCACAATGCTCCATGACCCTTGTCATAACAATGGTCCATGGCCTTGTCATCACAATGTTCCATGGCCTCTGACATCACTATGCTCTATGGTTTTTCTCATCACAATGCTCTTTGACCCCTGTCATCACAATGCTTGATGACCATTGTCATCACAATGCTCCAAGAACCCTGTCATCACAATGCTCCATGCCGTTAACATCACAATGCTCCATGGCCCTTGTAATTAGAATGCTCCATGCCCTTGTCATCACAATGCTCCAGAACACTTGTGATCATAATACGCCTTTCCTGTGTCATCCCATTGCTCAATGACCCTTGTCATCAAAATATTCCTTGTCCTTTGTCATCACAGTGCTCCATGATACCTTTAATCAAAATTCTACATGACAACTGTCATCACAATGCAAGATGACCAATGTCATCACAAGGCCCCATGACACGTGTCATCACAATTCGCCTTGGCCCTTGACATCTCAATGCTGTATGAACCGTGTCATCACTAGGTTCCAGGACACTTGTCATCACAATGCTCCATGAACTCTGTTATCTCAATGTTCCATGGCCTTTGTATTCACAATGCTCCATTGTCCTGATAATCGCATTGCTCCATGAACACTTTCATCACAATGCTCCTTGACCACTGTCACCCTAATTCCCCATGACGTCTCGCCTCACTGTCTTCCAAGGCCACTCTCATCAAAATGCTCCATGATCTGTGTCAGCACAATATTGCATGACACTTGTCATCACAATGCTCCATGATGCCTGTCATCACAATGCTCCATGAATTTGTTATCACAATGCTCCAGGACCAGTTTCATCACAATACTCCATCCCCCTTTTCATCACAGTGCACAATGAAACCTTTCATTACAATGCTCCATGACACTTGTCATCACAATGCTCAATGGCCTTTATCGTCACAATGCTCCCAGGCACTTTTCATCACGATGTTCCATGAAAACTTACATCACTTTGCTCCACGGCCATTGTCATCACAATAGTCCATACCCTTGTCAACACAATGCTGCATAATCCCTGTCATCACAATTCTCCTTGACTGCTGTCATCACGATAATCCAGGACAATTTTCAGAACAATGATTCATTCCCCCAGTCATCTCAGTGCTCCATGATACCTTTCATCACAATTCCTAGATGATCAATGTCATCACAAGGCCCCATGACACCTGTCATCACAATTTGCTATGACCCTTGTCATCACAATACTCGATGAACCGTGTCATCACAGTGTTCCAGGGCACATGTCATCACAATGATCCATGACGACTTTCATCACAATGCTCCAATACACCTGTCATCACAATGCTCCATGGCCCCTGTTATCATATTGCTCCATGATCACTTTCATCACAATGATCCATGACCAATGTCATCACCATTCCTAATGACGCCTGTCATCTCAATGCTCCATGGCACCTTCATCACAATGCTCCATGAACCCATTCATCACAATGTTCCCTGTCCTTTTCATCACAATGTTCCATGGGCCCTGTCATCACAATGCTCCATGCGCTTGTCATCAAAATGCTCCAGAACTCTTGTCATCATAATGCTCCATGCCAATGTCATCAAAATGCCCCATGACACTTGTCATCACAATGCTCCACGTCATTTGTCATCACAATGCTCCATGACCCTTGTCATAACAATGGTCCATGGCCTTGTCATCACAATGTTCCATGGCCTCTGACATCACTATGCTCTATGGTTTTTCTCATCACAATGCTCTTTGACCCCTGTCATCACAATGCTTGATGACCATTGTCATCACAATGCTCCAAGAACCCTGTCATCACAATGCTCCATGCCGTTGACATCACAATGCTCCATGGCCCTTGTAATTAGAATGCTCCATGCCCTTGTCATCACAATGCTCCAGAACACTTGTGATCATAATACGCCTTTCCTGTGTCATCCCATTGCTCAATGACCCTTGTCATCAAAATATTCCTTGTCCTTTGTCATCACAGTGCTCCATGATACCTTTAATCAAAATTCTACATGACAACTGTCATCACAATGCAAGATGACCAATGTCATCACAAGGCCCCATGACACGTGTCATCACAATTCGCCTTGGCCCTGGACATCTCAATGCTGTATGAACCGTGTCATCACTAGGTTCCAGGACACTTGTCATCACAATGCTCCATGAACTCTGTTATCTCAATGTTCCATGGCCTTTGTATTCACAATGCTCCATTGTCCTGATAATCGCATTGCTCCATGAACACTTTCATCACAATGCTCCTTGACCACTCTCACCCTAATTCCCCATGACGTCTCGCCTCACTGTCTTCCAAGGCCACTCTCATCAAAATGCTCCATGATCTGTGTCAGCACAATATTGCATGACACTTGTCATCACAATGCTCCATGATGCCTGTCATCACAATGCTCCATGAATTTGTTATCACAATGCTCCAGGACCAGTTTCATCACAATACTCCATCCCCCTTTTCATCACAGTGCACAATGAAACCTTTCATTACAATGCTCCATGACACTTGTCATCACAATGCTCAATGGCCTTTATCGTCACAATGCTCCCAGGCACTTTTCATCACGATGTTCCATGAAAACTTACATCACTATGCTCCACGACCATTGTCATCACAATAGTCCATACCCTTGTCAACACAATGCTGCATAATCCCTGTCATCACAATTCTCCTTGACTGCTGTCATCACGATAATCCAGGACAATTTCAGAACAATGGTTCATTCCCCCAGTCATCTCAGTGCTCCATGATACCTTTCATCACAATTCCTAGATGATCAATGTCATCACAAGGCCCTATGACACCTGTCATCACAATTTGCTCTGACCCTTGTCATCACAATACTCGATGAACCGTGTCATCACAGTGTTCCAGGGCACATGTCATCACAATGATCCATGACGACTTTCATCACAATGCTCCAATACACCTGTCATCACAATGCTCCATGGCCCCTGTTATCATATTGCTCCATGATCACTTTCATCACAATGATCCATGACCAATGTCATCACCATTCCTAATGACGCCTGTCATCTCAATGCTCCATGGCACCTTCATCACAATGCTCCATGAACCCATTCATCACAATGTTCCCTGTCCTTTTCATCACAATGTTCCATGGGCCCTGTCATCACAATGCTCCATGCGCTTGTCATCAAAATGCTCCAGAACTCTTGTCATCATAATGCTCCATGCCAATGTCATCAAAATGCCCCATGACACTTGTCATCACAATGCTCCACGTCATTTGTCATTACAATGCTCCATGACCCTTGTCATAACAATGGTCCATGGCCTTTTCATCACAATGTTCCATGGCCTCTGACATCACTATGCTCTATGGTTTTTCTCATCACAATGCTCTTTGACCCCAGTCATCACAATGCTTGATGACCATTGTCATCACAATGCTCCAAGAACCCTGTCATCACAATGCTCCATGCCGTTTACATCACAATGCTCCATGGCCCTTGTAATTAGAATGCTCCATGCCCTTGTCATCACAATGCTCCAGAACACTTGTGATCATAATACGCCTTTCCTGTGTCATCCCATTGCTCAATGACCCTTGTCATCAAAATATTCCTTGTCCTTTGTCATCACAGTGCTCCATGATACCTTTAATCAAAATTCTACATGACAACTGTCATCACAATGCAAGATGACCAATGTCATCACAAGGCCCCATGACACGTGTCATCACAATTCGCCTTGGCCCTGGACATCTCAATGCTGTATGAACCGTGTCATCACTAGGTTCCAGGACACTTGTCATCACAATGCTCCATGAACTCTGTTATCTCAATGTTCCATGGCCTTTGTATTCACAATGCTCCATTGTCCTGATAATCGCATTGCTCCATGAACACTTTCATCACAATGCTCCTTGACCACTGTCACCCTAATTCCCCATGACGTCTCGCCTCACTGTCTTCCAAGGCCACTCTCATCAAAATGCTCCATGATCTGTGTCAGTACAATATTGCATGACACTTGTCATCACAATGCTCCATGATGCCTGTCATCACAATGCTCCATGAATTTGTTATCACAATGCTCCAGGACCAGTTTCATCACAATACTCCATCCCCCTTTTCATCACAGTGCACAATGAAACCTTTCATTACAATGCTCCATGACACTTGTCATCACAATGCTCAATGGCCTTTATCGTCACAATGCTCCCAGGCACTTTTCATCACGATGTTCCATGAAAACTTACATCACTTTGCTCCACGACCATTGTCATCACAATAGTCCATACCCTTGTCAACACAATGCTGCATAATCCCTGTCATCACAATTCTCCTTGACTGCTGTCATCACGATAATCCAGGACAATTTTCATAACAATGGTTCATTCCCCCAGTCATCTCAGTGCTCCATGATACCTTTCATCACAATTCCTAGATGATCAATGTCATCACAAGGCCCCATGACACCTGTCATCACAATTTGCTATGACCCTTGTCATCACAATACTCGATGAACCGTGTCATCACAGTGTTCCAGGGCACATGTCATCACAATGATCCATGACGACTTTCATCACAATGCTCCAATACACCTGTCATCACAATGCTCCATGGCCCCTGTTATCATATTGCTCCATGATCACTTTCATCACAATGATCCATGACCAATGTCATCACCATTCCTAATGACGCCTGTCATCTCAATGCTCCATGGCACCTTCATCACAATGCTCCATGAACCCATTCATCACAATGTTCCCTGTCCTTTTCATCACAATGTTCCATGGGCCCTGTCATCACAATGCTCCATGCGCTTGTCATCAAAATGCTCCAGAACTCTTGTCATCATAATGCTCCATGCCAATGTCATCAAAATGCCCCATGACACTTGTCATCACAATGCTCCACGTCATTTGTCATCACAATGCTCCATGACCCTTGTCATAACAATGGTCCATGTCCTTGTCATCACAATGTTCCATGGCCTCTGACATCACTATGCTCTATGGTTTTTCTCATCACCATGCTCTTTGACCCCTGTCATCACAATGCTTGATGACCATTGTCATCACAATGCTCCAAGAACCCTGTCATCACAATGCTCCATGCCGTTGACATCACAATGCTCCATGGCCCTTGTAATTAGAATGCTCCATGCCCTTGTCATCACAATGCTCCAGAACACTTGTGATCATAATACGCCTTTCCTGTGTCATCCCATTGCTCAATGACCCTTGTCATCAAAATATTCCTTGTCCTTTGTCATCACAGTGCTCCATGATACCTTTAATCAAAATTCTACATGACAACTGTCATCACAATGCAAGATGACCAATGTCATCACAAGGCCCCATGACACGTGTCATCACAATTCGCCTTGGCCCTTGACATCTCAATGCTGTATGAACCGTGTCATCACTAGGTTCCAGGACACTTGTCATCACAATGCTCCATGAACTCTGTTATCTCAATGTTCCATGGCCTTTGTATTCACAATGCTCCATTGTCCTGATAATCGCATTGCTCCATGAACACTTTCATCACAATGCTCCTTGACCACTGTCACCCTAATTCCCCATGACGTCTCGCCTCACTGTCTTCCAAGGCCACTCTCATCAAAATGCTCCATGATCTGTGTCAGCACAATATTGCATGACACTTGTCATCACAATGCTCCATGATGCCTGTCATCACAATGCTCCATGAATTTGTTATCACAATGCTCCAGGACCAGTTTCATCACAATACTCCATCCCCCTTTTCATCACAGTGCACAATGAAACCTTTCATTACAATGCTCCATGACACTTGTCATCACAATGCTCAATGGCCTTTATCGTCACAATGCTCCCAGGCACTTTTCATCACGATGTTCCATGAAAACTTACATCACTTTGCTCCACGACCATTGTCATCACAATAGTCCATACCCTTGTCAACACAATGCTGCATAATCCCTGTCATCACAATTCTCCTTGACTGCTGTCATCACGATAATCCAGGACAATTTTCAGAACAATGATTCATTCCCCCAGTCATCTCACTGCTCCATGATACCTTTCTTCACAATTCCTAGATGATCAATGTCATCACAAGGCCCCATGACACCTGTCATCACAATTTGCTATGACCCTTGTCATCACAATACTCGATGAACCGTGTCATCACAGTGTTCCAGGGCACATGTCATCACAATGATCCATGACGACTTTCATCACAATGCTCCAATACACCTGTCATCACAATGCTCCATGGCCCCTGTTATCATATTGCTCCATGATCACATTCATCACAATGATCCATGACCAATGTCATCACCATTCCTAATGACGCCTGTCATCTCAATGCTCCATGGCACCTTCATCACAATGCTCCTTGAACCCATTCATCACAATGTTCCCTGTCCTTTTCATCACAATGTTCCATGGGCCCTGTCATCACAATGCTCCATGCGCTTGTCATCAAAATGCTCCAGAACTCTTGTCATCATAATGCTCCATGCCAATGTCATCAAAATGCCCCATGACACTTGTCATCACAATGCTCCACGTCATTTGTCATCACAATGCTCCATGACCCTTGTCATAACAATGGTCCATGGCCTTGTCATCACAATGTTCCATGGCCTCTGACATCACTATGCTCTATGGTTTTTCTCATCACAATGCTCTTTGACCCCTGTCATCACAATGCTTGATGACCATTGTCATCACAATGCTCCAAGAACCCTGTCATCACAATGCTCCATGGCCCTTGTAATTAGAATGCTCCATGCCCTTGTCATCACAATGCTCCAGAACACTTGTGATCATAATACGCCTTTCCTGTGTCATCCCATTGCTCAATGACCCTTGTCATCAAAATATTCCTTGTCCTTTGTCATCACAGTGCTCCATGATACCTTTAATCAAAATTCTACATGACAACTGTCATCACAATGCAAGATGACCAATGTCATCACAAGGCCCCATGACACGTGTCATCACAATTCGCCTTGGCCCTTGACATCTCAATGCTGTATGAACCGTGTCATCACTAGGTTCCAGGACACTTGTCATCACAATGCTCCATGAACTCTGTTATCTCAATGTTCCATGGCCTTTGTATTCACAATGCTCCATTGTCCTGATAATCGCATTGCTCCATGAACACTTTCATCACAATGCTCCTTGACCACTCTCACCCTAATTCCCCATGACGTCTCGCCTCACTGTCTTCCAAGGCCACTCTCATCAAAATGCTCCATGATCTGTGTCAGCACAATATTGCATGACACTTGTCATCACAATGCTCCATGATGCCTGTCATCACAATGCTCCATGAATTTGTTATCACAATGCTCCAGGACCAGTTTCATCACAATACTCCATCCCCCTTTTCATCACAGTGCACAATGAAACCTTTCATTACAATGCTCCATGACACTTGTCATCACAATGCTCAACGGCCTTTATCGTCACAATGCTCCCAGGCACTTTTCATCACGATGTTCCATGAAAACTTACATCACTTTGCTCCACGACCATTGTCATCACAATAGTCCATACCCTTGTCAACACAATGCTGCATAATCCCTGTCATCACAATTCTCCTTGACTGCTGTCATCACGATAATCCAGGACAATTTTCAGAACAATGATTCATTCCCCCAGTCATCTCACTGCTCCATGATACCTTTCATCACAATTCCTAGATGATCAATGTCATCACAAGGCCCCATGACACCTGTCATCACAATTTGCTATGACCCTTGTCATCACAATACTCGATGAACCGTGTCATCACAGTGTTCCAGGGCACATGTCATCACAATGATCCATGACGACTTTCATCACAATGCTCCAATACACCTGTCATCACAATGCTCCATGGCCCCTGTTATCATATTGCTCCATGATCACTTTCATCACAATGATCCATGACCAATGTCATCACCATTCCTAATGACGCCTGTCATCTCAATGCTCCATGGCACCTTCATCACAATGCTCCTTGAACCCATTCATCACAATGTTCCCTGTCCTTTTCATCACAATGTTCCATGGGCCCTGTCATCACAATGCTCCATGCGCTTGTCATCAAAATGCTCCAGAACTCTTGTCATCATAATGCTCCATGCCAATGTCATCAAAATGCCCCATGACACTTGTCATCACAATGCTCCACGTCATTTTTCATCACAATGCTCCATGACCCTTGTCATAACAATGGTCCATGGCCTTGTCATCACAATGTTCCATGGCCTCTGACATCACTATGCTCTATGGTTTTTCTCATCACAATGCTCTTTGACCCCTGTCATCACAATGCTTGATGACCATTGTCATCACAATGCTCCAAGAACCCTGTCATCACAATGCTCCATGCCGTTGACATCACAATGCTCCATGGCCCTTGTAATTAGAATGCTCCATGCCCTTGTCATCACAATGCTCCAGAACACTTGTGATCATAATACGCCTTTCCTGTGTCATCCCATTGCTCAATGACCCTTGTCATCAAAATATTCCTTGTCCTTTGTCATCACAGTGCTCCATGATACCTTTAATCAAAATTCTACATGACAACTGTCATCACAATGCAAGATGACCAATGTCATCACAAGGCCCCATGACACGTGTCATCACAATTCGCCTTGGCCCTTGACATCTCAATGCTGTATGAACCGTGTCATCACTAGGTTCCAGGACACTTGTCATCACAATGCTCCATGAACTCTGTTATCTCAATGTTCCATGGCCTTTGTATTCACAATGCTCCATTGTCCTGATAATCGCATTGCTCCATGAACACTTTCATCACAATGCTCCTTGACCACTCTCACCCTAATTCCCCATGACGTCTCGCCTCACTGTCTTCCAAGGCCACTCTCATCAAAATGCTCCATGATCTGTGTCAGCACAATATTGCATGACACTTGTCATCACAATGCTCCATGATGCCTGTCATCACAATGCTCCATGAATTTGTTATCACAATGCTCCAGGACCAGTTTCATCACAATACTCCATCCCCCTTTTCATCACAGTGCACAATGAAACCTTTCATTACAATGCTCCATGACACTTGTCATCACAATGCTCAATGGCCTTTATCGTCACAATGCTCCCAGGCACTTTTCATCACGATGTTCCATGAAAACTTACATCACTTTGCTCCACGACCATTGTCATCACAATAGTCCATACCCTTGTCAACACAATGCTGCATAATCCCTGTCATCACAATTCTCCTTGACTGCTGTCATCACGATAATCCAGGACAATTTTCAGAACAATGGTTCATTCCCCCAGTCATCTCAGTGCTCCATGATACCTTTCATCACAATTCCTAGATGATCAATGTCATCACAAGGCCCCATGACACCTGTCATCACAATTTGCTATGACCCTTGTCATCACAATACTCGATGAACCGTGTCATCACAGTGTTCCAGGGCACATGTCATCACAATGATCCATGACGACTTTCATCACAATGCTCCAATACACCTGTCATCACAATGCTCCATGGCCCCTGTTATCATATTGCTCCATGATCACTTTTATCACAATGATCCATGACCAATGTCATCACCATTCCTAATGACGCCTGTCATCTCAATGCTCCATGGCACCTTCATCACAATGCTCCATGAACCCATTCATCACAATGTTCCCTGTCCTTTTCATCACAATGTTCCATGGGCCCTGTCATCACAATGCTCCATGTGCTTGTCATCAAAATGCTCCAGAACTCTTGTCATCATAATGCTCCATGCCAATGTCATCAAAATGCCCCATGACACTTGTCATCACAATGCTCCACGTCATTTGTCATCACAATGCTCCATGACCCTTGTCATAACAATGGTCCATGGCCTTGTCATCACAATGTTCCATGGCCTCTGACATCACTATGCTCTATGGTTTTTCTCATCACAATGCTCTTTGACCCCAGTCATCACAATGCTTGATGACCATTGTCATCACAATGCTCCAAGAACCCTGTCATCACAATGCTCCATGCCGTTGACATCACAATGCTCCATGGCCCTTGTAATTAGAATGCTCCATGCCCTTGTCATCACAATGCTCCAGAACACTTGTGATCATAATACGCCTTTCCTGTGTCATCCCATTGCTCAATGACCCTTGTCATCAAAATATTCCTTGTCCTTTGTCATCACAGTACTCCATGATACCTTTAATCAAAATTCTACATGACAACTGTCATCACAATGCAAGATGACCAATGTCATCACAAGGCCCCATGACACGTGTCATCACAATTCGCCTTGGCCCTTGACATCTCAATGCTGTATGAACCGTGTCATCACTAGGTTCCAGGACACTTGTCATCACAATGCTCCATGAACTCTGTTATCTCAATGTTCCATGGCCTTTGTATTCACAATGCTCCATTGTCCTGATAATCGCATTGCTCCATGAACACTTTCATCACAATGCTCCTTGACCACTGTCACCCTAATTCCCCATGACGTCTCGCCTCACTGTCTTCCAAGGCCACTCTCATCAAAATGCTCCATGATCTGTGTCAGCACAATATTGCATGACACTTGTCATCACAATGCTCCATGATGCCTGTCATCACAATGCTCCATGAATTTGTTATCACAATGCTCCAGGACCAGTTTCATCACAATACTCCATCCCCCTTTTCATCACAGTGCACAATGAAACCTTTCATTACAATGCTCCATGACACTTGTCATCACAATGCTCAACGGCCTTTATCGTCACAATGCTCCCAGGCACTTTTCATCACGATGTTCCATGAAAACTTACATCACTTTGCTCCACGACCATTGTCATCACAATAGTCCATACCCTTGTCAACACAATGCTGCATAATCCCTGTCATCACAATTCTCCTTGACTGCTGTCATCACGATAATCCAGGACAATTTTCAGAACAATGGTTCATTCCCCCAGTCATCTCAGTGCTCCATGATACCTTTCATCACAATTCCTAGATGATCAATGTCATCACAAGGCCCCATGACACCTGTCATCACAATTTGCTATGACCCTTGTCATCACAATACTCGATGAACCGTGTCATCACAGTGTTCCAGGGCACATGTCATCACAATGATCCATGACGACTTTCATCACAATGCTCCAATACACCTGTCATCACAATGCTCCATGGCCCCTGTTATCATATTGCTCCATGATCACTTTCATCACAATGATCCATGACCAATGTCATCACCATTCCTAATGACGCCTGTCATCTCAATGCTCCATGGCACCTTCATCACAATGCTCCATGAACCCATTCATCACAATGTTCCCTGTCCTTTTCATCACAATGTTCCATGGGCCCTGTCATCACAATGCTCCATGCGCTTGTCATCAAAATGCTCCAGAACTCTTGTCATCATAATGCTCCATGCCAATGTCATCAAAATGCCCCATGACACTTGTCATCACAATGCTCCACGTCATTTGTCATCACAATGCTCCATGACCCTTGTCATAACAATGGTCCATGGCCTTGTCATCACAATGTTCCATGGCCTCTGACATCACTATGCTCTATGGTTTTTCTCATCACAATGCTCTTTGACCCCTGTCATCACAATGCTTGATGACCATTGTCATCACAATGCTCCAAGAACCCTGTCATCACAATGCTCCATGCCGTTGACATCACAATGCTCCATGGCCCTTGTAATTAGAATGCTCCATGCCCTTGTCGTCACAATGCTCCAGAACACTTGTGGTCATAATACGCCTTTCCTGTGTCATCCCATTGCTCAATGACCCTTGTCATCAAAATATTCCTTGTCCTTTGTCATCACAGTGCTCCATGATACCTTTAATCAAAATTCTACATGACAACTGTCATCACAATGCAAGATGACCAATGTCATCACAAGGCCCCATGACACGTGTCATCACAATTCGCCTTGGCCCTTGACATCTCAATGCTGTATGAACCGTGTCATCACTAGGTTCCAGGACACTTGTCATCACAATGCTCCATGAACTCTGTTATCTCAATGTTCCATGGCCTTTGTATTCACAATGCTCCATTGTCCTGATAATCGCATTGCTCCATGAACACTTTCATCACAATGCTCCTTGACCACTGTCACCCTAATTCCCCATGACGTCTCGCCTCACTGTCTTCCAAGGCCACTCTCATCAAAATGCTCCATGATCTGTGTCAGCACAATATTGCATGACACTTGTCATCACAATGCTCCATGATGCCTGTCATCACAATGCTCCATGAATTTGTTATCACAATGCTCCAGGACCAGTTTCATCACAATACTCCATCCCCCTTTTCATCACAGTGCACAATGAAACCTTTCATTACAATGCTCCATGACACTTGTCATCACAATGCTCAATGGCCTTTATCGTCACAATGCTCCCAGGCACTTTTCATCACGATGTTCCATGAAAACTTACATCACTTTGCTCCACGACCATTGTCATCACAATAGTCCATACCCTTGTCAACACAATGCTGCATAATCCCTGTCATCACAATTCTCCTTGACTGCTGTCATCACGATAATCCAGGACAATTTTCAGAACAATGGTTCATTCCCCCAGTCATCTCAGTGCTCCATGATACCTTTCATCACAATTCCTAGATGATCAATGTCATCACAAGGACCCATGACACCTGTCATCACAATTTGCTATGACCCTTGTCATCACAATACTCGATGAACCGTGTCATCACAGTGTTCCAGGGCACATGTCATCACAATGATCCATGACGACTTTCATCACAATGCTCCAATACACCTGTCATCACAATGCTCCATGGCCCCTGTTATCATATTGCTCCATGATCACTTTCATCACAATGATCCATGACCAATGTCATCACCATTCCTAATGACGCCTGTCATCTCAATGCTCCATGGCACCTTCATCACAATGCTCCATGAACCCATTCATCACAATGTTCCCTGTCCTTTTCATCACAATGTTCCATGGGCCCTGTCATCACAATGCTCCATGCGCTTGTCATCAAAATGCTCCAGAACTCTTGTCATCATAATGCTCCATGCCAATGTCATCAAAATGCCCCATGACACTTGTCATCACAATGCTCCACGTCATTTGTCATCACAATGCTCCATGACCCTTGTCATAACAATGGTCCATGGCCTTGTCATCACAATGTTCCATGGCCTCTGACATCACTATGCTCTATGGTTTTTCTCATCACAATGCTCTTTGACCCCTGTCATCACAATGCTTGATGACCATTGTCATCACAATGCTCCAAGAACCCTGTCATCACAATGCTCCATGCCGTTGACATCACAATGCTCCATGGCCCTTGTAATTAGAATGCTCCATGCCCTTGTCGTCACAATGCTCCAGAACACTTGTGATCATAATACGCCTTTCCTGTGTCATCCCATTGCTCAATGACCCTTGTCATCAAAATATTCCTTGTCCTTTGTCATCACAGTGCTCCATGATACCTTTAATCAAAATTCTACATGACAACTGTCATCACAATGCAAGATGACCAATGTCATCACAAGGCCCCATGACACGTGTCATCACAATTCGCCTTGGCCCTTGACATCTCAATGCTGTATGAACCGTGTCATCACTAGGTTCCAGGACACTTGTCATCACAATGCTCCATGAACTCTGTTATCTCAATGTTCCATGGCCTTTGTATTCACAATGCTCCATTGTCCTGATAATCGCATTGCTCCATGAACACTTTCATCACAATGCTCCTTGACCACTGTCACCCTAATTCCCCATGACGTCTCGCCTCACTGTCTTCCAAGGCCACTCTCATCAAAATGCTCCATGATCTGTGTCAGCACAATATTGCATGACACTTGTCATCACAATGCTCCATGATGCCTGTCATCACAATGCTCCATGAATTTGTTATCACAATGCTCCAGGACCAGTTTCATCACAATACTCCATCCCCCTTTTCATCACAGTGCACAATGAAACCTTTCATTACAATGCTCCATGACACTTGTCATCACAATGCTCAACGGCCTTTATCGTCACAATGCTCCCAGGCACTTTTCATCACGATGTTCCATGAAAACTTACATCACTTTGCTCCACGACCATTGTCATCACAATAGTCCATACCCTTGTCAACACAATGCTGCATAATCCCTGTCATCACAATTCTCCTTGACTGCTGTCATCACGATAATCCAGGACAATTTTCAGAACAATGGTTCATTCCCCCAGTCATCTCAGTGCTCCATGATACCTTTCATCACAATTCCTAGATGATCAATGTCATCACAAGGACCCATGACACCTGTCATCACAATTTGCTATGACCCTTGTCATCACAATACTCGATGAACCGTGTCATCACAGTGTTCCAGGGCACATGTCATCACAATGATCCATGACGACTTTCATCACAATGCTCCAATACACCTGTCATCACAATGCTCCATGGCCCCTGTTATCATATTGCTCCATGATCACTTTCATCACAATGATCCATGACCAATGTCATCACCATTCCTAATGACGCCTGTCATCTCAATGCTCCATGGCACCTTCATCACAATGCTCCATGAACCCATTCATCACAATGTTCCCTGTCCTTTTCATCACAATGTTCCATGGGCCCTGTCATCACAATGCTCCATGCGCTTGTCATCAAAATGCTCCAGAACTCTTGTCATCATAATGCTCCATGCCAATGTCATCAAAATGCCCCATGACACTTGTCATCACAATGCTCCACGTCATTTGTCATCACAATGCTCCATGACCCTTGTCATAACAATGGTCCATGGCCTTGTCATCACAATGTTCCATGGCCTCTGACATCACTATGCTCTATGGTTTTTCTCATCACAATGCTCTTTGACCCCTGTCATCACAATGCTTGATGACCATTGTCATCACAATGCTCCAAGAACCCTGTCATCACAATGCTCCATGCCGTTGACATCACAATGCTCCATGGCCCTTGTAATTAGAATGCTCCATGCCCTTGTCGTCACAATGCTCCAGAACACTTGTGATCATAATACGCCTTTCCTGTGTCATCCCATTGCTCAATGACCCTTGTCATCAAAATATTCCTTGTCCTTTGTCATCACAGTGCTCCATGATACCTTTAATCAAAATTCTACATGACAACTGTCATCACAATGCAAGATGACCAATGTCATCACAAGGCCCCATGACACGTGTCATCACAATTCGCCTTGGCCCTTGACATCTCAATGCTGTATGAACCGTGTCATCACTAGGTTCCAGGACACTTGTCATCACAATGCTCCATGAACTCTGTTATCTCAATGTTCCATGGCCTTTGTATTCACAATGCTCCATTGTCCTGATAATCGCATTGCTCCATGAACACTTTCATCACAATGCTCCTTGACCACTGTCACCCTAATTCCCCATGACGTCTCGCCTCACTGTCTTCCAAGGCCACTCTCATCAAAATGCTCCATGATCTGTGTCAGCACAATATTGCATGACACTTGTCATCACAATGCTCCATGATGCCTGTCATCACAATGCTCCATGAATTTGTTATCACAATGCTCCAGGACCAGTTTCATCACAATACTCCATCCCCCTTTTCATCACAGTGCACAATGAAACCTTTCATTACAATGCTCCATGACACTTGTCATCACAATGCTCAATGGCCTTTATCGTCACAATGCTCCCAGGCACTTTTCATCACGATGTTCCATGAAAACTTACATCACTTTGCTCCACGACCATTGTCATCACAATAGTCCATACCCTTGTCAACACAATGCTGCATAATCCCTCTCATCACAATTCTCCTTGACTGCTGTCATCACGATAATCCAGGACAATTTTCAGAACAATGGTTCATTCCCCCAGTCATCTCAGTGCTCCATGATACCTTTCATCACAATTCCTAGATGATCAATGTCATCACAAGGCCCCATGACACCTGTCATCACAATTTGCTATGACCCTTGTCATCACAATACTCGATGAACCGTGTCATCACAGTGTTCCAGGGCACATGTCATCACAATGATCCATGACGACTTTCATCACAATGCTCCAATACACCTGTCATCACAATGCTCCATGGCCCCTGTTATCATATTGCTCCATGATCACTTTCATCACAATGATCCATGACCAATGTCATCACCATTCCTAATGACGCCTGTCATCTCAATGCTCCATGGCACCTTCATCACAATGCTCCATGAACCCATTCATCACAATGTTCCCTGTCCTTTTCATCACAATGTTCCATGGGCCCTGTCATCACAATGCTCCATGCGCTTGTCATCAAAATGCTCCAGAACTCTTGTCATCATAATGCTCCATGCCAATGTCATCAAAATGCCCCATGACACTTGTCATCACAATGCTCCACGTCATTTGTCATCACAATGCTCCATGACCCTTGTCATAACAATGGTCCATGGCCTTGTCATCACAATGTTCCATGGCCTCTGACATCACTATGCTCTATGGTTTTTCTCATCACAATGCTCTTTGACCCCTGTCATCACAATGCTTGATGACCATTGTCATCACAATGCTCCAAGAACCCTGTCATCACAATGCTCCATGCCGTTGACATCACAATGCTCCATGGCCCTTGTAATTAGAATGCTCCATGCCCTTGTCGTCACAATGCTCCAGAACACTTGTGATCATAATACGCCTTTCCTGTGTCATCCCATTGCTCAATGACCCTTGTCATCAAAATATTCCTTGTCCTTTGTCATCACAGTGCTCCATGATACCTTTAATCAAAATTCTACATGACAACTGTCATCACAATGCAAGATGACCAATGTCATCACAAGGCCCCATGACACGTGTCATCACAATTCGCCTTGGCCCTTGACATCTCAATGCTGTATGAACCGTGTCATCACTAGGTTCCAGGACACTTGTCATCACAATGCTCCATGAACTCTGTTATCTCAATGTTCCATGGCCTTTGTATTCACAATGCTCCATTGTCCTGATAATCGCATTGCTCCATGAACACTTTCATCACAATGCTCCTTGACCACTGTCACCCTAATTCCCCATGACGTCTCGCCTCACTGTCTTCCAAGGCCACTCTCATCAAAATGCTCCATGATCTGTGTCAGCACAATATTGCATGACACTTGTCATCACAATGCTCCATGATGCCTGTCATCACAATGCTCCATGAATTTGTTATCACAATGCTCCAGGACCAGTTTCATCACAATACTCCATCCCCCTTTTCATCACAGTGCACAATGAAACCTTTCATTACAATGCTCCATGACACTTGTCATCACAATGCTCAATGGCCTTTATCGTCACAATGCTCCCAGGCACTTTTCATCACGATGTTCCATGAAAACTTACATCACTTTGCTCCACGACCATTGTCATCACAATAGTCCATACCCTTGTCAACACAATGCTGCATAATCCCTGTCATCACAATTCTCCTTGACTGCTGTCATCACGATAATCCAGGACAATTTTCAGAACAATGGTTCATTCCCCCAGTCATCTCAGTGCTCCATGATACCTTTCATCACAATTCCTAGATGATCAATGTCATCACAAGGACCCATGACACCTGTCATCACAATTTGCTATGACCCTTGTCATCACAATACTCGATGAACCGTGTCATCACAGTGTTCCAGGGCACATGTCATCACAATGATCCATGACGACTTTCATCACAATGCTCCAATACACCTGTCATCACAATGCTCCATGGCCCCTGTTATCATATTGCTCCATGATCACTTTCATCACAATGATCCATGACCAATGTCATCACCATTCCTAATGACGCCTGTCATCTCAATGCTCCATGGCACCTTCATCACAATGCTCCATGAACCCATTCATCACAATGTTCCCTGTCCTTTTCATCACAATGTTCCATGGGCCCTGTCATCACAATGCTCCATGCGCTTGTCATCAAAATGCTCCAGAACTCTTGTCATCATAATGCTCCATGCCAATGTCATCAAAATGCCCCATGACACTTGTCATCACAATGCTCCACGTCATTTGTCATCACAATGCTCCATGACCCTTGTCATAACAATGGTCCATGGCCTTGTCATCACAATGTTCCATGGCCTCTGACATCACTATGCTCTATGGTTTTTCTCATCACAATGCTCTTTGACCCCTGTCATCACAATGCTTGATGACCATTGTCATCACAATGCTCCAAGAACCCTGTCATCACAATGCTCCATGCCGTTGACATCACAATGCTCCATGGCCCTTGTAATTAGAATGCTCCATGCCCTTGTCGTCACAATGCTCCAGAACACTTGTGATCATAATACGCCTTTCCTGTGTCATCCCATTGCTCAATGACCCTTGTCATCAAAATATTCCTTGTCCTTTGTCATCACAGTGCTCCATGATACCTTTAATCAAAATTCTACATGACAACTGTCATCACAATGCAAGATGACCAATGTCATCACAAGGCCCCATGACACGTGTCATCACAATTCGCCTTGGCCCTTGACATCTCAATGCTGTATGAACCGTGTCATCACTAGGTTCCAGGACACTTGTCATCACAATGCTCCATGAACTCTGTTATCTCAATGTTCCATGGCCTTTGTATTCACAATGCTCCATTGTCCTGATAATCGCATTGCTCCATGAACACTTTCATCACAATGCTCCTTGACCACTGTCACCCTAATTCCCCATGACGTCTCGCCTCACTGTCTTCCAAGGCCACTCTCATCAAAATGCTCCATGATCTGTGTCAGCACAATATTGCATGACACTTGTCATCACAATGCTCCATGATGCCTGTCATCACAATGCTCCATGAATTTGTTATCACAATGCTCCAGGACCAGTTTCATCACAATACTCCATCCCCCTTTTCATCACAGTGCACAATGAAACCTTTCATTACAATGCTCCATGACACTTGTCATCACAATGCTCAATGGCCTTTATCGTCACAATGCTCCCAGGCACTTTTCATCACGATGTTCCATGAAAACTTACATCACTTTGCTCCACGACCATTGTCATCACAATAGTCCATACCCTTGTCAACACAATGCTGCATAATCCCTGTCATCACAATTCTCCTTGACTGCTGTCATCACGATAATCCAGGACAATTTTCAGAACAATGGTTCATTCCCCCAGTCATCTCAGTGCTCCATGATACCTTTCATCACAATTCCTAGATGATCAATGTCATCACAAGGACCCATGACACCTGTCATCACAATTTGCTATGACCCTTGTCATCACAATACTCGATGAACCGTGTCATCACAGTGTTCCAGGGCACATGTCATCACAATGATCCATGACGACTTTCATCACAATGCTCCAATACACCTGTCATCACAATGCTCCATGGCCCCTGTTATCATATTGCTCCATGATCACTTTCATCACAATGATCCATGACCAATGTCATCACCATTCCTAATGACGCCTGTCATCTCAATGCTCCATGGCACCTTCATCACAATGCTCCATGAACCCATTCATCACAATGTTCCCTGTCCTTTTCATCACAATGTTCCATGGGCCCTGTCATCACAATGCTCCATGCGCTTGTCATCAAAATGCTCCAGAACTCTTGTCATCATAATGCTCCATGCCAATGTCATCAAAATGCCCCATGACACTTGTCATCACAATGCTCCACGTCATTTGTCATCACAATGCTCCATGACCCTTGTCATAACAATGGTCCATGGCCTTGTCATCACAATGTTCCATGGCCTCTGACATCACTATGCTCTATGGTTTTTCTCATCACAATGCTCTTTGACCCCTGTCATCACAATGCTTGATGACCATTGTCATCACAATGCTCCAAGAACCCTGTCATCACAATGCTCCATGCCGTTGACATCACAATGCTCCATGGCCCTTTTAATTAGAATGCTCCATGCCCTTGTCATCACAATGCTCCAGAACACTTGTGATCATAATACGCCTTTCCTGTGTCATCCCATTGCTCAATGACCCTTGTCATCAGAATATTCCTTGTCCTTTGTCATCACAGTGCTCCATGATACCTTTAATCAAAATTCTACATGACAACTGTCATCACAATGCAAGATGACCAATGTCATCACAAGGCCCCATGACACGTGTCATCACAATTCGCCTTGGCCCTTGACATCTCAATGCTGTATGAACCGTGTCATCACTAGGTTCCAGGACACTTGTCATCACAATGCTCCATGAACTCTGTTATCTCAATGTTCCATGGCCTTTGTATTCACAATGCTCCATTGTCCTGATAATCGCATTGCTCCATGAACACTTTCATCACAATGCTCCTTGACCACTCTCACCCTAATTCCCCATGACGTCTCGCCTCACTGTCTTCCAAGGCCACTCTCATCAAAATGCTCCATGATCTGTGTCAGCACAATATTGCATGACACTTGTCATCACAATGCTCCATGATGCCTGTCATCACAATGCTCCATGAATTTGTTATCACAATGCTCCAGGACCAGTTTCATCACAATACTCCATCCCCCTTTTCATCACAGTGCACAATGAAACCTTTCATTACAATGCTCCATGACACTTGTCATCACAATGCTCAATGGCCTTTATCGTCACAATGCTCCCAGGCACTTTTCATCACGATGTTCCATGAAAACTTACATCACTTTGCTCCACGACCATTGTCATCACAATAGTCCATACCCTTGTCAACACAATGCTGCATAATCCCTGTCATCACAATTCTCCTTGACTGCTGTCATCACGATAATCCAGGACAATTTTCAGAACAATGGTTCATTCCCCCAGTCATCTCAGTGCTCCATGATACCTTTCATCACAATTCCTAGATGATCAATGTCATCACAAGGCCCCATGACACCTGTCATCACAATTTGCTATGACCCTTGTCATCACAATACTCGATGAACCGTGTCATCACAGTGTTCCAGGGCACATGTCATCACAATGATCCATGACGACTTTCATCACAATGCTCCAATACACCTGTCATCACAATGCTCCATGGCCCCTGTTATCATATTGCTCCATGATCACTTTCATCACAATGATCCATGACCAATGTCATCACCATTCCTAATGACGCCTGTCATCTCAATGCTCCATGGCACCTTCATCACAATGCTCCATGAACCCATTCATCACAATGTTCCCTGTCCTTTTCATCACAATGTTCCATGGGCCCTGTCATCACAATGCTCCATGCGCTTGTCATCAAAATGCTCCAGAACTCTTGTCATCATAATGCTCCATGCCAATGTCATCAAAATGCCCCATGACACTTGTCATCACAATGCTCCACGTCATTTGTCATCACAATGCTCCATGACCCTTGTCATAACAATGGTCCATGGCCTTGTCATCACAATGTTCCATGGCCTCTGACATCACTATGCTCTATGGTTTTTCTCATCACAATGCTCTTTGACCCCTGTCATCACAATGCTTGATGACCATTGTCATCACAATGCTCCAAGAACCCTGTCATCACAATGCTCCATGCCGTTGACATCACAATGCTCCATGGCCCTTGTAATTAGAATGCTCCATGCCCTTGTCGTCACAATGCTCCAGAACACTTGTGATCATAATACGCCTTTCCTGTGTCATCCCATTGCTCAATGACCCTTGTCATCAAAATATTCCTTGTCCTTTGTCATCACAGTGCTCCATGATACCTTTAATCAAAATTCTACATGACAACTGTCATCACAATGCAAGATGACCAATGTCATCACAAGGCCCCATGACACGTGTCATCACAATTCACCTTGGCCCTTGACATCTCAATGCTGTATGAACCGTGTCATCACTAGGTTCCAGGACACTTGTCATCACAATGCTCCATGAACTCTGTTATCTCAATGTTCCATGGCCTTTGTATTCACAATGCTCCATTGTCCTGATAATCGCATTGCTCCATGAACACTTTCATCACAATGCTCCTTGACCACTCTCACCCTAATTCCCCATGACGTCTCGCCTCACTGTCTTCCAAGGCCACTCTCATCAAAATGCTCCATGATCTGTGTCAGCACAATATTGCATGACACTTGTCATCACAATGCTCCATGATGCCTGTCATCACAATGCTCCATGAATTTGTTATCACAATGCTCCAGGACCAGTTTCATCACAATACTCCATCCCCCTTTTCATCACAGTGCACAATGAAACCTTTCATTACAATGCTCCATGACACTTGTCATCACAATGCTCAATGGCCTTTATCGTCACAATGCTCCCAGGCACTTTTCATCACGATGTTCCATGAAAACTTACATCACTTTGCTCCACGACCATTGTCATCACAATAGTCCATACCCTTGTCAACACAATGCTGCATAATCCCTGTCATCACAATTCTCCTTGACTGCTGTCATCACGATAATCCAGGACAATTTTCAGAACAATGGTTCATTCCCCCAGTCATCTCAGTGCTCCATGATACCTTTCATCACAATTCCTAGATGATCAATGTCATCACAAGGCCCCATGACACCTGTCATCACAATTTGCTATGACCCTTGTCATCACAATACTCGATGAACCGTGTCATCACAGTGTTCCAGGGCACATGTCATCACAATGATCCATGACGACTTTCATCACAATGCTCCAATACACCTGTCATCACAATGCTCCATGGCCCCTGTTATCATATTGCTCCATGATCACTTTCATCACAATGATCCATGACCAATGTCATCACCATTCCTAATGACGCCTGTCATCTCAATGCTCCATGGCACCTTCATCACAATGCTCCATGAACCCATTCATCACAATGTTCCCTGTCCTTTTCATCACAATGTTCCATGGGCCCTGTCATCACAATGCTCCATGCGCTTGTCATCAAAATGCTCCAGAACTCTTGTCATCATAATGCTCCATGCCAATGTCATCAAAATGCCCCATGACACTTGTCATCACAATGCTCCACGTCATTTTTCATCACAATGCTCCATGACCCTTGTCATAACAATGGTCCATGGCCTTGTCATCACAATGTTCCATGGCCTCTGACATCACTATGCTCTATGGTTTTTCTCATCACAATGCTCTTTGACCCCTGTCATCACAATGCTTGATGACCATTGTCATCACAATGCTCCAAGAACCCTGTCATCACAATGCTCCATGCCGTTGACATCACAATGCTCCATGGCCCTTGTAATTAGAATGCTCCATGCCCTTGTCATCACAATGTTCCAGAACACTTGTGATCATAATACGCCTTTCCTGTGTCATCCCATTGCTCAATGACCCTTGTCATCAAAATATTCCTTGTCCTTTGTCATCACAGTGCTCCATGATACCTTTAATCAAAATTCTACATGACAACTGTCATCACAATGCAAGATGACCAATGTCATCACAAGGCCCCATGACACGTGTCATCACAATTCGCCTTGGCCCTTGACATCTCAATGCTGTATGAACCGTGTCATCACTAGGTTCCAGGACACTTGTCATCACAATGCTCCATGAACTCTGTTATCTCAATGTTCCATGGCCTTTGTATTCACAATGCTCCATTGTCCTGATAATCGCATTGCTCCATGAACACTTTCATCACAATGCTCCTTGACCACTGTCACCCTAATTCCCCATGACGTCTCGCCTCACTGTCTTCCAAGGCCACTCTCATCAAAATGCTCCATGATCTGTGTCAGCACAATATTGCATGACACTTGTCATCACAATGCTCCATGATGCCTGTCATCACAATGCTCCATGAATTTGTTATCACAATGCTCCAGGACCAGTTTCATCACAATACTCCATCCCCCTTTTCATCACAGTGCACAATGAAACCTTTCATTACAATGCTCCATGACACTTGTCATCACAATGCTCAATGGCCTTTATCGTCACAATGCTCCCAGGCACTTTTCATCACGATGTTCCATGAAAACTTACATCACTTTGCTCCACGACCATTGTCATCACAATAGTCCATACCCTTGTCAAAACAATGCTGCATAATCCCTGTCATCACAATTCTCCTTGACTGCTGTCATCACGATAATCCAGGACAATTTTCATAACAATGGTTCATTCCCCCAGTCATCTCAGTGCTCCATGATACCTTTCATCACAATTCCTAGATGATCAATGTCATCACAAGGCCCCATGACACCTGTCATCACAATTTGCTATGACCCTTGTCATCACAATACTCGATGAACCGTGTCATCACAGTGTTCCAGGGCACATGTCATCACAATGATCCATGACGACTTTCATCACAATGCTCCAATACACCTGTCATCACAATGCTCCATGGCCCCTGTTATCATATTGCTCCATGATCACTTTCATCACAATGATCCATGACCAATGTCATCACCATTCCTAATGACGCCTGTCATCTCAATGCTCCATGGCACCTTCATCACAATGCTCCATGAACCCATTCATCACAATGTTCCCTGTCCTTTTCATCACAATGTTCCATGGGCCCTGTCATCACAATGCTCCATGCGCTTGTCATCAAAATGCTCCAGAACTCTTGTCATCATAATGCTCCATGCCAGTGTCATCAAAATGCCCCATGACACTTGTCATCACAATGCTCCACGTCATTTGTCATCACAATGCTCCATGACCCTTGTCATAACAATGGTCCATGGCCTTATCATCGCAATGTTCCATGGCCTCTGACATCACTATGCTCTATGGTTTTTCTCATCACAATGCTCTTTGACCCCTGTCATCACAATGCTTGATGACCATTGTCATCACAATGCTCCAAGAACCCTGTCATCACAATGCTCCATGCCGTTGACATCACAATGCTCCATGGCCCTTGTAATTAGAATGCTCCATGCCCTTGTCGTCACAATGCTCCAGAACACTTGTGATCATAATACGCCTTTCCTGTGTCATCCCATTGCTCAGTGACCCTTGTCATCAAAATATTCCTTGTCCTTTGTCATCACAGTGCTCCATGATACCTTTAATCAAAATTCTACATGACAACTGTCATCACAATGCAAGATGACCAATGTCATCACAAGGCCCCATGACACGTGTCATCACAATTCGCCTTGGCCCTTGACATCTCAATGCTGTATGAACCGTGTCATCACTAGGTTCCAGGACACTTGTCATCACAATGCTCCATGAACTCTGTTATCTCAATGTTCCATGGCCTTTGTATTCACAATGCTCCATTGTCCTGATAATCGCATTGCTCCATGAACACTTTCATCACAATGCTCCTTGACCACTCTCACCCTAATTCCCCATGACGTCTCGCCTCACTGTCTTCCAAGGCCACTCTCATCAAAATGCTCCATGATCTGTGTCAGCACAATATTGCATGACACTTGTCATCACAATGCTCCATGATGCCTGTCATCACAATGCTCCATGAATTTGTTATCACAATGCTCCAGGACCAGTTTCATCACAATACTCCATCCCCCTTTTCATCACAGTGCACAATGAAACCTTTCATTACAATGCTCCATGACACTTGTCATCACAATGCTCAATGGCCTTTATCGTCACAATGCTCCCAGGCACTTTTCATCACGATGTTCCATGAAAACTTACATCACTTTGCTCCACGACCATTGTCATCACAATAGTCCATACCCTTGTCAACACAATGCTGCATAATCCCTGTCATCACAATTCTCCTTGACTGCTGTCATCACGATAATCCAGGACAATTTTCAGAACAATGGTTCATTCCCCCAGTCATCTCAGTGCTCCATGATACCTTTCATCACAATTCCTAGATGATCAATGTCATCACAAGGCCCCATGACACCTGTCATCACAATTTGCTATGACCCTTGTCATCACAATACTCGATGAACCGTGTCATCACAGTGTTCCAGGGCACATGTCATCACAATGATCCATGACGACTTTCATCACAATGCTCCAATACACCTGTCATCACAATGCTCCATGGCCCCTGTTATCATATTGCTCCATGATCACTTTCATCACAATGATCCATGACCAATGTCATCACCATTCCTAATGACGCCTGTCATCTCAATGCTCCATGGCACCTTCATCACAATGCTCCATGAACCCATTCATCACAATGTTCCCTGTCCTTTTCATCACAATGTTCCATGGGCCCTGTCATCACAATGCTCCATGCGCTTGTCATCAAAATGCTCCAGAACTCTTGTCATCATAATGCTCCATGCCAATGTCATCAAAATGCCCCATGACACTTGTCATCACAATGCTCCACGTCATTTTTCATCACAATGCTCCATGACCCTTGTCATAACAATGGTCCATGGCCTTGTCATCACAATGTTCCATGGCCTCTGACATCACTATGCTCTATGGTTTTTCTCATCACAATGCTCTTTGACCCCTGTCATCACAATGCTTGATGACCATTGTCATCACAATGCTCCAAGAACCCTGTCATCACAATGCTCCATGCCGTTGACATCACAATGCTCCATGGCCCTTGTAATTAGAATGCTCCATGCCCTTGTCATCACAATGTTCCAGAACACTTGTGATCATAATACGCCTTTCCTGTGTCATCCCATTGCTCAATGACCCTTGTCATCAAAATATTCCTTGTCCTTTGTCATCACAGTGCTCCATGATACCTTTAATCAAAATTCTACATGACAACTGTCATCACAATGCAAGATGACCAATGTCATCACAAGGCCCCATGACACGTGTCATCACAATTCGCCTTGGCCCTTGACATCTCAATGCTGTATGAACCGTGTCATCACTAGGTTCCAGGACACTTGTCATCACAATGCTCCATGAACTCTGTTATCTCAATGTTCCATGGCCTTTGTATTCACAATGCTCCATTGTCCTGATAATCGCATTGCTCCATGAACACTTTCATCACAATGCTCCTTGACCACTGTCACCCTAATTCCCCATGACGTCTCGCCTCACTGTCTTCCAAGGCCACTCTCATCAAAATGCTCCATGATCTGTGTCAGCACAATATTGCATGACACTTGTCATCACAATGCTCCATGATGCCTGTCATCACAATGCTCCATGAATTTGTTATCACAATGCTCCAGGACCAGTTTCATCACAATACTCCATCCCCCTTTTCATCACAGTGCACAATGAAACCTTTCATTACAATGCTCCATGACACTTGTCATCACAATGCTCAATGGCCTTTATCGTCACAATGCTCCCAGGCACTTTTCATCACGATGTTCCATGAAAACTTACATCACTTTGCTCCACGACCATTGTCATCACAATAGTCCATACCCTTGTCAAAACAATGCTGCATAATCCCTGTCATCACAATTCTCCTTGACTGCTGTCATCACGATAATCCAGGACAATTTTCATAACAATGGTTCATTCCCCCAGTCATCTCAGTGCTCCATGATACCTTTCATCACAATTCCTAGATGATCAATGTCATCACAAGGCCCCATGACACCTGTCATCACAATTTGCTATGACCCTTGTCATCACAATACTCGATGAACCGTGTCATCACAGTGTTCCAGGGCACATGTCATCACAATGATCCATGACGACTTTCATCACAATGCTCCAATACACCTGTCATCACAATGCTCCATGGCCCCTGTTATCATATTGCTCCATGATCACTTTCATCACAATGATCCATGACCAATGTCATCACCATTCCTAATGACGCCTGTCATCTCAATGCTCCATGGCACCTTCATCACAATGCTCCATGAACCCATTCATCACAATGTTCCCTGTCCTTTTCATCACAATGTTCCATGGGCCCTGTCATCACAATGCTCCATGCGCTTGTCATCAAAATGCTCCAGAACTCTTGTCATCATAATGCTCCATGCCAGTGTCATCAAAATGCCCCATGACACTTGTCATCACAATGCTCCACGTCATTTGTCATCACAATGCTCCATGACCCTTGTCATAACAATGGTCCATGGCCTTATCATCGCAATGTTCCATGGCCTCTGACATCACTATGCTCTATGGTTTTTCTCATCACAATGCTCTTTGACCCCTGTCATCACAATGCTTGATGACCATTGTCATCACAATGCTCCAAGAACCCTGTCATCACAATGCTCCATGCCGTTGACATCACAATGCTCCATGGCCCTTGTAATTAGAATGCTCCATGCCCTTGTCATCACAATGCTCCAGAACACTTGTGATCATAATACGCCTTTCCTGTGTCATCCCATTCCTCAGTGACCCTTGTCATCAAAATATTCCTTGTCCTTTGTCATCACAGTGCTCCATGATACCTTTAATCAAAATTCTACATGACAACTGTCATCACAATGCAAGATGACCAATGTCATCACAAGGCCCCATGACACGTGTCATCACAATTCGCCTTGGCCCTTGACATCTCAATGCTGTATGAACCGTGTCATCACTAGGTTCCAGGACACTTGTCATCACAATGCTCCATGAGCTCTGTTATCTCAATGTTCCATGGCCTTTGTATTCACAATGCTCCATTGTCCTGATAATCGCATTGCTCCATGAACACTTTCATCACAATGCTCCTTGACCACTCTCACCCTAATTCCCCATGACGTCTCGCCTCCCTGTCTTCCAAGGCCACTCTCATCAAAATGCTCCATGATCTGTGTCAGCACAATATTGCATGACACTTGTCATCACAATGCTCCATGATGCCTGTCATCACAATGCTCCATGAATTTGTTATCACAATGCTCCAGGACCAGTTTCATCACAATACTCCATCCCCCTTTTCATCACAGTGCACAATGAAACCTTTCATTACAATGCTCCATGGCACTTGTCATCACAATGCTCAATGGCCTTTATCGTCACAATGCTCCCAGGCACTTTTCATCACGATGTTCCATGAAAACTTACATCACTTTGCTCCACGACCATTGTCATCACAATAGTCCATACCCTTGTCAACACAATGCTGCATAATCCCTGTCATCACAATTCTCCTTGACTGCTGTCATCACGATAATCCAGGACAATTTTCAGAACAATGATTCATTCCCCCAGTCATCTCAGTGCTCCATGATACCTTTCATCACAATTCCTAGATGATCAATGTCATCACAAGGCCCCATGACACCTGTCATCACAATTTGCTATGACCCTTGTCATCACAATACTCGATGAACCGTGTCATCACAGTGTTCCAGGGCACATGTCATCACAATGATCCATGACGACTTTCATCACAATGCTCCAATACACCTGTCATCACAATGCTCCATGGCCCCTGTTATCATATTGCTCCATGATCACTTTCATCACAATGATCCATGACCAATGTCATCACCATTCCTAATGACGCCTGTCATCTCAATGCTCCATGGCACCTTCATCACAATGCTCCATGAACCCATTCATCACAATGTTCCCTGTCCTTTTCATCACAATGTTCCATGGGCCCTGTCATCACAATGCTCCATGCGCTTGTCATCAAAATGCTCCAGAACTCTTGTCATCATAATGCTCCATGCCAGTGTCATCAAAATGCCCCATGACACTTGTCATCACAATGCTCCACGTCATTTGTCATCACAATGCTCCATGACCCTTGTCATAACAATGGTCCATGGCCTTGTCATCACAATGTTCCATGGCCTCTGACATCACTATGCTCTATGGTTTTTCTCATCACAATGCTCTTTGACCCCTGTCATCACAATGCTTGATGACCATTGTCATCACAATGCTCCAAGAACCCTGTCATCACAATGCTCCATGCCATTGACATCACAATGCTCCATGGCCCTTGTAATTAGAATGCTCCATGCCCTTGTCATCACAATGCTCCAGAACACTTGTGATCATAATACGCCTTTCCTGTGTCATCCCATTGCTCAATGACCCTTGTCATCAAAATATTCCTTGTCCTTTGTCATCACAGTGCTACATGATACCTTTAATCAAAATTCTACATGACAACTGTCATCACAATGCAAGATGACCAATGTCATCACAAGGCCCCATGACACGTGTCATCACAATTCGCCTTGGCACTTGACATCTCAATGCTGTATGAACCGTGTCATCACTAGGTTCCAGGACACTTGTCATCACAATGCTCCATGAACTCTGTTATCTCAATGTTCCATGGCCTTTGTATTCACAATGCTCCATTGTCCTGATAATCGCATTGCTCCATGAACACTTTCATCACAATGCTCCTTGACCACTGTCACCCTAATTCCCCATGACGTCTCGCCTCACTGTCTTCCAAGGCCACTCTCATCAAAATGCTCCATGATCTGTGTCAGCACAATATTGCATGACACTTGTCATCACAATGCTCCATGATGCCTGTCATCACAATGCTCCATGAATTTGTTATCCCAATGCTCCAGGACCAGTTTCATCACAATACTCCATCCCCCTTTTCATCACAGTGCACAATGAAACCTTTCATTACAATGCTCCATGACACTTGTCATCACAATGCTCAATGGCCTTTATCGTCACAATGCTCCCAGGCACTTTTCATCACGATGTTCCATGAAAACTTACATCACTTTGCTCCACGACCATTGTCATCACAATAGTCCATACCCTTGTCAACACAATGCTGCATAATCCCTGTCATCACAATTCTCCTTGACTGCTGTCATCACGATAATCCAGGACAATTTTCAGAAAAATGGTTCATTCCCCCAGTCATCTCAGTGCTCCATGATACCTTTCATCACAATTCCTAGATGATCAATGTCATCACAAGGCCCCATGACACCTGTCATCACAATTTGCTATGACCCTTGTCATCACAATACTCGATGAACCGTGTCATCACAGTGTTCCAGGGCACATGTCATCAAAATGATCCATGACGACTTTCATCACAATGCTCCAATACACCACTCATCACAATGCTCCATGGCCCCTGTTATCGTATTGCTCCATGATCACTTTCATCACAATGCTCCATGACCACTGTCATCACCATTCCTCATGACGCCTGTCATCTCAATGCTCCATGGCCTCTTTCATCACAATGCCCCATGACACGTGTCATCACGATTCTCCTTGGCCCTTGTCATCTCAATGCTGTATGAACCGTGTCATCACTAGGTTCCAGGACACTTGTCATCACAGTGATCCATGACCACTTTCATCACAATGCTCCATGAACTCTGTTATCTCAATGCTCCATGGCCTTTGTATTCTCAATGCTCCATTGTCCCGATAATAGCGTTGCTCCATGAACACTTTCATCACAATGCTCCTTGACCACTGTCACCATAATGCCCCATGACGTTTCTCATCACTGTGCTCCAAGGCCACTCTTATCAAATGGCTCCATGATCTGTGTCAGCACCATATTGCATGACACTTTTCATCACAATGCTCCATGATCCCTGTAATCACAATGATCGCTGCCAATGTCATCACAATGCTCCAGGTCTGTTGTCATCAGCATGCTTCATGCCCATGTCATCACAATGCTCCATGAATCTTGTCTTCACAATTCTCCATGGCCCATGTCATCACAGTGCTCCATGACCCCTGTCATCGCAATGCTCTATGGCCTTTGTCATCACAATGCTCCATGACCCATGTCATCACAATGCCCCGTGGTGTTTGTCATCACAATGCTCCATGACCCCTCTCAACACAACGCCTGATGACCCCTGTCATCAAAATGCTAAATGGCACTTGTCGTCACAATGCTCTATGAGGCCTGTCATCACTATTCTCCATGTCACTTGTTATCACAATGCTCCATGGCCCCTGTAATTACAGTTCTCCTTGACCCTTTTCATCACAATGCCCAATGCCACCTCTCATCACAATGCTCCATGACATTTGTCATCACAAAGCTCGATGGCCCTTGTCATCACATTTTTCCTTGGTGCTTTTCATCGCAATGCTGCATGGCAACTTTCATCAAAATACTCCAAGATTTGTTTCATCACAATGCTCCATGGCACTTGTCATTACAAATCCACATGATCCCTTTCATCACAATTCTCCATGGCAACTTACATAAAAATGCTCCATGACCCTGTCATCACAATGGCCAAAGATACCTGTTTTTACAAGGATCCAGGACCCTTGTCATCACAAGGCTCCATGTCCCTTCTATTCACAATGCTCCATGGCTCTCGTCATCACAATTCTCCATAGTGCTTTTCATCCCAATGCTCCATGACCGCTTTCAGCACAAGGCCCCATGACCCCTGTCATCACGATGCTCCATGGCCCTTGTCATCACAATGCTCCATGAAACATTTCTTCACAATGCTCCAGTACGCCTTTCATCCAAATTCCCCAAGGCCACTGTCAGCTCAATTCTCCATGACACCTGTCATCATAATGGTCCATGACCCGTTTCATCTCAATGCTCCATGACACCTGTCATCACAATGCTTCATGGCCTTTGTCATCACAATGCTCCATGGCCCCAGTAAACACAGTGCTCCCTGACCCGTTTCATCTCAATGCTCCATGACCTCACTCATCACAAAGCCCCATGACCCCTTTAATCACAATGTTCCATGGCCCTTGTCATCACAGTGCTCCAAGCCTGTGTCATCACACTGCTCCATGACCCCTGTAAACACAAGGCTCCATGCCCTTGTCATCACAAGGCTCCAGAATTCTTGTCATCACAATGTTTCATGGATTTTGTTATCACAATGCTCCAGGACAAGTTTCCTCACAATATTCCATCCTCCTTGTCATCACAGTGTACAATGTAACCTTTTATTACAATGCTCCATGACACTTGTCATCACAATGCTCGATGACCCTTGTCATCACAATGTTCCATGGAGCTTTTCATCGCAATGCTCCATGAATACTTTCATCAAGATACTCCAAGATTTGTTTCATCACAATGCTCCATGTCCGTTTCATCACAATGCTCCATGACACTTGTCATCACAATGCTCCATGGCCCCTCTCATTACTGTGCTCGATAATAACTTTAATCACATTTCTAGATGACCACTGCCATCACAATGCCCCATGATATTGTCATCACAATTCGCCATGACCATTGTCATCACAATGCTCCATGAACCATGTCATCACAGGGTCCCAGGACACTTGTCATCACAATGATCCATGACCACTTTCATCACAATGCTCCATGACCACTGTCATCTCAATGCCTCATGACGCCTATCATCACAATTCTCCAAGGCCCCTCTCATCACAATGCTCCATGACACTTTTCATTATATTGCTCCATAACACCTGTCATCACAGAGTTCCCTGCCCATGTCATTACAATGCTCCATGTCCCGTATAATCACAATGATCCATGCCTTTATCCTCACAATTCTCCAGAATTCTTGTCATCACAGTGTTCCATGACCGTGGCATCCCAATGCTCCATGGCCCTTGTCATCACAATGCTCCAGAATTCTTGTGATCACAATGTTCCATGACCATGTCATCACAATGCTACATGACCCAGGTCATCACACTTCTTCCTGACCTTTGTCATCACAATCTTCTATGTCGCTTTTCATCACAATTCTCAATGACCACTTTAATCACTATGCTCGCTGACCTTTTTCATCACATTTCTCTATTGTCATTACAATTCCCCATGGCCCCTTTCTTCACAATGCTCCATGATGCCTGTCATCACAATGCTCCATGGAGTTTTTTATCACAATGCTCCAGGACCAGTTTCATCACAATACTCCATCCCCCTTGTCATCACAGTGCACAATGAAACCTTTCATTACAATGCTCCATGACACTTGTCATCACAATGCTCCATGGCCTTTATCGTCACAATGCTCCCAGGCACTTTTCATCACGATGTTCCATGAAAACTTTCATCACATTGCTCCACGACCATTGTCATCACAATAGTCCTTACCCTTGTCAACACAATGCTGCATAATACCTGTCATCACAATTCTCCTTGACTGCTGTCATCACGATAATCCAGAACAATTTTCATAACAATGATTCATGCCCCCAGTCATCTCAGTGCTCCATGATAACTTTCATCACAATTCCTAGATGATCAATGTCATCACAATGCCCCGTGACACCTGTCATCACAATTCGCGATGACCCTTGTCATCACAATACTCGATGAACCGTGTCATCACAGTGTTCCAGGACACATGTCATCACAATGACCCATGACTAATTTCATCACAATCCTCCAATAAACCTGTCATCACAATGCTCCATGTCACCTGTTATCATATTGCTCCATGAAGTCTTTCATTACAATGCTCCGTGACCACTGTCATCACCATGCCTCATGACGCCTGTCATCTCAATGCTCCATGGTCCCTTCATCACAATGCTCCATTAACACAGTCATCACAATGTTCCCTGTCCTTTTCATCACAATGTTCCATGGGCCCTGTCATCACAATGCTCCATGTGCTTGTCATCAAAATGCTCCAGAACTCTTGTCATCATAATGCTCCATGTCAATGTCATCACAATGCCCCATGACACTTTTCATCACAATCCTCCACGTCATTTGTCATCACAATGTTCCATGGCCCCTGTCATCACAGTGCTCCATGATACCATCCATCACAATTCTAGAGGACCAATGTCATCACAATGCCCCATGACAGATGCCATCACAATTTGCCATGGTCCCTGTCATCAAAATGCTCCATGAACCGTTCCATCACAAGGTTCCAGGACACTTGTCATCACAATGATCCATGATCACTTTCATCAAAAGTCTCCATGAAACCTGTCATCTCAATGCTCCATAGGCATTGTATTCACAATGCTCCATGGCCCCTATAATCACAGAGCTCCATGACCCCTTTCATCACAATGCTCCAAGACCGCTGTCATCACAATGCCCCAGGACCCCTGCCATCACAAATCTCCAAGGCCTCTCTTACCAAAAAGCTCCATGATCCCTGTCAGTACAATGTTCCATGACACTTTTCACCACAATGCTCCAAGACCCATGTCATCAAAAAGTTCTCTGCCATTATCATCACAATGCTCCTTGTCACCTTTCATCACAATGCTCCATGCTCTTTCATCACAATGCTCCAGAATTCTTGTCATCGCAATGTTCCTTGACCATGTCAACACAATGATCCATGACTCCTTTCCTCACAGTGCTCCAGTACCCCTTTCATCACAATGCTCCATGCCATTGTCAGCACAATGCTCCTTGGAGACTGTCATCAAAATGCTCCATCCCCTTTTCATCACAATACTCCAGATATAATATCCTTACAATGCTCCATGCCCGTGTCAACACAATGCTCCATGACCCCTGTCATCAAAATGCTTTATGAACCTTGTTATTAGAATGTTCCATGACCCCTGTCATCAAAATGCTCCATGACACTTGTCATCACAATGCTCAATGGCCTTTATCGTCACAATGCTCCCAGGCACTTTTCATCACGATGTTCCATGAAAACTTACATCACTTTGCTCCACGACCATTGTCATCACAATAGTCCATACCCTTGTCAACACAATGCTGCATAATCCCTGTCATCACAATTCTCCTTGACTGCTGTCATCACGATAATCCAGGACAATTTTCAGAACAATGGTTCATTCCCCCAGTCATCTCAGTGCTCCATGATACCTTTCATCACAATTCCTAGATGATCAATGTCATCACAAGGCCCCATGACACCTGTCATCACAATTTGCTATGACCCTTGTCATCACAATACTCGATGAACCGTGTCATCACAGTGTTCCAGGGCACATGTCATCACAATGATCCATGACGACTTTCATCACAATGCTCCAATACACCTGTCATCACAATGCTCCATGGCCCCTGTTATCATATTGCTCCATGATCACTTTCATCACAATGCTCCATGACCACTGTCATCACCATTCCTCATGACGCCTGTCATCTCAATGCTCCATGGCCTCTTTCATCACAATGCTCCATGAACCCAGTCATCACAATGTTCCCTGCCTTTTTCACCACAATGCTCCATGGGCCCTGTCATCACAATGCTCCATGCCCTTGTCATCAAAATGCTCCAGAACACTTGTCACCATAATGTTCCTTGCCAATGTCATCAAAATGCCCCATGACATTTGTAATCACATTGCTCCAAGACCGCTGTCATCACAATGCCCCATGACGCCTGCCATCACTAATCTCCTAGGCCTCTCTTACCAAAAACTCCATGATCCCTGTCAGCACAATGTTCCATGACACTTTTCATCAAAATGCTCCATGACCCCTGTCATCACAAAGTTCTCTGCCCACATCATCACAATGCTCCTTGTCACCTTTAATCACAATGCTCCAGAATTCTTGTCATCGCAATGTGCCTTGACCGTGTCATCACAATGCTCCATGACCCTTGTCATCACAAATCTCCATGACCCCTGTCATCACAATGATCTATAACTCCTTTCCTCTCAGTGCTCCAGTACCGTTTTCATCACAGTGCTCCATGCCATTGTCAGCACAATGCTCCTTGGACCGTGTCATCAAAATGCTCCATCCTCTTTTCATCACAATGCTCCAGATATCCTATCACTACAATGCTCCATGCCCGTGTCAACACAATGCTCCATGACCCCAGTCATCAAAATGCTTTATGAACCTTGTTATCAGAATGTTCCATGACCCCTGACATCAATATGATCCATGACCGTTGTCATCACAATGCTGCATGATACCTTTCATCCCAATTCTCTGTGACCGCTGTCATCACAATGCTCCAGGACAATTTTCATCACAATGCTCCATGCCCCTGTCATTACAGTGCCCCATAACCCCTGTAATCACAATGCTCCATGACCCTGTCAACACAATGCTACACGACCCCTGTCATCACATTTTTCCCTGGCCTATGTATTCACAATGCTCCATGGACCCTGTAATCACACTGCTCCATGTTCCCATTCAACACAATGCTCCATGACCCCTGTCATCACAACGTTCCATGAAAGTTGTCATCAAAATGTTCCATGACACTGGTCACCACAAGGTTCCCTGCCCTTGTAATCACAATGCTCCGTGACCCCTGTCAACACAATGACTGATGACCACTGTCATCAAAATGCTAAATAGCACTTGTCATCACAATGCTGTATGACACCTGTCATCACTATTCTCCATGTCACTTGTTATCGCAATGTTCCATGGCCCCTATAATCACAGTGCTCCATGACCCGTTTCACATAAATGCTCCATGACCTCACTCATCACAATGCCCCATGACCCCTGTAATCACAATGCTCCATGGCCCTTGTCATCACAGTTCTCCAAGCCTTTGTCATCACACAGCTCCATGGCCCCTGTAATCACAATGCTCCATGCTCTTGTCATCACAAGTCTCCAGAACACTTGTCATTATAATGCTCCATGTCCGTTTCATCGCCATGCTCCATATCCTTGTCATCACAATGCTCCAGGTGTGTTGTAATCACCATGCTTCATGCCCGTGTCATCACAATGCTCCATGAATCTTGTCTTCACAATGCTTCATGGCCCATGTCATCACAATGCTCCATGACCACTGTCATCACAATTCTCCATTACACTTGTCATGACAAAGCTCCATGACCCCTGTCATCACATTGATCCATGACTCCTTTCCTCACAGTGCTCCAGTACCCTTTTCATCACAATGCTCCATTCCATTGTCAGCACAATGCTCCTTGGATCCTGTCATCAAAATGCTCCATCCGCTTTTCATCACAATCATCCAGATATCCTATCATTACAATGCTCCATGCCTTTGTCAACACAATGCTCCATGACCCATGTCATCAAAATGCTTTATGAATCTTTTTATCAGAATATTCCATGAAGCCTGTCATCAAAATGATCCATGAGAGTTGTCATCACAATGCTGCATGATACCATTCATCCCAACTCTCTGTGACCGCTGTCATCACAATGCTCCATGACACTTGTCATCACAATGCTTGATGCTCCCTGTCATCACAGTGTCCCTTAACACCTGTAATCACAATGCTCCATGACCCTGTCATCACAATGCTACATGACCCCTGTCATCTCATTGTTCCATGGCCTATGTATTCACAATGCTTCATGGACCCTGTAATCACACTGCTCCATGTTCCCTTTCAACACAATGCTCCATGACCCCTGTCATCACAACGTTCCACGAAAGTTGTCATCAAAAGGCTCCATGACCCTGGTCACCACAAGGTTCCCTGCTCTTGTCATCACAATGCTCCATGACCCTTGTAATCCCAATGGTACATGGCCTTGTCACCACAATGCTCCATAGCCTCTGTCATCACCATGCTCCATGGTCTTTCTCATCACAATGCTCAATGACTGCTGTCATCACTATGCTTGATGACCATTATCATCAAAATGCTCCAAGGCCCCTGTCATCTCAATGCCTCATGGTCTTTGTAATCACAATGCTCAATGACCCCTGTCATCACAATGCTCCATGCCTTTGTCATCACAATGCTCCATGATCCCAGTAATCACAATGATCCCTGCCAATATCATCACAATGTTCCATGTCTCCTGTAATCACAATGCTCCATGCCCTTGTCATCACAATGCTCCATGTCTGCTGTCATCACCATGCTTCATGCCCGTGTCATCACAATGCTCCATGACCATTGTCATCACAATGCTCTATGGCCTTTGTATTCACAATGCTCCATGGCTCCTGTAATCACAGTGCTCCATAACACCTTTCATCATAATGCTCCATGACCACTGTCATCTCAATACCCCAGGACGCCTGTCATCAAAATTCTCCAAGGCACCTCTCATCACAATGTTCCATGACACTTGTCATCACATTGCTCCATAACACCTGTCATCACAGTGTTCCCTGCCCATGTCATCAAAATGCTCCATGTCCCCTATATTCACAATGCTCCATGCTTTTTTCCTCACAATGCTCCAGAATTCTTTTCAACACAATGTTCCATAACCGTGGCATCACAATGCTACATGACCCTGCTCATCACAATTCTCCATGACCTTTGTCATCACAATGCTCTATGTCGCTTTTCATCACAATTCTCAATGACCACTTTAATCACTATGCTCGCTGACAATTTTTATTACATTTCTCTATTGTCATTACAATTCCCCATGGCCCCTTTCTTCAAAATGCTCCATGATGCCTGTCATCACAATGCTCCATGGCTTTTGTTATCACAAAGTTCCAGGACCAGTTTCATCACAATACTCCATCCCCCTTGTCATTACAGTGCACAATGAAACCTTTCTTTACAATGCTCCATGACACTTGTCATCACAATGCTCCATGGCCTTTATCGTCACAATGCTCCCAGGCACTTTTCTTCACGATGTTCCATGAAAACTTTCATCACATTGCTCCACGACCATTGTCATCACAATAGTCCAAAACCATGTCAACACAATGCTGCATAATCCCTGTCATCACAATTCTCCATGATTGCTGTCATCACAATTCTCCATGACTGCTGTCATCACAATAATCCAGGACAACTTTCATAACAATGTTTCATGCACCCAGTCATCACAGTGCTCCATGATACCTTTCATCACAATTCCTAGATGATCAATGTCATCACAATGCCCCATGACACCTGTCATCACAATTCGCTATGACCCTTGTCATCACAATACTCGATGAACTGTGTCATCACAGTGTTCCAGGGCACATGTCATCACAATGATCCATGACGACTTTCATCACAATGCTCCAATACAACTGTCATCACAATGCTCCATGGCCCTTTTTATCATATTGCTCCATGATCACTTTCATCACAATGCTCCATGACCACTGTCATCACCATGCCTCAGGACGCCTGTCATCTCAATGCTCCATGGCCCATTTCATCACAATGCTCCATGAACCCAGTCATCACAATGTTCCCTGCCCTTTTCATCACAATGCTCCATGGGCCCTGTCATCACAGTGTTCCCTGCCCTTGTCATCAAAATGTTCCAGAACACTTGTCATCATAATTTTCCATACCAATGTCATCAAAATGCCCCATGACACTTGTCATCACATTGTTCCAAGATGGCTGTAATCACAATGCCCCATGATGCCTGCCATCACAAATCTCCTAGGCCTCTCTTACCAGAAAGCTCCATGATCCCTGTCAGCGAAATGTTCCATGACACTTTTCATCACAATGCTCCATGACCCCTGTCATCACAAAGTTCTCTGCCCATATCATCACAATGCTCCTTGTCACCTTTAATCACAATGCTCCATGCCCTTTCATCACAATGCTCCTGAAATCTTGTCATCGCAATGTTCCTTGACCGTGTCATCACAATGCTCCATGACCCTTGTCATCACAAAGGTCCATGACCCCTGTCATCACAATGATCCATGACTCCTTTCCTCACAGTGCTCCAGTACCGTTTTCATCACAGTGCTCCATGCCATTGTCGGCACAATGCTCCTTGGACCCTGTCGTCAAAATGCTCCATCCGCTTTTCATCACAATGCTCCAGACATCCTATCACTACAATGCTCCATGCCCGTATCAACACAATGCTCCATGACCCCTGTCATCAAAATGCTTTATGAACCTTGTTATCAGAATGTTCCATGACCCCTGTCATCAATATGGTCCATGACCGTTGTCATCACAATGCTGCATGATACCTTTCATCCCAATTCTCTGTGACCGCTGTCATCACAATGCTCCAGGACAATTTTCATCACAATACTCCATGCCCCCTGTCATCACAGTGCCCCATAACCCCTGTAATCACAATGCTCCATGACCCTGTCATCACAATTCTACATGACCCCTGTCATCACATTGTTCCATGGCCTATGTATTCACAATGTTCCATGGACCCTGTAATCACACTGCTCCATGTTCCCTTTCAACACAATGCTCCATGACCCCTGTCATCAAAACGTTCCATGAAAGTTGTCATCAAAATTCTCCATGACCCCGGTCACCACAATGTTCCCTGCCCTTGTCATCACAATGCTCCATGACCGATATAATCACAATGGTACATGGCCTTGTCATCACAATGTTCCATGGCCTCTGTTATCACCATGCTCCATGGTCTTTCTCATGACAATGCTCTATGACCCCTCTCATCACAATGCTTGATGACCCTTTTCATCACAATGCTCCAAGGCCCCTGTCAACACAATGCCTCACGGTCTTTGTAATCACAATGCTCAATGACCCCTGTCCTCACAATACTCCAAACTCGTGTCATCCCATTGCTCAATGACACTTGTCATCAAAATCTTCCTTGGCCTTTGTCATCACAGTGCTCCATGATACCTTTAATCAAAATTCTACATGACCACTGTCATCACAATGCAAGATGACCAATGTCATCACAATGCCCCATGACACGTGTCATCACAATTCTCGTTGGCCCTTGTAATCTCAATGCTGTATGAACCGTGTCATCACAAGGTTCCAGGATACTTGTCTTCACAGTGATCCATGACCACTTTCATCACAATGCTCCATGAACTCTGTTATCTCAATGCTCCATGGCCTTTGTATTCACAATGCGCTATTGTCCCGATAATAGCGTTGCTCCATGAACACTTTCATCACAATTCTCCTTGACCATTGTCACCATAATGCCCCATGACGTCTCTCATCACTGTGCTCCAAGGCCACTCTCATCAAAATGCTCCATGATCTGTGTCAGCACAATATTGCATGACACTTGTCATCACAATGCTCCATGTCTCCTGTAATCACAATGCTCCATGCCCTTGTCATCAGAATGCTCCAGGTTTGTTGTAATCACCATGCTTTATGCCCGTGTCATCACAATGCTACATGAATCTTGTCTTCACAATGCTCCATGGCCCAGGTCATCACAGTGCTCCATGACCCCTGTCATTACAATGCTCTATAGCCTTTGTCATCACAATACTCTGTGACCCCTGTCAACACAATGCCTGATGACCCCTGTCATCAAAATGCTAAATGTCATTTGTCATCACAATGCTCTATGATGCCTGTCATCACTATTCTGCATGTCACTTGTTATCACAATGCTCCATGGCCCCTCTAATCACAGTACTCCATGACCCCTTTTGTCACATTGCCCAATGCCACCTCTCATCACAATTCTCCATGGCATTTGTCATCACGATGCTCCATGACACCTGTCATCACAATGCTCCATGACACTTGTCATAACAATGCGCGATGGCCCTTGTCATCACAATGTTACTTGGTGCTTTTCATCGCAATGCTCCATGACAACATTCATCAAAATACTCCAAGATTTGTTTCATCACAATGCTCCATGGCCCTTGTCATTACAAATCCACATGATCCCTTTCATCACAGCTCTCCATGGCAAAGTACATTAAAATATTCCATGCCCCTGTCATCACAATGCTCAATGATACCTGTTTTTACAATGATCCATGACCCTTGTCATCACAAGGCTCCATGTCCCTTGTATTCACAATGCTCCATGGCCCTTGTCATCGCAATGCTCCATGACCGCTTTCAGCACAATGCCCCTTGACCCCTGTCATCACAATGCTCCATGGCCCCTGATATCATATGGCTCCATGATCACTTTCATCACAATGCTCCATGACCACTGTCATCACCATGCCTCATGACGCCTGTTATCTCAATGCTCCATAGCCCCTTTCATCACAATGCTCCATGAACCCAGTCATCACAATGTTCCCTCCCCTTTTCATCACAATGCTCCATGGGCACTTTCATCACAATGCTCCATGCCTTTGTCATTAAAACGCTCCAGAACACTTGTCATCATAATGCTCCATGCCAATGTCATCAAAATGCCCCATGACACTTGTCATCACAATGCTCCATGGCTTTTGTCATCACAATGTTCCATGGCCCCAGTCATCACAGTGCTCCATGATTCCTTTCATCACAATTCTAGATGACCACTGTCATCACAATGCCCCATGACAGATGTCATCACAATTCGCCATGGTCCTTGTCATCACAATGCTCCATGAACCGTATCATCACAAGGTTCCAGGACACTTGTCATCACAATGATCCATGATCACTTTCATCACAATGCTCCATGAAACCTGTCATCTCAATGCTCCATAGTCTTTGTATTCACAATGCTCCATGGCTCCTCTAATCACAGTGCTCCATGACCCCTTTCATCACAATGCTCCAAGACCGCTGTCATCACAATGACCCATGACGCCTGCCATCACAAATCGCCAAGGCCTCTCTTACCAAAAAGCTCCATGACCCCTGTCATCACAAAGTTCTCTGCCCATATCATCACAATGCTCCTTTTCACCTTTAATCACAATGCTCCATGCCCTTTCATCACAATGCTCCAGAATTCTTGTCATCGCAATGTTCCTTGACCGTGTCATCACAATGCTCCATGACCCTTGTCATCACAAAGCTCCATGACCCCTGTCATCACAATGATCCATGAATCCTTTCCTCACAGTGCTCCAGTACCGTTTTCATCACAGTGCTCCATGCCATTGTCAGCACAATGCTCCTTGGACCCTGTCATCAAAATGCTCCATCCCCTTTTCATCACAATGCTCCAGATATCCTATCACTACAATGCTCCATGCCCGTGTCAACACAATTCTCCATGACCCCAGTCATCATAATGCTTTTTGATCCTTGTTATCAGAATGTTCCATGACCCCTGTCATCAATATGATCCATGACCGTTGTCATCACAATGCTGCATGATACCTTTTATCCCAATTCTCTGTGACCGCTGTCATCACAATGCTCCAGGACAATTTTCATCACAATGCTCCATGCCCCCTGTCATCACAGTGCCCCATAACACCTGTAATCACAATGATCCATGCCAATATCACCACAATGTTCCATGTCTCCTGTAATCACAATGCTCCATGCGCTTGTCATCACAATGCTCCGGGTCTGTTGTCATCACCATACTTCATGCCCGTGTCATCACAATGCTCCATGACCATTGTCATCACAATGCTCTATGGCCTTTTTCATCACAATGCTCCATGACCTCTGTCAACACAATGCCTGATGATACCTGTCATCAAAATCCTAAGTGGCACTTGTAATCACAATGCTCTATGACGCCTGTCATCACTATTCTCCATGTCACTTCTCATCACAATGCTCCATGGCCCCTGTAATCACAGTACTCCATAACCCCTTTCATCACAATGCCCAATGCCACCTCTCATCACAATTCTCCATGGCATTTGTCATCACGATGCTCCATGACACTTGTCATCACAATGCTAGATGGCCCTTGTCATCACAATGTTCCTTGTTGCTTTTCATCGCAATGCTCCATGACAACTTTCATCAAAATACTCCAAGATTTGTTTCATCACAATGCTCCATGGCCCTTGTCATTACAAATTCACATGATCCTTTTCATCATAATTCTCCATGGCAACTTACATAAAAATGCTCCATGCCCCTGTCATCACAATGCCCAATGATACCTGTTTTTACAATGATCCATGACCCTTGTCATCACAAGGCTCCATGTCTCTTGTATTCACAATACTCCATGGCCCTTGTCATCACAATGTTCCTTGGTGCTTTTCATCGCAATGCTCCGTGACAACTTTCATCAAAATACTCCAAGATTTGTTTCATCACAATGCTCCATGGCCCTTGTCATTACAAATCCACATGATCCCTTTCATCACAATTCTCCATGGCAACTTACATAAAAATGCTCCATGCCCCTGTCATCACAATGCCCAATGATACCTGTTTTTACAATGATCCATGACCCTTGTCATCACAAGTCTCCATGTCCCTTGTATTCACAATCCTCCATGGCCCTTGTCATCACAATGCTCCATAGCGCTTTTAATCGCAATGCTCCATGACCGCTTTCAGCACATGCCCCATGAACCCTGTCCTCACGATGCTCCATGGTCCTTGTCAGCACAATGCTCCATGAAACATTTCCTCACAATGCTCCAGTACGCCTTTCATCCAAATTCCCCATGGCCACTGTCATCACAATTCTCCTTGACCCCTGTCATCATAATGGTCCATGACCCGTTTCATCTCAATGCTCCATGACACCTGTCATCACAATGCTCCTTGGCCTTTGTCATCACAATGCGCCATGGACCCTGTAATCACAGTGCTCCATGACCCGTTTCATCTCAATGTTCCATGACCTCACTCATCACAATGCCCCATGACCCCTGTAATCACAATGAACTTTGGCCCTTGTCATCACAGTGCTCCAAGCCTTTTTCATCACCCTGCTCCATGGCACCTGTAATCAGAATGCTCCATGTCCTTGTCATCACAAGGCTCCAGAATTCTTGTCATTAAAATGCTCCATGTCCGTTTCATCACCTTGCTCCATGACATATGTCATCACAATGTTCCATGGACCCTCTCACTACTGTGCTCCATAATAACTTTAATCACATTTCTAGATGACCACTGCCTTCACAATGCCCCATGACATTGTCACCACAATTCGCCATGACCATTGTCATCACAATGCTCCATGAACCATGTCATCACAGGGTCCCAGGACACTTGTCATCACCATGATCCATTACCACTTTCATCACAATGCCCCATGAACACTGTCATCTCAATGCTCCATGGCCTTTGTATTCACAATTCTCCATGGCCCCTGTAATCACAGTGCTCCATAACACCCTTCATCATAATGCTCCATGACCACTGCCATCTCAATGCCAGATGACGTCTGTCATCACAATTCCCCAAGGCCCCTCTCATCACAATGCTCCATGGCACTTGTCATCACATTGCTCCATAACACCTGTCATCACAGTGTTCCCTGCCCATGTCATCACAATGCTCCATGTCCCCTATAATCACAATGCTCCATGCCTTTTTCCTCACAATGCTCCAGAATTCTTGTCATCACAATGCTCCATGCCCTTGTCATCAAAATGCTCCAGAACTCTTGTCATCATAATGCTCCATGCCAATGTCATCAAAATGCCCCATGACACTTGTCATCACAATGCTCCATGGCCTTTTTCCTCACAATATTCCATGGCCCCTGTAATCACAGTGCTTCATGATACATTTCACCACAATTCTAGATGAACACTGTCATCACAATGCCCCATGACAGATGTCATCACAATTTGCCAGGGTCCTTGTCATCACAATGCTCCATGAACCGTGTCATCACAAGGTTCCAGGATACTTGTCATCACAATGATCCATGATCATTTTCATCACAATGCTACATGAACCCTGTCATCTCAAAGTTCCATAGCCTTTGTATTCACAATGCTCCATGGCCCCTGTAATCAAAGTGCTCCATGACCACTTTCATCACAATGCTCCAAGACCGCTGTCATCACAATACCCCATGACGCCTGCCATCAAAAATCTACAAGTCCTCTCTTAACAAAAAGCTCCATGATCCCTGTCAGCACAATGTTCCATGACACTTTTCATCACAATGCTCCATGACCCGTGTCATCACAAAGTTCTCTGCCCATATCATCACAATGCTCCTTGTCACCTTTAATCACAATGCTCCATGAACTTTCATCACAATGCTCCAGAATTATTGTCATCGCAATGTTCCTTGACCGGGTCATCACAATGCTCCATTACCTTTGTCATCAAAAAGCTCGATGACCCCTGTCATCACAATGATCCATGACTCCTTTCCTCACATTGCTCCAGTACCTTTTTCATCACAATGGTTTATGCCATTGTCAGCACAATGCTCCTTGGACCCTGTCATCAAAATGCTCCATCCCATTTTCATCACAATGCTCCAGATAGCCTATCATTACAATGCTCCATGCCCGTGTCATCACAATGCTACATGACCCCTGTCATCACATTGTTCCATGGCCTATGTATTCACAATGCTCCATGGACCCTGTAATCACACTGCTCCATGTTCCCTTTCAAGACAATGCTCCATGACCCCTGTCATCACAACGTTCCACGAAAGTTGTCATCAAAAGGCTCCATGACCCTGGTCACCACAAGGTTCCCTGCTCTTGTCATCACAATGCTCCATGACCCTTGTAATCCCAATGATACATGGCCTTGTCACCACAATGCTCCATAGCCTCTGTCATCACCATGCTCCATGGTCTTTCTCATCACAATGCTCAATGACTGCTGTCATCACTATGCTTGATGACCATTATCATCAAAATGCTCCAAGGCCCCTGTCATCACAATGCCTCATGGTCTTTGTAATCACAATGCTCAATGACCCCTGTCATTACAATTCTCCATGCCTTTGTCATCACAATGCTCCATGATCCCTGTAATCACAATGATCCCTGCCAATATCATCACAATGTTCCATGTCTCCTGTAATCACAATGCTCCATGCCCTTGTCATCACAATGCTCCAGGTCTGTTGTCATCACCCTGCTTCATGCCCGTGTCATCACAATGCTCCATGACCATTGTCATCACAATGCTCTATGGCCTTTTTCATCACAATGCTCCATGACCTCTGTCAACACAATGCCTGATGACCCCTGTCATCAAAATCCTAAATGGCACTTGTAATCACAATGCTCTATGACGCCTGCCATCACTATTCTCCATGTCACTTCTCATCACAATGCTCCATGGCCCCTGTAATCACAGTACTCCATAACCCCTTTCATCACAATGCCCAATGCCACCTCTCATCACAATTCTCCATGGCATTTGTCATCACGATGCTCCATGACGCTTGTCATCACAATGCTCGATGGCCCTTGTCATCACAATGTTCCTTGGTGCTTTTCATCGCAATGCTCCGTGACAACTTTCATCAAAATACTCCAAGATTTGTTTCATCACAATGCTCCATGGCCCTTGTCATTACAAATCCACATGATCCGTTTCATCACAATTCTCCATGGCAACTTACATAAAAGTGTTCCATGCTCCTGTCATCACAATGCCGAATGATACCTGTTTTTACAATGATCCATGACCATTGTCATCACAAGGCTCCATGTCCCTTGTATTCACAATACTCCATGGCCCTTGTCATCACAATGCTCCATAGTGCTTTTCATCGCAATGCTCCCTGACCGCTTTCAGCACAATGCCCCATGACCCCTGTCATCATGATGGTCCATGGCCCTTGTCATCACAATGCTCCATGAAACATTTCCTCACAATGCTCCAGTACGCCTTTCATCCAAATTCCCCATGGCCACTGTCATCACAATTCTCCTTGACCCCTGTCATCATAATGGTCCATGACCCGTTTCATCTCAATGCTCCATGACACCTGTCATCACAATGCTCCTTGGCCTTTGTCATCACAATGTTCCATGGCCCCTGTAATCACAGTGCTCCATGACCCGTTTCATCTCAATGCTCCATGACCTCACTCATCACAATGCCCCATGACCCCTGTAATCACAATGTTCCTTGGCCCTTGTCATCATAGTGCTCCAAGCCTTTTTCATCACACTGCTCCATGGCACCTGTAATCAGAATGCTCCATGTCCTTGTCATCACAAGGCTCTAGAATTCTTGTCATTAAAATGCGCCATGTCCGTTTCATCACCTTGCTCCATGACACTTGTCATCACAATGCTCCATGGACCCTCTCATTACTGTTCTCCATAATAACTTTAATCACATTTCTAGATGACCACTGCCTTCACAATGCCCCATGACATTGTCACCACAATTCGCCATGACCATTGTCATCACAATGCTCCATGAACCATGTCATCACAGGGTCCCAGGACACTTGTCATCACAATGATCCATTACCACTTTCATCACAATGCCCCATGAACACTGTCATCTCAATGCTCCATGGCCTTTGTATTCACAATGCTCCATGGCCCCTGTAATCACAGTGCTCCATAACACCCTTCATCATAATGCTCCATGACCACTGCCATCTCAATGCCAGATGACGTCTGTCATCACAATTCCCCAAGGCCCCTCTCATCACAATGCTCCATGGCACTTGTCATCACATTCGTCCATAACAACTGTCATCACAGTGTTCCCTGCCCATGTCATCACAATGCTCCATGTCCCCTATAATCACAATGCTCCATGCCTTTTTCCTCACAATGCTCCAGAATTCTTGTCATCACAATGCTCCATGCCCTTGTCATCAAAATGCTCCAGAACTCTTGTCATCATAATGCTCCAGGCCAATGTCATCAAAATGCCCCATGACATTTGTCATCACAATGCTCCATGGCCTTTTTCCTCACAATATTCCATGGCCCCTGTCATCACAGTGCTTCATGATACATTTCACCACAATTCTAGATGAACACTGTCATCACAATGCCCCATGACAGATGTCATCACAATTCGCCAGCGTCCTTGTCATCACAATGCTCCATGAACCGTGTCATCACAAGGTTCCAGGATACTTGTCATCACAATGATCCATGATCATTTTCATCACAATGCTACATGAACCCTGTCATCTCAAAGTTCCATAGCCTTTGTATTCACAATGCTCCATGGCCCCTGTAATCAAAATGCTCCATGACCACTTTCATCACAATGCTCCAAGATCGCTGTCATCACAATGCCCCATGACGCCTGCCATCAAAAATCTACAAGTCCTCTCTTAACAAAAAGCTCCATGATCCCTGTCAGCACAATGTTCCATGACACTTTTCATCACAATGCTCCATGACCCGTGTCATCACAAAGTTCTCTGCCCATATCATCACAATGCTCCTTGTCACTTTTAATCACAATGCTCCATGAACTTTCATCACAATGCTCCAGAATTATTGTCATCGCAATGTTTCTTGACCGTGTCATCACAATGCTCCATGACCCTTGTCATCAAAAAGCTCGATGACCCCTGTCATCACAATGATCCATGACTCCTTTCCTCACATTGCTCCAGTACCTTTTTCATCACAATGGTTTATGCCATTGTCAGCACAATGCTCCTTGGACCCTGTCATCAAAATGCTCCATCCCATTTTCATCACAATGCTCCAGATAGCCTATCATTACAATTCTCCATGCCCGTGTCATCACAATGCTCCATCCACCTGTAATCACAATGTTCCATGCCCTTGTCATCACAATGCTCCTGAACAATTGTAATCATGATACTCCATTGAAATGTCATCCCATTGCTCAATGACACTTGTCAGCAAAATGTTCCTTGGCCCTTGTCATCACAGTGTTCCAAGATACCTTTCATCAAAATTCTACATGACCACTGTCATCACAATGCAAGATGACCAATGTCATCACAATGCCCCATGACACGTGTCATCACAATTCGCCTTGGCCCTTGTCATCTCAATGCTGTATGAACCGTGTCATCACTAGGTTCCAGGACACGTGTCATCACAGTGATCCATGACCACTTTCATCACAATGCTCCATGAACTCTGTTATCTCAATGCTCCATGGCCTTTGTATTCTCAATGCTCCATTGTCCCAATCATCGCGTTGCTCCATGAACACTTTCATCACAATGCTCCTTGACCACAGCCACCATAATAACCCATGACGTTTCTCATCACTGTGCTCCAAGGCCACACTCATCCAAATGCTTCATGATCTGTGTCAGCACAATATTGCATGAAAACTGTCATCACAATGCTCCATGATCCCTGTAATAACAATGATCCCTGCCAATGTCATCACAATTCTCCATCGTGCTTTTCATCGCAATGCTCCATGACCGCTTTCAGCACAAGGCCACATGACCACTGTCATCACGATGCTCCATGGCCCTTGTCATCACAATGCTCCATGAAACATTTCCTCACAATGCTCCAGTACGCCTTTCATCCAAATTCCCCATGGCCACTGTCATCACAATTCTCCATGACCCCTGTCATCATAATGGTCCATGACGCGTTTCATCTCAATGCTCCATGACACCTGTCATCACAATGCTTCATGGCCTTTGTCATCACAATGCTCCATGGCCCCAGTAAACACAGTGCTCCCTAACCCGTTTCATCTCAATGCTCCATGACCTCACTCATCACAATGCCCCTTGACCCCTCTAATCACAATGTTCCATGGCCCTTGTCATCACAGTGCTCCAAGCCTGTGTCATCACACTGCTCCATGGCGCCTGTAATCACAAGGCTCCATGCCCTTGTCATCACAAGGCTCCAGAATTCTTGTCATCACAATGTTCCATGGATTTTGTTATCACAATGCTCCAGGACAAGTTTCCTCACAATATTCCATCCCCCTTGTCATCACAGTGCACAATGAAACCTTTCATTACAATGCTCCATGACACTTGTCACCACAATTCGCCATGACCATTGTCATCACAATGCTCCATGAGCCATGTCATCACAGGGTCCCAGGACACTTGTCATCACAATGATCCATTACCACTTTCATCACAATGCTCCATGACCATTGTCATCTCAATGCTCCATGGCCTTTGTATTCAAAATGCTCATTGGCCCCTGTAATCACAGTGCTCCATAACACCTTTCATCATAACGCTCCATGACGACTGTCATCTCAATGCCCCATGAGGCCTGTCATCACAATTCTCCAAGGCACCTCTCATCACAATGCTCCATGACACTTGTCATCACATTGCTCCATAACACCTGTCATCACAGTGTTCCCTGCCCATGTCATCACAATGCTCCATGTCCCCTATAATCACAATGCTCCATGCCTTTTTCCTCACAATGCTCCAGAATTCTTGTCATCACAATGTTCCATGACCGTGGCATCACAATGCTCCATGGCCCTTGTCATCACAATGCTCCAGAATTCTTGTCATCACAATGTTCCATGACCGTGTCATCACAATGCTACATGACCCTGGTCATCACACTTCTTCCTGACCTTTGTCATCACAATGCTCTATGTCGCTTTTCATCACAATTCTCAATGACCACTTTAATCACTATGCTCACTGACCATTTTCATCACATTTCTCTATTGTCATTACATTTCCCCATGGCCCCTTTCGTCACAATGCTCCATGATGCCTGTCATCACAATGCTCCATGACACTTGTCATCACAATGCTCCATGGCTTTTGTTATCACAATGCTCCAGGACCAGTTTCATCACAATACTCCATCCCCCTTGTCATCACAGTGCACAATGAAACCTTTCATTACAATGCTCCATGACACTTGTCATCACAATGCTCCATGGCCTTTATCGTCACAATGCTCCCAGGCACTTTTCATCACGATGTTCCATGAAAACTTTCATCACATTGCTCCACGACCATTGTCATCACAATAGTCCATACCCTTGTCAACACAATGCTGCATAATCCCTTTCATCACAATTCTCCATGACTGCTGTCATCACAATAATCCAGGACAACTTTCATAACAATGCTTCATGCCCCCAGTCATCACAGTGCTCCATGATACCTTTCATCACAATTCCTAGATGATCAATGTCATCACAATGCCCCATGACACCTGTCATCACAATTCGCTATGACCCTTGTCATCACAATACTCGATGAACCGTGTCATCACAGTGTTCCAGGACACATGTCATCACAATGATCCAGGACTACTTTCATCACAATGCTCCAATACACCTGTCATCACAATGCTCCATGGCACCTGTTATCATATTGCTCCATGATCTCTTTCATCACAATGCTCCATGACCACTGTCATCACCATGCCTCATGACGCCTGTCATCTCAATGCTCCATGGCCCCTTTCATCACAATGCTCCATGAACCCAGTCATCACAATGTTCCCTGCCCTTTTCATCACAATGCTCCATGGGCCCTGTCATCAAAATGCTCCATGCCCTTGTCATCAAAATGCTCCAGAACTCTTGTCATCATAATGCTCCATGCCAATGTCATCAAAATGCCCCATGACACTTCTCACCACAATGCTCCATGGCCTTTGTCATCACAATGTTCCATGGCCCCTGTCATCACAGTGCTCCATGATACTTTTTATCACAATTCTAGATGACCACTGTCATCACAATGCCCCATGACAGATGTCATCACAATTCGCTATGTTCCTTGTCATCACAATGCTCCATGAACCGTGTCATCAAAAGGTTCCAGGACACTTGTCATCAGAATCATCCATGACCCCTTTCATCACAATGCCCAATGCCACTTCTCCTCACAATTCTCCATGGTATTTGTCATCACGTTGCTCCATGACACCTGTTACCACAATGCTCCATGACACTTGTCATCACAATGCTCGATGGCCCTTGTCATCACAATGTTCCTTGGTGATTTTCATCGCAATGCTCCATGACATCTTTTATCAAAATACTCCAAGATTTGTTTCATCACAATGCCCCATGACCCTTGTCATTACAAATCCACATGATCCGTTTCATCACAAATCTCCATGGCAAATTACATTAAAATGCTCCATGTCCCTGTCATCACAATGTCCAATGATACCTGTTTTTACAATGATCCATGATCCTTGTCATCACAAGGCTCCATGTCCCTTGTATTCACAATGCTCCATGGCCCTTGTCATCACAATGCTCCAATGCTTTTGTTATCACAATGCTCCCGGACCAGTTTCATCACAATACTCCATCCCCCTTGTCATCACAGTGCACAATGAAACCTTCCATTACAAACTCCATGACACTTGTCATCACAATGATCCATGGCCTTTATTGTCACAATGCTCCCAGGCCATTTTCTTCACGATGTTCCATGAAAACTTTCATCACATTGCTCCATGACCATTGTCATCACAATAGTCCATACCCTTGTCAACACAACGCTGCATAATCCCTGTCATCACAATTCTCCTTGACTGCTGCCATCTCGATAATCCAGGCCAATTTTCATAAAAATGATTCATGCCCCCAGTCATCTCAATGCTCCATGATACCTCTCATCACAATTCCTAGATGATCAATGTCATCACAATGCCCCATGACACCTGTCATCACAATTCGCGATGACCCTTGTCATCACAATACTCGATGAACCGTGTCATCACAGTGTTCCAGGACACATGTCATCACAATGATCCATGACTAATTTCATCACAATGCTCCAATAAACCTGTCATCACAATGCTCCATGGCCCCTGTTATCATATGGCTCCATGATGTCTTTCATCACAATGCTCCATGACCACTGTCATCACCATGCCTCATGACGCCTGTCATCTCAATGCTCCATGGTCCCTTCATCACAATGCTCCATTAACACAGTCATCACAATGTTCTCTATCCTTTTCATCACAATGTTCCATGGGCCCTGTCATCACAATGCTCCATGCGCTTGTCATCAAAATGCTCCAGAACACTTGTCATCATAATGCTCCATGCCAATGTCATCAAAATGCCCCATGACACTTGTCATCACAATGCTCCACGTCATTTGTCATCACAATGTTCCATGGCCCCTGTCATCACAGTGCTCCATGATACCATTCATCACAATTCTAGAGGACCACTGTCATCACAATGCCCCATGACAGATGTCATCACAATTTGCCATGGTCCCTGTCATCAAAATGCTCCATGAACCCTTTCATCACAAGGTTCCAGGACACTTGTCATCACAATGATCCATGATCACTTTCATCAAAAGGATCCATGAAATCTGTCATCTCAATGCTCCATAGGCTTTGTATTCACAATGCTCCATGGCCCCTATAATCACAGAGCTCCATGACCCCTTTCATCACAATGCTCCAAGACCGCTGTCATCACAATGCCCCATGACGCTTGCCATCACAATTCTCCAAGGCCTCTCTTACCAAATAGCTCCATGATCCCTGTCAGTACAATGTTTCATGACACTCTTCACCACAATGCTCCATGACCCATGTCATCACAAAGTTCTCTGCCCATATCATCACAATGCTCCTTGTCACCTTTCATCACAATGCTCCATGCTCTTTCATCACAATGCTCCAGAATGCTTGTCATCGCAATGTTCCTTGACCGTGTCAACACAATGATCCATGACTCCTTTCCTCACAGTGCTCCAGTACCCCTTTCATCACAATGCTCCATGCCATTGTCAGCACAATGCTCCTTGGAGACTGTCATCAAAATGCTCCATCCCATTTTCATCACAATGCTCAAGATATAATATCATTACAATGCTCCATGCCCGTGTCAACACAATGCTCCATGACCCCTGTCATCAAAATGCTTTATGAACTTTTTATTAGAATGTTCCATGACCCCTGTCATCAAAATGATCCATGACAGTTGTCATCACAATGCTGCATGCTACCTTTCATCCCAACTCTCTGAGACCGCTGTCATCACAATGCTCCAAGACAATTTTCATCACAATGCTCCATGCCCCCGTCATCACTGTGCCCCATAACTCCTGTAATCACAATGCTCCATGACCCTGTCATCACAATGCTACATGACCCCTGTCATCACATTGTTCCATGGCCTATGTATTCACAATGCTCCCTGGACCCTTTTATCACACTGCTCCAGGTTCCCTTTCAACAAAATGCTCCATGAACCCTGTCATCACAACGTTCCATGAAAGTTGTCATCAAAAGGTTCCATGACCCCGGTCACCACAATGTTCCCTACCCTTGTAATCACAATGCTCCGTGACCTCTGTCAACACAATGACTGATGACCCCTGTCATCAAAATGCTAAATAGCACTTGTCATCACAATGCTCTATGACACCTGTCATCACTATTCTCCATGTCACTTGTTCTCACAATGTTCCATGGCCCCTTTAATCACAGTGCTCCATGACCCGTTTCACCTAAATGCTCCATGACCTCACTCATCACAATGCCCCATGATCCCTGTAATCACAATGCTCCATGGCCCTTGTTATCACACTTCTCCAAGTCTTTGTCATCACACAGCTCCATGGCCACTGTAATCACAATGCTCCATGCTCTTGTCATCACAAGACTTCAGAACACCTGTCAGTATAATGCTCCATGTCCGTTTCATCGCCATGCTCCATATCCTTGTTATCACAATGCTCCAGGTCTGTTGTCATCACCATGCTTCATGCCCGTGTCATCACAATGCTCCATGAATCTTGTCTTCACAATGCTTCATGGCCCATTTCATCACAATGCTCCATGACCCCTGTCATCACAATGCTCTATGGCCTTTGTCATCACAATGCTCCGTGACCCTGTCAACACAATGCTTGATGACCCTTGTCATCAAAATGCTAAATGGCACTTGTCATCACAATGCTCTATGACGCCTGTCATCACTATTCTCCATGTCACTTGTCATCACAATGCTCCACGGCCCCTGTAATCACAGTACTCCATGACCCCTTTCATCACAATGCCCAATGCCACCTCTCATCACAATTCTCCATGGCATTTGTCATCACGATGCTCCATGACGCTTGTCATCACAATGCTCGATGGCCCTTGTCATCACAATGTTCCTTGGTGCTTTTCATCGCAATGCTCCATGACAACTTTCATCAAAATACTCCAAGATTTGTTTCATCACAATGCTCCATGGCCCTTGTCATTACAAATCCACATGATCCCTTTCATCACAATACTCCATGGCAACTTACATAAAAATGCTCCATGCCCCTGTCATCACAATGCCCAATGATACCTGTTTTTACAATGATCCATGACCCTTGTCATCACAAGGCTCCATGTCGCTTGTATTCACAATACTCCATGGCCCTTGTCATCACCATGCTCCATAGTGCTTTTCATCGCAATGCTCCCTGACCGCTTTCAGCACAATGCCCCATGGCCCCTGTCATCATGATGGTCCATGACCCTTCTCATCACAATGCTCCATGAAACATTTCCTCACAATGCTCCAGTACGCCTTTCATCCAAATTCCCCATGGCCACTGTCATCACAATTCTCCTTGACCCCTGTCATCATAATGGTCCATGACCCGTTTCATCTCAATGCTCCATGACACCTGTCATCACAATGCTCCTTGGCCTTTGTCATCACAATGCTCCATTGCCCCTGTAATCACAGTGCTCCATGACCCGTTTCATCTCAATGCTCCATGACCTCACTCATCACAATGCTCCATGACCCCTGTAATCACAATTCTCCTTGGCCCTTGTCATCATAGTGCTCCAAGCCTTTTTCATCACACTGCTCCATGGCAGCTATAATCACAATTCTCCATGTCCTTGTCATCACAAGGCTCCAGAATTCTTGTCATTAAAATGCTCCATGTCCATTTCATCACCTTGCTCCATGACACTTGTCATCACATTGCTCCATGGCCCCTCTCATTACTGTGTTCCATAAAAACTTTAATCACATTTCTAGATGACCACTGCCTTCACAATGCCCCATGACATTGTCATCACAATTCTCCATGACCATTGTCATCACAATGCTCCATGAACCATGTCATCACAGGGTCCCAGGACACTTGTCATCACAATGATCCATTACCACTATCATCACAATGCTCCATGACCATTGTCATCTCAATGCTCCATGGCCTTTGTATTCACAATGCTCATTGGCCCCTGTATTCACAGTGCTCCATAACACCTTTCATCATAATGCTCCATGACCACTGCCATCTCAATGCTCCATGACGCCTGTCATCACAATTCTCCAAGGCCCCTCTCATCACAAAGCTCCATGACACTTGTCATCACATTGCTCCATAACATCTGTCATCACAGTGTTCCCTGCCCATGTCATCACAATGCTCCATGTCCCCTATAATCACAATGCTCCATGCCTTTTTCCTCACAATGCTCCAGAATTCTTTTCATCACAATGTTCCATGACCGTGGCATCACAATGCTCCATGGCCCTTGTCATCACAATGCTCAAGAATTCTTGTAATCACAATGTTCCATGACCGTGTCATCACAATGCTACATGACCCTGGTCATCACACTTCTTCCTGACATTTGTCATCACAATGCTCTATGACGCTTTTCATCACAATTCTTAATGACCACTTTAATCACTATGCTCGCTGACCATTTTCATCACATTTCTCTATTGTCATTACAATTCCCCATGGCCCCTTTCGTCACAATGCTCCATGATGCCTGTCATCACAATGCTCCATGTCACTTGTCATCACAATGTTCCATGGCATTTTTTATCACAATGCTCCAGGACCAGTTTCATCACAATACTCCATCCCCCTTGTCATCACAGTGCACAATGAAACCTTTCATTACAATGCTCCATGACACTTGTCATCACAATGCTCCATGGCCTTTATCGTCACAATGCTCCCAGGCACTTTTCATCACGATGTTCCATGAAAACTTTCATCACATTGCTCCACGACCATTGTCATCACAATAGTCCATACCCTTGTCAACACAATGCTGCATAATCCCTTTCATCACTATTCTCCATGACTGCTGTCATCACAATAATCCAGGACAACTTTCATAACAATGCTTCATGCCCCCTGTCATCACAGTGCTCCATGATACCTTTCATCACAATTCCTAGATGATCAATGTCATCACAATGCCCCATGACACCTGTCATCACAATTCGCTATGACCCTTGTCATCACAATACTCGATGAACCGTGTCATCACAGTGTTCCAGGGCACATGTCATCACAATGATCCATGACGACTTTCATCACAATGCTCCAATACACCTCTCATCACAATGCTCCATGGCGCCTGTTAACATATTGCTCCATGATCACTTTCATCACAATGCTACATGATCCCTGTCATCACATTGTTCCATGGCCTATGTATTCACAATATTCCATGGACCCTGTAATCACTCTGCTCCATGTTCGCTTTCAACACAATGCTCCATGACCCCTGTCATCACAACGTTACATGAAAGTTGTCATCAAAATTCTCCATGACCCCGGTCACCACAAGGTTCCCTTCCCTTGTCATCACAATGCTCCATGACCCTTGTAATCACAATGGTACATTGCCTTGTCATCACAATGTTCCATGGCCTCTGTCATCACCATGCTCCACGGTCTTTCTCATCACAATGCTGTATGACCCCTCTCATCACAATGCTCCAAGGCCCATGTCATCACAATGCCTCATGGTCTTTGTAATCACAATGCTCAATGAACCCTGGCATCACAATACTCCCTGCCGTTGTCATCACAATGCTCCATGGCCTCTGTAATCACAATGCTCCATGCCCTTGTCATCACAATGCTCCAGAACACTTGTCATCATAATACTTCAATCCCGTATCATCCCATTGCTCAATGACACTTGTCATCAAAATCTTCCTTGGCCTTTGTCATCACAGTGCTCCATGATACCTTTAATCAAAATTCTACATGACCACTGTCATCACAATGCAAGATGACCAATGTCATCACAATGCCCCATGACACGTGTCATCACAATTCGCCTTGGCCCTTGTCATCTCAATGCTGTATGAACTGGGTCATCACTAGGTTCCAGGACACGTGTCATCACAGTGATCCATGACCACTTTCATCACAATGCTCCATGAACTCTGTTATCTCAATGCTCCATGGCCTTTGTATTCTCAATGCTCCATTGTCCCGATCATCGCGTTGCTCCATGAACACTTTCATCACAATGCTCCTTGACCACAGCCACCATAATAACCCATGACGTTTCTCATCACTGTGCTCCAAGGCCACACTCATCCAAATGCTTCATGATCTGTGTCAGCACAATATTGCATGAAAACTGTCATCACAATGCTCCATGATCCCTGTAATAACAATGATCCCTGCCAATGTCATCACAATTCTCCATCGTGCTTTTCATCGCAATGCTCCATGACCGCTTTCAGCACAAGGCCACATGACCACTGTCATCACGATGCTCCATGGCCCTTGTCATCACAATGCTCCATGAAACATTTCCTCACAATGCTCCAGTACGCCTTTCATCCAAATTCCCCATGGCCACTGTCATCACAATTCTCCATGACCCCTGTCATCATAATGGTCCATGACGCGTTTCATCTCAATGCTCCATGACACCTGTCATCACAATGCTTCATGGCCTTTGTCATCACAATGCTCCATGGCCCCAGTAAACACAGTGCTCCCTAACCCGTTTCATCTCAATGCTCCATGACCTCACTCATCACAATGCCCCTTGACCCCTCTAATCACAATGTTCCATGGCCCTTGTCATCACAGTGCTCCAAGCCTGTGTCATCACACTGCTCCATGGCGCCTGTAATCACAAGGCTCCATGCCCTTGTCATCACAAGGCTCCAGAATTCTTGTCATCACAATGTTCCATGGATTTTGTTATCACAATGCTCCAGGACAAGTTTCCTCACAATATTCCATCCCCCTTGTCATCACAGTGCACAATGAAACCTTTCATTACAATGCTCCATGACACTTGTCACCACAATTCGCCATGACCATTGTCATCACAATGCTCCATGAGCCATGTCATCACAGGGTCCCAGGACACTTGTCATCACAATGATCCATTACCACTTTCATCACAATGCTCCATGACCATTGTCATCTCAATGCTCCATGGCCTTTGTATTCAAAATGCTCATTGGCCCCTGTAATCACAGTGCTCCATAACACCTTTCATCATAACGCTCCATGACGACTGTCATCTCAATGCCCCATGAGGCCTGTCATCACAATTCTCCAAGGCACCTCTCATCACAATGCTCCATGACACTTGTCATCACATTGCTCCATAACACCTGTCATCACAGTGTTCCCTGCCCATGTCATCACAATGCTCCATGTCCCCTATAATCACAATGCTCCATGCCTTTTTCCTCACAATGCTCCAGAATTCTTGTCATCACAATGTTCCATGACCGTGGCATCACAATGCTCCATGGCCCTTGTCATCACAATGCTCCAGAATTCTTGTCATCACAATGTTCCATGACCGTGTCATCACAATGCTACATGACCCTGGTCATCACACTTCTTCCTGACCTTTGTCATCACAATGCTCTATGTCGCTTTTCATCACAATTCTCAATGACCACTTTAATCACTATGCTCACTGACCATTTTCATCACATTTCTCTATTGTCATTACATTTCCCCATGGCCCCTTTCGTCACAATGCTCCATGATGCCTGTCATCACAATGCTCCATGACACTTGTCATCACAATGCTCCATGGCTTTTGTTATCACAATGCTCCAGGACCAGTTTCATCACAATACTCCATCCCCCTTGTCATCACAGTGCACAATGAAACCTTTCATTACAATGCTCCATGACACTTGTCATCACAATGCTCCATGGCCTTTATCGTCACAATGCTCCCAGGCACTTTTCATCACGATGTTCCATGAAAACTTTCATCACATTGCTCCACGACCATTGTCATCACAATAGTCCATACCCTTGTCAACACAATGCTGCATAATCCCTTTCATCACAATTCTCCATGACTGCTGTCATCACAATAATCCAGGACAACTTTCATAACAATGCTTCATGCCCCCAGTCATCACAGTGCTCCATGATACCTTTCATCACAATTCCTAGATGATCAATGTCATCACAATGCCCCATGACACCTGTCATCACAATTCGCTATGACCCTTGTCATCACAATACTCGATGAACCGTGTCATCACAGTGTTCCAGGACACATGTCATCACAATGATCCAGGACTACTTTCATCACAATGCTCCAATACACCTGTCATCACAATGCTCCATGGCACCTGTTATCATATTGCTCCATGATCTCTTTCATCACAATGCTCCATGACCACTGTCATCACCATGCCTCATGACGCCTGTCATCTCAATGCTCCATGGCCCCTTTCATCACAATGCTCCATGAACCCAGTCATCACAATGTTCCCTGCCCTTTTCATCACAATGCTCCATGGGCCCTGTCATCAAAATGCTCCATGCCCTTGTCATCAAAATGCTCCAGAACTCTTGTCATCATAATGCTCCATGCCAATGTCATCAAAATGCCCCATGACACTTCTCACCACAATGTTCCATGGCCCCTGTCATCACAGTGCTCCATGATACTTTTTATCACAATTCTAGATGACCACTGTCATCACAATGCCCCATGACAGATGTCATCACAATTCGCTATGTTCCTTGTCATCACAATGCTCCATGAACCGTGTCATCAAAAGGTTCCAGGACACTTGTCATCAGAATCATCCATGACCCCTTTCATCACAATGCCCAATGCCACTTCTCATCACAATTCTCCATGGTATTTGTCATCACGTTGCTCCATGACACCTGTTACCACAATGCTCCATGACACTTGTCATCACAATGCTCGATGGCCCTTGTCATCACAATGTTCCTTGGTGATTTTCATCGCAATGCTCCATGACAACTTTCATCAAAATACTACAAGATTTGTTTCATCACAATGCCCCATGACCCTTGTCATTACAAATCCACATGATCCGTTTCATCACAAATCTCCATGGCAAATTACATTAAAATGCTCCATGTCCCTGTCATCACAATGTCCAATGATACCTGTTTTTACAATGATCCATGATCCTTGTCATCACAAGGCTCCATGTCCCTTGTATTCACAATGCTCCATGGCCCTTGTCATCACAATGCTCCAATGCTTTTTTTATAACAATGCTCCAGGACCAGTTTCATCACAATACTCCATCCCCCTTGTCATCACAGTGCACAATGAAACCTTCCATTACAAACTCCATGACACTTGTCATCACAATGATCCATGGCCTTTATTGTCACAATGCTCCCAGGCCATTTTCTTCACGATGTTCCATGAAAACTTTCATCACATTGCTCCATGACCATTGTCATCACAATAGTCCATACCCTTGTCAACACAACGCTGCATAATCCCTGTCATCACAATTCTCCTTGACTGCTGCCATCTCGATAATCCAGGCCAATTTTCATAAAAATGATTCATGCCCCCAGTCATCTCAATGCTCCATGATACCTCTCATCACAATTCCTAGATGATCAATGTCATCACAATGCCCCATGACACCTGTCATCACAATTCGTGATGACCCTTGTCATCACAATACTCGATGAACCGTGTCATCACAGTGTTCCAGGACACATGTCATCACAATGATCCATGACTAATTTCATCACAATGCTCCAATAAACCTGTCATCACAATGCTCCATGGCCCCTGTTATCATATGGCTCCATGATGTCTTTCATCACAATGCTCCATGACCACTGTCATCACCATGCCTCATGACGCCTGTCATCTCAATGCTCCATGGTCCCTTCATCACAATGCTCCATTAACACAGTCATCACAATGTTCTCTATCCTTTTCATCACAATGTTCCATGGGCCCTGTCATCACAATGCTCCATGCGCTTGTCATCAAAATGCTCCAGAACACTTGTCATCATAATGCTCCATGCCAATGTCATCAAAATGCCCCATGACACTTGTCATCACAATGCTCCACGTCATTTGTCATCACAATGTTCCATGGCCCCTGTCATCACAGTGCTCCATGATACCATTCATCACAATTCTAGAGGACCACTGTCATCACAATGCCCCATGACAGATGTCATCACAATTTGCCATGGTCCCTGTCATCAAAATGCTCCATGAACCCTTTCATCACAAGGTTCCAGGACACTTGTCATCACAATGATCCATGATCACTTTCATCAAAAGGATCCATGAAATCTGTCATCTCAATGCTCCATAGGCTTTGTATTCACAATGCTCCATGGCCCCTCTAATCACAGAGCTCCATGACCCCTTTCATCACAATGCTCCAAGACCGCTGTCATCACAATGCCCCATGACGCCTGCCATCACAATTCTCCAAGGCCTCTCTTACCAAATAGCTCCATGATCCCTGTCAGTACAATGTTTCATGACACTCTTCACCACAATGCTCCATGACCCATGTCATCACAAAGTTCTCTGCCCATATCATCACAATGCTCCTTGTCACCTTTCATCACAATGCTCCATGCTCTTTCATCACAATGCTCCAGAATTCTTGTCATCGCAATGTTCCTTGACCGTGTCAACACAATGATCCATGACTCCTTTCCTCACAGTGCTCCAGTACCCCTTTCATCACAATGCTCCATGCCATTGTCAGCACAATGCTCCTTGGAGACTGTCATCAAAATGCTCCATCCCATTTTCATCACAATGCTCAAGATATAATATCATTACAATGCTCCATGCCCGTGTCAACACAATGCTCCATGACCCCTGTCATCAAAATGCTTTATGAACTTTTTATTAGAATGTTCCATGACCCCTGTCATCAAAATGATCCATGACAGTTGTCATCACAATGCTGCATGCTACCTTTCATCCCAACTCTCTGAGACCGCTGTCATCACAATGCTCCAAGACAATTTTCATCACAATGCTCCATGCCCCCGTCATCACTGTGCCCCATAACCCCTGTAATCACAATGCTCCATGACCCTGTCATCACAATGCTACATGACCCCTGTCATCACATTGTTCCATGGCCTATGTATTCACAATGCTCCCTGGACCCTGTTATCACACTGCTCCAGGTTCCCTTTCAACACAATGCTCCATGAACCCTGTCATCACAACGTTCCATGAAAGTTGTCATCAAAATGTTCCATGACCCCGGTCACCACAATGTTCCCTACCCTTGTAATCACAATGCTCCGTGACCTCTGTCAACACAATGACTGATGACCCCTGTCATCAAAATGCTAAATAGCACTTGTCATCACAATGCTCTATGACACCTGTCATCACTATTCTCCATGTCACTTGTTCTCACAATGTTCCATGGCCCCTTTAATCACAGTGCTCCATGACCCGTTTCACCTAAATGCTCCATGACCTCACTCATCACAATGCCCCATGATCCCTGTAATCACAATGCTCCATGGCCCTTGTTATCACACTTCTCCAAGTCTTTGTCATCACACAGCTCCATGGCCACTGTAATCACAATGCTCCATGCTCTTGTCATCACAAGACTTCAGAACACCTGTCAGTATAATGCTCCATGTCCGTTTCATCGCCATGCTCCATATCCTTGTTATCACAATGCTCCAGGTCTGTTGTCATCACCATGCGTCATGCCCGTGTCATCACAATGCTCCATGAATCTTGTCTTCACAATGCTTCATGGCCCATTTCATCACAATGCTCCATGACCCCTGTCATCACAATGCTCTATGGCCTTTGTCATCACAATGCTCCGTGACCCTGTCAACACAATGCTTGATGACCCTTGTCATCAAAATGCTAAATGGCACTTGTCATCACAATGCTCTATGACGCCTGTCATCACTATTCTCCATGTCACTTGTCATCACAATGCTCCACGGCCCCTGTAATCACAGTACTCCATGACCCCTTTCATCACAATGCCCAATGCCACCTCTCATCACAATTCTCCATGGCATTTGTCATCACGATGCTCCATGACGCTTGTCATCACAATGCTCGATGGCCCTTGTCATCACAATGTTCCTTGGTGCTTTTCATCGCAATGCTCCATGACAACTTTCATCAAAATACTCCAAGATTTGTTTCATCACAATGCTCCATGGCCCTTGTCATTACAAATCCACATGATCCCTTTCATCACAATACTCCATGGAAACTTACATAAAAATGCTCCATGCCCCTGTCATCACAATGCCCAATGATACCTGTTTTTACAATGATCCATGACCCTTGTCATCACAAGGCTCCATGTCGCTTGTATTCACAATACTCCATGGCCCTTGTCATCACCATGCTCCATAGTGCTTTTCATCGCAATGCTCCCTGACTGCTTTCAGCACAATGCCCCATGGCCCCTGTCATCATGATGGTCCATGGCCCTTCTCATCACAATGCTCCATGAAACATTTCCTCACAATGCTCCAGTACGCCTTTCATCCAAATTCCCCATGGCCACTGTCATCACAATTCTCCTTGACCCCTGTCATCATAATGGTCCATGACCCGTTTCATCTCAATGCTCCATGACACCTGTCATCACAATGCTCCTTGGCCTTTGTCATCACAATGCTCCATGGCCCCTGTAATCACAGTGCTCCATGACCCGTTTCATCTCAATGCTCCATGACCTCACTCATCACAATGCTCCATGACCCCTGTAATCACAATTCTCCTTGGCCCTTGTCATCATAGTGCTCCAAGCCTTTTTCATCACACTGCTCCATGGCACCTATAATCACAATGCTCCATGTCCTTGTCATCACAAGGCTCCAGAATTCTTGTCATTAAAATGCTCCATGTCCATTTCATCACCTTGCTCCATGACACTTGTCATCACATTGCTCCATGGCCCCTCTCATTACTGTGTTCCATAAAAACTTTAATCACATTTCTAGATGACCACTGCCTTCACAATGCCCCATGACATTGTCATCACAATTCTCCATGACCATTGTCATCACAATGCTCCATGAACCATGTCATCACAGGGTCCCAGGACACTTGTCATCACAATGATCCATTACCACTATCATCACAATGCTCCATGACCACTGTCATCTCAATGCTCCATGGCCTTTGTATTCACAATGCTCATTGGCCCCTGTAATCACAGTGCTCCATAACACCTTTCATCATAATGCTCCATGACCACTGCCATCTCAATGCTCCATGACGCCTGTCATCACAATTCTCCAAGGCCCCTCTCATCACAAAGCTCCATGACACTTGTCATCACATTGCTCCATAACATCTGTCATCACAGTGTTCCCTGCCCATGTCATCACAATGCTCCATGTCCCCTATAATCACAATGCTCCATGCCTTTTTCCTCACAATGCTCCAGAATTCTTGTCATCACAATGTTCCATGACCGTGGCATCACAATGCTCCATGGCCCTTGTCATCACAATGCTCAAGAATTCTTGTCATCACAATGTTCCATAACCGTGTCATCACAATGCTACATGACCCTGGTCATCACACTTCTTCCTGACATTTGTCATCACAATGCTCTATGACGCTTTTCATCACAATTCTTAATGACCACTTTAATCACTATGCTCGCTGACCATTTTCATCACATTTCTCTATTGTCATTACAATTCCCCATGGCCCCTTTCGTCACAATGCTCCATGATGCCTGTCATCACAATGCTCCATGTCACTTGTCATCACAATGTTCCATGGCATTTTTTATCACAATGCTCCAGGACCAGTTTCATCACAATACTCCATCCCCCTTGTCATCACAGTGCACAATGAAACCTTTCATTACAATGCTCCATGACACTTGTCATCACAATGCTCCATGGCCTTTATCGTCACAATGCTCCCAGGCACTTTTCATCACGATGTTCCATGAAAACTTTCATCACATTGCTCCACGACCATTGTCATCACAATAGTCCATACCCTTGTCAACACAATGCTGCATAATCCCTTTCATCACTATTCTCCATGACTGCTGTCATCACAATAATCCAGGACAACTTTCATAACAATGCTTCATGCCCCCTGTCATCACAGTGCTCCATGATACCTTTCATCACAATTCCTAGATGATCAATGTCATCACAATGCCCCATGACACCTGTCATCACAATTCGCTATGACCCTTGTCATCACAATACTCGATGAACCGTGTCATCACAGTGTTCCAGGGAACATGTCATCACAATGATCCATGACGACTTTCATCACAATGCTCCAATACACCTCTCATCACAATGCTCCATGGCGCCTGTTAACATATTGCTCCATGATCACTTTCATCACAATGCTACATGATCCCTGTCATCACATTGTTCCATGGCCTATGTATTCACAATATTCCATGGACCCTGTAATCACTCTGCTCCATGTTCGCTTTCAACACAATGCTCCATGACCCCTGTCATCACAACGTTACATGAAAGTTGTCATCAAAATTCTCCATGACCCCGGTCACCACAAGGTTCCCTTCCCTTGTCATCACAATGCTCCATGACCCTTGTAATCACAATGGTACATTGCCTTGTCATCACAATGTTCCATGGCCTCTGTCATCACCATGCTCCATGGTCTTTCTCATCACAATGCTGTATGACCCCTCTCATCACAATGCTCCAAGGCCCATGTCATCACAATACCTCATGGTCTTTGTAATCACAATGCTCAATGAACCCTGGCATCACAATACTCCCTGCCGTTGTCATCACAATGCTCCATGGCCTCTGTAATCACAATGCTCCATGCCCTTGTCATCACAATGCTCCAGAACACTTGTCATCATAATACTTCAATCCCGTATCATCCCATTGCTCAATGACACTTGTCATCAAAATCTTCCTTGGCCTTTGTCATCACAGTGCTCCATGATACCTTTAATCAAAATTCTACATGACCACTGTCATCACAATGCAAGATGACCAATGTCATCACAATGCCCCATGACACGTGTCATCACAATTCTCCTTGGCCATTGTCATATCTATGCTGTTTGAACCGTGTCAAAACTAGGTTAAAGGCTACTTGTCTTTACGGTGATCCATAAACACTTTCATCAAAATGCTCCATGAACTCTGTTATCTCAATGCTCCATGGCCTTTGTATTCACAATGCTCCATTGTCCCGATAGTAGCATTGCTCCATGAACACTTTCATAACAATGCTCCTTGACCACTGTCACCATAATGCCCCATGACGTCTCTCATCACTGTGCTCCAAGGCCACTCTCATCAAAATGCTCCATGATATGTGTCAGCACAATATTGCATGACACTTGTCACCACAATGCTCCATGATCCCTGTAATCACAATGATCCCTGCCAATGTCATCACAACACTCCAGGTCTGTTGTCATCACCATGCTTCATGCCCGTGTCATCACAATGCTCCATGAATCTTGTCTTCACAATGCTCCATGGCCCATGTCATCACAGTGCTCCATGACCCCTGTCATCACAATGCTCTATTGCCTTTGTCATCACAATACTCCGTGACCCCTGTCAACACAATGCCTGATGACCCCTGTCATCAAAATGCTAAATGTCACCTGTCATCACAATGCTCTATGACGCCTGTCATCACTATTCTCCATGTCACTTGTTATCACAATGTCCCATGGCCCCTGTAATCACAGTACTCCATGAACCCTTTCGTCACATTGCCCAATGCCACCTCTCATCACAATTCTCCATGGCATTTGTCATCACGATGCTCCAAGACACCTGTCATCACAATGCTCCATGACACTTGTCATCACAATGCTCGATGGCCCTTGTCATCACAATGTTTCTTGGTGCTTTTCATCGCAATGCTCCATGAAAACTTTCATCAAGATACTCCAGGATTTGTTTCATCACAATGCTCCATGGCCCTTGTCATTACAAATCCACATGATCCCTTTCATCACAACTCTCCATGTCAACATACATAAAAATGCTCCATGCCCCTGTCATCACAATGCCCAATGATACCTGTTTTTACAATGATCCATGGCCCTTGTCATCACAATGCTCCATAGCGCTTTTCATCGCAATGCTCCATGACCGCTTTCAGCACAATGCCCCATGACCCCTGTCATCACAATGATCCATGGCCCGTGATATCATATTCCTCCATGATCTCTTTCATCACAATGCTCCATGACCGCTGTCATCACCATGCCTCATGACGCCTGTCATCTCAATGCTCCATGGCCACTTTCATCACAATGCTTCATGAACCTAGACATCACAATGTTCCCTGCACTTTTCATCACAATGCTCCATGGGCACTGTCATCACAATGCTCCATGCCTTTTTCATCAAAATGCTCCAGAACTCTTGTCATCATAATACTCCATTCCCGTGTCAACCCTTTGCTCAATAACACTTGTCATCAAAATCTTCCTTGGCCTTTGTCATCACAGTGCTCCATGATACCTTTAATCAAAATTCTACATGACCACTGACATCACAATGCAAGATGACCAATGTCATCACAATGCCCCATGATACGTTTCATCACAATTCGCCTTGGCCCTTGTCATCTCAATGCTGTATGAACCATGTCATCAGTAGGTTCCAGGACACTTGTTATCACAGTGATCCATGAACATTTTCATCACAATGCTCCATGAACTCTGTTATCTCAATGCTCCATCGCCTTTGTATTCACAATGCTCCATTGTCCTGATAATCACATTGCTCCATGAACACTTTCATCAAAATGCTCCTTTACCACTGTCACCATAATGCCCCATGACGTCTCTCATCAATGTGCTCCAAGGCCACTCTCATCAAAATGCTCCATGATCTGTGTCAGCACAATATTGCATGACACTTGTCATCACAATGCTCAATGATCCCTGTAATCACAATGATCCCTGCCAATGTCATCACAATGCTCCATGTCTCCTGTAATCACAATGCTCCACGCCCTTGTCATCACAATGCTCCAGGTCTGTTGTCATCACCATGCTTCATGCCCGTGTCATCACAATGCTCCATGAATCTTGTCTTCACAATGCTCCATGGCCCTTGTCATCACTGTGCTCCATGACCCCTGTCATCACAATGCTCTATGGCCTTTGTCATCACAATACTCGGTGACCCCTATCAACACAATGCCTGATGACCCCTGTCATCAAAATGCTAAATGGCACTTGTCATCACAATGCTCTATGATGCCTGTCATCACTATTCTCCATGTCACTTGTTATCATAATGCTCCATGGCCCCTGTAATCACAGTACTCCATGACCCCTTTCATCACAATGCCCAATGCCACCTCTCATCACAATTCTCCATGGCATTTGTCATCACGATGCTCCATGACACCTGTAATCACAATGCTCCATGACACTTGTCATCACAATGCTCGATGGCCCTTGTCATCACAATGTTCTTTGGTGCTTTTCATCGCAATGCTCCATGACAACGTTCATCAAAATACTCCATGATTTGTTTCATCACAATGCTCCATGGCCCTTGTCATTACAAATCCACATGATCCCTTTCATCACAATTCTCCATGGCAACTTACATAAAAATGCTCCATGCCCCTGTCATCACAATGCCCAATGATACCTGTTTTTACAATGAACCATGACCCTTGTCATCACAAGGCTCCATGTCCCTTGTATTCACAATGCTCCATGGCCCTTGTCATCACAATGCTCCATAGCGCTTTTCATTGCAATGCTGCATGACCGCTTTCAGCACAATGCCCCATGACCCCTGTCATCACAATGCTCCATGGCCCCTGATATCATATGGCGTCATGATCTCTTTCATCACAATGCTCCATGACCACTGTCATCACCATGCCTCATGATGCCTGTCATCTCTATGCTCCATAGTCCCTTTCATCTCAATGCTCCATGAACCCAGTCATCACAATGTTCCCTTCCCTTTTCATCACAATGCTCCATGACCACTGTCATCTCAATGCTCCATGGCCTTTGTATTCACAATGCTCCATGGCCCCTGTAATCACAGTGCTCCATAACACCTTTCATCATAATGCTCCATGACGACTGTCATCTCAATGCCCCATGAGGCCTGTCATCACAATTCTCCAAGGCACCTCTCATCACAATGCTCCATGACACTTGTCATCACATTGCTCCATAACACCTGTCATCACAGTGTGCCCTGCCCATGTCATCACAATGCTCCATGTCCCCTATAATCACAATGCTCCATGCCTTTTTCCTCACAATGCTCCAGAATTCTTTTCAACACAATGTTCCATGACCGTGGCATCACAATGCTACATGACCCTGCTCATCACAATTCTCCATGACCTTTGTCATCACAATGCTCTATGTCGCTTTTCATCACAATTCTCAATGACCACTTTAATCACTATGATCGCTGACAATTTTTATCACATTTCTCTATTGTCATTACAATTCCCCATGGCCCCTTTCTTCACAATGCTCCATGATGCCTGTTATCAAAATGCTCCATGGAGTTTGTTATCACAATGCTCCAGGACCAGTTTCATCACAATACTCCATCCCCCTTGTCATCACAGTGCACAGTGAAACCTTTCATTACAATGCTCCATGACACTTGTCATCACAATGCTCCATGGCCTTTATCGTCACAATGCTCCCAGGCACTTTTCATCACGATGTTCCATGAAAACTTTCATCACATTGCTCCACGACCATTGTCATCACAATAGTCCATACCCTTGTCAACACAAAGCTGCATAATCCCTGTCATCACAATTCTCCATGACTGCTGTCACCACAATAATCCAGGACAATTTTCATAACAATGCTTCATGCCCCCAGTCATCACAGTGCTCCATGATACCTTTCATCACAATTCGTAGATGATCAATGTCATCACAATGCCCCATGACACGTGTCATCACAATTCGCTATGACCCTTGTCATCACAATACTCGATGAACCGTGTCATCACAGTGTTCCAGGGCACATGTCATCACAATGATCCATGACGACTTTCATCACAATGCTCCAATACACCACTCATCACAATGCTCCATGGCCCCTGTTATCATATTGCTCCATGATCACTTTCATCACAATGCTCCATGACCACTGTCATCACCATTCCTCATGACGCCTGTCATCTCAATGCTCCATGGCCTCTTTCATCACAATGCTCCATGAACCCAGTCATCACAATGTTCCCTGCCCTTTTCATCACAATGCTCCATGGGCCCTGTCATCACAATGCTCCATGCCCTTGTCATCAAAATGCTCCAGAACACTTGTCACCATAATGTTCCTTGCCAATGTCATCAAAATGCCCCATGACATTTGTAATCACATTGCTCCAAGACCGCTGTCATCACAATGCCCCATGACGCCTGCCATCACTAATCTCCTAGGCCTCTCTTACCAAAAACTCCATGATCCCTGTCAGCACAATGTTCCATGACACTTTTCATCAAAATGCTCCATGACCCCTGTCATCACAAAGTTCTCTGCCCACATCATCACAATGCTCCTTGTCACCTTTAATCACAATGCTCCAGAATTCTTCTCATCGCAATGTGCCTTGACCGTGTCATCACAATGCTCCATGACCCTTGTCATCACAAATCTCCATGACCCCTGTCATCACAATGATCTATAACTCCTTTCCTCTCAGTGCTCCAGTACCGTTTTCATCACAGTGCTCCATGCCATTGTCAGCACAATGCTCCTTGGACCGTGTCATCAAAATGCTCCATCCTCTTTTCATCACAATGCTCCAGATATCCTATCACTACAATGCTCCATGCCCGTGTCAACACAATGCTCCATGACCCCAGTCATCAAAATGCTTTATGAACCTTGTTATCAGAATGTTCCATGACCCCTGACATCAATATGATCCATGACCGTTGTCATCACAATGCTGCATGATACCTTTCATCCCAATTCTCTGTGACCGCTGTCATCACAATGCTCCAGGACAATTTTCATCACAATTCTCCATGCCCCCTGTCATCACAGTGCCCCATAACCCCTGTAATCAAAATGCTCCATGGACCTTGTCATCACAGTGCTCCAAGCCTTTGTAATCACACTGCTCCATGACCCCTGTAATCACAATGCTCCATGCCCTTGTCATCACAAGGCTCCAGAACACTTGTCATTATAATGCTCCATGTCCGTTTCATCACCATGCTCCATGACACTTGTCATCACAATGCTCCATGGCCCCTCTCATTACTGTGCTCCATAATAAATTTAATCACATTTCTAGATGACCACTGCCATCACAATGCCTCATGACATTGTCATCACAATTCACCATGACCATTGTCATCACAATGCTCCATGAACCATGTCATCACAAGGTCCCTGGACACTTGTCATCAACAATGATCCATGACCACTTTCATCACAATGCTCCATGACCACTGTCATCTCAATGCTCCATGGCCTTTGTATTCACAATGCTCCATGGCCCCTGTAATCACAGTGCTCCATAACACCTTTCATCATAACGCTCCATGATGACTGTCATCTCAATGCCCCATGAGGCCTGTCATCACAATTCTCCAAGGCACCTCTCATCACAATGCCCCATGACACTTGTCATCACATTGCTCCATAACACCTGTCATCACAGTGTTCCCTGCCCATGTCATCACAATGCTCCATGTCCCCTATAATCACAATGCTCCATGCCTTTTTCCTCACAATGCTCCAGAATTCTTTTCAACACAATGTTCCATGACCGTGGCATCACAATGCTACATGACCCTGCTCATCACAATTCTCCATGACCTTTGTCATCACAATGCTCTATGTCGCTTTTCATCACAATTCTCAATGACCACTTTAATCACTATGATCGCTGACAATTTTTATCACATTTCTCTATTGTCATTACAATTCCCCATGGCCCCTTTCTTCACAATGCTCCATGATGCCTGTTATCAAAATGCTCCATGGAGTTTGTTATCACAATGCTCCAGGACCAGTTTCATTACAATACTCCATCCCCCTTGTCATCACAGTGCACAATGAAACCTTTCATTACAATGCTCCATGACACTTGTCATCACAATGCTCCATGGCCTTTATCGTCACAATGCTCCCAGGCACTTTTCATCACGATGTTCCATGAAAACTTTCATCACATTGCTCCACGACCATTGTCATCACAATAGTCCATACCCTTGTAAACACAAAGCTGCATAATCCCTGTCATCACAATTCTCCATGACTGCTGTCACCACAATAATCCAGGACAATTTTCATAACAATGCTTCATGCCCCCAGTCATCACAGTGCTCCATGATACCTTTCATCACAATTCCTAGATGATCAGTGTCATCACAATGCCCCATGACACCTGTCATCACAATTCGCTATGACCCTTGTCATCACAATACTCGATGAACCGTGTCATCACAATGTTCCAGGGCACATGTCATCACAATGATCCATGACGACTTTCATCACAATGCTCCAATACACCACTCATCACAATGCTCCATGGCCCCTGTTATCATATTGCTCCATGATCACTTTCATCACAATGCTCCATGACCACTGTCATCACCATTCCTCATGACGCCTGTCATCTCAATGCTCCATGGCCTCTTTCATCACAATGCTCCATGAACCCAGTCATCACAATGTTCCCTGCCCTTTTCATCACAATGCTCCATGGGCCCTGTCATCACAATGCTCCATGCCCTTGTCATCAAAATGCTCCAGAACACTTGTCACCATAATGTTCCTTGCCAATGTCATCAAAATGCCCCATGACATTTGTAATCACATTGCTCCAAGACCGCTGTCATCACAATGCCCCATGACGCCTGCCATCACTAATCTCCTAGGCCTCTCTTACCAAAAACTCCATGATCCCTGTCAGCACAATGTTCCATGACACTTTTCATCAAAATGCTCCATGACCCCTGTCATCACAAAGTTCTCTGCCCACATCATCACAATGCTCCTTGTCACCTTTAATCACAATGCTCCAGAATTCTTCTCATCGCAATGTGCCTTGACCGTGTCATCACAATGCTCCATGACCCTTGTCATCACAAATCTCCATGACCCCTGTCATCACAATGATCTATAACTCCTTTCCTCTCAGTGCTCCAGTACCGTTTTCATCACAGTGCTCCATGCCATTGTCAGCACAATGCTCCTTGGACCGTGTCATCAAAATGCTCCATCCTCTTTTCATCACAATGCTCCAGATATCCTATCACTACAATGCTCCATGCCCGTGTCAACACAATGCTCCATGACCCCAGTCATCAAAATGCTTTATGAAACTTGTTATCAGAATGTTCCATGACCCCTGTCAACAATATGATCCATGACCGTTGTCATCACAATGCTGCATGATACCTTTCATCCCAATTTTCTGTGACCGCTGTCATCACAATGCTCCAGGACAATTTTCATCACAATTCTCCATGCCCCCTGTCATCACAGTGCCCCATAACCCCTGTAATCACAATGCTCCATGGACCTTGTCATCACAGTGCTCCAAGCCTTTGTAATCACACTGCTCCATGACCCCTGTAATCACAATGCTCCATGCCCTTGTCATCACAAGGCTCCAGAACACTTGTCATTATAATGCTCCATGTCCGTTTCATCACCATGCTCCATGACACTTGTCATCACAATGCTCCATGGCCCCTCTCATTACTGTGCTCCATAATAAATTTAATCACATTTCTAGATGACCACTGCCATCACAATGCCTCATGACATTGTCATCACAATTCACCATGACCATTGTCATCACAATGCTCCATGAACCATGTCATCACAGGGTCCCTGGACACTTGTCATCAACAATGATCCATGACCACTTTCATCACACTGCTCCATGACAACTGTCATCTCAATGCTCCATGGCCTTTGTATTCACAATGCTCCAATACACCTGTCATCACAATGCTCCATGGCCCCTGTTATCATATTGCTCCATGATCACTTTCATCACAATGATCCATGACCAATGTCATCACCATTCCTAATGACGCCTGTCATCTCAATGCTCCATGGCACCTTCATCACAATGCTCCATGAACCCATTCATCACAATGTTCCCTGTCCTTTTCATCACAATGTTCCATGGGCCCTGTCATCACAATGCTCCATGCGCTTGTCATCAAAATGCTCCAGAACTCTTGTCATCATAATGCTCCATGCCAGTGTCATCAAAATGCCCCATGACACTTGTCATCACAATGCTCCACGTCATTTGTCATCACAATGCTCCATGACCCTTGTCATAACAATGGTCCATGGCCTTGTCATCACAATGTTCCATGGCCTCTGACATCACTATGCTCTATGGTTTTTCTCATCACAATGCTCTTTGACCCCTGTCATCACAATGCTTGATGACCATTGTCATCACAATGCTCCAAGAACCCTGTCATCACAATGCTCCATGCCGTTGACATCACAATGCTCCATGCCCTTGTCATCACAATGCTCCAGAACACTTGTGATCATAATACGCCTTTCCTGTGTCATCCCATTGCTCAATGACCCTTGTCATCAAAATATTCCTTGTCCTTTGTCATCACAGTGCTCCATGATACCTTTAATCAAAATTCTACATGACAACTGTCATCACAATGCAAGATGACCAATGTCATCACAAGGCCCCATGACACGTGTCATCACAATTCGCCTTGGCCCTGAACATCTCAATGCTGTATGAACCGTGTCATCACTAGGTTCCAGGACACTTGTCATCACAATGCTCCATGAACTCTGTTATCTCAATGTTCCATGGCCTTTGTATTCACAATGCTCCATTGTCCTGATAATCGCATTGCTCCATGAACACTTTCATCACAATGCTCCTTGACCACTGTCACCCTAATTCCCCATGACGTCTCGCCTCACTGTCTTCCAAGGCCACTCTCATCAAAATGCTCCATGATCTGTGTCAGCACAATATTGCATGACACTTGTCATCACAATGCTCCATGATGCCTGTCATCACAATGCTCCATGAATTTGTTATCACAATGCTCCAGGACCAGTTTCATCACAATACTCCATCCCCCTTTTCATCACAGTGCACAATGAAACCTTTCATTACAATGCTCCATGACACTTGTCATCACAATGCTCAACGGCCTTTATCGTCACAATGCTCCCAGGCACTTTTCATCACGATGTTCCATGAAAACTTACATCACTCTGCTCCACGACCATTGTCATCACAATAGTCCATACCCTTGTCAACACAATGCTGCATAATCCCTGTCATCACAATTCTCCTTGACTGCTGTCATCACGATAATCCAGGACAATTTTCATAACAATGGTTCATTCCCCCAGTCATCTCAGTGCTCCATGATACCTTTCATCACAATTCCTAGATGATCAATGTCATCACAAGGCCCCATGACACCTGTCATCACAATTCGCTATGACCCTTGTCATCACAATACTCGATGAACCGTGTCATCACAGTGTTCCAGGGCACATGTCATCACAATGATCCATGACGACTTTCATCACAATGCTCCAATACACCTGTCATCACAATGCTCCATGGCCCCTGTTATCATATTGCTCCATGATCACTTTCATCACAATGATCCATGACCAATGTCATCACCATTCCTAATGACGCCTGTCATCTCAATGCTCCATGGCACCTTCATCACAATGCTCCATGAACCCATTCATCACAATGTTCCCTGTCCTTTTCATCACAATGTTCCATGGGCCCTGTCATCACAATGCTCCATGCGCTTGTCATCAAAATGCTCCAGAACTCTGGTCATCATAATGCTCCATGCCAGTGTCATCAAAATGCCCCATGACACTTGTCATCACAATGCTCCACGTCATTTGTCATCACAATGCTCCATGACCCTTGTCATAACAATGGTCCATGGCCTTGTCATCACAATGTTCCATGGCCTCTGACATCACTATGCTCTATGGTTTTTCTCATCACAATGCTCTTTGACCCCTGTCATCACAATGCTTGATGACCATTGTCATCACAATGCTCCAAGAACCCTGTCATCACAATGCTCCATGCCGTTGACATCACAATGCTCCATGCCCTTGTCATCACAATGCTCCAGAACACTTGTGATCATAATACGCCTTTCCTGTGTCATCCCATTGCTCAATGACCGTTGTCATCAAAATATTCCTTGTCCTTTGTCATCACAGTGCTCCATGATACCTTTAATCAAAATTCTACATGACAACTGTCATCACAATGCAAGATGACCAATGTCATCACAAGGCCCCATGACACGTGTCATCACAATTCGCCTTGGCCCTGAACATCTCAATGCTGTATGAACCGTGTCATCACTAGGTTCCAGGACACTTGTCATCACAATGCTCCATGAACTCTGTTATCTCAATGTTCCATGGCCTTTGTATTCACAATGCTCCATTGTCCTGATAATCGCATTGCTCCATGAACACTTTCATCACAATGCTCCTTGACCACTGTCACCCTAATTCCCCATGACGTCTCGCCTCACTGTCTTCCAAGGCCACTCTCATCAAAATGCTCCATGATCTGTGTCAGCACAATATTGCATGACACTTGTCATCACAATGCTCCATGATGCCTGTCATCACAATGCTCCATGAATTTGTTATCACAATGCTCCAGGACCAGTTTCATCACAATACTCCATCCCCCTTTTCATCACAGTGCACAATGAAACCTTTCATTACAATGCTCCATGACACTTGTCATCACAATGCTCAACGGCCTTTATCGTCACAATGCTCCCAGGCACTTTTCATCACGATGTTCCATGAAAACTTACATCACTCTGCTCCACGACCATTGTCATCACAATAGTCCATACCCTTGTCAACACAATGCTGCATAATCCCTGTCATCACAATTCTCCTTGACTGCTGTCATCACGATAATCCAGGACAATTTTCATAACAATGGTTCATTCCCCCAGTCATCTCAGTGCTCCATGATACCTTTCATCACAATTCCTAGATGATCAATGTCATCACAAGGCCCCATGACACCTGTCATCACAATTCGCTATGACCCTTGTCATCACAATACTCGATGAACCGTGTCATCACAGTGTTCCAGGGCACATGTCATCACAATGATCCATGACGACTTTCATCACAATGCTCCAATACACCTGTCATCACAATGCTCCATGGCCCCTGTTATCATATTGCTCCATGATCACTTTCATCACAATGATCCATGACCAATGTCATCACCATTCCTAATGACGCCTGTCATCTCAATGCTCCATGGCACCTTCATCACAATGCTCCATGAACCCATTCATCACAATGTTCCCTGTCCTTTTCATCACAATGTTCCATGGGCCCTGTCATCACAATGCTCCATGCGCTTGTCATCAAAATGCTCCAGAACTCTGGTCATCATAATGCTCCATGCCAGTGTCATCAAAATACCCCATGACACTTGTCATCACAATGCTCCACGTCATTTGTCATCACAATGCTCCATGACCCTTGTCATAACAATGGTCCATGGCCTTGTCATCACAATGTTCCATGGCCTCTGACATCACTATGATCTATGGTTTTTCTCATCACAATGCTCTTTGACCCCTGTCATCACAATGCTTGATGACCATTGTCATCACAATGCTCCAAGAACCCTGTCATCACAATGCTCCATGCCGTTGACATCAAAATGCTCCATGGCCCTTGTAATTAGAATGCTCCATGCCCTTGTCATCACAATGCTCCAGAACACTTGTGATCATAATACGCCTTTCCTGTGTCATCCCATTGCTCAATGACCCTTGTCATCAAAATATTCCTTGTCCTTTGTCATCACAGTGCTCCATGATACCTTTAATCAAAATTCTACATGACAACTGTCATCACAATGCAAGATGACCAATGTCATCACAAGGCCCCATGACACGTGTCATCACAATTCGCCTTGGCCCTGGACATCTCAATGCTGTATGAACCGTGTCATCACTAGGTTCCAGGACACTTGTCATCACAATGCTCCATGAACTCTGTTATCTCAATGTTCCATGGCCTTTGTATTCACAATGCTCCATTGTCCTGATAATCGCATTGCTCCATGAACACTTTCATCACAATGCTCCTTGACCACTGTCACCCTAATTCCCCATGACGTCTCGCCTCACTGTCTTCCAAGGCCACTCTCATCAAAATGCTCCATGATCTGTGTCAGCACAATATTGCATGACACTTGTCATCACAATGCTCCATGATGCCTGTCATCACAATGCTCCATGAATTTGTTATCACAATGCTCCAGGACCAGTTTCATCACAATACTCCATCCCCCTTTTCATCACAGTGCACAATGAAACCTTTCATTACAATGCTCCATGACACTTGTCATCACAATGCTCAACGGCCTTTATCGTCACAATGCTCCCAGGCACTTTTCATCACGATGTTCCATGAAAACTTACATCACTCTGCTCCACGACCATTGTCATCACAATAGTCCATACCCTTGTCAACACAATGCTGCATAATCCCTGTCATCACAATTCTCCTTGACTGCTGTCATCACGATAATCCAGGACAATTTTCATAACAATGGTTCATTCCCCCAGTCATCTCAGTGCTCCATGATACCTTTCATCACAATTCCTAGATGATCAATGTCATCACAAGGCCCCATGACACCTGTCATCACAATTCGCTATGACCCTTGTCATCACAATACTCGATGAACCGTGTCATCACAGTGTTCCAGGGCACATGTCATCACAATGATCCATGACGACTTTCATCACAATGCTCCAATACACCTGTCATCACAATGCTCCATGGCCCCTGTTATCATATTGCTCCATGATCACTTTCATCACAATGATCCATGACCAATGTCATCACCATTCCTAATGACGCCTGTCATCTCAATGCTCCATGGCACCTTCATCACAATGCTCCATGAACCCATTCATCACAATGTTCCCTGTCCTTTTCATCACAATGTTCCATGGGCCCTGTCATCACAATGCTCCATGCGCTTGTCATCAAAATGCTCCAGAACTCTGGTCATCATAATGCTCCATGCCAGTGTCATCAAAATGCCCCATGACACTTGTCATCACAATGCTCCACGTCATTTGTCATCACAATGCTCCATGACCCTTGTCATAACAATGGTCCATGGCCTTGTCATCACAATGTTCCATGGCCTCTGACATCACTATGCTCTATGGTTTTTCTCATCACAATGCTCTTTGACCCCTGTCATCACAATGCTTGATGACCATTGTCATCACAATGCTCCAAGAACCCTGTCATCACAATGCTCCATGCCGTTGACATCACAATGCTCCATGCCCTTGTCATCACAATGCTCCAGAACACTTGTGATCATAATACGCCTTTCCTGTGTCATCCCATTGCTCAATGACCGTTGTCATCAAAATATTCCTTGTCCTTTGTCATCACAGTGCTCCATGATACCTTTAATCAAAATTCTACATGACAACTGTCATCACAATGCAAGATGACCAATGTCATCACAAGGCCCCATGACACGTGTCATCACAATTCGCCTTGGCCCTGAACATCTCAATGCTGTATGAACCGTGTCATCACTAGGTTCCAGGACACTTGTCATCACAATGCTCCATGAACTCTGTTATCTCAATGTTCCATGGCCTTTGTATTCACAATGCTCCATTGTCCTGATAATCGCATTGCTCCATGAACACTTTCATCACAATGCTCCTTGACCACTGTCACCCTAATTCCCCATGACGTCTCGCCTCACTGTCTTCCAAGGCCACTCTCATCAAAATGCTCCATGATCTGTGTCAGCACAATATTGCATGACACTTGTCATCACAATGCTCCATGATGCCTGTCATCACAATGCTCCATGAATTTGTTATCACAATGCTCCAGGACCAGTTTCATCACAATACTCCATCCCCCTTTTCATCACAGTGCACAATGAAACCTTTCATTACAATGCTCCATGACACTTGTCATCACAATGCTCAACGGCCTTTATCGTCACAATGCTCCCAGGCACTTTTCATCACGATGTTCCATGAAAACTTACATCACTCTGCTCCACGACCATTGTCATCACAATAGTCCATACCCTTGTCAACACAATGCTGCATAATCCCTGTCATCACAATTCTCCTTGACTGCTGTCATCACGATAATCCAGGACAATTTTCATAACAATGGTTCATTCCCCCAGTCATCTCAGTGCTCCATGATACCTTTCATCACAATTCCTAGATGATCAATGTCATCACAAGGCCCCATGACACCTGTCATCACAATTCGCTATGACCCTTGTCATCACAATACTCGATGAACCGTGTCATCACAGTGTTCCAGGGCACATGTCATCACAATGATCCATGACGACTTTCATCACAATGCTCCAATACACCTGTCATCACAATGCTCCATGGCCCCTGTTATCATATTGCTCCATGATCACTTTCATCACAATGATCCATGACCAATGTCATCACCATTCCTAATGACGCCTGTCATCTCAATGCTCCATGGCACCTTCATCACAATGCTCCATGAACCCATTCATCACAATGTTCCCTGTCCTTTTCATCACAATGTTCCATGGGCCCTGTCATCACAATGCTCCATGCGCTTGTCATCAAAATGCTCCAGAACTCTGGTCATCATAATGCTCCATGCCAGTGTCATCAAAATACCCCATGACACTTGTCATCACAATGCTCCACGTCATTTGTCATCACAATGCTCCATGACCCTTGTCATAACAATGGTCCATGGCCTTGTCATCACAATGTTCCATGGCCTCTGACATCACTATGATCTATGGTTTTTCTCATCACAATGCTCTTTGACCCCTGTCATCACAATGCTTGATGACCATTGTCATCACAATGCTCCAAGAACCCTGTCATCACAATGCTCCATGCCGTTGACATCAAAATGCTCCATGGCCCTTGTAATTAGAATGCTCCATGCCCTTGTCATCACAATGCTCCAGAACACTTGTGATCATAATACGCCTTTCCTGTGTCATCCCATTGCTCAATGACCCTTGTCATCAAAATATTCCTTGTCCTTTGTCATCACAGTGCTCCATGATACCTTTAATCAAAATTCTACATGACAACTGTCATCACAATGCAAGATGACCAATGTCATCACAAGGCCCCATGACACGTGTCATCACAATTCGCCTTGGCCCTGGACATCTCAATGCTGTATGAACCGTGTCATCACTAGGTTCCAGGACACTTGTCATCACAATGCTCCATGAACTCTGTTATCTCAATGTTCCATGGCCTTTGTATTCACAATGCTCCATTGTCCTGATAATCGCATTGCTCCATGAACACTTTCATCACAATGCTCCTTGACCACTGTCACCCTAATTCCCCATGACGTCTCGCCTCACTGTCTTCCAAGGCCACTCTCATCAAAATGCTCCATGATCTGTGTCAGCACAATATTGCATGACACTTGTCATCACAATGCTCCATGATGCCTGTCATCACAATGCTCCATGAATTTGTTATCACAATGCTCCAGGACCAGTTTCATCACAATACTCCATCCCCCTTTTCATCACAGTGCACAATGAAACCTTTCATTACAATGCTCCATGACACTTGTCATCACAATGCTCAACGGCCTTTATCGTCACAATGCTCCCAGGCAATTTTCATCACGATGTTCCATGAAAACTTACATCACTTTGCTCCACGACCATTGTCATCACAATAGTCCATACCCTTGTCAACACAATGCTGCATAATCCCTGTCATCACAATTCTCCTTGACTGCTGTCATCACGATAATCCAGGACAATTTTCATAACAATGGTTCATTCCCCCAGTCATCTCAGTGCTCCATGATACCTTTCATCACAATTCCTAGAAGATCAATGTCATCACAAGGCCCCATGACACCTGTCATCACAATTCGCTATGACCCTTGTCATCACAATACTCGATGAACCGTGTCATCACAGTGTTCCAGGGCACATGTCATCACAATGATCCATGACGACTTTCATCACAATGCTCCAATACACCTGTCATCACAATGCTCCATGGCCCCTGTTATCATATTGCTCCATGATCACTTTCATCACAATGATCCATGACCAATGTCATCACCGTTCCTAATGACGCCTGTCATCTCAATGCTCCATGGCACCTTCATCACAATGCTCCATGAACCCATTCATCACAATGTTCCCTGTCCTTTTCATCACAATGTTCCATGGGCCCTGTCATCACAATGCTCCATGCGCTTGTCATCAAAATGCTCCAGAACTCTTGTCATCATAATGCTCCATGCCAGTGTCATCAAAATGCCCCATGACACTTGTCATCACAATGCTCCACGTCATTTGTCATCACAATGCTCCATGACCCTTGTCATAACAATGGTCCATGGCCTTGTCATCACAATGTTCCATGGCCTCTGACATCACTATGCTCTATGGTTTTTCTCATCACAATGCTCTTTGACCCCTGTCATCACAATGCTTGATGACCATTGTCATCACAATGCTCCAAGAACCCTGTCATCACAATGCTCCATGCCGTTGACATCACAATGCTCCATGGCCCTTGTAATTAGAATGCTCCATGCCCTTGTCATCACAATGCTCCAGAACACTTGTGATCATAATACGCCTTTCCTGTGTCATCCCATTGCTCAATGACCCTTGTCATCAAAATATTCCTTGTCCTTTGTCATCACAGTGCTCCATGATACCTTTAATCAAAATTCTACATGACAACTGTCATCACAATGCAAGATGACCAATGTCATCACAAGGCCCCATGACACGTGTCATCACAATTCGCCTTGGCCCTGGACATCTCAATGCTGTATGAACCGTGTCATCACTAGGTTCCAGGACACTTGTCATCACAATGCTCCATGAACTCTGTTATCTCAATGTTCCATGGCCTTTGTATTCACAATGCTCCATTGTCCTGATAATCGCATTGCTCCATGAACACTTTCATCACAATGCTCCTTGACCACTGTCACCCTAATTCCCCATGACGTCTCGCCTCACTGTCTTCCAAGGCCACTCTCATCAAAATGCTCCATGATCTGTGTCAGCACAATATTGCATGACACTTGTCATCACAATGCTCCATGATGCCTGTCATCACAATGCTCCATGAATTTGTTATCACAATGCTCCAGGACCAGTTTCATCACAATACTCCATCCCCCTTTTCATCACAGTGCACAATGAAACCTTTCATTACAATGCTCCATGACACTTGTCATCACAATGCTCAACGGCCTTTATCGTCACAATGCTCCCAGGCACTTTTCATCACGATGTTCCATGAAAACTTACATCACTCTGCTCCACGACCATTGTCATCACAATAGTCCATACCCTTGTCAACACAATGCTGCATAATCCCTGTCATCACAATTCTCCTTGACTGCTGTCATCACGATAATCCAGGACAATTTTCATAACAATGGTTCATTCCCCCAGTCATCTCAGTGCTCCATGATACCTTTCATCACAATTCCTAGATGATCAATGTCATCACAAGGCCCCATGACACCTGTCATCACAATTCGCTATGACCCTTGTCATCACAATACTCGATGAACCGTGTCATCACAGTGTTCCAGGGCACATGTCATCACAATGATCCATGACGACTTTCATCACAATGCTCCAATACACCTGTCATCACAATGCTCCATGGCCCCTGTTATCATATTGCTCCATGATCACTTTCATCACAATGATCCATGACCAATGTCATCACCATTCCTAATGACGCCTGTCATCTCAATGCTCCATGGCACCTTCATCATAATGCTCCATGAACCCATTCATCACAATGTTCCCTGTCCTTTTCATCACAATGTTCCATGGGCCCTGTCATCACAATGCTCCATGCGCTTGTCATCAAAATGCTCCAGAACTCTTGTCATCATAATGCTCCATGCCAGTGTCATCAAAATGCCCCATGACACTTGTCATCACAATGCTCCACGTCATTTGTCATCACAATGCTCCATGACCCTTGTCATAACAATGGTCCATGGCCTTGTCATCACAATGTTCCATGGCCTCTGACATCACTATGCTCTATGGTTTTTCTCATCACAATGCTCTTTGACCCCTGTCATCACAATGCTTGATGACCATTGTCATCACAATGCTCCAAGAACCCTGTCATCACAATGCTCCATGCCGTTGACATCACAATGCTCCATGGCCCTTGTAATTAGAATGCTCCATGCCCTTGTCATCACAATGCTCCAGAACACTTGTGATCATAATACGCCTTTCCTGTGTCATCCCATTGCTCAATGACCCTTGTCATCAAAATATTCCTTGTCCTTTGTCATCACAGTGCTCCATGATACCTTTAATCAAAATTCTACATGACAACTGTCATCACAATGCAAGATGACCAATGTCATCACAAGGCCCCATGACACGTGTCATCACAATTCGCCTTGGCCCTGGACATCTCAATGCTGTATGAACCGTGTCATCACTAGGTTCCAGGACACTTGTCATCACAATGCTCCATGAACTCTGTTATCTCAATGTTCCATGGCCTTTGTATTCACAATGCTCCATTGTCCTGATAATCGCATTGCTCCATGAACACTTTCATCACAATGCTCCTTGACCACTGTCACCCTAATTCCCCATGACGTCTCGCCTCACTGTCTTCCAAGGCCACTCTCATCAAAATGCTCCATGATCTGTGTCAGCACAATATTGCATGACACTTGTCATCACAATGCTCCATGATGCCTGTCATCACAATGCTCCATGAATTTGTTATCACAATGCTCCAGGACCAGTTTCATCACAATACTCCATCCCCCTTTTCATCACAGTGCACAATGAAACCTTTTATTACAATGCTCCATGACACTTGTCATCACAATGCTCAACGGCCTTTATCGTCACAATGCTCCCAGGCACTTTTCATCACGATGTTCCATGAAAACTTACATCACTCTGCTCCACGACCATTGTCATCACAATAGTCCATACCCTTGTCAACACAATGCTGCATAATCCCTGTCATCACAATTCTCCTTGACTGCTGTCATCACGATAATCCAGGACAATTTTCATAACAATGGTTCATTCCCCCAGTCATCTCAGTGCTCCATGATACCTTTCATCACAATTCCTAGAAGATCAATGTCATCACAAGGCCCCATGACACCTGTCATCACAATTCGCTATGACCCTTGTCATCACAATACTCGATGAACCGTGTCATCACAGTGTTCCAGGGCACATGTCATCACAATGATCCATGACGACTTTCATCACAATGCTCCAATACACCTGTCATCACAATGCTCCATGGCCCCTGTTATCATATTGCTCCATGATCACTTTCATCACAATGATCCATGACCAATGTCATCACCATTCCTAATGACGCCTGTCATCTCAATGCTCCATGGCACCTTCATCACAATGCTCCATGAACCCATTCATCACAATGTTCCCTGTCCTTTTCATCACAATGTTCCATGGGCCCTGTCATCACAATGCTCCATGCGCTTGTCATCAAAATGCTCCAGAACTCTTGTCATCATAATGCTCCATGCCAGTGTCATCAAAATGCCCCATGACACTTGTCATCACAATGCTCCACGTCATTTGTCATCACAATGCTCCATGACCCTTGTCATAACAATGGTCCATGGCCTTGTCATCACAATGTTCCATGGCCTCTGACATCACTATGCTCTATGGTTTTTCTCATCACAATGCTCTTTGACCCCTGTCATCACAATGCTTGATGACCATTGTCATCACAATGCTCCAAGAACCCTGTCATCACAATGCTCCATGCCGTTGACATCACAATGCTCCATGGCCCTTGTAATTAGAATGCTCCATGCCCTTGTCATCACAATGCTCCAGAACACTTGTGATCATAATACGCCTTTCCTGTGTCATCCCATTGCTCAATGACCCTTGTCATCAAAATATTCCTTGTCCTTTGTCATCACAGTGCTCCATGATACCTTTAATCAAAATTCTACATGACAACTGTCATCACAATGCAAGATGACCAATGTCATCACAAGGCCCCATGACACGTGTCATCACAATTCGCCTTGGCCCTGGACATCTCAATGCTGTATGAACCGTGTCATCACTAGGTTCCAGGACACTTGTCATCACAATGCTCCATGAACTCTGTTATCTCAATGTTCCATGGCCTTTGTATTCACAATGCTCCATTGTCCTGATAATCGCATTGCTCCATGAACACTTTCATCACAATGCTCCTTGACCACTGTCACCCTAATTCCCCATGACGTCTCGCCTCAATGTCTTCCAAGGCCACTCTCATCAAAATGCTCCATGATCTGTGTCAGCACAATATTGCATGACACTTGTCATCACAATGCTCCATGATGCCTGTCATCACAATGCTCCATGAATTTGTTATCACAATGCTCCAGGACCAGTTTCATCACAATACTCCATCCCCCTTTTCATCACAGTGCACAATGAAACCTTTCATTACAATGCTCCATGACACTTGTCATCACAATGCTCAACGGCCTTTATCGTCACAATGCTCCCAGGCACTTTTCATCACGATGTTCCATGAAAACTTACATCACTTTGCTCCACGACCATTGTCATCACAATAGTCCATACCCTTGTCAACACAATGCTGCATAATCCCTGTCATCACAATTCTCCTTGACTGCTGTCATCACGATAATCCAGGACAATTTTCATAACAATGGTTCATTCCCCCAGTCATCTCAGTGCTCCATGATACCTTTCATCACAATTCCTAGATGATCAATGTCATCACAAGGCCCCATGACACCTGTCATCACAATTCGCTATGACCCTTGTCATCACAATACTCGATGAACCGTGTCATCACAGTGTTCCAGAGCACATGTCATCACAATGATCCATGACGACTTTCATCACAATGCTCCAATACACCTGTCATCACAATGCTCCATGGCCCCTGTTATCATATTGCTCCATGATCACTTTCATCACAATGATCCATGACCAATGTCATCACCATTCCTAATGACGCCTGTCATCTCAATGCTCCATGGCACCTTCATCACAATGCTCCATGAACCCATTCATCACAATGTTCCCTGTCCTTTTCATCACAATGTTCCATGGGCCCTGTCATCACAATGCTCCATGCGCTTGTCATCAAAATGCTCCAGAACTCTTGTCATCATAATGCTCCATGCCAGTGTCATCAAAATGCCCCATGACACTTGTCATCACAATGCTCCACGTCATTTGTCATCACAATGCTCCATGACCCTTGTCATAACAATGGTCCATGGCCTTGTCATCACAATGTTCCATGGCCTCTGACATCACTATGCTCTATGGTTTTTCTCATCACAATGCTCTTTGACCCCTGTCATCACAATGCTTGATGACCATTGTCATCACAATGCTCCAAGAACCCTGTCATCACAATGCTCCATGCCGTTGACATCACAATGCTCCATGCCCTTGTCATCACAATGCTCCAGAACACTTGTGATCATAATACGCCTTTCCTGTGTCATCCCATTGCTCAATGACCCTTGTCATCAAAATATTCCTTGTCCTTTGTCATCACAGTGCTCCATGATACCTTTAATCAAAATTCTACATGACAACTGTCATCACAATGCAAGATGACCAATGTCATCACAAGGCCCCATGACACGTGTCATCACAATTCGCCTTGGCCCTGGACATCTCAATGCTGTATGAACCGTGTCATCACTAGGTTCCAGGACACTTGTCATCACAATGCTCCATGAACTCTGTTATCTCAATGTTCCATGGCCTTTGTATTCACAATGCTCCATTGTCCTGATAATCGCATTGCTCCATGAACACTTTCATCACAATGCTCCTTGACCACTGTCACCCTAATTCCCCATGACGTCTCGCCTCACTGTCTTCCAAGGCCACTCTCATCAAAATGCTCCATGATCTGTGTCAGCACAATATTGCATGACACTTGTCATCACAATGCTCCATGATGCCTGTCATCACAATGCTCCATGAATTTGTTATCACAATGCTCCAGGACCAGTTTCATCACAATACTCCATCCCCCTTTTCATCACAGTGCACAATGAAACCTTTCATTACAATGCTCCATGACACTTGTCATCACAATGCTCAACGGCCTTTATCGTCACAATGCTCCCAGGCACTTTTCATCACGATGTTCCATGAAAACTTACATCACTTTGCTCCACGACCATTGTCATCACAATAGTCCATACCCTTGTCAACACAATGCTGCATAATCCCTGTCATCACAATTCTCCTTGACTGCTGTCATCACGATAATCCAGGACAATTTTCATAACAATGGTTCATTCCCCCAGTCATCTCAGTGCTCCATGATACCTTTCATCACAATTCCTAGATGATCAATGTCATCACAAGGCCCCATGACACCTGTCATCACAATTCGCTATGACCCTTGTCATCACAATACTCGATGAACCGTGTCATCACAGTGTTCCAGGGCACATGTCATCACAATGATCCATGACGACTTTCATCACAATGCTCCAATACACCTGTCATCACAATGCTCCATGGCCCCTGTTATCATATTGCTCCATGATCACTTTCATCACAATGATCCATGACCAATGTCATCACCATTCCTAATGACGCCTGTCATCTCAATGCTCCATGGCACCTTCATCACAATGCTCCATGAACCCATTCATCACAATGTTCCCTGTCCTTTTCATCACAATGTTCCATGGGCCCTGTCATCACAATGCTCCATGCGCTTGTCATCAAAATGCTCCAGAACTCTTGTCATCATAATGCTCCATGCCAGTGTCATCAAAATGCCCCATGACACTTGTCATCACAATGCTCCACGTCATTTGTCATCACAATGCTCCATGACCCTTGTCATAACAATGGTCCATGGCCTTGTCATCACAATGTTCCATGGCCTCTGACATCACTATGCTCTATGGTTTTTCTCATCACAATGCTCTTTGACCCCTGTCATCACAATGCTTGATGACCATTGTCATCACAATGCTCCAAGAACCCTGTCATCACAATGCTCCATGCCGTTGACATCACAATGCTCCATGGCCCTTGTAATTAGAATGCTCCATGCCCTTGTCATCACAATGCTCCAGAACACTTGTGATCATAATACGCCTTTCCTGTGTCATCCCATTGCTCAATGACCCTTGTCATCAAAATATTCCTTGTCCTTTGTCATCACAGTGCTCCATGATACCTTTAATCAAAATTCTACATGACAACTGTCATCACAATGCAAGATGACCAATGTCATCACAAGGCCCCATGACACGTGTCATCACAATTCGCCTTGGCCCTGGACATCTCAATGCTGTATGAACCGTGTCATCACTAGGTTCCAGGACACTTGTCATCACAATGCTCCATGAACTCTGTTATCTCAATGTTCCATGGCCTTTGTATTCACAATGCTCCATTGTCCTGATAATCGCATTGCTCCATGAACACTTTCATCACAATGCTCCTTGACCACTGTCACCCTAATTCCCCATGACGTCTCGCCTCACTGTCTTCCAAGGCCACTCTCATCAAAATGCTCCATGATCTGTGTCAGCACAATATTGCATGACACTTGTCATCACAATGCTCCATGATGCCTGTCATCACAATGCTCCATGAATTTGTTATCACAATGCTCCAGGACCAGTTTCATCACAATACTCCATCCCCCTTTTCATCACAGTGCACAATGAAACCTTTCATTACAATGCTCCATGACACTTGTCATCACAATGCTCAACGGCCTTTATCGTCACAATGCTCCCAGGCACTTTTCATCACGATGTTCCATGAAAACTTACATCACTTTGCTCCACGACCATTGTCATCACAATAGTCCATACCCTTGTCAACACAATGCTGCATAATCCCTGTCATCACAATTCTCCTTGACTGCTGTCATCACGATAATCCAGGACAATTTTCATAACAATGGTTCATTCCCCCAGTCATCTCAGTGCTCCATGATACCTTTCATCACAATTCCTAGATGATCAATGTCATCACAAGGCCCCATGACACCTGTCATCACAATTCGCTATGACCCTTGTCATCACAATACTCGATGAACCGTGTCATCACAGTGTTCCAGGGCACATGTCATCACAATGATCCATGACGACTTTCATCACAATGCTCCAATACACCTGTCATCACAATGCTCCATGGCCCCTGTTATCATATTGCTCCATGATCACTTTCATCACAATGATCCATGACCAATGTCATCACCATTCCTAATGACGCCTGTCATCTCAATGCTCCATGGCACCTTCATCACAATGCTCCATGAACCCATTCATCACAATGTTCCCTGTCCTTTTCATCACAATGTTCCATGGGCCCTGTCATCACAATGCTCCATGCGCTTGTCATCAAAATGCTCCAGAACTCTTGTCATCATAATGCTCCATGCCAGTGTCATCAAAATGCCCCATGACACTTGTCATCACAATGCTCCACGTCATTTGTCATCACAATGCTCCATGACCCTTGTCATAACAATGGTCCATGGCCTTGTCATCACAATGTTCCATGGCCTCTGCCATCACTATGCTCCATGGTTTTTCTCATCACAATGCTCTTTGACCCCTGTCATCACAATGCTTGATGACCATTGTCATCACAATGCTCCAAGAACCCTGTCATCACAATGCTCCATGCCGTTGACATCACAATGCTCCATGGCCCTTGTAATTAGAATGCTCCATGCCCTTGTCATCACAATGCTCCAGAACACTTGTGATCATAATACGCCTTTCCTGTGTCATCCCATTGCTCAATGACCCTTGTCATCAAAATATTCCTTGTCCTTTGTCATCACAGTGCTCCATGATACCTTTAATCAAAATTCTACATGACAACTGTCATCACAATGCAAGATGACCAATGTCATCACAAGGCCCCATGACACGTGTCATCACAATTCGCCTTGGCCCTGGACATCTCAATGCTGTATGAACCGTGTCATCACTAGGTTCCAGGACACTTGTCATCACAATGCTCCATGAACTCTGTTATCTCAATGTTCCATGGCCTTTGTATTCACAATGCTCCATTGTCCTGATAATCGCATTGCTCCATGAACACTTTCATCACAATGCTCCTTGACCACTGTCACCCTAATTCCCCATGACGTCTCGCCTCACTGTCTTCCAAGGCCACTCTCATCAAAATGCTCCATGATCTGTGTCAGCACAATATTGCATGACACTTGTCATCACAATGCTCCATGATGCCTGTCATCACAATGCTCCATGAATTTGTTATCACAATGCTCCAGGACCAGTTTCATCACAATACTCCATCCCCCTTTTCATCACAGTGCACAATGAAACCTTTCATTACAATGCTCCATGACACTTGTCATCACAATGCTCAACGGCCTTTATCGTCACAATGCTCCCAGGCACTTTTCATCACGATGTTCCATGAAAACTTACATCACTTTGCTCCACGACCATTGTCATCACAATAGTCCATACCCTTGTCAACACAATGCTGCATAATCCCTGTCATCACAATTCTCCTTGACTGCTGTCATCACGATAATCCAGGACAATTTTCATAACAATGGTTCATTCCCCCAGTCATCTCAGTGCTCCATGATACCTTTCATCACAATTCCTAGATGATCAATGTCATCACAAGGCCCCATGACACCTGTCATCACAATTCGCTATGACCCTTGTCATCACAATACTCGATGAACCGTGTCATCACAGTGTTCCAGGGCACATGTCATCACAATGATCCATGACGACTTTCATCACAATGCTCCAATACACCTGTCATCACAATGCTCCATGGCCCCTGTTATCATATTGCTCCATGATCACTTTCATCACAATGATCCATGACCAATGTCATCACCATTCCTAATGACGCCTGTCATCTCAATGCTCCATGGCACCTTCATCACAATGCTCCATGAACCCATTCATCACAATGTTCCCTGTCCTTTTCATCACAATGTTCCATGGGCCCTGTCATCACAATGCTCCATGCGCTTGTCATCAAAATGCTCCAGAACTCTTGTCATCATAATGCTCCATGCCAGTGTCATCAAAATGCCCCATGACACTTGTCATCACAATGCTCCACGTCATTTGTCATCACAATGCTCCATGACCCTTGTCATAACAATGGTCCATGGCCTTGTCATCACAATGTTCCATGGCCTCTGCCATCACTATGCTCCATGGTTTTTCTCATCACAATGCTCTTTGACCCCTGTCATCACAATGCTTGATGACCATTGTCATCACAATGCTCCAAGAACCCTGTCATCACAATGCTCCATGCCGTTGACATCACAATGCTCCATGGCCCTTGTAATTAGAATGCTCCATGCCCTTGTCATCACAATGCTCCAGAACACTTGTGATCATAATACGCCTTTCCTGTGTCATCCCATTGCTCAATGACCCTTGTCATCAAAATATTCCTTGTCCTTTGTCATCACAGTGCTCCATGATACCTTTAATCAAAATTCTACATGACAACTGTCATCACAATGCAAGATGACCAATGTCATCACAAGGCCCCATGACACGTGTCATCACAATTCGCCTTGGCCCTGGACATCTCAATGCTGTATGAACCGTGTCATCACTAGGTTCCAGGACACTTGTCATCACAATGCTCCATGAACTCTGTTATCTCAATGTTCCATGGCCTTTGTATTCACAATGCTCCATTGTCCTGATAATCGCATTGCTCCATGAACACTTTCATCACAATGCTCCTTGACCACTGTCACCCTAATTCCCCATGAGGTCTCGCCTCACTGTCTTCCAAGGCCACTCTCATCAAAATGCTCCATGATCTGTGTCAGCACAATATTGCATGACACTTGTCATCACAATGCTCCATGATGCCTGTCATCACAATGCTCCATGAATTTGTTATCACAATGCTCCAGGACCAGTTTCATCACAATACTCCATCCCCCTTTTCATCACAGTGCACAATGAAACCTTTCATTACAATGCTCCATGACACTTGTCATCACAATGCTCAACGGCCTTTATCGTCACAATGCTCCCAGGCACTTTTCATCACGATGTTCCATGAAAACTTACATCACTTTGCTCCACGACCATTGTCATCACAATAGTCCATACCCTTGTCAACACAATGCTGCATAATCCCTGTCATCACAATTCTCCTTGACTGCTGTCATCACGATAATCCAGGACAATTTTCATAACAATGGTTCATTCCCCAAGTCATCTCAGTGCTCCATGATACCTTTCATCACAATTCCTAGAAGATCAATGTCATCACAAGGCCCCATGACACCTGTCATCACAATTCGCTATGACCCTTGTCATCACAATACTCGATGAACCGTGTCATCACAGTGTTCCAGGGCACATGTCATCACAATGATCCATGACGACTTTCATCACAATGCTCCAATACACCTGTCATCACAATGCTCCATGGCCCCTGTTATCATATTGCTCCATGATCACTTTCATCACAATGATCCATGACCAATGTCATCACCATTCCTAATGACGCCTGTCATCTCAATGCTCCATGGCACCTTCATCACAATGCTCCATGAACCCATTCATCACAATGTTCCCTGTCCTTTTCATCACAATGTTCCATGGGCCCTGTCATCACAATGCTCCATGCGCTTGTCATCAAAATGCTCCAGAACTCTTGTCATCATAATGCTCCATGCCAGTGTCATCAAAATGCCCCATGACACTTGTCATCACAATGCTCCACGTCATTTGTCATCACAATGCTCCATGACCCTTGTCATAACAATGGTCCATGGCCTTGTCATCACAATGTTCCATGGCCTCTGACATCACTATGCTCTATGGTTTTTCTCATCACAATGCTCTTTGACCCCTGTCATCACAATGCTTGATGACCATTGTCATCACAATGCTCCAAGAACCCTGTCATCACAATGCTCCATGCCGTTGACATCACAATGCTCCATGGCCCTTGTAATTAGAATGCTCCATGCCCTTGTCATCACAATGCTCCAGAACACTTGTGATCATAATACGCCTTTCCTGTGTCATCCCATTGCTCAATGACCCTTGTCATCAAAATATTCCTTGTCCTTTGTCATCACAGTGCTCCATGATACCTTTAATCAAAATTCTACATGACAACTGTCATCACAATGCAAGATGACCAATGTCATCACAAGGCCCCATGACACGTATCATCACAATTCGCCTTGGCCCTGGACATCTCAATGCTGTATGAACCGTGTCATCACTAGGTTCCAGGACACTTGTCATCACAATGCTCCATGAACTCTGTTATCTCAATGTTCCATGGCCTTTGTATTCACAATGCTCCATTGTCCTGATAATCGCATTGCTCCATGAACACTTTCATCACAATGCTCCTTGACCACTGTCACCCTAATTCCCCATGACGTCTCGCCTCACTGTCTTCCAAGGCCACTCTCATCAAAATGCTCCATGATCTGTGTCAGCACAATATTGCATGACACTTGTCATCACAATGCTCCATGATGCCTGTCATCACAATGCTCCATGAATTTGTTATCACAATGCTCCAGGACCAGTTTCATCACAATACTCCATCCCCCTTTTCATCACAGTGCACAATGAAACCTTTCATTACAATGCTCCATGACACTTGTCATCACAATGCTCAACGGCCTTTATCGTCACAATGCTCCCAGGCACTTTTCATCACGATGTTCCATGAAAACTTACATCACTTTGCTCCACGACCATTGTCATCACAATAGTCCATACCCTTGTCAACACAATGCTGCATAATCCCTGTCATCACAATTCTCCTTGACTGCTGTCATCACGATAATCCAGGACAATTTTCATAACAATGGTTCATTCCCCCAGTCATCTCAGTGCTCCATGATACCTTTCATCACAATTCCTAGAAGATCAATGTCATCACAAGGCCCCATGACACCTGTCATCACAATTCGCTATGACCCTTGTCATCACAATACTCGATGAACCGTGTCATCACAGTGTTCCAGGGCACATGTCATCACAATGATCCATGACGACTTTCATCACAATGCTCCAATACACCTGTCATCACAATGCTCCATGGCCCCTGTTATCATATTGCTCCATGATCACTTTCATCACAATGATCCATGACCAATGTCATCACCATTCCTAATGACGCCTGTCATCTCAATGCTCCATGGCACCTTCATCACAATGCTCCATGAACCCATTCATCACAATGTTCCCTGTCCTTTTCATCACAATGTTCCATGGGCCCTGTCATCACAATGCTCCATGCGCTTGTCATCAAAATGCTCCAGAACTCTTGTCATCATAATGCTCCATGCCAGTGTCATCAAAATGCCCCATGACACTTGTCATCACAATGCTCCACGTCATTTGTCATCACAATGCTCCATGACCCTTGTCATAACAATGGTCCATGGCCTTGTCATCACAATGTTCCATGGCCTCTGCCATCACTATGCTCTATGGTTTTTCTCATCACAATGCTCTTTGACCCCTGTCATCACAATGCTTGATGACCATTGTCATCACAATGCTCCAAGAACCCTGTCATCACAATGCTCCATGCCGTTGACATCACAATGCTCCATGGCCCTTGTAATTAGAATGCTCCATGCCCTTGTCATCACAATGCTCCAGAACACTTGTGATCATAATACGCCTTTCCTGTGTCATCCCATTGCTCAATGACCCTTGTCATCAAAATATTCCTTGTCCTTTGTCATCACAGTGCTCCATGATACCTTTAATCAAAATTCTACATGACAACTGTCATCACAATGCAAGATGACCAATGTCATCACAAGGCCCCATGACACGTGTCATCACAATTCGCCTTGGCCCTGGACATCTCAATGCTGTATGAACCGTGTCATCACTAGGTTCCAGGACACTTGTCATCACAATGCTCCATGAACTCTGTTATCTCAATGTTCCATGGCCTTTGTATTCACAATGCTCCATTGTCCTGATAATCGCATTGCTCCATGAACACTTTCATCACAATGCTCCTTGACCACTGTCACCCTAATTCCCCATGACGTCTCGCCTCACTGTCTTCCAAGGCCACTCTCATCAAAATGCTCCATGATCTGTGTCAGCACAATATTGCATGACACTTGTCATCACAATGCTCCATGATGCCTGTCATCACAATGCTCCATGAATTTGTTATCACAATGCTCCAGGACCAGTTTCATCACAATACTCCATCCCCCTTTTCATCACAGTGCACAATGAAACCTTTCATTACAATGCTCCATGACACTTGTCATCACAATGCTCAACGGCCTTTATCGTCACAATGCTCCCAGGCACTTTTCATCACGATGTTCCATGAAAACTTACATCACTTTGCTCCACGACCATTGTCATCACAATAGTCCATACCCTTGTCAACACAATGCTGCATAATCCCTGTCATCACAATTCTCCTTGACTGCTGTCATCACGATAATCCAGGACAATTTTCATAACAATGGTTCATTCCCCAAGTCATCTCAGTGCTCCATGATACCTTTCATCACAATTCCTAGAAGATCAATGTCATCACAAGGCCCCATGACACCTGTCATCACAATTCGCTATGACCCTTGTCATCACAATACTCGATGAACCGTGTCATCACAGTGTTCCAGGGCACATGTCATCACAATGATCCATGACGACTTTCATCACAATGCTCCAATACACCTGTCATCACAATGCTCCATGGCCCCTGTTATCATATTGCTCCATGATCACTTTCATCACAATGATCCATGACCAATGTCATCACCATTCCTAATGACGCCTGTCATCTCAATGCTCCATGGCACCTTCATCACAATGCTCCATGAACCCATTCATCACAATGTTCCCTGTCCTTTTCATCACAATGTTCCATGGGCCCTGTCATCACAATGCTCCATGCGCTTGTCATCAAAATGCTCCAGAACTCTTGTCATCATAATGCTCCATGCCAATGTCATCAAAATGCCCCATGACACTTGTCATCACAATGCTCCACGTCATTTGTCATCACAATGCTCCATGACCCTTGTCATAACAATGGTCCATGGCCTTGTCATCACAATGTTCCATGGCCTCTGACATCACTATGCTCTATGGTTTTTCTCATCACAATGCTCTTTGACCCCTGTCATCACAATGCTTGATGACCATTGTCATCACAATGCTCCAAGAACCCTGTCATCACAATGCTCCATGCCGTTGACATCACAATGCTCCATGGCCCTTGTAATTAGAATGCTCCATGCCCTTGTCATCACAATGCTCCAGAACACTTGTGATCATAATACGCCTTTCCTGTGTCATCCCATTGCTCAATGACCCTTGTCATCAAAATATTCCTTGTCCTTTGTCATCACAGTGCTCCATGATACCTTTAATCAAAATTCTACATGACAACTGTCATCACAATGCAAGATGACCAATGTCATCACAAGGCCCCATGACACGTGTCATCACAATTCGCCTTGGCCCTGGACATCTCAATGCTGTATGAACCGTGTCATCACTAGGTTCCAGGACACTTGTCATCACAATGCTCCATGAACTCTGTTATCTCAATGTTCCATGGCCTTTGTATTCACAATGCTCCATTGTCCTGATAATCGCATTGCTCCATGAACACTTTCATCACAATGCTCCTTGACCACTGTCACCCTAATTCCCCATGACGTCTCGCCTCACTGTCTTCCAAGGCCACTCTCATCAAAATGCTCCATGATCTGTGTCAGCACAATATTGCATGACACTTGTCATCACAATGCTCCATGATGCCTGTCATCACAATGCTCCATGAATTTGTTATCACAATGCTCCAGGACCAGTTTCATCACAATACTCCATCCCCCTTTTCATCACAGTGCACAATGAAACCTTTCATTACAATGCTCCATGACACTTGTCATCACAATGCTCAACGGCCTTTATCGTCACAATGCTCCCAGGCACTTTTCATCACGATGTTCCATGAAAACTTACATCACTTTGCTCCACGACCATTGTCATCACAATAGTCCATACCCTTGTCAACACAATGCTGCATAATCCCTGTCATCACAATTCTCCTTGACTGCTGTCATCACGATAATCCAGGACAATTTTCATAACAATGGTTCATTCCCCCAGTCATCTCAGTGCTCCATGATACCTTTCATCACAATTCCTAGAAGATCAATGTCATCACAAGGCCCCATGACACCTGTCATCACAATTCGCTATGACCCTTGTCATCACAATACTCGATGAACCGTGTCATCACAGTGTTCCAGGGCACATGTCATCACAATGATCCATGACGACTTTCATCACAATGCTCCAATACACCTGTCATCACAATGCTCCATGGCCCCTGTTATCATATTGCTCCATGATCACTTTCATCACAATGATCCATGACCAATGTCATCACCATTCCTAATGACGCCTGTCATCTCAATGCTCCATGGCACCTTCATCACAATGCTCCATGAACCCATTCATCACAATGTTCCCTGTCCTTTTCATCACAATGTTCCATGGGCCCTGTCATCACAATGCTCCATGCGCTTGTCATCAAAATGCTCCAGAACTCTTGTCATCATAATGCTCCATGCCAGTGTCATCAAAATGCCCCATGACACTTGTCATCACAATGCTCCACGTCATTTGTCATCACAATGCTCCATGACCCTTGTCATAACAATGGTCCATGGCCTTGTCATCACAATGTTCCATGGCCTCTGACATCACTATGCTCTATGGTTTTTCTCATCACAATGCTCTTTGACCCCTGTCATCACAATGCTTGATGACCATTGTCATCACAATGCTCCAAGAACCCTGTCATCACAATGCTCCATGCCGTTGACATCACAATGCTCCATGGCCCTTGTAATTAGAATGCTCCATGCCCTTGTCATCACAATGCTCCAGAACACTTGTGATCATAATACGCCTTTCCTGTGTCATCCCATTGCTCAATGACCCTTGTCATCAAAATATTCCTTGTCCTTTGTCATCACAGTGCTCCATGATACCTTTAATCAAAATTCTACATGACAACTGTCATCACAATGCAAGATGACCAATGTCATCACAAGGCCCCATGACACGTGTCATCACAATTCGCCTTGGCCCTGGACATCTCAATGCTGTATGAACCGTGTCATCACTAGGTTCCAGGACACTTGTCATCACAATGCTCCATGAACTCTGTTATCTCAATGTTCCATGGCCTTTGTATTCACAATGCTCCATTGTCCTGATAATCGCATTGCTCCATGAACACTTTCATCACAATGCTCCTTGACCACTGTCGCCCTAATTCCCCATGACGTCTCGCCTCACTGTCTTCCAAGGCCACTCTCATCAAAATGCTCCATGATCTGTGTCAGCACAATATTGCATGACACTTGTCATCACAATGCTCCATGATGCCTGTCATCACAATGCTCCATGAATTTGTAATCACAATGCTCCAGGACCAGTTTCATCACAATACTCCATCCCCCTTTTCATCACAGTGCACAATGAAACCTTTCATTACAATGCTCCATGACACTTGTCATCACAATGCTCAACGGCCTTTATCGTCACAATGCTCCCAGGCACTTTTCATCACGATGTTCCATGAAAACTTACATCACTTTGCTCCACGACCATTGTCATCACAATAGTCCATACCCTTGTCAACACAATGCTGCATAATCCCTGTCATCACAATTCTCCTTGACTGCTGTCATCACGATAATCCAGGACAATTTTCATAACAATGGTTCATTCCCCCAGTCATCTCAGTGCTCCATGATACCTTTCATCACAATTCCTAGATGATCAATGTCATCACAAGGCCCCATGACACCTGTCATCACAATTCGCTATGACCCTTGTCATCACAATACTCGATGAACCGTGTCATCACAGTGTTCCAGGGCACATGTCATCACAATGATCCATGACGACTTTCATCACAATGCTCCAATACACCTGTCATCACAATGCTCCATGGCCCCTGTTATCATATTGCTCCATGATCACTTTCATCACAATGATCCATGACCAATGTCATCACCATTCCTAATGACGCCTGTCATCCCAATGCTCCATGGCACCTTCATCACAATGCTCCATGAACCCATTCATCACAATGTTCCCTGTCCTTTTCATCACAATGTTCCATGGGCCCTGTCATCACAATGCTCCATGCGCTTGTCATCAAAATGCTCCAGAACTCTTGTCATCATAATGCTCCATGCCAGTGTCATCAAAATGCCCCATGACACTTGTCATCACAATGCTCCACGTCATTTGTCATCACAATGCTCCATGACCCTTGTCATAACAATGGTCCATGGCCTTGTCATCACAATGTTCCATGGCCTCTGACATCACTATGCTCTATGGTTTTTCTCATCACAATGCTCTTTGACCCCTGTCATCACAATGCTTGATGACCATTGTCATCACAATGCTCCAAGAACCCTGTCATCACAATGCTCCATGCCGTTGACATCACAATGCTCCATGGCCCTTGTAATTAGAATGCTCCATGCCCTTGTCATCACAATGCTCCAGAACACTTGTGATCATAATACGCCTTTCCTGTGTCATCCCATTGCTCAATGACCCTTGTCATCAAAATATTCCTTGTCCTTTGTCATCACAGTGCTCCATGATACCTTTAATCAAAATTCTACATGACAACTGTCATCACAATGCAAGATGACCAATGTCATCACAAGGCCCCATGACACGTGTCATCACAATTCGCCTTGGCCCTGGACATCTCAATGCTGTATGAACCGTGTCATCACTAGGTTCCAGGACACTTGTCATCACAATGCTCCATGAACTCTGTTATCTCAATGTTCCATGGCCTTTGTATTCACAATGCTCCATTGTCCTGATAATCGCATTGCTCCATGAACACTTTCATCACAATGCTCCTTGACCACTGTCACCCTAATTCCCCATGACGTCTCGCCTCACTGTCTTCCAAGGCCACTCTCATCAAAATGCTCCATGATCTGTGTCAGCACAATATTGCATGACACTTGTCATCACAATGCTCCATGATGCCTGTCATCACAATGCTCCATGAATTTGTTATCACAATGCTCCAGGACCAGTTTCATCACAATACTCCATCCCCCTTTTCATCACAGTGCACAATGAAACCTTTCATTACAATGCTCCATGACACTTGTCATCACAATGCTCAACGGCCTTTATCGTCACAATGCTCCCAGGCACTTTTCATCACGATGTTCCATGAAAACTTACATCACTTTGCTCCACGACCATTGTCATCACAATAGTCCATACCCTTGTCAACACAATGCTGCATAATCCCTGTCATCACAATTCTCCTTGACTGCTGTCATCACGATAATCCAGGACAATTTTCATAACAATGGTTCATTCCCCCAGTCATCTCAGTGCTCCATGATAACTTTCATCACAATTCCTAGATGATCAATGTCATCACAAGGCCCCATGACACCTGTCATCACAATTCGCTATGACCCTTGTCATCACAATACTCGATGAACCGTGTCATCACAGTGTTCCAGGGCACATGTCATCACAATGATCCATGACGACTTTCATCACAATGCTCCAATACACCTGTCATCACAATGCTCCATGGCCCCTGTTATCATATTGCTCCATGATCACTTTCATCACAATGATCCATGACCAATGTCATCACCATTCCTAATGACGCCTGTCATCTCAATGCTCCATGGCACCTTCATCACAATGCTCCATGAACCCATTCATCACAATGTTCCCTGTCCTTTTCATCACAATGTTCCATGGGCCCTGTCATCACAATGCTCCATGCGCTTGTCATCAAAATGCTCCAGAACTCTTGTCATCATAATGCTCCATGCCAGTGTCATCAAAATGCCCCATGACACTTGTCATCACAATGCTCCACGTCATTTGTCATCACAATGCTCCATGACCCTTGTCATAACAATGGTCCATGGCCTTGTCATCACAATGTTCCATGGCCTCTGACATCACTATGCTCTATGGTTTTTCTCATCACAATGCTCTTTGACCCCTGTCATCACAATGCTTGATGACCATTGTCATCACAATGCTCCAAGAACCCTGTCATCACAATGCTCCATGCCGTTGACATCACAATGCTCCATGGCCCTTGTAATTAGAATGCTCCATGCCCTTGTCATCACAATGCTCCAGAACACTTGTGATCATAATACGCCTTTCCTGTGTCATCCCATTGCTCAATGACCCTTGTCATCAAAATATTCCTTGTCCTTTGTCATCACAGTGCTCCATGATACCTTTAATCAAAATTCTACATGACAACTGTCATCACAATGCAAGATGACCAATGTCATCACAAGGCCCCATGACACGTGTCATCACAATTCGCCTTGGCCCTGGACATCTCAATGCTGTATGAACCGTGTCATCACTAGGTTCCAGGACACTTGTCATCACAATGCTCCATGAACTCTGTTATCTCAATGTTCCATGGCCTTTGTATTCACAATGCTCCATTGTCCTGATAATCGCATTGCTCCATGAACACTTTCATCACAATGCTCCTTGACCACTGTCACCCTAATTCCCCATGACGTCTCGCCTCACTGTCTTCCAAGGCCACTCTCATCAAAATGCTCCATGATCTGTGTCAGCACAATATTGCATGACACTTGTCATCACAATGCTCCATGATGCCTGTCATCACAATGCTCCATGAATTTGTAATCACAATGCTCCAGGACCAGTTTCATCACAATACTCCATCCCCCTTTTCATCACAGTGCACAATGAAACCTTTCATTACAATGCTCCATGACACTTGTCATCACAATGCTCAACGGCCTTTATCGTCACAATGCTCCCAGGCACTTTTCATCACGATGTTCCATGAAAACTTACATCACTTTGCTCCACGACCATTGTCATCACAATAGTCCATACCCTTGTCAACACAATGCTGCATAATCCCTGTCATCACAATTCTCCTTGACTGCTGTCATCACGATAATCCAGGACAATTTTCATAACAATGGTTCATTCCCCCAGTCATCTCAGTGCTCCATGATACCTTTCATCACAATTCCTAGATGATCAATGTCATCACAAGGCCCCATGACACCTGTCATCACAATTCGCTATGACCCTTGTCATCACAATACTCGATGAACCGTGTCATCACAGTGTTCCAGGGCACATGTCATCACAATGATCCATGACGACTTTCATCACAATGCTCCAATACACCTGTCATCACAATGCTCCATGGCCCCTGTTATCATATTGCTCCATGATCACTTTCATCACAATGATCCATGACCAATGTCATCACCATTCCTAATGACGCCTGTCATCTCAATGCTCCATGGCACCTTCATCACAATGCTCCATGAACCCATTCATCACAATGTTCCCTGTCCTTTTCATCACAATGTTCCATGGGCCCTGTCATCACAATGCTCCATGCGCTTGTCATCAAAATGCTCCAGAACTCTTGTCATCATAATGCTCCATGCCAATGTCATCAAAATGCCCCATGACACTTGTCATCACAATGCTCCACGTCATTTGTCATCACAATGCTCCATGACCCTTGTCATAACAATGGTCCATGGCCTTGTCATCACAATGTTCCATGGCCTCTGACATCACTATGCTCTATGGTTTTTCTCATCACAATGCTCTTTGACCCCTGTCATCACAATGCTTGATGACCATTGTCATCACAATGCTCCAAGAACCCTGTCATCACAATGCTCCATGCCGTTGACATCACAATGCTCCATGGCCCTTGTAATTAGAATGCTCCATGCCCTTGTCATCACAATGCTCCAGAACACTTGTGATCATAATACGCCTTTCCTGTGTCATCCCATTGCTCAATGACCCTTGTCATCAAAATATTCCTTGTCCTTTGTCATCACAGTGCTCCATGATACCTTTAATCAAAATTCTACATGACAACTGTCATCACAATGCAAGATGACCAATGTCATCACAAGGCCCCATGACACGTGTCATCACAATTCGCCTTGGCCCTTGACATCTCAATGCTGTATGAACCGTGTCATCACTAGGTTCCAGGACACTTGTCATCACAATGCTCCATGAACTCTGTTATCTCAATGTTCCATGGCCTTTGTATTCACAATGCTCCATTGTCCTGATAATCGCATTGCTCCATGAACACTTTCATCACAATGCTCCTTGACCACTGTCACCCTAATTCCCCATGACGTCTCGCCTCACTGTCTTCCAAGGCCACTCTCATCAAAATGCTCCATGATCTGTGTCAGCACAATATTGCATGACACTTGTCATCACAATGCTCCATGATGCCTGTCATCACAATGCTCCATGAATTTGTTATCACAATGCTCCAGGACCAGTTTCATCACAATACTCCATCCCCCTTTTCATCACAGTGCACAATGAAACCTTTCATTACAATGCTCCATGACACTTGTCATCACAATGCTCAACGGCCTTTATCGTCACAATGCTCCCAGGCACTTTTCATCACGATGTTCCATGAAAACTTACATCACTTTGCTCCACGACCATTGTCATCACAATAGTCCATACCCTTGTCAACACAATGCTGCATAATCCCTGTCATCACAATTCTCCTTGACTGCTGTCATCACGATAATCCAGGACAATTTTCATAACAATGGTTCATTCCCCCAGTCATCTCAGTGCTCCATGATACCTTTCATCACAATTCCTAGAAGATCAATGTCATCACAAGGCCCCATGACACCTGCCATCACAATTCGCTATGACCCTTGTCATCACAATACTCGATGAACCGTGTCATCACAGTGTTCCAGGGCACATGTCATCACAATGATCCATGACGACTTTCATCACAATGCTCCAATACACCTGTCATCACAATGCTCCATGGCCCCTGTTATCATATTGCTCCATGATCACTTTCATCACAATGATCCATGACCAATGTCATCACCATTCCTAATGACGCCTGTCATCTCAATGCTCCATGGCACCTTCATCACAATGCTCCATGAACCCATTCATCACAATGTTCCCTGTCCTTTTCATCACAATGTTCCATGGGCCCTGTCATCACAATGCTCCATGCGCTTGTCATCAAAATGCTCCAGAACTCTTGTCATCATAATGCTCCATGCCAATGTCATCAAAATGCCCCATGACACTTGTCATCACAATGCTCCACGTCATTTGTCATCACAATGCTCCATGACCCTTGTCATAACAATGGTCCATGGCCTTGTCATCACAATGTTCCATGGCCTCTGACATCACTATGCTCTATGGTTTTTCTCATCACAATGCTCTTTGACCCCTGTCATCACAATGCTTGATGACCATTGTCATCACAATGCTCCAAGAACCCTGTCATCACAATGCTCCATGCCGTTGACATCACAATGCTCCATGGCCCTTGTAATTAGAATGCTCCATGCCCTTGTCATCACAATGCTCCAGAACACTTGAGATCATAATACGCCTTTCCTGTGTCATCCCATTGCTCAATGACCCTTGTCATCAAAATATTCCTTGTCCTTTGTCATCACAGTGCTCCATGATACCTTTAATCAAAATTCTACATGACAACTGTCATCACAATGCAAGATGACCAATGTCATCACAAGGCCCCATGACACGTGTCATCACAATTCGCCTTGGCCCTGGACATCTCAATGCTGTATGAACCATGTCATCACTAGGTTCCAGGACACTTGTCATCACAATGCTCCATGAACTCTGTTATCTCAATGTTCCATGGCCTTTGTATTCACAATGCTCCATTGTCCTGATAATCGCATTGCTCCATGAACACTTTCATCCCAATGCTCCTTGACCACTGTCACCCTAATTCCCCATGACGTCTCGCCTCACTGTCTTCCAAGGCCACTCTCATCAAAATGCTCCATGATCTGTGTCAGCACAATATTGCATGACACTTGTCATCACAATGCTCCATGATGCCTGTCATCACAATGCTCCATGAATTTGTTATCACAATGCTCCAGGACCAGTTTCATCACAATACTCCATCCCCCTTTTCATCACAGTGCACAATGAAACCTTTCATTACAATGCTCCATGACACTTGTCATCACAATGCTCAACGGCCTTTATCGTCACAATGCTCCCAGGCACTTTTCATCACGATGTTCCATGAAAACTTACATCACTTTGCTCCACGACCATTGTCATCACAATAGTCCATACCCTTGTCAACACAATGCTGCATAATCCCTGTCATCACAATTCTCCTTGACTGCTGTCATCACGATAATCCAGGACAATTTTCATAACAATGGTTCATTCCCCCAGTCATCTCAGTGCTCCATGATACCTTTCATCACAATTCCTAGATGATCAATGTCATCACAAGGCCCCATGACACCTGTCATCACAATTCGCTATGACCCTTGTCATCACAATACTCGATGAACCGTGTCATCACAGTGTTCCAGGGCACATGTCATCACAATGATCCATGACGACTTTCATCACAATGCTCCAATACACCTGTCATCACAATGCTCCATGGCCCCTGTTATCATATTGCTCCATGATCACTTTCATCACAATGATCCATGACCAATGTCATCACCATTCCTAATGACGCCTGTCATCTCAATGCTCCATGGCACCTTCATCACAATGCTCCATGAACCCATTCATCACAATGTTCCCTGTCCTTTTCATCACAATGTTCCATGGGCCCTGTCATCACAATGCTCCATGCGCTTGTCATCAAAATGCTCCAGAACTCTTGTCATCATAATGCTCCATGCCAATGTCATCAAAATGCCCCATGACACTTGTCATCACAATGCTCCACGTCATTTGTCATCACAATGCTCCATGACCCTTGTCATAACAATGGTCCATGGCCTTGTCATCACAATGTTCCATGGCCTCTGACATCACTATGCTCTATGGTTTTTCTCATCACAATGCTCTTTGACCCCTGTCATCACAATGCTTGATGACCATTGTCATCACAATGCTCCAAGAACCCTGTCATCACAATGCTCCATGCCGTTGACATCACAATGCTCCATGGCCCTTGTAATTAGAATGCTCCATGCCCTTGTCATCACAATGCTCCAGAACACTTGTGATCATAATACGCCTTTCCTGTGTCATCCCATTGCTCAATGACCCTTGTCATCAAAATATTCCTTGTCCTTTGTCATCACAGTGCTCCATGATACCTTTAATCAAAATTCTACATGACAACTGTCATCACAATGCAAGATGACCAATGTCATCACAAGGCCCCATGACACGTGTCATCACAATTCGCCTTGGCCCTTGACATCTCAATGCTGTATGAACCGTGTCATCACTAGGTTCCAGGACACTTGTCATCACAATGCTCCATGAACTCTGTTATCTCAATGTTCCATGGCCTATGTATTCACAATGCTCCATTGTCCTGATAATCGCATTGCTCCATGAACACTTTCATCACAATGCTCCTTGACCACTCTCACCCTAATTCCCCATGACGTCTCGCCTCACTGTCTTCCAAGGCCACTCTCATCAAAATGCTCCATGATCTGTGTCAGCACAATATTGCATGACACTTGTCATCACAATGCTCCATGATGCCTGTCATCACAATGCTCCATGAATTTGTCATCACAATGCTCCAGGACCAGTTTCATCACAATACTCCATCCCCCTTTTCATCACAGTGCACAATGAAACCTTTCATTACAATGCTCCATGACACTAGTCATCACAATGCTCAACGGCCTTTATCGTCACAATGCTCCCAGGCACTTTTCATCACGATGTTCCATGAAAACTTACATCACTTTGCTCCACGACCATTGTCATCACAATAGTCCATACCCTTGTCAACACAATGCTGCATAATCCCTGTCATCACAATTCTCCTTGACTGCTGTCATCACGATAATCCAGGACAATTTTCATAACAATTGTTCATTCCCCCAGTCATCTCAGTGCTCCATGATACCTTTCATCACAATTCCTAGATGATCAATGTCATCACAAGGCCCCATGACACCTGTCATCACAATTCGCTATGACCCTTGTCATCACAATACTCGATGAACCGTGTCATCACAGTGTTCCAGGGCACATGTCATCACAATGATCCATGACGACTTTCATCACAATGCTCCAATACACCTGTCATCACAATGCTCCATGGCCCCTGTTATCATATTGCTCCATGATCACTTTCATCACAATGATCCATGACCAATGTCATCACCATTCCTAATGACGCCTGTCATCTCAATGCTCCATGGCACCTTCATCACAATGCTCCATGAACCCATTCATCACAATGTTCCCTGTCCTTTTCATCACAATGTTCCATGGGCCCTGTCATCACAATGCTCCATGCGCTTGTCATCAAAATGCTCCAGAACTCTTGTCATCATAATGCTCCATGCCAATGTCATCAAAATGCCCCATGACACTTGTCATCACAATGCTCCACGTCATTTGTCATCACAATGCTCCATGACCCTTGTCATAACAATGGTCCATGGCCTTGTCATCACAATGTTCCATGGCCTCTGACATCACTATGCTCGACGGTTTTTCTCATCACAATGCTCTTTGACCCCTGTCATCACAATGCTTGATGACCATTGTCATCACAATGCTCCAAGAACCCTGTCATCACAATGCTCCATGCCGTTGACATCACAATGCTCCATGGCCCTTGTAATTAGAATGCTCCATGCCCTTGTCATCACAATGCTCCAGAACACTTGTGATCATAATACGCCTTTCCTGTGTCATCCCATTGCTCAATGACCCTTGTCATCAAAATATTCCTTGTCCTTTGTCATCACAGTGCTCCATGATACCTTTAATCAAAATTCTACATGACAACTGTCATCACAATGCAAGATGACCAATGTCATCACAAGGCCCCATGACACGTGTCATCACAATTCGCCTTGGCCCTGGACATCTCAATGCTGTATGAACCGTGTCATCACTAGGTTCCAGGACACTTGTCATCACAATGCTCCATGAACTCTGTTATCTCAATGTTCCATGGCCTTTGTATTCACAATGCTCCATTGTCCTGATAATCGCATTGCTCCATGAACACTTTCATCCCAATGCTCCTTGACCACTGTCACCCTAATTCCCCATGACGTCTCGCCTCACTGTCTTCCAAGGCCACTCTCATCAAAATGCTCCATGATCTGTGTCAGCACAATATTGCATGACACTTGTCATCACAATGCTCCATGATGCCTGTCATCACAATGCTCCATGAATTTGTTATCACAATGCTCCAGGACCAGTTTCATCACAATACTCCATCCCCCTTTTCATCACAGTGCACAATGAAACCTTTCATTACAATGCTCCATGACACTTGTCATCACAATGCTCAACGGCCTTTATCGTCACAATGCTCCCAGGCACTTTTCATCACGATGTTCCATGAAAACTTACATCACTTTGCTCCACGACCATTGTCATCACAATAGTCCATACCCTTGTCAACACAATGCTGCATAATCCCTGTCATCACAATTCTCCTTGACTGCTGTCATCACGATAATCCAGGACAATTTTCAGAACAATGGTTCATTCCCCCAGTCATCTCAGTGCTCCATGATACCTTTCATCACAATTCCTAGATGATCAATGTCATCACAAGGCCCCATGACACCTGTCATCACAATTTGCTATGACCCTTGTCATCACAATACTCGATGAACCGTGTCATCACAGTGTTCCAGGGCACATGTCATCACAATGATCCATGACGACTTTCATCACAATGCTCCAATACACCTGTCATCACAATGCTCCATGGCCCCTGTTATCATATTGCTCCATGATCACTTTCATCACAATGATCCATGACCAATGTCATCACCGTTCCTAATGACGCCTGTCATCTCAATGCTCCATGGCACCTTCATCACAATGCTCCATGAACCCATTCATCACAATGTTCCCTGTCCTTTTCATCACAATGTTCCATGGGCCCTGTCATCACAATGCTCCATGCGCTTGTCATCAAAATGCTCCAGAACTCTTGTCATCATAATGCTCCATGCCAATGTCATCAAAATGCCCCATGACACTTGTCATCACAATGCTCCACGTCATTTGTCATCACAATGCTCCATGACCCTTGTCATAACAATGGTCCATGGCCTTGTCATCACAATGTTCCATGCCCTCTGACATCACTATGCTCGACGGTTTTTCTCATCACAATGCTCTTTGACCCCTGTCATCACAATGCTTGATGACCATTGTCATCACAATGCTCCAAGAACCCTGTCATCACAATGCTCCATGCCGTTGACATCACAATGCTCCATGGCCCTTGTAATTAGAATGCTCCATGCCCTTGTCATCACAATGCTCCAGAACACTTGTGATCATAATACGCCTTTCCTGTGTCATCCCATTGCTCAATGACCCTTGTCATCAAAATATTCCTTGTCCTTTGTCATCACAGTGCTCCATGATACCTTTAATCAAAATTCTACATGACAACTGTCATCACAATGCAAGATGACCAATGTCATCACAAGGCCCCATGACACGTGTCATCACAATTCGCCTTGGCCCTTGACATCTCAATGCTGTATGAACCGTGTCATCACTAAGTTCCAGGACACTTGTCATCACAATGCTCCATGAACTCTGTTATCTCAATGTTCCATGGCCTATGTATTCACAATGCTCCATTGTCCTGATAATCGCATTGCTCCATGAACACTTTCATCACAATGCTCCTTGACCACTCTCACCCTAATTCCCCATGACGTCTCGCCTCACTGTCTTCCAAGGCCACTCTCATCAAAATGCTCCATGATCTGTGTCAGCACAATATTGCATGACACTTGTCATCACAATGCTCCATGATGCCTGTCATCACAATGCTCCATGAATTTGTCATCACAATGCTCCAGGACCAGTTTCATCACAATACTCCATCCCCCTTTTCATCACAGTGCACAATGAAACCTTTCATTACAATGCTCCATGACACTTGTCATCACAATGCTCAATGGCCTTTATCGTCACAATGCTCCCAGGCACTTTTCATCACGATGTTCCATGAAAACTTACATCACTTTGCTCCACGACCATTGTCATCACAATAGTCCATACCCTTGTCAACACAATGCTGCATAATCCCTGTCATCACAATTCTCCTTGACTGCTGTCATCACGATAATCCAGGACAATTTTCATAACAATGGTTCATTCCCCCAGTCATCTCAGTGCTCCATGATACCTTTCATCACAATTCCTAGATGATCAATGTCATCACAAGGCCCCATGACACCTGTCATCACAATTCGCTATGACCCTTGTCATCACAATACTCGATGAACCGTGTCATCACAGTGTTCCAGGGCACATGTCATCACAATGATCCATGACGATTTTCATCACAATGCTCCAATACACCTGTCATCACAATGCTCCATGGCCCCTGTTATCATATTGCTCCATGATCACTTTCATCACAATGATCCATGACCAATGTCATCACCGTTCCTAATGACGCCTGTCATCTCAATGCTCCATGGCACCTTCATCACAATGCTCCATGAACCCATTCATCACAATGTTCCCTGTCCTTTTCATCACAATGTTCCATGGGCCCTGTCATCACAATGCTCCATGCGCTTGTCATCAAAATGCTCCAGAACTCTTGTCATCATAATGCTCCATGCCAATGTCATCAAAATGCCCCATGACACTTGTCATCACAATGCTCCACGTCATTTGTCATCACAATGCTCCATGACCCTTGTCATAACAATGGTCCATGGCCTTGTCATCACAATGTTCCATGGCCTCTGACATCACTATGCTCTATGGTTTTTCTCATCACAATGCTCTTTGACCCCTGTCATCACAATGCTTGATGACCATTGTCATCACAATGCTCCAAGAACCCTGTCATCACAATGCTCCATGCCGTTGACATCACAATGCTCCATGGCCCTTGTAATTAGAATGCTCCATGCCCTTGTCATCACAATGCTCAAGAACACTTGTGATCATAATACGCCTTTCCTGTGTCATCCCATTGCTCAATGACCCTTGTCATCAAAATATTCCTTGTCCTTTGTCATCACAGTGCTCCATGATACCTTTAATCAAAATTCTACATGACAACTGTCATCACAATGCAAGATGACCAATGTCATCACAAGGCACCATGACACGTGTCATCACAATTCGCCTTGGCCCTGGACATCTCAATGCTGTATGAACCGTGTCATCACTAGGTTCCAGGACACTTGTCATCACAATGCTCCATGAACTCTGTTATCTCAATGTTCCATGGCCTTTGTATTCACAATGCTCCATTGTCCTGATAATCGCATTGCTCCATGAACACTTTCATCACAATGCTCCTTGACCACTCTCACCCTAATTCCCCATGACGTCTCGCCTCACTGTCTTCCAAGGCCACTCTCATCAAAATGCTCCATGATCTGTGTCAGCACAATATTGCATGACACTTGTCATCACAATGCTCCATGATGCCTGTCATCACAATGCTCCATGAATTTGTCATCACAATGCTCCAGGACCAGTTTCATCACAATACTCCATCCCCCTTTTCATCACAGTGCACAATGAAACCTTTCATTACAATGCTCCATGACACTTGTCATCACAATGCTCAACGGCCTTTATCGTCACAATGCTCCCAGGCACTTTTCATCACGATGTTCCATGAAAACTTACATCACTTTGCTCCACGACCATTGTCATCACAATAGTCCATACCCTTGTCAACACAATGCTGCATAATCCCTGTCATCACAATTCTCCTTGACTGCTGTCATCACGATAATCCAGGACAATTTTCATAACAATGGTTCATTCCCCCAGTCATCTCAGTGCTCCATGATACCTTTCATCACAATTCCTAGATGATCAATGTCATCACAAGGCCCCATGACACCTGTCATCACAATTTGCTATGACCCTTGTCATCACAATACCCGATGAACCGTGTCATCACAGTGTTCCAGGGCACATGTCATCACAATGATCCATGACGACTTTCATCACAATGCTCCAATACACCTGTCATCACAATGCTCCATGGCCCCTGTTATCATATTGCTCCATGATCACTTTCATCACAATGATCCATGACCAATGTCATCACCGTTCCTAATGACGCCTGTCATCTCAATGCTCCATGGCACCTTCATCACAATGCTCCATGAACCCATTCATCACAATGTTCCCAGTCCTTTTCATCACAATGTTCCATGGGCCCTGTCATCACAATGCTCCATGCGCTTGTCATCAAAATGCTCCAGAACTCTTGTCATCATAATGCTCCATGCCAATGTCATCAAAATGCCCCATGACACTTGTCATCACAATGCTCCACGTCATTTGTCATCACAATGCTCCATGACCCTTGTCATAACAATGGTCCATGGCCTTGTCATCACAATGTTCCATGGCTTCTGACATCACTATGCTCTATGGTTTTTCTCATCACAATGCTCTTTGACCCCTGTCATCACAATGCTTGATGACCATTGTCATCACAATGCTCCAAGAACCCTGTCATCACAATGCTCCATGCCGTTGACATCACAATGCTCCATGGCCCTTGTAATTAGAATGCTCCATGCCCTTGTCATCACAATGCTCCAGAACACTTGTGATCATAATACGCCTTTCCTGTGTCATCCCATTGCTCAATGACCCTTGTCATCAAAATATTCCTTGTCCTTTGTCATCACAGTGCTCCATGATACCTTTAATCAAAATTCTACATGACAACTGTCATCACAATGCAAGATGACCAATGTCATCACAAGGCCCCATGACACGTGTCATCACAATTCGCCTTGGCCCTGGACATCTCAATGCTGTATGAACCGTGTCATCACTAGGTTCCAGGACACTTGTCATCACAATGCTCCATGAACTCTGTTATCTCAATGTTCCATGGCCTTTGTTTTCACAATGCTCCATTGTCCTGATAATCGCATTGCTCCATGAACACTTTCATCCCAATGCTCCTTGACCACTGTCACCCTAATTCCCCATGACGTCTCGCCTCACTGTCTTCCAAGGCCACTCTCATCAAAAGGCTCCATGATCTGTGTCAGCACAATATTGCATGACACTTGTCATCACAATGCTCCATGATGCCTGTCATCACAATGCTCCATGAATTTGTTATCACAATGCTCCAGGACCAGTTTCATCACAATACTCCATCCCCCTTTTCATCACAGTGCACAATGAAACCTTTCATTACAATGCTCCATGACACTTGTCATCACAATGCTCAACGGCCTTTATCGTCACAATGCTCCCAGGCACTTTTCATCACGATGTTCCATGAAAACTTACATCACTTTGCTCCACGACCATTGTCATCACAATAGTCCATACCCTTGTCAACACAATGCTGCATAATCCCTGTCATCACAATTCTCCTTGACTGCTGTCATCACGATAATCCAGGACAATTTTCAGAACAATGGTTCATTCCCCCAGTCATCTCAGTGCTCCATGATACCTTTCATCACAATTCCTAGATGATCAATGTCATCACAAGGCCCCATGACACCTGTCATCACAATTTGCTATGACCCTTGTCATCACAATACTCGATGAACCGTGTCATCACAGTGTTCCAGGGCACATGTCATCACAATGATCCATGACGACTTTCATCACAATGCTCCAATACACCTGTCATCACAATGCTCCATGGCCCCTGTTATCATATTGCTCCATGATCACTTTCATCACAATGATCCATGACCAATGTCATCACCGTTCCTAATGACGCCTGTCATCTCAATGCTCCATGGCACCTTCATCACAATGCTCCATGAACCCATTCATCACAATGTTCCCTGTCCTTTTCATCACAATGTTCCATGGGCCCTGTCATCACAATGCTCCATGCGCTTGTCATCAAAATGCTCCAGAACTCTTGTCATCATAATGCTCCATGCCAATGTCATCAAAATGCCCCATGACACTTGTCATCACAATGCTCCACGTCATTTGTCATCACAATGCTCCATGACCCTTGTCATAACAATGGTCCATGGCCTTGTCATCACAATGTTCCATGCCCTCTGACATCACTATGCTCGACGGTTTTTCTCATCACAATGCTCTTTGACCCCTGTCATCACAATGCTTGATGACCATTGTCATCACAATGCTCCAAGAACCCTGTCATCACAATGCTCCATGCCGTTGACATCACAATGCTCCATGGCCCTTGTAATTAGAATGCTCCATGCCCTTGTCATCACAATGCTCCAGAACACTTGTGATCATAATACGCCTTTCCTGTGTCATCCCATTGCTCAATGACCCTTGTCATCAAAATATTCCTTGTCCTTTGTCATCACAGTGCTCCATGATACCTTTAATCAAAATTCTACATGACAACTGTCATCACAATGCAAGATGACCAATGTCATCACAAGGCCCCATGACACGTGTCATCACAATTCGCCTTGGCCCTGGACATCTCAATGCTGTATGAACCGTGTCATCACTAGGTTCCAGGACACTTGTCATCACAATGCTCCATGAACTCTGTTATCTCAATGTTCCATGGCCTTTGTATTCACAATGCTCCATTGTCCTGATAATCGCATTGCTCCATGAACACTTTCATCCCAATGCTCCTTGACCACTCTCACCCTAATTCCCCATGACGTCTCGCCTCACTGTCTTCCAAGGCCACTCTCATCAAAATGCTCCATGATCTGTGTCAGCACAATATTGCATGACACTTGTCATCACAATGCTCCATGATGCCTGTCATCACAATGCTCCATGAATTTGTTATCACAATGCTCCAGGACCAGTTTCATCACAATACTCCATCCCCCTTTTCATCACAGTGCACAATGAAACCTTTCATTACAATGCTCCATGACACTTGTCATCACAATGCTCAACGGCCTTTATCGTCACAATGCTCCCAGGCACTTTTCATCACGATGTTCCATGAAAACTTACATCACTTTGCTCCACGACCATTGTCATCACAATAGTCCATACCCTTGTCAACACAATGCTGCATAATCCCTGTCATCACAATTCTCCTTGACTGCTGTCATCACGATAATCCAGGACAATTTTCAGAACAATGGTTCATTCCCCCAGTCATCTCAGTGCTCCATGATACCTTTCATCACAATTCCTAGATGATCAATGTCATCACAAGGCCCCATGACACCTGTCATCACAATTTGCTATGACCCTTGTCATCACAATACTCGATGAACCGTGTCATCACAGTGTTCCAGGGCACATGTCATCACAATGATCCATGACGACTTTCATCACAATGCTCCAATACACCTGTCATCACAATGCTCCATGGCCCCTGTTATCATATTGCTCCATGATCACTTTCATCACAATGATCCATGACCAATGTCATCACCGTTCCTAATGACGCCTGTCATCTCAATGCTCCATGGCACCTTCATCACAATGCTCCATGAACCCATTCATCACAATGTTCCCTGTCCTTTTCATCACAATGTTCCATGGGCCCTGTCATCACAATGCTCCATGCGCTTGTCATCAAAATGCTCCAGAACTCTTGTCATCATAATGCTCCATGCCAATGTCATCAAAATGCCCCATGACACTTGTCATCACAATGCTCCACGTCATTTGTCATCACAATGCTCCATGACCCTTGTCATAACAATGGTCCATGGCCTTGTCATCACAATGTTCCATGCCCTCTGACATCACTATGCTCGACGGTTTTTCTCATCACAATGCTCTTTGACCCCTGTCATCACAATGCTTGATGACCATTGTCATCACAATGCTCCAAGAACCCTGTCATCACAATGCTCCATGCCGTTGACATCACAATGCTCCATGGCCCTTGTAATTAGAATGCTCCATGCCCTTGTCATCACAATGCTCCAGAACACTTGTGATCATAATACGCCTTTCCTGTGTCATCCCATTGCTCAATGACCCTTGTCATCAAAATATTCCTTGTCCTTTGTCATCACAGTGCTCCATGATACCTTTAATCAAAATTCTACATGACAACTGTCATCACAATGCAAGATGACCAATGTCATCACAAGGCCCCATGACACGTGTCATCACAATTCGCCTTGGCCCTTGACATCTCAATGCTGTATGAACCGTGTCATCACTAAGTTCCAGGACACTTGTCATCACAATGCTCCATGAACTCTGTTATCTCAATGTTCCATGGCCTATGTATTCACAATGCTCCATTGTCCTGATAATCGCATTGCTCCATGAACACTTTCATCACAATGCTCCTTGACCACTCTCACCCTAATTCCCCATGACGTCTCGCCTCACTGTCTTCCAAGGCCACTCTCATCAAAATGCTCCATGATCTGTGTCAGCACAATATTGCATGACACTTGTCATCACAATGCTCCATGATGCCTGTCATCACAATGCTCCATGAATTTGTCATCACAATGCTCCAGGACCAGTTTCATCACAATACTCCATCCCCCTTTTCATCACAGTGCACAATGAAACCTTTCATTACAATGCTCCATGACACTTGTCATCACAATGCTCAATGGCCTTTATCGTCACAATGCTCCCAGGCACTTTTCATCACGATGTTCCATGAAAACTTACATCACTTTGCTCCACGACCATTGTCATCACAATAGTCCATACCCTTGTCAACACAATGCTGCATAATCCCTGTCATCACAATTCTCCTTGACTGCTGTCATCACGATAATCCAGGACAATTTTCATAACAATGGTTCATTCCCCCAGTCATCTCAGTGCTCCATGATACCTTTCATCACAATTCCTAGATGATCAATGTCATCACAAGGCCCCATGACACCTGTCATCACAATTCGCTATGACCCTTGTCATCACAATACTCGATGAACCGTGTCATCACAGTGTTCCAGGGCACATGTCATCACAATGATCCATGACGATTTTCATCACAATGCTCCAATACACCTGTCATCACAATGCTCCATGGCCCCTGTTATCATATTGCTCCATGATCACTTTCATCACAATGATCCATGACCAATGTCATCACCGTTCCTAATGACGCCTGTCATCTCAATGCTCCATGGCACCTTCATCACAATGCTCCATGAACCCATTCATCACAATGTTCCCTGTCCTTTTCATCACAATGTTCCATGGGCCCTGTCATCACAATGCTCCATGCGCTTGTCATCAAAATGCTCCAGAACTCTTGTCATCATAATGCTCCATGCCAGTGTCATCAAAATGCCCCATGACACTTGTCATCACAATGCTCCACGTCATTTGTCATCACAATGCTCCATGACCCTTGTCATAACAATGGTCCATGGCCTTGTCATCACAATGTTCCATGGCCTCTGACATCACTATGCTCTATGGTTTTTCTCATCACAATGCTCTTTGACCCCTGTCATCACAATGCTTGATGACCATTGTCATCACAATGCTCCAAGAACCCTGTCATCACAATGCTCCATGCCGTTGACATCACAATGCTCCATGGCCCTTGTAATTAGAATGCTCCATGCCCTTGTCATCACAATGCTCAAGAACACTTGTGATCATAATACGCCTTTCCTGTGTCATCCCATTGCTCAATGACCCTTGTCATCAAAATATTCCTTGTCCTTTGTCATCACAGTGCTCCATGATACCTTTAATCAAAATTCTACATGACAACTGTCATCACAATGCAAGATGACCAATGTCATCACAAGGCACCATGACACGTGTCATCACAATTCGCCTTGGCCCTGGACATCTCAATGCTGTATGAACCGTGTCATCACTAGGTTCCAGGACACTTGTCATCACAATGCTCCATGAACTCTGTTATCTCAATGTTCCATGGCCTTTGTATTCACAATGCTCCATTGTCCTGATAATCGCATTGCTCCATGAACACTTTCATCACAATGCTCCTTGACCACTGTCACCCTAATTCCCCATGACGTCTCGCCTCACTGTCTTCCAAGGCCACTCTCATCAAAATGCTCCATGATCTGTGTCAGCACAATATTGCATGACACTTGTCATCACAATGCTCCATGATGCCTGTCATCACAATGCTCCATGAATTTGTCATCACAATGCTCCAGGACCAGTTTCATCACAATACTCCATCCCCCTTTTCATCACAGTGCACAATGAAACCTTTCATTACAATGCTCCATGACACTTGTCATCACAATGCTCAACGGCCTTTATCGTCACAATGCTCCCAGGCACTTTTCATCACGATGTTCCATGAAAACTTACATCACTTTGCTCCACGACCATTGTCATCACAATAGTCCATACCCTTGTCAACACAATGCTGCATAATCCCTGTCATCACAATTCTCCTTGACTGCTGTCATCACGATAATCCAGGACAATTTTCATAACAATGGTTCATTCCCCCAGTCATCTCAGTGCTCCATGATACCTTTCATCACAATTCCTAGATGATCAATGTCATCACAAGGCCCCATGACACCTGCCATCACAATTCGCTATGACCCTTGTCATCACAATACTCGATGAACCGTGTCATCACAGTGTTCCAGGGCACATGTCATCACAATGATCCATGACGACTTTCATCACAATGCTCCAATACACCTGTCATCACAATGCTCCATGGCCCCTGTTATCATATTGCTCCATGATCACTTTCATCACAATGATCCATGACCAATGTCATCACCGTTCCTAATGACGCCTGTCATCTCAATGCTCCATGGCACCTTCATCACAATGCTCCATGAACCCATTCATCACAATGTTCCCTGTCCTTTTCATCACAATGTTCCATGGGCCCTGTCATCACAATGCTCCATGCGCTTGTCATCAAAATGCTCCAGAACTCTTGTCATCATAATGCTCCATGCCAATGTCATCAAAATGCCCCATGACACTTGTCATCACAATGCTCCACGTCATTTGTCATCACAATGCTCCATGACCCTTGTCATAACAATGGTCCATGGCCTTGTCATCACAATGTTCCATGGCTTCTGACATCACTATGCTCTATGGTTTTTCTCATCACAATGCTCTTTGACCCCTGTCATCACAATGCTTGATGACCATTGTCATCACAATGCTCCAAGAACCCTGTCATCACAATGCTCCATGCCGTTGACATCACAATGCTCCATGGCCCTTGTAATTAGAATGCTCCATGCCCTTGTCATCACAATGCTCCAGAACACTTGTGATCATAATACGCCTTTCCTGTGTCATCCCATTGCTCAATGACCCTTGTCATCAAAATATTCCTTGTCCTTTGTCATCACAGTGCTCCATGATACCTTTAATCAAAATTCTACATGACAACTGTCATCACAATGCAAGATGACCAATGTCATCACAAGGCCCCATGACACGTGTCATCACAATTCGCCTTGGCCCTGGACATCTCAATGCTGTATGAACCGTGTCATCACTAGGTTCCAGGACACTTGTCATCACAATGCTCCATGAACTCTGTTATCTCAATGTTCCATGGCCTTTGTTTTCACAATGCTCCATTGTCCTGATAATCGCATTGCTCCATGAACACTTTCATCCCAATGCTCCTTGACCACTGTCACCCTAATTCCCCATGACGTCTCGCCTCACTGTCTTCCAAGGCCACTCTCATCAAAATGCTCCATGATCTGTGTCAGCACAATATTGCATGACACTTGTCATCACAATGCTCCATGATGCCTGTCATCACAATGCTCCATGAATTTGTTATCACAATGCTCCAGGACCAGTTTCATCACAATACTCCATCCCCCTTTTCATCACAGTGCACAATGAAACCTTTCATTACAATGCTCCATGACACTTGTCATCACAATGCTCAACGGCCTTTATCGTCACAATGCTCCCAGGCACTTTTCATCACGATGTTCCATGAAAACTTACATCACTTTGCTCCACGACCATTGTCATCACAATAGTCCATACCCTTGTCAACACAATGCTGCATAATCCCTGTCATCACAATTCTCCTTGACTGCTGTCATCACGATAATCCAGGACAATTTTCAGAACAATGGTTCATTCCCCCAGTCATCTCAGTGCTCCATGATACCTTTCATCACAATTCCTAGATGATCAATGTCATCACAAGGCCCCATGACACCTGTCATCACAATTTGCTATGACCCTTGTCATCACAATACTCGATGAACCGTGTCATCACAGTGTTCCAGGGCACATGTCATCACAATGATCCATGACGACTTTCATCACAATGCTCCAATACACCTGTCATCACAATGCTCCATGGCCCCTGTTATCATATTGCTCCATGATCACTTTCATCACAATGATCCATGACCAATGTCATCACCGTTCCTAATGACGCCTGTCATCTCAATGCTCCATGGCACCTTCATCACAATGCTCCATGAACCCATTCATCACAATGTTCCCTGTCCTTTTCATCACAATGTTCCATGGGCCCTGTCATCACAATGCTCCATGCGCTTGTCATCAAAATGCTCCAGAACTCTTGTCATCATAATGCTCCATGCCAATGTCATCAAAATGCCCCATGACACTTGTCATCACAAGGCTCCACGTCATTTGTCATCACAATGCTCCATGACCCTTGTCATAACAATGGTCCATGGCCTTGTCATCACAATGTTCCATGCCCTCTGACATCACTATGCTCGACGGTTTTTCTCATCACAATGCTCTTTGACCCCTGTCATCACAATGCTTGATGACCATTGTCATCACAATGCTCCAAGAACCCTGTCATCACAATGCTCCATGCCGTTGACATCACAATGCTCCATGGCCCTTGTAATTAGAATGCTCCATGCCCTTGTCATCACAATGCTCCAGAACACTTGTGATCATAATACGCCTTTCCTGTGTCATCCCATTGCTCAATGACCCTTGTCATCAAAATATTCCTTGTCCTTTGTCATCACAGTGCTCCATGATACCTTTAATCAAAATTCTACATGACAACTGTCATCACAATGCAAGATGACCAATGTCATCACAAGGCCCCATGACACGTGTCATCACAATTCGCCTTGGCCCTTGACATCTCAATGCTGTATGAACCGTGTCATCACTAAGTTCCAGGACACTTGTCATCACAATGCTCCATGAACTCTGTTATCTCAATGTTCCATGGCCTATGTATTCACAATGCTCCATTGTCCTGATAATCGCATTGCTCCATGAACACTTTCATCACAATGCTCCTTGACCACTCTCACCCTAATTCCCCATGACGTCTCGCCTCACTGTCTTCCAAGGCCACTCTCATCAAAATGCTCCATGATCTGTGTCAGCACAATATTGCATGACACTTGTCATCACAATGCTCCATGATGCCTGTCATCACAATGCTCCATGAATTTGTCATCACAATGCTCCAGGACCAGTTTCATCACAATACTCCATCCCCCTTTTCATCACAGTGCACAATGAAACCTTTCATTACAATGCTCCATGACACTTGTCATCACAATGCTCAATGGCCTTTATCGTCACAATGCTCCCAGGCACTTTTCATCACGATGTTCCATGAAAACTTACATCACTTTGCTCCACGACCATTGTCATCACAATAGTCCATACCCTTGTCAACACAATGCTGCATAATCCCTGTCATCACAATTCTCCTTGACTGCTGTCATCACGATAATCCAGGACAATTTTCATAACAATGGTTCATTCCCCCAGTCATCTCAGTGCTCCATGATACCTTTCATCACAATTCCTAGATGATCAATGTCATCACAAGGCCCCATGACACCTGTCATCACAATTCGCTATGACCCTTGTCATCACAATACTCGATGAACCGTGTCATCACAGTGTTCCAGGGCACATGTCATCACAATGATCCATGACGATTTTCATCACAATGCTCCAATACACCTGTCATCACAATGCTCCATGGCCCCTGTTATCATATTGCTCCATGATCACTTTCATCACAATGATCCATGACCAATGTCATCACCGTTCCTAATGACGCCTGTCATCTCAATGCTCCATGGCACCTTCATCACAATGCTCCATGAACCCATTCATCACAATGTTCCCTGTCCTTTTCATCACAATGTTCCATGGGCCCTGTCATCACAATGCTCCATGCGCTTGTCATCAAAATGCTCCAGAACTCTTGTCATCATAATGCTCCATGCCAATGTCATCAAAATGCCCCATGACACTTGTCATCACAATGCTCCACGTCATTTGTCATCACAATGCTCCATGACCCTTGTCATAACAATGGTCCATGGCCTTGTCATCACAATGTTCCATGGCCTCTGACATCACTATGCTCTATGGTTTTTCTCATCACAATGCTCTTTGACCCCTGTCATCACAATGCTTGATGACCATTGTCATCACAATGCTCCAAGAACCCTGTCATCACAATGCTCCATGCCGTTGACATCACAATGCTCCATGGCCCTTGTAATTAGAATGCTCCATGCCCTTGTCATCACAATGCTCAAGAACACTTGTGATCATAATACGCCTTTCCTGTGTCATCCCATTGCTCAATGACCCTTGTCATCAAAATATTCCTTGTCCTTTGTCATCACAGTGCTCCATGATACCTTTAATCAAAATTCTACATGACAACTGTCATCACAATGCAAGATGACCAATGTCATCACAAGGCCCCATGACACGTGTCATCACAATTCGCCTTGGCCCTGGACATCTCAATGCTGTATGAACCGTGTCATCACTAGGTTCCAGGACACTTGTCATCACAATGCTCCATGAACTCTGTTATCTCAATGTTCCATGGCCTTTGTATTCACAATGCTCCATTGTCCTGATAATCGCATTGCTCCATGAACACTTTCATCCCAATGCTCCTTGACCACTCTCACCCTAATTCCCCATGATGTCTCGCCTCACTGTCTTCCAAGGCCACTCTCATCAAAATGCTCCATGATCTGTGTCAGCACAATATTGCATGACACTTGTCATCACAATGCTCCATGATGCCTGTCATCACAATGCTCCATGAATTTGTCATCACAATGCTCCAGGACCAGTTTCATCACAATACTCCATCCCCCTTTTCATCACAGTGCACAATGAAACCTTTCATTACAATGCTCCATGACACTTGTCATCACAATGCTCAACGGCCTTTATCGTCACAATGCTCCCAGGCACTTTTCATCACGATGTTCCATGAAAACTTACATCACTTTGCTCCACGACCATTGTCATCACAATAGTCCATACCCTTGTCAACACAATGCTGCATAATCCCTGTCATCACAATTCTCCTTGACTGCTGTCATCACGATAATCCAGGACAATTTTCATAACAATGGTTCATTCCCCCAGTCATCTCAGTGCTCCATGATACCTTTCATCACAATTCCTAGATGATCAATGTCATCACAAGGCCCCATGACACCTGTCATCACAATTTGCTATGACCCTTGTCATCACAATACCCGATGAACCGTGTCATCACAGTGTTCCAGGGCACATGTCATCACAATGATCCATGACGACTTTCATCACAATGCTCCAATACACCTGTCATCACAATGCTCCATGGCCCCTGTTATCATATTGCTCCATGATCACTTTCATCACAATGATCCATGACCAATGTCATCACCGTTCCTAATGACGCCTGTCATCTCAATGCTCCATGGCACCTTCATCACAATGCTCCATGAACCCATTCATCACAATGTTCCCTGTCCTTTTCATCACAATGTTCCATGGGCCCTGTCATCACAATGCTCCATGCGCTTGTCATCAAAATGCTCCAGAACTCTTGTCATCATAATGCTCCATGCCAATGTCATCAAAATGCCCCATGACACTTGTCATCACAATGCTCCACGTCATTTGTCATCACAATGCTCCATGACCCTTGTCATAACAATGGTCCATGGCCTTGTCATCACAATGTTCCATGGCCTCTGACATCACTATGCTCTATGGTTTTTCTCATCACAATGCTCTTTGACCCCTGTCATCACAATGCTTGATGACCATTGTCATCACAATGCTCCAAGAACCCTGTCATCACAATGCTCCATGCCGTTGACATCACAATGCTCCATGGCCCTTGTAATTAGAATGCTCCATGCCCTTGTCATCACAATGCTCCAGAACACTTGTGATCATAATACGCCTTTCCTGTGTCATCCCATTGCTCAATGACCCTTGTCATCAAAATATTCCTTGTCCTTTGTCATCACAGTGCTCCATGATACCTTTAATCAAAATTCTACATGACAACTGTCATCACAATGCAAGATGACCAATGTCATCACAAGGCCCCATGACACGTGTCATCACAATTCGCCTTGGCCCTGGACATCTCAATGCTGTATGAACCGTGTCATCACTAGGTTCCAGGACACTTGTCATCACAATGCTCCATGAACTCTGTTATCTCAATGTTCAATGGCCTTTGTATTCACAATGCTCCATTGTCCTGATAATCGCATTGCTCCATGAACACTTTCATCCCAATGCTCCTTGACCACTGTCACCCTAATTCCCCATGACGTCTCGCCTCACTGTCTTCCAAGGCCACTCTCATCAAAATGCTCCATGATCTGTGTCAGCACAATATTGCATGACACTTGTCATCACAATGCTCCATGATGCCTGTCATCACAATGCTCCATGAATTTGTTATCACAATGCTCCAGGACCAGTTTCATCACAATACTCCATCCCCCTTTTCATCACAGTGCACAATGAAACCTTTCATTACAATGCTCCATGACACTTGTCATCACAATGCTCAACGGCCTTTATCGTCACAATGCTCCCAGGCACTTTTCATCACGATGTTCCATGAAAACTTACATCACTTTGCTCCACGACCATTGTCATCACAATAGTCCATACCCTTGTCAACACAATGCTGCATAATCCCTGTCATCACAATTCTCCTTGACTGCTGTCATCACGATAATCCAGGACAATTTTCAGAACAATGGTTCATTCCCCCAGTCATCTCAGTGCTCCATGATACCTTTCATCACAATTCCTAGATGATCAATGTCATCATAAGGCCCCATGACACCTGTCATCACAATTTGCTATGACCCTTGTCATCACAATACTCGATGAACCGTGTCATCACAGTGTTCCAGGGCACATGTCATCACAATGATCCATGACGACTTTCATCACAATGCTCCAATACACCTGTCATCACAATGCTCCATGGCCCCTGTTATCATATTGCTCCATGATCACTTTCATCACAATGATCCATGACCAATGTCATCACCGTTCCTAATGACGCCTGTCATCTCAATGCTCCATGGCACCTTCATCACAATGCTCCATGAACCCATTCATCACAATGTTCCCTGTCCTTTTCATCACAATGTTCCATGGGCCCTGTCATCACAATGCTCCATGCGCTTGTCATCAAAATGCTCCAGAACTCCTGTCATCATAATGCTCCATGCCAATGTCATCAAAATGCCCCATGACACTTGTCATCACAATGCTCCACGTCATTTGTCATCACAATGCTCCATGACCCTTGTCATAACAATGGTCCATGGCCTTGTCATCACAATGTTCCATGCCCTCTGACATCACTATGCTCGACGGTTTTTCTCATCACAATGCTCCTTGACCCCTGTCATCACAATGCTTGATGACCATTGTCATCACAATGCTCCAAGAACCCTGTCATCACAATGCTCCATGCCGTTGACATCACAATGCTCCATGGCCCTTGTAATTAGAATGCTCCATGCCCTTGTCATCACAATGCTCCAGAACACTTGTGATCATAATACGCCTTTCCTGTGTCATCCCATTGCTCAATGACCCTTGTCATCAAAATATTCCTTGTCCTTTGTCATCACAGTGCTCCATGATACCTTTAATCAAAATTCTACATGACAACTGTCATCACAATGCAAGATGTCCAATGTCATCACAAGGCCCCATGACACGTGTCATCACAATTCGCCTTGGCCCTGGACATCTCAATGCTGTATGAACCGTGTCATCACTAGGTTCCAGGACACTTGTCATCACAATGCTCCATGAACTCTGTTATCTCAATGTTCCATGGCCTTTGTATTCACAATGCTCCATTGTCCTGATAATCGCATTGCTCCATGAACACTTTCATCCCAATGCTCCTTGACCACTGTCACCCTAATTCCCCATGACGTCTCGCCTCACTGTCTTCCAAGGCCACTCTCATCAAAATGCTCCATGATCTGTGTCAGCACAATATTGCATGACACTTGTCATCACAATGCTCCATGATGCCTGTCATCACAATGCTCCATGAATTTGTTATCACAATGCTCCAGGACCAGTTTCATCACAATACTCCATCCCCCTTTTCATCACAGTGCACAATGAAACCTTTCATTACAATGCTCCATGACACTTGTCATCACAATGCTCAACGGCCTTTATCGTCACAATGCTCCCAGGCACTTTTCATCACGATGTTCCATGAAAACTTACATCACTTTGCTCCACGACCATTGTCATCACAATAGTCCATACCCTTGTCAACACAATGCTGCATAATCCCTGTCATCACAATTCTCCTTGACTGCTGTCATCACGATAATCCAGGACAATTTTCAGAACAATGGTTCATTCTCCCAGTCATCTCAGTGCTCCATGATACCTTTCATCACAATTCCTAGATGATCAATGTCATCACAAGGCCCCATGACACCTGTCATCACAATTTGCTATGACCCTTGTCATCACAATACTCGATGAACCGTGTCATCACAGTGTTCCAGGGCACATGTCATCACAATGATCCATGACGACTTTCATCACAATGCTCCAATACACCTGTCATCACAATGCTCCATGGCCCCTGTTATCATATTGCTCCATGATCACTTTCATCACAATGATCCATGACCAATGTCATCACCGTTCCTAATGACGCCTGTCATCTCAATGCTCCATGGCACCTTCATCACAATGCTCCATGAACCCATTCATCACAATGTTCCCTGTCCTTTTCATCACAATGTTCCATGGGCCCTGTCATCACAATGCTCCATGCGCTTGTCATCAAAATGCTCCAGAACTCTTGTCATCATAATGCTCCATGCCAATGTCATCAAAATGCCCCATGACACTTGTCATCACAATGCTCCACGTCATTTGTCATCACAATGCTCCATGACCCTTGTCATAACAATGGTCCATGGCCTTGTCATCACAATGTTCCATGCCCTCTGACATCACTATGCTCGACGGTTTTTCTCATCACAATGCTCTTTGACCCCTGTCATCACAATGCTTGATGACCATTGTCATCACAATGCTCCAAGAACCCTGTCATCACAATGCTCCATGCCGTTGACATCACAATGCTCCATGGCCCTTGTAATTAGAATGCTCCATGCCCTTGTCATCACAATGCTCCAGAACACTTGTGATCATAATACGCCTTTCCTGTGTCATCCCATTGCTCAATGACCCTTGTCATCAAAATATTCCTTGTCCTTTGTCATCACAGTGCTCCATGATACCTTTAATCAAAATTCTACATGACAACTGTCATCACAATGCAAGATGACCAATGTCATCACAAGGCCCCATGACACGTGTCATCAAAATTCGCCTTGGCCCTTGACATCTCAATGCTGTATGAACCGTGTCATCACTAAGTTCCAGGACACTTGTCATCACAATGCTCCATGAACTCTGTTATCTCAATGTTCCATGGCCTATGTATTCACAATGCTCCATTGTCCTGATAATCGCATTGCTCCATGAACACTTTCATCACAATGCTCCTTGACCACTCTCACCCTAATTCCCCATGACGTCTCGCCTCACTGTCTTCCAAGGCCACTCTCATCAAAATGCTCCATGATCTGTGTCAGCACAATATTGCATGACACTTGTCATCACAATGCTCCATGATGCCTGTCATCACAATGCTCCATGAATTTGTCATCACAATGCTCCAGGACCAGTTTCATCACAATACTCCATCCCCCTTTTCATCACAGTGCACAATGAAACCTTTCATTACAATGCTCCATGACACTTGTCATCACAATGCTCAATGGCCTTTATCGTCACAATGCTCCCAGGCACTTTTCATCACGATGTTCCATGAAAACTTACATCACTTTGCTCCACGACCATTGTCATCACAATAGTCCATACCCTTGTCAACACAATGCTGCATAATCCCTGTCATCACAATTCTCCTTGACTGCTGTCATCACGATAATCCAGGACAATTTTCATAACAATGGTTCATTCCCCCAGTCATCTCAGTGCTCCATGATACCTTTCATCACAATTCCTAGATGATCAATGTCATCACAAGGCCCCATGACACCTGTCATCACAATTCGCTATGACCCTTGTCATCACAATACTCGATGAACCGTGTCATCACAGTGTTCCAGGGCACATGTCATCACAATGATCCATGACGATTTTCATCACAATGCTCCAATACACCTGTCATCACAATGCTCCATGGCCCCTGTTATCATATTGCTCCATGATCACTTTCATCACAATGATCCATGACCAATGTCATCACCGTTCCTAATGACGCCTGTCATCTCAATGCTCCATGGCACCTTCATCACAATGCTCCATGAACCCATTCATCACAATGTTCCCTGTCCTTTTCATCACAATGTTCCATGGGCCCTGTCATCACAATGCTCCATGCGCTTGTCATCAAAATGCTCCAGAACTCTTGTCATCATAATGCTCCATGCCAATGTCATCAAAATGCCCCATGACACTTGTCATCACAATGCTCCACGTCATTTGTCATCACAATGCTCCATGACCCTTGTCATAACAATGGTCCATGGCCTTGTCATCACAATGTTCCATGGCCTCTGACATCACTATGCTCTATGGTTTTTCTCATCACAATGCTCTTTGACCCCTGTCATCACAATGCTTGATGACCATTGTCATCACAATGCTCCAAGAACCCTGTCATCACAATGCTCCATGCCGTTGACATCACAATGCTCCATGGCCCTTGTAATTAGAATGCTCCATGCCCTTGTCATCACAATGCTCCAGAACACTTGTGATCATAATACGCCTTTCCTGTGTCATCCCATTGCTCAATGACCCTTGTCATCAAAATATTCCTTGTCCTTTGTCATCACAGTGCTCCATGATACCTTTAATCAAAATTCTACATGACAACTGTCATCACAATGCAAGATGACCAATGTCATCACAAGGCCCCATGACACGTGTCATCACAATTCGCCTTGGCCCTGGACATCTCAATGCTGTATGAACCATGTCATCACTAGGTTCCAGGACACTTGTCATCACAATGCTCCATGAACTCTGTTATCTCAATGTTCCATGGCCTTTGTATTCACAATGCTCCATTGTCCTGATAATCGCATTGCTCCATGAACACTTTCATCACAATGCTCCTTGACCACTGTCACCCTAATTCCCCATGACGTCTCGCCTCACTGTCTTCCAAGGCCACTCTCATCAAAATGCTCCATGATCTGTGTCAGCACAATATTGCATGACACTTGTCATCACAATGCTCCATGATGCCTGTCATCACAATGCTCCATGAATTTGTCATCACAATGCTCCAGGACCAGTTTCATCACAATACTCCATCCCCCTTTTCATCACAGTGCACAATGAAACCTTTCATTACAATGCTCCATGACACTTGTCATCACAATGCTCAACGGCCTTTATCGTCACAATGCTCCCAGGCACTTTTCATCACGATGTTCCATGAAAACTTACATCACTTTGCTCCACGACCATTGTCATCACAATAGTCCATACCCTTGTCAACACAATGCTGCATAATCCCTGTCATCACAATTCTCCTTGACTGCTGTCATCACGATAATCCAGGACAATTTTCAGAACAATGGTTCATTCCCCCAGTCATCTCAGTGCTCCATGATACCTTTCATCACAATTCCTAGATGATCAATGTCATCACAAGGCCCCATGACACCTGTCATCACAATTTGCTATGACCCTTGTCATCACAATACCCGATGAACCGTGTCATCACAGTGTTCCAGGGCACATGTCATCACAATGATCCATGACGACTTTCATCACAATGCTCCAATACACCTGTCATCACAATGCTCCATGGCCCCTGTTATCATATTGCTCCATGATCACTGTCATCACAATGATCCATGACCAATGTCATCACCGTTCCTAATGACGCCTGTCATCTCAATGCTCCATGGCACCTTCATCACAATGCTCCATGAACCCATTCATCACAATGTTCCCTGTCCTTTTCATCACAATGTTCCATGGGCCCTGTCATCACAATGCTCCATGCGCTTGTCATCAAAATGCTCCAGAACTCTTGTCATCATAATGCTCCATGCCAATGTCATCAAAATGCCCCATGACACTTGTCATCACAATGCTCCACGTCATTTGTCATCACAATGCTCCATGACCCTTGTCATAACAATGGTCCATGGCCTTGTCATCACAATGTTCCATGGCCTCTGACATCACTATGCTCTATGGTTTTTCTCATCACAATGCTCTTTGACCCCTGTCATCACAATGCTTGATGACCATTGTCATCACAATGCTCCAAGAACCCTGTCATCACAATGCTCCATGCCGTTGACATCACAATGCTCCATGGCCCTTGTAATTAGAATGCTCCATGCCCTTGTCATCACAATGCTCCAGAACACTTGTGATCATAATACGCCTTTCCTGTGTCATCCCATTGCTCAATGACCCTTGTCATCAAAATATTCCTTGTCCTTTGTCATCACAGTGCTCCATGATACCTTTAATCAAAATTCTACATGACAACTGTCATCACAATGCAAGATGACCAATGTCATCACAAGGCCCCATGACACGTGTCATCACAATTCGCCTTGGCCCTGGACATCTCAATGCTGTATGAACCGTGTCATCACTAGGTTCCAGGACACTTGTCATCACAATGCTCCATGAACTCTGTTATCTCAATGTTCCATGGCCTTTGTATTCACAATGCTCCATTGTCCTGATAATCGCATTGCTCCATGAACACTTTCATCACAATGCTCCTTGACCACTGTCACCCTAATTCCCCATGACGTCTCGCCTCACTGTCTTCCAAGGCCACTCTCATCAAAATGCTCCATGATCTGTGTCAGCACAATATTGCATGACACTTGTCATCACAATGCTCCATGATGCCTGTCATCACAATGCTCCATGAATTTGTCATCACAATGCTCCAGGACCAGTTTCATCACAATACTCCATCCCCCTTTTCATCACAGTGCACAATGAAACCTTTCATTACAATGCTCCATGACACTTGTCATCACAATGCTCAACGGCCTTTATCGTCACAATGCTCCCAGGCACTTTTCATCACGATGTTCCATGAAAACTTACATCACTTTGCTCCACGACCATTGTCATCACAATAGTCCATACCCTTGTCAACACAATGCTGCATAATCCCTGTCATCACAATTCTCCTTGACTGCTGTCATCACGATAATCCAGGACAATTTTCAGAACAATGGTTCATTCCCCCAGTCATCTCAGTGCTCCATGATACCTTTCATCACAATTCCTAGATGATCAATGTCATCACAAGGCCCCATGACACCTGTCATCACAATTTGCTATGACCCTTGTCATCACAATACTCGATGAACCGTGTCATCACAGTGTTCCAGGGCACATGTCATCACAATGATCCATGACGACTTTCATCACAATGCTCCAATACACCTGTCATCACAATGCTCCATGGCCCCTGTTATCATATTGCTCCATGATCACTTTCATCACAATGATCCATGACCAATGTCATCACCATTCCTAATGACGCCTGTCATCTCAATGCTCCATGGCACCTTCATCACAATGCTCCATGAACCCATTCATCACAATGTTCCCTGTCCTTTTCATCACAATGTTCCATGGGCCCTGTCATCACAATGCTCCATGCGCTTGTCATCAAAATGCTCCAGAACTCTTGTCATCATAATGCTCCATGCCAATGTCATCAAAATGCCCCATGACACTTGTCATCACAATGCTCCACGTCATTTGTCATCACAATGCTCCATGACCCTTGTCATAACAATGGTCCATGGCCTTGTCATCACAATGTTCCATGGCCTCTGACATCACTATGCTCTATGGTTTTTCTCATCACAATGCTCTTTGACCCCTGTCATCACAATGCTTGATGACCATTGTCATCACAATGCTCCAAGAACCCTGTCATCACAATGCTCCATGCCGTTGACATCACAATGCTCCATGGCCCTTGTAATTAGAATGCTCCATGCCCTTGTCATCACAATGCTCCAGAACACTTGTGATCATAATACGCCTTTCCTGTGTCATCCCATTGCTCAATGACCCTTGTCATCAAAATATTCCTTGTCCTTTGTCATCACAGTGCTCCATGATACCTTTAATCAAAATTCTACATGACAACTGTCATCACAATGCAAGATGACCAATGTCATCACAAGGCCCCATGACACGTGTCATCACAATTCGCCTTGGCCCTGGACATCTCAATGCTGTATGAACCGTGTCATCACTAGGTTCCAGGACACTTGTCATCACAATGCTCCATGAACTCTATTATCTCAATGTTCCATGGCCTTTGTATTCACAATGCTCCATTGTCCTGATAATCGCATTGCTCCATGAACACTTTCATCACAATGCTCCTTGACCACTGTCACCCTAATTCCCCATGACGTCTCGCCTCACTGTCTTCCAAGGCCACTCTCATCAAAATGCTCCATGATCTGTGTCAGCACAATATTGCATGACACTTGTCATCACAATGCTCCATGATGCCTGTCATCACAATGCTCCATGAATTTGTCATCACAATGCTCCAGGACCAGTTTCATCACAATACTCCATCCCCCTTTTCATCACAGTGCACAATGAAACCTTTCATTACAATGCTCCATGACACTTGTCATCACAATGCTCAACGGCCTTTATCGTCACAATGCTCCCAGGCACTTTTCATCACGATGTTCCATGAAAACTTACATCACTTTGCTCCACGACCATTGTCATCACAATAGTCCATACCCTTGTCAACACAATGCTGCATAATCCCTGTCATCACAATTCTCCTTGACTGCTGTCATCACGATAATCCAGGACAATTTTCATAACAATGATTCATTCCCCCAGTCATCTCAGTGCTCCATGATACCTTTCATCACAATTCCTAGATGATCAATGTCATCACAAGGCCCCATGACACCTGTCATCACAATTTGCTATGACCCTTGTCATCACAATACTCGATGAACCGTGTCATCACAGTGTTCCAGGGCACATGTCATCACAATGATCCATGACGACTTTCATCACAATGCTGCAATACACCTGTCATCACAATGCTCCATGGCCCCTGTTATCATATTGCTCCATGATCACTTTCATCACAATGATCCATGACCAATGTCATCACCGTTCCTAATGACGCCTGTCATCTCAATGCTCCATGGCACCTTCATCACAATGCTCCATGAACCCATTCATCACAATGTTCCCTGTCCTTTTCATCACAATGTTCCATGGGCCCTGTCATCACAATGCTCCATGCGCTTGTCATTAAAATGCTCCAGAACTCTTGTCATCATAATGCTCCATGCCAATGTCATCAAAATGCCCCATGACACTTGTCATCACAATGCTCCACGTCATTTGTCATCACAATGCTCCATGACCCTTGTCATAACAATGGTCCATGGCCTTGTCATCACAATGTTCCATGGCCTCTGACATCACTATGCTCTATGGTTTTTCTCATCACAATGCTCTTTGACCCCTGTCATCACAATGCTTGATGACCATTGTCATCACAATGCTCCAAGAACCCTGTCATCACAATGCTCCATGCCGTTGACATCACAATGCTCCATGGCCCTTGTAATTAGAATGCTCCATGCCCTTGTCATCACAATGCTCCAGAACACTTGTGATCATAATACGCCTTTCCTGTGTCATCCCATTGCTCAATGACCCTTGTCATCAAAATATTCCTTGTCCTTTGTCATCACAGTGCTCCATGATACCTTTAATCAAAATTCTACATGACAACTGTCATCACAATGCAAGATGACCAATGTCATCACAAGGCCCCATGACACGTGTCATCACAATTCGCCTTGGCCCTGGACATCTCAATGCTGTATGAACCGTGTCATCACTAGGTTCCAGGACACTTGTCATCACAATGCTCCATGAACTCTATTATCTCAATGTTCCATGGCCTTTGTATTCACAATGCTCCATTGTCCTGATAATCGCATTGCTCCATGAACACTTTCATCACAATGCTCCTTGACCACTGTCACCCTAATTCCCCATGACGTCTCGCCTCACTGTCTTCCAAGGCCACTCTCATCAAAATGCTCCATGATCTGTGTCAGCACAATATTGCATGACACTTGTCATCACAATGCTCCATGATGCCTGTCATCACAATGCTCCATGAATTTGTTATCACAATGCTCCAGGACCAGTTTCATCACAATACTCCATCCCCCTTTTCATCACAGCGCACAATGAAACCTTTCATTACAATGCTCCATGACACTTGTCATCACAATGCTCAACGGCCTTTATCGTCACAATGCTCCCAGGCACTTTTCATCACGATGTTCCATGAAAACTTACATCACTTTGCTCCACGACCATTGTCATCACAATAGTCCATACCCTTGTCAACACAATGCTGCATAATCCCTGTCATCACAATTCTCCTTGACTGCTGTCATCACGATAATCCAGGACAATTTTCAGAACAATGGTTCATTCCCCCAGTCATCTCAGTGCTCCATGATACCTTTCATCACAATTCCTAGATGATCAATGTCATCACAAGGCCCCATGACACCTGTCATCACAATTTGCTATGACCCTTGTCATCACAATACTCGATGAACCGTGTCATCACAGTGTTCCAGGGCACATGTCATCACAATGATCCATGACGACTTTCATCACAATGCTCCAATACACCTGTCATCACAATGCTCCATGGCCCCTGTTATCATATTGCTCCATGATCACTTTCATCACAATGATCCATGACCAATGTCATCACCGTTCCTAATGACGCCTGTCATCTCAATGCTCCATGGCACCTTCATCACAATGCTCCATGAACCCATTCATCACAATGTTCCCTGTCCTTTTCATCACAATGTTCCATGGGCCCTGTCATCACAATGCTCCATGCGCTTGTCATCAAAATGCTCCAGAACTCTTGTCATCATAATGCTCCATGCCAATGTCATCAAAATGCCCCATGACACTTGTCATCACAATGCTCCACGTCATTTGTCATCACAATGCTCCATGACCCTTGTCATAACAATGGTCCATGGCCTTGTCATCACAATGTTCCATGGCCTCTGACATCACTATGCTCTATGGTTTTTCTCATCACAATGCTCTTTGACCCCTGTCATCACAATGCTTGATGACCATTGTCATCACAATGCTCCAAGAACCCTGTCATCACAATGCTCCATGCCGTTGACATCACAATGCTCCATGGCCCTTGTAATTAGAATGCTCCATGCCCTTGTCATCACAATGCTCCAGAACACTTGTGATCATAATACGCCTTTCCTGTGTCATCCCATTGCTCAATGACCCTTGTCATCAAAATATTCCTTGTCCTTTGTCATCACAGTGCTCCATGATACCTTTAATCAAAATTCTACATGACAACTGTCATCACAATGCAAGATAACCAATGTCATCACAAAGCCCCATGACACGTGTCATCACAATTCGCCTTGGCCCTGGACATCTCAATGCTGTATGAACCGTGTCATCACTAGGTTCCAGGACACTTGTCATCACAATGCTCCATGAACTCTGTTATCTCAATGTTCCATGGCCTTTGTATTCACAATGCTCCATTGTCCTGATAATCGCATTGCTCCATGAACACTTTCATCACAATGCTCCTTGACCACTGTCACCCTAATTCCCCATGACGTCTCGCCTCACTGTCTTCCAAGGCCACTCTCATCAAAATGCTCCATGATCTGTGTCAGCACAATATTGCATGACACTTGTCATCACAATGCTCCATGATGCCTGTCATCACAATGCTCCATGAATTTGTTATCACAATGCTCCAGGACCAGTTTCATCACAATACTCCATCCCCCTTTTCATCACAGTGCACAATGAAACCTTTCATTACAATGCTCCATGACACTTGTCATCACAATGCTCAACGGCCTTTATCGTCACAATGCTCCCAGGCACTTTTCATCACGATGTTCCATGAAAACTTACATCACTTTGCTCCACGACCATTGTCATCACAATAGTCCATACCCTTGTCAACACAATGCTGCATAATCCCTGTCATCACAATTCTCCTTGACTGCTGTCATCACGATAATCCAGGACAATTTTCATAACAATGGTTCATTCCCCCAGTCATCTCAGTGCTCCATGATACCTTTCATCACAATTCCTAGATGATCAATGTCATCACAAGGCCCCATGACACCTGTCATCACAATTTGCTATGACCCTTGTCATCACAATACTCGATGAACCGTGTCATCACAGTGTTCCAGGGCACATGTCATCACAATGATCCATGACGACTTTCATCACAATGCTGCAATACACCTGTCATCACAATGCTCCATGGCCCCTGTTATCATATTGCTCCATGATCACTTTCATCACAATGATCCATGACCAATGTCATCACCATTCCTAATGACGCCTGTCATCTCAATGCTCCATGGCACCTTCATCACAATGCTCCATGAACCCATTCATCACAATGTTCCCTGTCCTTTTCATCACAATGTTCCATGGGCCCTGTCATCACAATGCTCCATGCGCTTGTCATCAAAATGCTCCAGAACTCTTGTCATCATAATGCTCCATGCCAATGTCATCAAAATGCCCCATGACACTTGTCATCACAATGCTCCACGTCATTTGTCATCACAATGCTCCATGACCCTTGTCATAACAATGGTCCATGGCCTTGTCATCACAATGTTCCATGGCCTCTGACATCACTATGCTCTATGGTTTTTCTCATCACAATGCTCTTTGACCCCTGTCATCACAATGCTTGATGACCATTGTCATCACAATGCTCCAAGAACCCTGTCATCACAATGCTCCATGCCGTTGACATCACAATGCTCCATGGCCCTTGTAATTAGAATGCTCCATGCCCTTGTCATCACAATGCTCCAGAACACTTGTGATCATAATACGCCTTTCCTGTGTCATCCCATTGCTCAATGACCCTTGTCATCAAAATATTCCTTGTCCTTTGTCATCACAGTGCTCCATGATACCTTTAATCAAAATTCTACATGACAACTGTCATCACAATGCAAGATGACCAATGTCATCACAAGGCCCCATGACACGTGTCATCACAATTCGCCTTGGCCCTGGACATCTCAATGCTGTATGAACCGTGTCATCACTAGGTTCCAGGACACTTGTCATCACAATGCTCCATGAACTCTGTTATCTCAATGTTCCATGGCCTATGTATTCACAATGCTCCATTGTCCTGATAATCGCATTGCTCCATGAACACTTTCATCACAATGCTCCTTGACCACTCTCACCCTAATTCCCCATGACGTCTCGCCTCACTGTCTTCCAAGGCCACTCTCATCAAAATGCTCCATGATCTGTGTCAGCACAATATTGCATGACACTTGTCATCACAATGCTCCATGATGCCTGTCATCACAATGCTCCATGAATTTGTCATCACAATGCTCCAGGACCAGTTTCATCACAATACTCCATCCCCCTTTTCATCACAGTGCACAATGAAACCTTTCATTACAATGCTCCATGACACTTGTCATCACAATGCTCAATGGCCTTTATCGTCACAATGCTCCCAGGCACTTTTCATCACGATGTTCCATGAAAACTTACATCACTTTGCTCCACGACCATTGTCATCACAATAGTCCATACCCTTGTCAACACAATGCTGCATAATCCCTGTCATCACAATTCTCCTTGACTGCTGTCATCACGATAATCCAGGACAATTTTCATAACAATGGTTCATTCCCCCAGTCATCTCAGTGCTCCATGATACCTTTCATCACAATTCCTAGATGATCAATGTCATCACAAGGCCCCATGACACCTGTCATCACAATTCGCTATGACCCTTGTCATCACAATACTCGATGAACCGTGTCATCACAGTGTTCCAGGGCACATGTCATCACAATGATCCATGACGATTTTCATCACAATGCTCCAATACACCTGTCATCACAATGCTCCATGGCCCCTGTTATCATATTGCTCCATGATCACTTTCATCACAATGATCCATGACCAATGTCATCACCGTTCCTAATGACGCCTGTCATCTCAATGCTCCATGGCACCTTCATCACAATGCTCCATGAACCCATTCATCACAATGTTCCCTGTCCTTTTCATCACAATGTTCCATGGGCCCTGTCATCACAATGCTCCATGCGCTTGTCATCAAAATGCTCCAGAACTCTTGTCATCATAATGCTCCATGCCAATGTCATCAAAATGCCCCATGACACTTGTCATCACAATGCTCCACGTCATTTGTCATCACAATGCTCCATGACCCTTGTCATAACAATGGTCCATGGCCTTGTCATCACAATGTTCCATGGCCTCTGACATCACTATGCTCTATGGTTTTTCTCATCACAATGCTCTTTGACCCCTGTCATCACAATGCTTGATGACCATTGTCATCACAATGCTCCAAGAACCCTGTCATCACAATGCTCCATGCCGTTGACATCACAATGCTCCATGGCCCTTGTAATTAGAATGCTCCATGCCCTTGTCATCACAATGCTCCAGAACACTTGTGATCATAATACGCCTTTCCTGTGTCATCCCATTGCTCAATGACCCTTGTCATCAAAATATTCCTTGTCCTTTGTCATCACAGTGCTCCATGATACCTTTAATCAAAATTCTACATGACAACTGTCATCACAATGCAAGATGACCAATGTCATCACAAGGCCCCATGACACGTGTCATCACAATTCGCCTTGGCCCTGGACATCTCAATGCTGTATGAACCGTGTCATCACTAGGTTCCAGGACACTTGTCATCACAATGCTCCATGAACTCTGTTATCTCAATGTTCCATGGCCTTTGTATTCACAATGCTCCATTGTCCTGATAATCGCATTGCTCCATGAACACTTTCATCACAATGCTCCTTGACCACTGTCACCCTAATTCCCCATGACGTCTCGCCTCACTGTCTTCCAAGGCCACTCTCATCAAAATGCTCCATGATCTGTGTCAGCACAATATTGCATGACACTTGTCATCACAATGCTCCATGATGCCTGTCATCACAATGCTCCATGAATTTGTTATCACAATGCTCCAGGACCAGTTTCATCACAATACTCCATCCCCCTTTTCATCACAGTGCACAATGAAACCTTTCATTACAATGCTCCATGACACTTGTCATCACAATGCTCAACGGCCTTTATCGTCACAATGCTCCCAGGCACTTTTCATCACGATGTTCCATGAAAACTTACATCACTTTGCTCCACGACCATTGTCATCACAATAGTCCATACCCTTGTCAACACAATGCTGCATAATCCCTGTCATCACAATTCTCCTTGACTGCTGTCATCACGATAATCCAGGACAATTTTCATAACAATGGTTCATTCCCCCAGTCATCTCAGTGCTCCATGATACCTTTCATCACAATTCCTAGATGATCAATGTCATCACAAGGCCCCATGACACCTGTCATCACAATTTGCTATGACCCTTGTCATCACAATACTCGATGAACCGTGTCATCACAGTGTTCCAGGGCACATGTCATCACAATGATCCATGACGACTTTCATCACAATGCTGCAATACACCTGTCATCACAATGCTCCATGGCCCCTGTTATCATATTGCTCCATGATCACTTTCATCACAATGATCCATGACCAATGTCATCACCATTCCTAATGACGCCTGTCATCTCAATGCTCCATGGCACCTTCATCACAATGCTCCATGAACCCATTCATCACAATGTTCCCTGTCCTTTTCATCACAATGTTCCATGGGCCCTGTCATCACAATGCTCCATGCGCTTGTCATCAAAATGCTCCAGAACTCTTGTCATCATAATGCTCCATGCCAATGTCATCAAAATGCCCCATGACACTTGTCATCACAATGCTCCACGTCATTTGTCATCACAATGCTCCATGACCCTTGTCATAACAATGGTCCATGGCCTTGTCATCACAATGTTCCATGGCCTCTGACATCACTATGCTCTATGGTTTTTCTCATCACAATGCTCTTTGACCCCTGTCATCACAATGCTTGATGACCATTGTCATCACAATGCTCCAAGAACCCTGTCATCACAATGCTCCATGCCGTTGACATCACAATGCTCCATGGCCCTTGTAATTAGAATGCTCCATGCCCTTGTCATCACAATGCTCCAGAACACTTGTGATCATAATACGCCTTTCCTGTGTCATCCCATTGCTCAATGACCCTTGTCATCAAAATATTCCTTGTCCTTTGTCATCACAGTGCTCCATGATACCTTTAATCAAAATTCTACATGACAACTGTCATCACAATGCAAGATGACCAATGTCATCACAAGGCCCCATGACACGTGTCATCACAATTCGCCTTGGCCCTGGACATCTCAATGCTGTATGAACCGTGTCATCACTAGGTTCCAGGACACTTGTCATCACAATGCTCCATGAACTCTGTTATCTCAATGTTCCATGGCCTATGTATTCACAATGCTCCATTGTCCTGATAATCGCATTGCTCCATGAACACTTTCATCACAATGCTCCTTGACCACTCTCACCCTAATTCCCCATGACGTCTCGCCTCACTGTCTTCCAAGGCCACTCTCATCAAAATGCTCCATGATCTGTGTCAGCACAATATTGCATGACACTTGTCATCACAATGCTCCATGATGCCTGTCATCACAATGCTCCATGAATTTGTCATCACAATGCTCCAGGACCAGTTTCATCACAATACTCCATCCCCCTTTTCATCACAGTGCACAATGAAACCTTTCATTACAATGCTCCATGACACTTGTCATCACAATGCTCAATGGCCTTTATCGTCACAATGCTCCCAGGCACTTTTCATCACGATGTTCCATGAAAACTTACATCACTTTGCTCCACGACCATTGTCATCACAATAGTCCATACCCTTGTCAACACAATGCTGCATAATCCCTGTCATCACAATTCTCCTTGACTGCTGTCATCACGATAATCCAGGACAATTTTCAGAACAATGGTTCATTCCCCCAGTCATCTCAGTGCTCCATGATACCTTTCATCACAATTCCTAGATGATCAATGTCATCACAAGGCCCCATGACACCTGTCATCACAATTCGCTATGACCCTTGTCATCACAATACTCGATGAACCGTGTCATCACAGTGTTCCAGGGCACATGTCATCACAATGATCCATGACGCTTTTCATCACAATGCTCCAATACACCTGTCATCACAATGCTCCATGGCCCCTGTTATCATATTGCTCCATGATCACTTTCATCACAATGATCCATGACCAATGTCATCACCGTTCCTAATGACGCCTGTCATCTCAATGCTCCATGGCACCTTCATCACAATGCTCCATGAACCCATTCATCACAATGTTCCCTGTCCTTTTCATCACAATGTTCCATGGGCCCTGTCATCACAATGCTCCATGCGCTTGTCATCAAAATGCTCCAGAACTCTTGTCATCATAATGCTCCATGCCAATGTCATCAAAATGCCCCATGACACTTGTCATCACAATGCTCCACGTCATTTGTCATCACAATGCTCCATGACCCTTGTCATAACAATGGTCCATGGCCTTGTCATCACAATGTTCCATGGCCTCTGACATCACTATGCTCTATGGTTTTTCTCATCACAATGCTCTTTGACCCCTGTCATCACAATGCTTGATGACCATTGTCATCACAATGCTCCAAGAACCCTGTCATCACAATGCTCCATGCCGTTGACATCACAATGCTCCATGGCCCTTGTAATTAGAATGCTCCATGCCCTTGTCATCACAATGCTCCAGAACACTTGTGATCATAATACGCCTTTCCTGTGTCATCCCATTGCTCAATGACCCTTGTCATCAAAATATTCCTTGTCCTTTGTCATCACAGTGCTCCATGATACCTTTAATCAAAATTCTACATGACAACTGTCATCACAATGCAAGATGACCAATGTCATCACAAGGCCCCATGACACGTGTCATCACAATTCACCTTGGCCCTGGACATCTCAATGCTGTATGAACCATGTCATCACTAGGTTCCAGGACACTTGTCATCACAATGCTCCATGAACTCTGTTATCTCAATGTTCCATGGCCTTTGTATTCACAATGCTCCATTGTCCTGATAATCGCATTGCTCCATGAACACTTTCATCACAATGCTCCTTGACCACTGTCACCCTAATTCTCCATGACGTCTCGCCTCACTGTCTTCCAAGGCCACTCTCATCAAAATGCTCCATGATCTGTGTCAGCACAATATTGCATGACACTTGTCATCACAATGCTCCATGATGCCTGTCATCACAATGCTCCATGAATTTGTCATCACAATGCTCCATGACCAGTTTCATCACAATACTCCATCCCCCTTTTCATCACAGTGCACAATGAAACCTTTCATTACAATGCTCCATGACACTTGTCATCACAATGCTCAACGGCCTTTATCGTCACAATGCTCCCAGGCACTTTTCATCACGATGTTCCATGAAAACTTACATCACTTTGCTCCACGACCATTGTCATCACAATAGTCCATACCCTTGTCAACACAATGCTGCATAATCCCTGTCATCACAATTCTCCTTGACTGCTGTCATCACGATAATCCAGGACAATTTTCAGAACAATGGTTCATTCCCCCAGTCATCTCAGTGCTCCATGATACCTTTCATCACAATTCCTAGATGATCAATGTCATCACAAGGCCCCATGACACCTGTCATCACAATTTGCTATGACCCTTGTCATCACAATACTCGATGAACCGTGTCATCACAGTGTTCCAGGGCACATGTCATCACAATGATCCATGACGACTTTCATCACAATGCTCCAATACACCTGTCATCACAATGCTCCATGGCCCCTGTTATCATATTGCTCCATGATCACTTTCATCACAATGATCCATGACCAATGTCATCACCGTTCCTAATGACGCCTGTCATCTCAATGCTCCATGGCACCTTCATCACAATGCTCCATGAACCCATTCATCACAATGTTCCCTGTCCTTTTCATCACAATGTTCCATGGGCCCTGTCATCACAATGCTCCATGCGCTTGTCATCAAAATGCTCCAGAACTCTTGTCATCATAATGCTCCATGCCAATGTCATCAAAATGCCCCATGACACTTGTCATCACAATGCTCCACGTCATTTGTCATCACAATGCTCCATGACCCTTGTCATAACAATGGTCCATGGCCTTGTCATCACAATGTTCCATGGCCTCTGACATCACTATGCTCTATGGTTTTTCTCATCACAATGCTCTTTGACCCCTGTCATCACAATGCTTGATGACCATTGTCATCACAATGCTCCAAGAACCCTGTCATCACAATGCTCCATGCCGTTGACATCACAATGCTCCATGGCCCTTGTAATTAGAATGCTCCATGCCCTTGTCATCACAATGCTCCAGAACACTTGTGATCATAATACGCCTTTCCTGTGTCATCCCATTGCTCAATGACCCTTGTCATCAAAATATTCCTTGTCCTTTGTCATCACAATGCTCCATGATACCTTTAATCAAAATTCTACATGACAACTGTCATCACAATGCAAGATGACCAATGTCATCACAAGGCCCCATGACACGTCTCATCACAATTCGCCTTGGCCCTTGACATCTCAATGCTGTATGAACCGTGTCATCACTAGGTTCCAGGACACTTGTCATCACAATGCTCCATGAACTCTGTTATCTCAATGTTCCATGGCCTTTGTATTCACAATGCTCCATTGTCCTGATAATCGCATTGCTCCATGAACACTTTCATCACAATGCTCCTTGACCACTGTTACCCTAATTCCCCATGACGTCTCGCCTCACTGTCTTCCAAGGCCACTCTCATCAAAATGCTCCATGATCTGTGTCAGCACAATATTGCATGACACTTGTCATCACAATGCTCCATGATGCCTGTCATCACAATGCTCCATGAATTTGTTATCACAATGCTCCAGGACCAGTTTCATCACAATACTCCATCCCCCTTTTCATCACAGTGCACAATGAAACCTTTCATTACAATGCTCCATGACACTTGTCATCACAATGCTCAACGGCCTTTATCGTCACAATGCTCCCAGGCACTTTTCATCACGATGTTCCATGAAAACTTACATCACTTTGCTCCACGACCATTGTCATCACAATAGTCCATACCCTTGTCAACACAATGCTGCATAATCCCTGTCATCACAATTCTCCTTGACTGCTGTCATCACGATAATCCAGGACAATTTTCAGAACAATGATTCATTCCCCCAGTCATCTCAGTGCTCCATGATACCTTTCATCACAATTCCTAGATGATCAATGTCATCACAAGGCCCCATGACACCTGTCATCACAATTTGCTATGACCCTTGTCATCACAATACTCGATGAACCGTGTCATCACAGTGTTCCAGGGCACATGTCATCACAATGATCCATGACGACTTTCATCACAATGCTGCAATACACCTGTCATCACAATGCTCCATGGCCCCTGTTATCATATTGCTCCATGATCACTTTCATCACAATGATCCATGACCAATGTCATCACCGTTCCTAATGACGCCTGTCATCTCAATGCTCCATGGCACCTTCATCACAATGCTCCATGAACCCATTCATCACAATGTTCCCTGTCCTTTTCATCACAATGTTCCATGGGCCCTGTCATCACAATGCTCCATGCGCTTGTCATTAAAATGCTCCAGAACTCTTGTCATCATAATGCTCCATGCCAATGTCATCAAAATGCCCCATGACACTTGTCATCACAATGCTCCACGTCATTTGTCATCACAATGCTCCATGACCCTTGTCATAACAATGGTCCATGGCCTTGTCATCACAATGTTCCATGGCCTCTGACATCACTATGCTCTATGGTTTTTCTCATCACAATGCTCTTTGACCCCTGTCATCACAATGCTTGATGACCATTGTCATCACAATGCTCCAAGAACCCTGTCATCACAATGCTCCATGCCGTTGACATCACAATGCTCCATGGCCCTTGTAATTAGAATGCTCCATGCCCTTGTCATCACAATGCTCCAGAACACTTGTGATCATAATACGCCTTTCCTGTGTCATCCCATTGCTCAATGACCCTTGTCATCAAAATATTCCTTGTCCTTTGTCATCACAGTGCTCCATGATACCTTTAATCAAAATTCTACATGACAACTGTCATCACAATGCAAGATGACCAATGTCATCACAAGGCCCCATGACACGTGTCATCACAATTCGCCTTGGCCCTGGACATCTCAATGCTGTATGAACCGTGTCATCACTAGGTTCCAGGACACTTGTCATCACAATGCTCCATGAACTCTGTTATCTCAATGTTCCATGGCCTTTGTATTCACAATGCTCCATTGTCCTGATAATCGCATTGCTCCATGAACACTTTCATCACAATGCTCCTTGACCACTGTCACCCTAATTCCCCATGACGTCTCGCCTCACTGTCTTCCAAGGCCACTCTCATCAAAATGCTCCATGATCTGTGTCAGCACAATATTGCATGACACTTGTCATCACAATGCTCCATGATGCCTGTCATCACAATGCTCCATGAATTTGTTATCACAATGCTCCAGGACCAGTTTCATCACAATACTCCATCCCCCTTTTCATCACAGTGCACAATGAAACCTTTCATTACAATGCTCCATGACACTTGTCATCACAATGCTCAACGGCCTTTATCGTCACAATGCTCCCAGGCACTTTTCATCACGATGTTCCATGAAAACTTACATCACTTTGCTCCACGACCATTGTCATCACAATAGTCCATACCCTTGTCAACACAATGCTGCATAATCCCTGTCATCACAATTCTCCTTGACTGCTGTCATCACGATAATCCAGGACAATTTTCAGAACAATGGTTCATTCCCCCAGTCATCTCAGTGCTCCATGATACCTTTCATCACAATTCCTAGATGATCAATGTCATCACAAGGCCCCATGACACCTGTCATCACAATTTGCTATGACCCTTGTCATCACAATACTCGATGAACCGTGTCATCACAGTGTTCCAGGGCACATGTCATCACAATGATCCATGACGACTTTCATCACAATGCTCCAATACACCTGTCATCACAATGCTCCATGGCCCCTGTTATCATATTGCTCCATGATCACTTTCATCACAATGATCCATGACCAATGTCATCACCGTTCCTAATGACGCCTGTCATCTCAATGCTCCATGGCACCTTCATCACAATGCTCCATGAACCCATTCATCACAATGTTCCCTGTCCTTTTCATCACAATGTTCCATGGGCCCTGTCATCACAATGCTCCATGCGCTTGTCATCAAAATGCTCCAGAACTCTTGTCATCATAATGCTGCATGCCAATGTCATCAAAATGCCCCATGACACTTGTCATCACAATGCTCCACGTCATTTGTCATCACAATGCTCCATGACCCTTGTCATAACAATGGTCCATGGCCTTGTCATCACAATGTTCCATGGCCTCTGACATCACTATGCTCTATGGTTTTTCTCATCACAATGCTCTTTGACCCCTGTCATCACAATGCTTGATGACCATTGTCATCACAATGCTCCAAGAACCCTGTCATCACAATGCTCCATGCCGTTGACATCACAATGCTCCATGGCCCTTGTAATTAGAATGCTCCATGCCCTTGTCATCACAATGCTCCAGAACACTTGTGATCATAATACGCCTTTCCTGTGTCATCCCATTGCTCAATGACCCTTGTCATCAAAATATTCCTTGTCCTTTGTCATCACAGTGCTCCATGATACCTTTAATCAAAATTCTACATGACAACTGTCATCACAATGCAAGATAACCAATGTCATCACAAAGCCCCATGACACGTGTCATCACAATTCGCCTTGGCCCTGGACATCTCAATGCTGTATGAACCGTGTCATCACTAGGTTCCAGGACACTTGTCATCACAATGCTCCATGAACTCTGTTATCTCAATGTTCCATGGCCTTTGTATTCACAATGCTCCATTGTCCTGATAATCGCATTGCTCCATGAACACTTTCATCACAATGCTCCTTGACCACTGTCACCCTAATTCCCCATGACGTCTCGCCTCACTGTCTTCCAAGGCCACTCTCATCAAAATGCTCCATGATCTGTGTCAGCACAATATTGCATGACACTTGTCATCACAATGCTCCATGATGCCTGTCATCACAATGCTCCATGAATTTGTTATCACAATGCTCCAGGACCAGTTTCATCACAATACTCCATCCCCCTTTTCATCACAGTGCACAATGAAACCTTTCATTACAATGCTCCATGACACTTGTCATCACAATGCTCAACGGCCTTTATCGTCACAATGCTCCCAGGCACTTTTCATCACGATGTTCCATGAAAACTTACATCACTTTGCTCCACGACCATTGTCATCACAATAGTCCATACCCTTGTCAACACAATGCTGCATAATCCCTGTCATCACAATTCTCCTTGACTGCTGTCATCACGATAATCCAGGACAATTTTCATAACAATGGTTCATTCCCCCAGTCATCTCAGTGCTCCATGATACCTTTCATCACAATTCCTAGATGATCAATGTCATCACAAGGCCCCATGACACCTGTCATCACAATTTGCTATGACCCTTGTCATCACAATACTCGATGAACCGTGTCATCACAGTGTTCCAGGGCACATGTCATCACAATGATCCATGACGACTTTCATCACAATGCTCCAATACACCTGTCATCACAATGCTCCATGGCCCCTGTTATCATATTGCTCCATGATCACTTTCATCACAATGATCCATGACCAATGTCATCACCATTCCTAATGACGCCTGTCATCTCAATGCTCCATGGCACCTTCATCACAATGCTCCATGAACCCATTCATCACAATGTTCCCTGTCCTTTTCATCACAATGTTCCATGGGCCCTGTCATCACAATGCTCCATGCGCTTGTCATCAAAATGCTCCAGAACTCTTGTCATCATAATGCTCCATGCCAATGTCATCAAAATGCCCCATGACACTTGTCATCACAATGCTCCACGTCATTTGTCATCACAATGCTCCATGACCCTTGTCATAACAATGGTCCATGGCCTTGTCATCACAATGTTCCATGGCCTCTGACATCACTATGCTCTATGGTTTTTCTCATCACAATGCTCTTTGACCCCTGTCATCACAATGCTTGATGACCATTGTCATCACAATGCTCCAAGAACCCTGTCATCACAATGCTCCATGCCGTTGACATCACAATGCTCCATGGCCCTTGTAATTAGAATGCTCCATGCCCTTGTCATCACAATGCTCCAGAACACTTGTGATCATAATACGCCTTTCCTGTGTCATCCCATTGCTCAATGACCCTTGTCATCAAAATATTCCTTGTCCTTTGTCATCACAGTGCTCCATGATACCTTTAATCAAAATTCTACATGACAACTGTCATCACAATGCAAGATGACCAATGTCATCACAAGGCCCCATGACACGTGTCATCACAATTCGCCTTGGCCCTGGACATCTCAATGCTGTATGAACCGTGTCATCACTAGGTTCCAGGACACTTGTCATCACAATGCTCCATGAACTCTGTTATCTCAATGTTCCATGGCCTTTGTATTCACAATGCTCCATTGTCCTGATAATCGCATTGCTCCATGAACACTTTCATCACAATGCTCCTTGACCACTGTCACCCTAATTCCCCATGACGTCTCGCCTCACTGTCTTCCAAGGCCACTCTCATCAAAATGCTCCATGATCTGTGTCAGCACAATATTGCATGACACTTGTCATCACAATGCTCCATGATGCCTGTCATCACAATGCTCCATGAATTTGTTATCACAATGCTCCAGGACCAGTTTCATCACAATACTCCATCCCCCTTTTCATCACAGTGCACAATGAAACCTTTCATTACAATGCTCCATGACACTTGTCATCACAATGCTCAACGGCCTTTATCGTCACAATGCTCCCAGGCACTTTTCATCACGATGTTCCATGAAAACTTACATCACTTTGCTCCACGACCATTGTCATCACAATAGTCCATACCCTTGTCAACACAATGCTGCATAATCCCTGTCATCACAATTCTCCTTGACTGCTGTCATCACGATAATCCAGGACAATTTTCATAACAATGGTTCATTCCCCCAGTCATCTCAGTGCTCCATGATACCTTTCATCACAATTCCTAGATGATCAATGTCATCACAAGGCCCCATGACACCTGTCATCACAATTTGCTATGACCCTTGTCATCACAATACTCGATGAACCGTGTCATCACAGTGTTCCAGGGCACATGTCATCACAATGATCCATGACGACTTTCATCACAATGCTGCAATACACCTGTCATCACAATGCTCCATGGCCCCTGTTATCATATTGCTCCATGATCACTTTCATCACAATGATCCATGACCAATGTCATCACCATTCCTAATGACGCCTGTCATCTCAATGCTCCATGGCACCTTCATCACAATGCTCCATGAACCCATTCATCACAATGTTCCCTGTCCTTTTCATCACAATGTTCCATGGGCCCTGTCATCACAATGCTCCATGCGCTTGTCATCAAAATGCTCCAGAACTCTTGTCATCATAATGCTCCATGCCAATGTCATCAAAATGCCCCATGACACTTGTCATCACAATGCTCCACGTCATTTGTCATCACAATGCTCCATGACCCTTGTCATAACAATGGTCCATGGCCTTGTCATCACAATGTTCCATGGCCTCTGACATCACTATGCTCTATGGTTTTTCTCATCACAATGCTCTTTGACCCCTGTCATCACAATGCTTGATGACCATTGTCATCACAATGCTCCAAGAACCCTGTCATCACAATGCTCCATGCCGTTGACATCACAATGCTCCATGGCCCTTGTAATTAGAATGCTCCATGCCCTTGTCATCACAATGCTCCAGAACACTTGTGATCATAATACGCCTTTCCTGTGTCATCCCATTGCTCAATGACCCTTGTCATCAAAATATTCCTTGTCCTTTGTCATCACAGTGCTCCATGATACCTTTAATCAAAATTCTACATGACAACTGTCATCACAATGCAAGATGACCAATGTCATCACAAGGCCCCATGACACGTGTCATCACAATTCGCCTTGGCCCTGGACATCTCAATGCTGTATGAACCGTGTCATCACTAGGTTCCAGGACACTTGTCATCACAATGCTCCATGAACTCTGTTATCTCAATGTTCCATGGCCTTTGTATTCACAATGCTCCATTGTCCTGATAATCGCATTGCTCCATGAACACTTTCATCACAATGCTCCTTGACCACTGTCACCCTAATTCCCCATGACGTCTCGCCTCACTGTCTTCCAAGGCCACTCTCATCAAAATGCTCCATGATCTGTGTCAGCACAATATTGCATGACACTTGTCATCACAATGCTCCATGATGCCTGTCATCACAATGCTCCATGAATTTGTTATCACAATGCTCCAGGACCAGTTTCATCACAATACTCCATCCCCCTTTTCATCACAGTACACAATGAAACCTTTCATTACAATGCTCCATGACACTTGTCATCACAATGCTCAACGGCCTTTATCGTCACAATGCTCCCAGGCACTTTTCATCACGATGTTCCATGAAAACTTACATCACTTTGCTCCACGACCATTGTCATCACAATAGTCCATACCCTTGTCAACACAATGCTGCATAATCCCTGTCATCACAATTCTCCTTGACTGCTGTCATCACGATAATCCAGGACAATTTTCAGAACAATGGTTCATTCCCCCAGTCATCTCAGTGCTCCATGATACCTTTCATCACAATTCCTAGATGATCAATGTCATCACAAGGCCCCATGACACCTGTCATCACAATTTGCTATGACCCTTGTCATCACAATACTCGATGAACCGTGTCATCACAGTGTTCCAGGGCACATGTCATCACAATGATCCATGACGACTTTCATCACAATGCTGCAATACACCTGTCATCACAATGCTCCATGGCCCCTGTTATCATATTGCTCCATGATCACTTTCATCACAATGATCCATGACCAATGTCATCACCATTCCTAATGACGCCTGTCATCTCAATGCTCCATGGCACCTTCATCACAATGCTCCATGAACCCATTCATCACAATGTTCCCTGTCCTTTTCATCACAATGTTCCATGGGCCCTGTCATCACAATGCTCCATGCGCTTGTCATCAAAATGCTCCAGAACTCTTGTCATCATAATGCTCCATGCCAATGTCATCAAAATGCCCCATGACACTTGTCATCACAATGCTCCACGTCATTTGTCATCACAATGCTCCATGACCCTTGTCATAACAATGGTCCATGGCCTTGTCATCACAATGTTCCATGGCCTCTGACATCACTATGCTCTATGGTTTTTCTCATCACAATGCTCTTTGACCCCTGTCATCACAATGCTTGATGACCATTGTCATCACAATGCTCCAAGAACCCTGTCATCACAATGCTCCATGCCGTTGACATCACAATGCTCCATGGCCCTTGTAATTAGAATGCTCCATGCCCTTGTCATCACAATGCTCCAGAACACTTGTGATCATAATACGCCTTTCCTGTGTCATCCCATTGCTCAATGACCCTTGTCATCAAAATATTCCTTGTCCTTTGTCATCACAGTGCTCCATGATACCTTTAATCAAAATTCTACATGACAACTGTCATCACAATGCAAGATGACCAATGTCATCACAAGGCCCCATGACACGTGTCATCACAATTCGCCTTGGCCCTGGACATCTCAATGCTGTATGAACCGTGTCATCACTAGGTTCCAGGACACTTGTCATCACAATGCTCCATGAACTCTGTTATCTCAATGTTCCATGGCCTTTGTATTCACAATGCTCCATTGTCCTGATAATCACATTGCTCCATGAACACTTTCATCACAATGCTCCTTGACCACTGTCACCCTAATTCCCCATGACGTCTCGCCTCACTGTCCTCCAAGGCCACTCTCATCAAAATGCTCCATGATCTGTGTCAGCACAATATTGCATGACACTTGTCATCACAATGCTCCATGATGCCTGTCATCACAATGCTCCATGAATTTGTTATCACAATGCTCCAGGACCAGTTTCATCACAATACTCCATCCCCCTTTTCATCACAGTGCACAATGAAACCTTTCATTACAATGCTCCATGACACTTGTCATCACAATGCTCAACGGCCTTTATCGTCACAATGCTCCCAGGCACTTTTCATCACGATGTTCCATGAAAACTTACATCACTTTGCTCCACGACCATTGTCATCACAATAGTCCATACCCTTGTCAACACAATGCTGCATAATCCCTGTCATCACAATTCTCCTTGACTGCTGTCATCACGATAATCCAGGACAATTTTCAGAACAATGGTTCATTCCCCCAGTCATCTCAGTGCTCCATGATACCTTTCATCACAATTCCTAGATGATCAATGTCATCACAAGGCCCCATGACACCTGTCATCACAATTTGCTATGACCCTTGTCATCACAATACTCGATGAACCGTGTCATCACAGTGTTCCAGGGCACATGTCATCACAATGATCCATGACGACTTTCATCACAATGCTCCAATACACCTGTCATCACAATGCTCCATGGCCCCTGTTATCATATTGCTCCATGATCACTTTCATCACAATGATCCATGACCAATGTCATCACCGTTCCTAATGACGCCTGTCATCTCAATGCTCCATGGAACCTTCATCACAATGCTCCATGAACCCATTCATCACAATGTTCCCTGTCCTTTTCATCACAATGTTCCATGGGCCCTGTCATCACAATGCTCCATGCGCTTGTCATCAAAATGCTCCAGAACTCTTGTCATCATAATGCTGCATGCCAATGTCATCAAAATGCCCCATGACACTTGTCATCACAATGCTCCACGTCATTTGTCATCACAATGCTCCATGACCCTTGTCATAACAATGGTCCATGGCCTTGTCATCACAATGTTCCATGGCCTCTGACATCACTATGCTCTATGGTTTTTCTCATCACAATGCTCTTTGACCCCTGTCATCACAATGCTTGATGACCATTGTCATCACAATGCTCCAAGAACCCTGTCATCACAATGCTCCATGCCGTTGACATCACAATGCTCCATGGCCCTTGTAATTAGAATGCTCCATGCCCTTGTCATCACAATGCTCCAGAACACTTGTGATCATAATACGCCTTTCCTGTGTCATCCCATTGCTCAATGACCCTTGTCATCAAAATATTCCTTGTCCTTTGTCATCACAGTGCTCCATGATACCTTTAATCAAAATTCTACATGACAACTGTCATCACAATGCAAGATAACCAATGTCATCACAAAGCCCCATGACACGTGTCATCACAATTCGCCTTGGCCCTGGACATCTCAATGCTGTATGAACCGTGTCATCACTAGGTTCCAGGACACTTGTCATCACAATGCTCCATGAACTCTGTTATCTCAATGTTCCATGGCCTTTGTATTCACAATGCTCCATTGTCCTGATAATCGCATTGCTCCATGAACACTTTCATCACAATGCTCCTTGACCACTGTCACCCTAATTCCCCATGACGTCTCGCCTCACTGTCTTCCAAGGCCACTCTCATCAAAATGCTCCATGATCTGTGTCAGCACAATATTGCATGACACTTGTCATCACAATGCTCCATGATGCCTGTCATCACAATGCTCCATGAATTTGTTATCACAATGCTCCAGGACCAGTTTCATCACAATACTCCATCCCCCTTTTCATCACAGTGCACAATGAAACCTTTCATTACAATGCTCCATGACACTTGTCATCACAATGCTCAACGGCCTTTATCGTCACAATGCTCCCAGGCACTTTTCATCACGATGTTCCATGAAAACTTACATCACTTTGCTCCACGACCATTGTCATCACAATAGTCCATACCCTTGTCAACACAATGCTGCATAATCCCTGTCATCACAATTCTCCTTGACTGCTGTCATCACGATAATCCAGGACAATTTTCATAACAATGGTTCATTCCCCCAGTCATCTCAGTGCTCCATGATACCTTTCATCACAATTCCTAGATGATCAATGTCATCACAAGGCCCCATGACACCTGTCATCACAATTTGCTATGACCCTTGTCATCACAATACTCGATGAACCGTGTCATCACAGTGTTCCAGGGCACATGTCATCACAATGATCCATGACGACTTTCATCACAATGCTCTAATACACCTGTCATCACAATGCTCCATGGCCCCTGTTATCATATTGCTCCATGATCACTTTCATCACAATGATCCATGACCAATGTCATCACCATTCCTAATGACGCCTGTCATCTCAATGCTCCATGGCACCTTCATCACAATGCTCCATGAACCCATTCATCACAATGTTCCCTGTCCTTTTCATCACAATGTTCCATGGGCCCTGTCATCACAATGCTCCATGCGCTTGTCATCAAAATGCTCCAGAACTCTTGTCATCATAATGCTCCATGCCAATGTCATCAAAATGCCCCATGACACTTGTCATCACAATGCTCCACGTCATTTGTCATCACAATGCTCCATGACCCTTGTCATAACAATGGTCCATGGCCTTGTCATCACAATGTTCCATGGCCTCTGACATCACTATGCTCTATGGTTTTTCTCATCACAATGCTCTTTGACCCCTGTCATCACAATGCTTGATGACCATTGTCATCACAATGCTCCAAGAACCCTGTCATCACAATGCTCCATGCCGTTGACATCACAATGCTCCATGGCCCTTGTAATTAGAATGCTCCATGCCCTTGTCATCACAATGCTCCAGAACACTTGTGATCATAATACGCCTTTCCTGTGTCATCCCATTGCTCAATGACCCTTGTCATCAAAATATTCCTTGTCCTTTGTCATCACAGTGCTCCATGATACCTTTAATCAAAATTCTACATGACAACTGTCATCACAATGCAAGATGACCAATGTCATCACAAGGCCCCATGACACGTGTCATCACAATTCGCCTTGGCCCTGGACATCTCAATGCTGTATGAACCGTGTCATCACTAGGTTCCAGGACACTTGTCATCACAATGCTCCATGAACTCTGTTATCTCAATGTTCCATGGCCTTTGTATTCACAATGCTCCATTGTCCTGATAATCGCATTGCTCCATGAACACTTTCATCACAATGCTCCTTGACCACTGTCACCCTAATTCCCCATGACGTCTCGCCTCACTGTCTTCCAAGGCCACTCTCATCAAAATGCTCCATGATCTGTGTCAGCACAATATTGCATGACACTTGTCATCACAATGCTCCATGATGCCTGTCATCACAATGCTCCATGAATTTGTTATCACAATGCTCCAGGACCAGTTTCATCACAATACTCCATCCCCCTTTTCATCACAGTACACAATGAAACCTTTCATTACAATGCTCCATGACACTTGTCATCACAATGCTCAACGGCCTTTATCGTCACAATGCTCCCAGGCACTTTTCATCACGATGTTCCATGAAAACTTACATCACTTTGCTCCACGACCATTGTCATCACAATAGTCCATACCCTTGTCAACACAATGCTGCATAATCCCTGTCATCACAATTCTCCTTGACTGCTGTCATCACGATAATCCAGGACAATTTTCAGAACAATGGTTCATTCCCCCAGTCATCTCAGTGCTCCATGATACCTTTCATCACAATTCCTAGATGATCAATGTCATCACAAGGCCCCATGACACCTGTCATCACAATTTGCTATGACCCTTGTCATCACAATACTCGATGAACCGTGTCATCACAGTGTTCCAGGGCACATGTCATCACAATGATCCATGACGACTTTCATCACAATGCTGCAATACACCTGTCATCACAATGCTCCATGGCCCCTGTTATCATATTGCTCCATGATCACTTTCATCACAATGATCCATGACCAATGTCATCACCATTCCTAATGACGCCTGTCATCTCAATGCTCCATGGCACCTTCATCACAATGCTCCATGAACCCATTCATCACAATGTTCCCTGTCCTTTTCATCACAATGTTCCATGGGCCCTGTCATCACAATGCTTCATGCGCTTGTCATCAAAATGTTCCAGAACTCTTGTCATCATAATGCTCCATGCCAATGTCATCAAAATGCCCCATGACACTTGTCATCACAATGCTCCACGTCATTTGTCATCACAATGCTCCATGACCCTTGTCATAACAATGGTCCATGGCCTTGTCATCACAATGTTCCATGGCCTCTGACATCACTATGCTCTATGGTTTTTCTCATCACAATGCTCTTTGACCCCTGTCATCACAATGCTTGATGACCATTGTCATCACAATGCTCCAAGAACCCTGTCATCACAATGCTCCATGCCGTTGACATCACAATGCTCCATGGCCCTTGTAATTAGAATGCTCCATGCCCTTGTCATCACAATGCTCCAGAACACTTGTGATCATAATACGCCTTTCCTGTGTCATCCCATTGCTCAATGACCCTTGTCATCAAAATATTCCTTGTCCTTTGTCATCACAGTGCTCCATGATACCTTTAATCAAAATTCTACATGACAACTGTCATCACAATGCAAGATGACCAATGTCATCACAAGGCCCCATGACACGTGTCATCACAATTCGCCTTGGCCCTGGACATCTCAATGCTGTATGAACCGTGTCATCACTAGGTTCCAGGACACTTGTCATCACAATGCTCCATGAACTCTGTTATCTCAATGTTCCATGGCCTTTGTATTCACAATGCTCCATTGTCCTGATAATCACATTGCTCCATGAACACTTTCATCACAATGCTCCTTGACCACTGTCACCCTAATTCCCCATGACGTCTCGCCTCACTGTCTTCCAAGGCCACTCTCATCAAAATGCTCCATGATCTGTGTCAGCACAATATTGCATGACACTTGTCATCACAATGCTCCATGATGCCTGTCATCACAATGCTCCATGAATTTGTTATCACAATGCTCCAGGACCAGTTTCATCACAATACTCCATCCCCCTTTTCATCACAGTGCACAATGAAACCTTTCATTACAATGCTCCATGACACTTGTCATCACAATGCTCAACGGCCTTTATCGTCACAATGCTCCCAGGCACTTTTCATCACGATGTTCCATGAAAACTTACATCACTTTGCTCCACGACCATTGTCATCACAATAGTCCATACCCTTGTCAACACAATGCTGCATAATCCCTGTCATCACAATTCTCCTTGACTGCTGTCATCACGATAATCCAGGACAATTTTCATAACAATGGTTCATTCCCCCAGTCATCTCAGTGCTCCATGATACCTTTCATCACAATTCCTAGATGATCAATGTCATCACAAGGCCCCATGACACCTGTCATCACAATTTGCTATGACCCTTGTCATCACAATACTCGATGAACCGTGTCATCACAGTGTTCCAGGGCACATGTCATCACAATGATCCATGACGACTTTCATCACAATGCTGCAATACACCTGTCATCACAATGCTCCATGGCCCCTGTTATCATATTGCTCCATGATCACTTTCATCACAATGATCCATGACCAATGTCATCACCATTCCTAATGACGCCTGTCATCTCAATGCTCCATGGCACCTTCATCACAATGCTCCATGAACCCATTCATCACAATGTTCCCTGTCCTTTTCATCACAATGTTCCATGGGCCCTGTCATCACAATGCTCCATGCGCTTGTCATCAAAATGCTCCAGAACTCTTGTCATCATAATGCTCCATGCCAATGTCATCAAAATGCCCCATGACACTTGTCATCACAATGCTCCACGTCATTTGTCATCACAATGCTCCATGACCCTTGTCATAACAATGGTCCATGGCCTTGTCATCACAATGTTCCATGGCCTCTGACATCACTATGCTCTATGGTTTTTCTCATCACAATGCTCTTTGACCCCTGTCATCACAATGCTTGATGACCATTGTCATCACAATGCTCCAAGAACCCTGTCATCACAATGCTCCATGCCGTTGACATCACAATGCTCCATGGCCCTTGTAATTAGAATGCTCCATGCCCTTGTCATCACAATGCTCCAGAACACTTGTGATCATAATACGCCTTTCCTGTGTCATCCCATTGCTCAATGACCCTTGTCATCAAAATATTCCTTGTCCTTTGTCATCACAGTGCTCCATGATACCTTTAATCAAAATTCTACATGACAACTGTCATCACAATGCAAGATGACCAATGTCATCACAAGGCCCCATGACACGTGTCATCACAATTCGCCTTGGCCCTGGACATCTCAATGCTGTATGAACCGTGTCATCACTAGGTTCCAGGACACTTGTCATCACAATGCTCCATGAACTCTGTTATCTCAATGTTCCATGGCCTTTGTATTCACAATGCTCCATTGTCCTGATAATCGCATTGCTCCATGAACACTTTCATCACAATGCTCCTTGACCACTGTCACCCTAATTCCCCATGACGTCTCGCCTCACTGTCTTCCAAGGCCACTCTCATCAAAATGCTCCATGATCTGTGTCAGCACAATATTGCATGACACTTGTCATCACAATGCTCCATGATGCCTGTCATCACAATGCTCCATGAATTTGTTATCACAATGCTCCAGGACCAGTTTCATCACAATACTCCATCCCCCTTTTCATCACAGTACACAATGAAACCTTTCATTACAATGCTCCATGACACTTGTCATCACAATGCTCAACGGCCTTTATCGTCACAATGCTCCCAGGCACTTTTCATCACGATGTTCCATGAAAACTTACATCACTTTGCTCCACGACCATTGTCATCACAATAGTCCATACCCTTGTCAACACAATGCTGCATAATCCCTGTCATCACAATTCTCCTTGACTGCTGTCATCACGATAATCCAGGACAATTTTCAGAACAATGGTTCATTCCCCCAGTCATCTCAGTGCTCCATGATACCTTTCATCACAATTCCTAGATGATCAATGTCATCACAAGGCCCCATGACACCTGTCATCACAATTTGCTATGACCCTTGTCATCACAATACTCGATGAACCGTGTCATCACAGTGTTCCAGGGCACATGTCATCACAATGATCCATGACGACTTTCATCACAATGCTGCAATACACCTGTCATCACAATGCTCCATGGCCCCTGTTATCATATTGCTCCATGATCACTTTCATCACAATGATCCATGACCAATGTCATCACCATTCCTAATGACGCCTGTCATCTCAATGCTCCATGGCACCTTCATCACAATGCTCCATGAACCCATTCATCACAATGTTCCCTGTCCTTTTCATAAACAATGTTCCATGGGCCCTGTCATCACAATGCTCCATGCGCTTGTCATCAAAATGTTCCAGAACTCTTGTCATCATAATGCTCCATGCCAATGTCATCAAAATGCCCCATGACACTTGTCATCACAATGCTCCACGTCATTTGTCATCACAATGCTCCATGACCCTTGTCATAACAATGGTCCATGGCCTTGTCATCACAATGTTCCATGGCCTCTGACATCACTATGCTCTATGGTTTTTCTCATCACAATGCTCTTTGACCCCTGTCATCACAATGCTTGATGACCATTGTCATCACAATGCTCCAAGAACCCTGTCATCACAATGCTCCATGCCGTTGACATCACAATGCTCCATGGCCCTTGTAATTAGAATGCTCCATGCCCTTGTCATCACAATGCTCCAGAACACTTGTGATCATAATACGCCTTTCCTGTGTCATCCCATTGCTCAATGACCCTTGTCATCAAAATATTCCTTGTCCTTTGTCATCACAGTGCTCCATGATACCTTTAATCAAAATTCTACATGACAACTGTCATCACAATGCAAGATGACCAATGTCATCACAAGGCCCCATGACACGTGTCATCACAATTCGCCTTGGCCCTGGACATCTCAATGCTGTATGAACCGTGTCATCACTAGGTTCCAGGACACTTGTCATCACAATGCTCCATGAACTCTGTTATCTCAATGTTCCATGGCCTTTGTATTCACAATGCTCCATTGTCCTGATAATCACATTGCTCCATGAACACTTTCATCACAATGCTCCTTGACCACTGTCACCCTAATTCCCCATGACGTCTCGCCTCACTGTCTTCCAAGGCCACTCTCATCAAAATGCTCCATGATCTGTGTCAGCACAATATTGCATGACACTTGTCATCACAATGCTCCATGATGCCTGTCATCACAATGCTCCATGAATTTGTTATCACAATGCTCCAGGACCAGTTTCATCACAATACTCCATCCCCCTTTTCATCACAGTGCACAATGAAACCTTTCATTACAATGCTCCATGACACTTGTCATCACAATGCTCAACGGCCTTTATCGTCACAATGCTCCCAGGCACTTTTCATCACGATGTTCCATGAAAACTTACATCACTTTGCTCCACGACCATTGTCATCACAATAGTCCATACCCTTGTCAACACAATGCTGCATAATCCCTGTCATCACAATTCTCCTTGACTGCTGTCATCACGATAATCCAGGACAATTTTCAGAACAATGATTCATTCCCCCAGTCATCTCAGTGCTCCATGATACCTTTCATCACAATTCCTAGATGATCAATGTCATCACAAGGCCCCATGACCCCTGTCATCACAATTTGCTATGACCCTTGTCATCACAATACTCGATGAACCGTGTCATCACAGTGTTCCAGGGCACATGTCATCACAATGATCCATGACGACTTTCATCACAATGCTCCAATACACCTGTCATCACAATGCTCCATGGCCCCTGTTATCATATTGCTCCATGATCACTTTCAACACAATGATCCATGACCAATGTCATCACCATTCCTAATGACGCCTGTCATCTCAATGCTCCATGGCACCTTCATCACAATGCTCCATGAACCCATTCATCACAATGTTCCCTGTCCTTTTCATCACAATGTTCCATGGGCCCTGTCATCACAATGCTCCATGCGCTTGTCATCAAAATGCTCCAGAACTCTTGTCATCATAATGCTCCATGCCAATGTCATCAAAATGCCCCATGACACTTGTCATCACAATGCTCCACGTCATTTGTCATCACAATGCTCCATGACCCTTGTCATAACAATGGTCCATGGCCTTGTCATCACAATGTTCCATGGCCTCTGACATCACTATGCTCTATGGTTTTTCTCATCACAATGCTCTTTGACCCCTGTCATCACAATGCTTGATGACCATTGTCATCACAATGCTCCAAGAACCCTGTCATCACAATGCTCCATGCCGTTGACATCACAATGCTCCATGGCCCTTGTAATTAGAATGCTCCATGCCCTTGTCATCACAATGCTCCAGAACACTTGTGATCATAATACGCCTTTCCTGTGTCATCCCATTGCTCAATGACCCTTGTCATCAAAATATTCCTTGTCCTTTGTCATCACAGTGCTCCATGATACCTTTAATCAAAATTCTACATGACAACTGTCATCACAATGCAAGATGACCAATGTCATCACAAGGCCCCATGACACGTGTCATCACAATTCGCCTTGGCCCTGGACATCTCAATGCTGTATGAACCGTGTCATCACTAGGTTCCAGGACACTTGTCATCACAATGCTCCATGAACTCTGTTATCTCAATGTTCCATGGCCTTTGTATTCACAATGCTCCATTGTCCTGATAATCGCATTGCTCCATGAACACTTTCATCACAATGCTCCTTGACCACTGTCACCCTAATTCCCCATGACATCTCGCCTCACTGTCTTCCAAGGCCACTCTCATCAAAATGCTCCATGATCTGTGTCAGCACAATATTGCATGACACTTGTCATCACAATGCTCCATGATGCCTGTCATCACAATGCTCCATGAATTTGTTATCACAATGCTCCAGGACCAGTTTCATCACAATACTCCATCCCCCTTTTCATCACAGTGCACAATGAAACCTTTCATTACAATGCTCCATGACACTTGTCATCACAATGCTCAATGGCCTTTATCATCACAATGCTCCCAGGCACTTTTCATCACGATGTTCCATGAAAACTTACATCACTTTGCTCCACGACCATTGTCATCACAATAGTCCATACCCTTGTCAACACAATGCTGCATAATCCCTGTCATCACAATTCTCCTTGACTGCTGTCATCACGATAATCCAGGACAATTTTCAGAACAATGGTTCATTCCCCCAGTCATCTCAGTGCTCCATGATACCTTTCATCACAATTCCTAGATGATCAATGTCATCACAAGGCCCTATGACACCTGTCATCACAATTTGCTATGACCCTTGTCATCACAATACTCGATGAACCGTGTCATCACAGTGTTCCAGGGCACATGTCATCACAATGATCCATGACGACTTTCATCACAATGCTCCAATACACCTGTCATCACAATGCTCCATGGCCCCTGTTATCATATTGCTCCATGATCACTTTCATCACAATGATCCATGACCAATGTCATCACCATTCCTAATGACGCCTGTCATCTCAATGCTCCATGGCACCTTCATCACAATGCTCCATGAACCCATTCATCACAATGTTCCCTGTCCTTTTCATCAGAATGTTCCATGGGCCCTGTCATCACAATGCTCCATGCGCTTGTCATCAAAATGCTCCAGAACTCTTGTCATCATAATGCTCCATGCCAATGTCATCAAAATGCCCCATGACACTTGTCATCACAATGCTCCACGTCATTTGTCATTACAATGCTCCATGACCCTTGTCATAACAATGGTCCATGGCCTTTTCATCACAATGTTCCATGGCCTCTGACATCACTATGCTCTATGGTTTTTCTCATCACAATGCTCTTTGACCCCTGTCATCACAATGCTTGATGACCATTGTCATCACAATGCTCCAAGAACCCTGTCATCACAATGCTCCATGCCGTTGACATCACAATGCTCCATGGCCCTTGTAATTAGAATGCTCCATGCCCTTGTCATCACAATGCTCCAGAACACTTGTGATCATAATACGCCTTTCCTGTGTCATCCCATTGCTCAATGACCCTTGTCATCAAAATATTCCTTGTCCTTTGTCATCACAGTGCTCCATGATACCTTTAATCAAAATTCTACATGACAACTGTCATCACAATGCAAGATGACCAATGTCATCACAAGGCCCCATGACACGTGTCATCACAATTCGCCTTGGCCCTGGACATCTCAATGCTGTATGAACCGTGTCATCACTAGGTTCCAGGACACTTGTCATCACAATGCTCCATGAACTCTGTTATCTCAATGTTCCATGGCCTTTGTATTCACAATGCTCCATTGTCCTGATAATCGCATTGCTCCATGAACACTTTCATCACAATGCTCCTTGACCACTGTCACCCTAATTCCCCATGACGTCACGCCTCACTGTCTTCCAAGGCCACTCTCATCAAAATGCTCCATGATCTGTGTCAGCACAATATTGCATGACACTTGTCATCACAATGCTCCATGATGCCTGTCATCACAATGCTCCATGAATTTGTTATCACAATGCTCCAGGACCAGTTTCATCACAATACTCCATCCCCCTTTTCATCACAGTGCACAATGAAACCTTTCATTACAATGCTCCATGACACTTGTCATCACAATGCTCAATGGCCTTTATCGTCACAATGCTCCCAGGCACTTTTCATCACGATGTTCCATGAAAACTTACATCACTTTGCTCCACGACCATTTTCATCACAATAGTCCATACCCTTGTCAACACAATGCTGCATAATCCCTGTCATCACAATTCTCCTTGACTGCTGTCATCACGATAATCCAGGACAATTTTCATAACAATGGTTCATTCCCCCAGTCATCTCAGTGCTCCATGATACCTTTCATCACAATTCCTAGATGATCAATGTCATCACAAGGCCCCATGACACCTGTCATCACAATTTGCTATGACCCTTGTCATCACAATACTCGATGAACCGTGTCATCACAGTGTTCCAGGGCACATGTCATCACAATGATCCATGACGACTTTCATCACAATGCTCCAATACACCTGTCATCACAATGCTCCATGGCCCCTGTTATCATATTGCTCCATGATCACTTTCATCACAATGATCCATGACCAATGTCATCACCATTCCTAATGACGCCTGTCATCTCAATGCTCCATGGCACCTTCATCACAATGCTCCATGAACCCATTCATCACAATGTTCCCTGTCCTTTTCATCACAATGTTCCATGGGCCTTGTCATCACAATGCTCCATGTGCTTGTCATCAAAATGCTCCAGAACTCTTGTCATCATAATGCTCCATGCCAATGTCATCAAAATGCCCCATGACACTTGTCATCACAATGCTCCACGTCATTTGTCATCACAATGCTCCATGACCCTTGTCATAACAATGGTCCATGGCCTTGTCATCACAATGTTCCATGGCCTCTGACATCACTATGCTCTATGGTTTTTCTCATCACAATGCTCTTTGACCCCTGTCATCACAATGCTTGATGACCATTGTCATCACAATGCTCCAAGAACCCTGTCATCACAATGCTCCATGCCGTTGACATCACAATGCTCCATGGCCCTTGTAATTAGAATGCTCCATGCCCTTGTCATCACAATGCTCCAGAACACTTGTGATCATAATACGCCTTTCCTGTGTCATCCCATTGCTCAATGACCCTTGTCATCAAAATATTCCTTGTCCTTTGTCATCACAGTGCTCCATGATACCTTTAATCAAAATTCTACATGACAACTGTCATCACAATGCAAGATGACCAATGTCATCACAAGGCCCCATGACACATGTCATCACAATTCGCCTTGGCCCTTGACATCTCAATGCTGTATGAACCGTGTCATCACTAGGTTCCAGGACACTTGTCATCACAATGCTCCATGAAATCTGTTATCTCAATGTTCCATGGCCTTTGTATTCACAATGCTCCATTGTCCTGATAATCGCATTGCTCCATGAACACTTTCATCCCAATGCTCCTTGACCACTGTCACCCTAATTCCCCATGACGTCTCGCCTCACTGTCTTCCAAGGCCACTCTCATCAAAATGCTCCATGATCTGTGTCAGCACAATATTGCATGACACTTGTCATCACAATGCTCCATGATGCCTGTCATCACAATGCTCCATGAATTTGTAATCACAATGCTCCAGGACCAGTTTCATCACAATACTCCATCCCCCTTTTCATCACAGTGCACAATGAAACCTTTCATTACAATGCTCCATGACACTTGTCATCACAATGCTCAATGGCCTTTATCGTCACAATGCTCCCAGGCACTTTTCATCACGATGTTCCATGAAAACTTACATCACTTTGCTCCACGACCATTGTCATCACAATAGTCCATACCCTTGTCAACACAATGCTGCATAATCCCTGTCATCACAATTCTCTTTGACTGCTGTCATCACGATAATCCAGGACAATTTTCAGAACAATGATTCATTCCCCCAGTCATCTCACTGCTCCATGATACCTTTCATCACAATTCCTAGATGATCAATGTCATCACAAGGCCCCATGACACCTGTCATCACAATTTGCTATGACCCTTGTCATCACAATACTCGATGAACCGTGTCATCACAGTGTTCCAGGGCACATGTCATCACAATGATCCATGACGACTTTCATCACAATGCTCCAATACACCTGTCATCACAATGCTCCATGGCCCCTGTTATCATATTGCTCCATGATCACTTTCATCACAATGATCCATGACCAATGTCATCACCATTCCTAATGACGCCTGTCATCTCAATGCTCCATGGCACCTTCATCACAATGCTCCTTGAACCCATTCATCACAATGTTCCCTGTCCTTTTCATCACAATGTTCCATGGGCCCTGTCATCACAATGCTCCATGCGCTTGTCATCAAAATGCTCCAGAACTCTTGTCATCATAATGCTCCATGCCAATGTCATCAAAATGCCCCATGACACTTGTCATCACAATGCTCCACGTCATTTGTCATCACAATGCTCCATGACCCTTGTCATAACAATGGTCCATGGCCTTGTTATCACAATGTTGCATGGCCTCTGACATCACTATGCTCTATGGTTTTTCTCATCACAATGCTCTTTGACCCCTGTCATCACAATGCTTGATGACCATTGTCATCACAATGCTCCAAGAACCCTGTCATCACAATGCTCCATGCCGTTGACATCACAATGCTCCATGGCCCTTGTAATTAGAATGCTCCATGCCCTTGTCATCACAATGCTCCAGAACACTTGTGATCATAATACGCCTTTCCTGTGTCATCCCATTGCTCAATGACCCTTGTCATCAAAATATTCCTTGTCCTTTGTCATCACAGTGCTCCATGATACCTTTAATCAAAATTCTACATGACAACTGTCATCACAATGCAAGATGACCAATGTCATCACAAGGCCCCATGACACGTGTCATCACAATTCGCCTTGGCCCTGGACATCTCAATGCTGTATGAACCGTGTCATCACTAGGTTCCAGGACACTTGTCATCACAATGCTCCATGAACTCTGTTATCTCAATGTTCCATGGCCTTTGTATTCACAATGCTCCATTGTCCTGATAATCGCATTGCTCCATGAACACTTTCATCACAATGCTCCTTGACCACTGTCACCCTAATTCCCCATGACGTCACGCCTCACTGTCTTCCAAGGCCACTCTCATCAAAATGCTCCATGATCTGTGTCAGCACAATATTGCATGACACTTGTCATCACAATGCTCCATGATGCCTGTCATCACAATGCTCCATGAATTTGTTATCACAATGCTCCAGGACCAGTTTCATCACAATACTCCATCCCCCTTTTCATCACAGTGCACAATGAAACCTTTCATTACAATGCTCCATGACACTTGTCATCACAATGCTCAATGGCCTTTATCGTCACAATGCTCCCAGGCACTTTTCATCACGATGTTCCATGAAAACTTACATCACTTTGCTCCACGACCATTGTCATCACAATAGTCCATACCCTTGTCAACACAATGCTGCATAATCCCTGTCATCACAATTCTCCTTGACTGCTGTCATCACGATAATCCAGGACAATTTTCATAACAATGGTTCATTCCCCCAGTCATCTCAGTGCTCCATGATACCTTTCATCACAATTCCTAGATGATCAATGTCATCACAAGGCCCCATGACACCTGTCATCACAATTTGCTATGACCCTTGTCATCACAATACTCGATGAACCGTGTCATCACAGTGTTCCAGGGCACATGTCATCACAATGATCCATGACGACTTTCATCACAATGCTCCAATACACCTGTCATCACAATGCTCCATGGCCCCTGTTATCATATTGCTCCATGATCACTTTCATCACAATGATCCATGACCAATGTCATCACCATTCCTAATGACGCCTGTCATCTCAATGCTCCATGGCACCTTCATCACAATGCTCCATGAACCCATTCATCACAATGTTCCCTGTCCTTTTCATCACAATGTTCCATGGGCCTTGTCATCACAATGCTCCATGTGCTTGTCATCAAAATGCTCCAGAACTCTTGTCATCATAATGCTCCATGCCAATGTCATCAAAATGCCCCATGACACTTGTCATCACAATGCTCCACGTCATTTGTCATCACAATGCTCCATGACCCTTGTCATAACAATGGTCCATGGCCTTGTCATCACAATGTTCCATGGCCTCTGACATCACTATGCTCTATGGTTTTTCTCATCACAATGCTCTTTGACCCCTGTCATCACAATGCTTGATGACCATTGTCATCACAATGCTCCAAGAACCCTGTCATCACAATGCTCCATGCCGTTGACATCACAATGCTCCATGGCCCTTGTAATTAGAATGCTCCATGCCCTTGTCATCACAATGCTCCAGAACACTTGTGATCATAATACGCCTTTCCTGTGTCATCCCATTGCTCAATGACCCTTGTCATCAAAATATTCCTTGTCCTTTGTCATCACAGTGCTCCATGATACCTTTAATCAAAATTCTACATGACAACTGTCATCACAATGCAAGATGACCAATGTCATCACAAGGCCCCATGACACATGTCATCACAATTCGCCTTGGCCCTTGACATCTCAATGCTGTATGAACCGTGTCATCACTAGGTTCCAGGACACTTGTCATCACAATGCTCCATGAAATCTGTTATCTCAATGTTCCATGGCCTTTGTATTCACAATGCTCCATTGTCCTGATAATCGCATTGCTCCATGAACACTTTCATCCCAATGCTCCTTGACCACTGTCACCCTAATTCCCCATGACGTCTCGCCTCACTGTCTTCCAAGGCCACTCTCATCAAAATGCTACATGATCTGTGTCAGCACAATATTGCATGACACTTGTCATCACAATGCTCCATGATGCCTGTCATCACAATGCTCCATGAATTTGTAATCACAATGCTCCAGGACCAGTTTCATCACAATACTCCATCCCCCTTTTCATCACAGTGCACAATGAAACCTTTCATTACAATGCTCCATGACACTTGTCATCACAATGCTCAATGGCCTTTATCGTCACAATGCTCCCAGGCACTTTTCATCACGATGTTCCATGAAAACTTACATCACTTTGCTCCACGACCATTGTCATCACAATAGTCCATACCCTTGTCAACACAATGCTGCATAATCCCTGTCATCACAATTCTCCTTGACTGCTGTCATCACGATAATCCAGGACAATTTTCAGAACAATGATTCATTCCCCCAGTCATCTCACTGCTCCATGATACCTTTCATCACAATTCCTAGATGATCAATGTCATCACAAGGCCCCATGACACCTGTCATCACAATTTGCTATGACCCTTGTCATCACAATACTCGATGAACCGTGTCATCACAGTGTTCCAGGGCACATGTCATCACAATGATCCATGACGACTTTCATCACAATGCTCCAATACACCTGTCATCACAATGCTCCATGGCCCCTGTTATCATATTGCTCCATGATCACTTTCATCACAATGATCCATGACCAATGTCATCACCATTCCTAATGACGCCTGTCATCTCAATGCTCCATGGCACCTTCATCACAATGCTCCTTGAACCCATTCATCACAATGTTCCCTGTCCTTTTCATCACAATGTTCCATGGGCCCTGTCATCACAATGCTCCATGCGCTTGTCATCAAAATGCTCCAGAACTCTTGTCATCATAATGCTCCATGCCAATGTCATCAAAATGCCCCATGACACTTGTCATCACAATGCTCCACGTCATTTGTCATCACAATGCTCCATGACCCTTGTCATAACAATGGTCCATGGCCTTGTTATCACAATGTTCCATGGCCTCTGACATCACTATGCTCTATGGTTTTTCTCATCACAATGCTCTTTGACCCCTGTCATCACAATGCTTGATGACCATTGTCATCACAATGCTCCAAGAACCCTGTCATCACAATGCTCCATGCCGTTGACATCACAATGCTCCATGGCCCTTGTAATTAGAATGCTCCATGCCCTTGTCATCACAATGCTCCAGAACACTTGTGATCATAATACACCTTTCCTGTGTCATCCCATTGCTCAATGACCCTTGTCATCAAAATATTCCTTGTCCTTTGTCATCACAGTGCTCCATGATACCTTTAATCAAAATTCTACATGACAACTGTCATCACAATGCAAGATGACCAATGTCATCACAAGGCCCCATGACACGTGTCATCACAATTCGCCTTGGCCCTTGACATCTCAATGCTGTATGAACCGTGTCATCACTAGGTTCCAGGACACTTGTCATCACAATGCTCCATGAAATCTGTTATCTCAATGTTCAATGGCCTTTGTATTCACAATGCTCCATTGTCCTGATAATCGCATTGCTCCATGAACACTTTCATCCCAATGCTCCTTGACCACTGTCACCCTAATTCCCCATGACGTCTCGCCTCACTGTCTTCCAAGGCCACTCTCATCAAAATGCTCCATGATCTGTGTCAGCACAATATTGCATGACACTTGTCATCACAATGCTCCATGATGCCTGTCATCACAATGCTCCATGAATTTGTAATCACAATGCTCCAGGACCAGTTTCATCACAATACTCCATCCCCCTTTTCATCACAGTGCACAATGAAACCTTTCATTACAATGCTCCATGACACTTGTCATCACAATGCTCAATGGCCTTTATCGTCACAATGCTCCCAGGCACTTTTCATCACGATGTTCCATGAAAACTTACATCACTTTGCTCCACGACCATTGTCATCACAATAGTCCATACCCTTGTCAACACAATGCTGCATAATCCCTGTCATCACAATTCTCCTTGACTGCTGTCATCACGATAATCCAGGACAATTTTCAGAACAATGATTCATTCCCCCAGTCATCTCACTGCTCCATGATACCTTTCATCACAATTCCTAGATGATCAATGTCATCACAAGGCCCCATGACACCTGTCATCACAATTTGCTATGACCCTTGTCATCACAATACTCGATGAACCGTGTCATCACAGTGTTCCAGGGCACATGTCATCACAATGATCCATGACGACTTTCATCACAATGCTCCAATACACCTGTCATCACAATGCTCCATGGCCCCTGTTATCATATTGCTCCATGATCACTTTCATCACAATGATCCATGACCAATGTCATCACCATTCCTAATGACGCCTGTCATCTCAATGCTCCATGGCACCTTCATCACAATGCTCCTTGAACCCATTCATCACAATGTTCCCTGTCCTTTTCATCACAATGTTCCATGGGCCCTGTCATCACAATGCTCCATGCGCTTGTCATCAAAATGCTCCAGAACTCTTGTCATCATAATGCTCCATGCCAATGTCATCAAAATGCCCCATGACACTTGTCATCACAATGCTCCACGTCATTTGTCATCACAATGCTCCATGACCCTTGTCATAACAATGGTCCATGGCCTTGTCATCACAATGTTCCATGGCCTCTGACATCACTATGCTCTATGGTTTTTCTCATCACAATGCTCTTTGACCCCTGTCATCACAATGCTTGATGACCATTGTCATCACAATGCTCCAAGAACCCTGTCATCACAATGCTCCATGCCGTTGACATCACAATGCTCCATGGCCCTTGTAATTAGAATGCTCCATGCCCTTGTCATCACAATGCTCCAGAACACTTGTGATCATAATACGCCTTTCCTGTGTCATCCCATTGCTCAATGACCCTTGTCATCAAAATATTCCTTGTCCTTTGTCATCACAGTGCTCCATGATACCTTTAATCAAAATTCTACATGACAACTGTCATCACAATGCAAGATGACCAATGTCATCACAAGGCCCCATGACACGTGTCATCACAATTCGCCTTGGCCCTTGACATCTCAATGCTGTATGAACCGTGTCATCACTAGGTTCCAGGACACTTGTCATCACAATGCTCCATGAACTCTGTTATCTCAATGTTCCATGGCCTTTGTATTCACAATGCTCCATTGTCCTGATAATCACATTGCTCCATGAACACTTTCATCACAATGCTCCTTGACCACTGTCACCCTAATTCCCCATGACGTCTCGCCTCACTGTCTTCCAAGGCCACTCTCATCAAAATGCTCCATGATCTGTGTCAGCACAATATTGCATGACACTTGTCATCACAATGCTCCATGATGCCTGTCATCACAATGCTCCATGAATTTGTCATCACAATGCTCCAGGACCAGTTTCATCACAATACTCCATCCCCCTTTTCATCACAGTGCACAATGAAACCTTTCATTACAATGCTCCATGACACTTGTCATCACAATGCTCAATGGCCTTTATCGTCACAATGCTCCCAGGCACTTTTCAACACGATGTTCCATGAAAACTTACATCACTTTGCTCCACGACCATTGTCATCACAATAGTCCATACCCTTGTCAACACAATGCTGCATAATCCCTGTCATCACAATTCTCCTTGACTGCTGTCATCACGATAATCCAGGACAATTTTCATAACAATGGTTCATTCCCCCAGTCATCTCAGTGCTCCATGATACCTTTCATCACAATTCCTAGATGATCAATGTCATCACAAGGCCCCATGACACCTGTCATCACAATTTGCTATGACACTTGTCATCACAATACTCGATGAACCGTGTCATCACAGTGTTCCAGGGCATATGTCATCACAATGATCCATGACGACTTTCATCACAATGCTCCAATACACCTGTCATCACAATGCTCCATGGCCCCTGTTATCATATTGCTCCATGATCACTTTCATCACAATGATCCATGACCAATGTCATCACCATTCCTAATGACGCCTGTCATCTCAATGCTCCATGGCACCTTCATCACAATGCTCCATGAACCCATTCATCACAATGTTCCCTGTCCTTTTCATCACAATGTTCCATGGGCCCTGTCATCACAATGCTCCATGCCCATGTCATCAAAATGCTCCAGAACTCTTGTCATCATAATGCTCCATGCCAATGTCATCAAAATGCCCCATGACACTTGTCATCACAATGCTCCACGTCATTTGTCATCACAATGCTCCATGACCCTTGTCATAACAATGGTCCATGGCCTTGTCATCACAATGTTCCATGGCCTCTGACATCACTATGCTCTATGGTTTTTCTCATCACAATGCTCTTTGACCCCTGTCATCACAATGCTTGATGACCATTGTCATCACAATGCTCCAAGAACCCTGTCATCACAATGCTCCATGCCGTTGACATCACAATGCTCCATGGCCCTTGTAATTAGAATGCTCCATGCCCTTGTCATCACAATGCTCCAGAACACTTGTGATCATAATACGCCTTTCCTGTGTCATCCCATTGCTCAATGACCCTTGTCATCAAAATATTCCTTGTCCTTTGTCATCACAGTGCTCCATGATACCTTTAATCAAAATTCTACATGACAACTGTCATCACAATGCAAGATGACCAATGTCATCACAAGGCCCCATGACACGTGTCATCACAATTCGCCTTGGCCCTGGACATCTCAATGCTGTATGAACCGTGTCATCACTAGGTTCCAGGACACTTGTCATCACAATGCTCCATGAACTCTGTTATCTCAATGTTCCATGGCCTTTGTATTCACAATGCTCCATTGTCCTGATAATCGCATTGCTCCATGTACACTTTCATCACAATGCTCCTTGACCACTCTCACCCTAATTCCCCATGACGTCCCGCCTCACTGTCTTCCAAGGCCACTCTCATCAAAATGCTCCATGATCTGTGTCAGCACAATATTGCATGACACTTGTCATCACAATGCTCCATGATGCCTGTCATCACAATGCTCCATGAATTTGTTATCACAATGCTCCAGGACCAGTTTCATCACAATACTCCATCCCCCTTTTCATCACAGTGCACAATGAAACCTTTCATTACAATGCTCCATGACACTTGTCATCACAATGCTCAATGGCCTTTATCGTCACAATGCTCCCAGGCACTTTTCATCACGATGTTCCATGAAAACTTACATCACTTTGCTCCACGACCATTGTCATCACAATAGTCCATACCCTTGTCAACACAATGCTGCATAATCCCTGTCATCACAATTCTCCTTGACTGCTGTCATCACGATAATCCAGGACAATTTTCAGAACAATGATTCATTCCCCCAGTCATCTCACTGCTCCATGATACCTTTCATCACAATTCCTAGATGATCAATGTCATCACAAGGCCCCATGACACCTGTCATCACAATTTGCTATGACCCTTGTCATCACAATACTCGATGAACCGTGTCATCACAGTGTTCCAGGGCACATGTCATCACAATGATCCATGACGACTTTCATCACAATGCTCCAATACACCTGTCATCACAATGCTCCATGGCCCCTGTTATCATATTTCTCCATGATCACATTCATCACAATGATCCATGACCAATGTCATCACCATTCCTAATGACGCCTGTCATCTCAATGCTCCATGGCACCTTCATCACAATGCTCCTTGAACCCATTCATCACAATGTTCCCTGTCCTTTTCATCACAATGTTCCATGGGCCCTGTCATCACAATGCTCCATGCGCTTGTCATCAAAATGCTCCAGAACTCTTGTCATCATAATGCTCCATGCCAATGTCATCAAAATGCCCCATGACACTTGTCATCACAATGCTCCACGTCATTTGTCATCACAATGCTCCATGACCCTTGTCATAACAATGGTCCATGGCCTTGTCATCACAATGTTCCATGGCCTCTGACATCACTATGCTCTATGGTTTTTCTCATCACAATGCTCTTTGACCCCTGTCATCACAATGCTTGATGACCATTGTCATCACAATGCTCCAAGAACCCTGTCATCACAATGCTCCATGCCGTTGACATCACAATGCTCCATGGCCCTTGTAATTAGAATGCTCCATGCCCTTGTCATCACAATGCTCCAGAACACTTGTGATCATAATACGCCTTTCCTGTGTCATCCCATTGCTCAATGACCCTTGTCATCAAAATATTCCTTGTCCTTTGTCATCACAGTGCTCCATGATACCTTTAATCAAAATTCTACATGACAACTGTCATCACAATGCAAGATGACCAATGTCATCACAAGGCCCCATGACACGTGTCATCACAATTCGCCTTGGCCCTTGACATCTCAATGCTGTATGAACCGTGTCATCACTAGGTTCCAGGACACTTGTCATCACAATGCTCCATGAACTCTGTTATCTCAATGTTCCATGGCCTTTGTATTCACAATGCTCCATTGTCCTGATAATCGCATTGCTCCATGAACACTTTCATCACAATGCTCCTTGACCACTGTCACCCTAATTCCCCATGACGTCTCGCCTCACTGTCTTCCAAGGCCACTCTCATCAAAATGCTCCATGATCTGTGTCAGCACAATATTGCATGACACTTGTCATCACAATGCTCCATGATGCCTGTCATCACAATGCTCCATGAATTTGTTATCACAATGCTCCAGGACCAGTTTCATCACAATACTCCATCCCCCTTTTCATCACAGTGCACAATGAAACCTTTCATTACAATGCTCCATGACACTTGTCATCACAATGCTCAATGGCCTTTATCGTCACAATGCTCCCAGGCACTTTTCATCACGATGTTCCATGAAAACTTACATCACTTTGCTCCACGACCATTGTCATCACAATAGTCCATACCCTTGTCAACACAATGCTGCATAATCCCTGTCATCACAATTCTCCTTGACTGCTGTCATCACGATAATCCAGGACAATTTTCATAACAATGGTTCATTCCCCCAGTCATCTCAGTGCTCCATGATACCTTTCATCACAATTCCTAGATGATCAATGTCATCACAAGGCCCCATGACACCTGTCATCACAATTTGCTATGACCCTTGTCATCACAATACTCGATGAACCGTGTCATCACAGTGTTCCAGGGCACATGTCATCACAATGATCCATGACGACTTTCATCACAATGCTCCAATACACCTGTCATCACAATGCTCCATGGCCCCTGTTATCATATTGCTCCATGATCACTTTCATCACAATGATCCATGACCAATGTCATCACCATTCCTAATGACGCCTGTCATCTCAATGCTCCATGGCACCTTCATCACAATGCTCCATGAACCCATTCATCACAATGTTCCCTGTCCTTTTCATCACAATGTTCCATGGGCCTTGTCATCACAATGCTCCATGTGCTTGTCATCAAAATGCTCCAGAACTCTTGTCATCATAATGCTCCATGCCAATGTCATCAAAATGCCCCATGACACTTGTCATCACAATGCTCCACGTCATTTGTCATCACAATGCTCCATGACCCTTGTCATAACAATGGTCCATGGCCTTGTCATCACAATGTTCCATGGCCTCTGACATCACTATGCTCTATGGTTTTTCTCATCACAATGCTCTTTGACCCCTGTCATCACAATGCTTGATGACCATTGTCATCACAATGCTCCAAGAACCCTGTCATCACAATGCTCCATGCCGTTGACATCACAATGCTCCATGGCCCTTGTAATTAGAATGCTCCATGCCCTTGTCATCACAATGCTCCAGAACACTTGTGATCATAATACGCCTTTCCTGTGTCATCCCATTGCTCAATGACCCTTGTCATCAAAATATTCCTTGTCCTTTGTCATCACAGTGCTCCATGATACCTTTAATCAAAATTCTACATGACAACTGTCATCACAATGCAAGATGACCAATGTCATCACAAGGCCCCATGACACATGTCATCACAATTCGCCTTGGCCCTTGACATCTCAATGCTGTATGAACCGTGTCATCACTAGGTTCCAGGACACTTGTCATCACAATGCTCCATGAAATCTGTTATCTCAATGTTCCATGGCCTTTGTATTCACAATGCTCCATTGTCCTGATAATCGCATTGCTCCATGAACACTTTCATCCCAATGCTCCTTGACCACTGTCACCCTAATTCCCCATGACGTCTCGCCTCACTGTCTTCCAAGGCCACTCTCATCAAAATGCTCCATGATCTGTGTCAGCACAATATTGCATGACACTTGTCATCACAATGCTCCATGATGCCTGTCATCACAATGCTCCATGAATTTGTAATCACAATGCTCCAGGACCAGTTTCATCACAATACTCCATCCCCCTTTTCATCACAGTGCACAATGAAACCTTTCATTACAATGCTCCATGACACTTGTCATCACAATGCTCAATGGCCTTTATCGTCACAATGCTCCCAGGCACTTTTCATCACGATGTTCCATGAAAACTTACATCACTTTGCTCCACGACCATTGTCATCACAATAGTCCATACCCTTGTCAACACAATGCTGCATAATCCCTGTCATCACAATTCTCCTTGACTGCTGTCATCACGATAATCCAGGACAATTTTCAGAACAATGATTCATTCCCCCAGTCATCTCACTGCTCCATGATACCTTTCATCACAATTCCTAGATGATCAATGTCATCACAAGGCCCCATGACACCTGTCATCACAATTTGCTATGACCCTTGTCATCACAATACTCGATGAACCGTGTCATCACAGTGTTCCAGGGCACATGTCATCACAATGATCCATGACGACTTTCATCACAATGCTCCAATACACCTGTCATCACAATGCTCCATGGCCCCTGTTATCATATTGCTCCATGATCACTTTCATCACAATGATCCATGACCAATGTCATCACCATTCCTAATGACGCCTGTCATCTCAATGCTCCATGGCACCTTCATCACAATGCTCCTTGAACCCATTCATCACAATGTTCCCTGTCCTTTTCATCACAATGTTCCATGGGCCCTGTCATCACAATGCTCCATGCGCTTGTCATCAAAATGCTCCAGAACTCTTGTCATCATAATGCTCCATGCCAATGTCATCAAAATGCCCCATGACACTTGTCATCACAATGCTCCACGTCATTTGTCATCACAATGCTCCATGACCCTTGTCATAACAATGGTCCATGGCCTTGTTATCACAATGTTCCATGGCCTCTGACATCACTATGCTCTATGGTTTTTCTCATCACAATGCTCTTTGACCCCTGTCATCACAATGCTTGATGACCATTGTCATCACAATGCTCCAAGAACCCTGTCATCACAATGCTCCATGCCGTTGACATCACAATGCTCCATGGCCCTTGTAATTAGAATGCTCCATGCCCTTGTCATCACAATGCTCCAGAACACTTGTGATCATAATACACCTTTCCTGTGTCATCCCATTGCTCAATGACCCTTGTCATCAAAATATTCCTTGTCCTTTGTCATCACAGTGCTCCATGATACCTTTAATCAAAATTCTACATGACAACTGTCATCACAATGCAAGATGACCAATGTCATCACAAGGCCCCATGACACGTGTCATCACAATTCGCCTTGGCCCTTGACATCTCAATGCTGTATGAACCGTGTCATCACTAGGTTCCAGGACACTTGTCATCACAATGCTCCATGAAATCTGTTATCTCAATGTTCAATGGCCTTTGTATTCACAATGCTCCATTGTCCTGATAATCGCATTGCTCCATGAACACTTTCATCCCAATGCTCCTTGACCACTGTCACCCTAATTCCCCATGACGTCTCGCCTCACTGTCTTCCAAGGCCACTCTCATCAAAATGCTCCATGATCTGTGTCAGCACAATATTGCATGACACTTGTCATCACAATGCTCCATGATGCCTGTCATCACAATGCTCCATGAATTTGTAATCACAATGCTCCAGGACCAGTTTCATCACAATACTCCATCCCCCTTTTCATCACAGTGCACAATGAAACCTTTCATTACAATGCTCCATGACACTTGTCATCACAATGCTCAATGGCCTTTATCGTCACAATGCTCCCAGGCACTTTTCATCACGATGTTCCATGAAAACTTACATCACTTTGCTCCACGACCATTGTCATCACAATAGTCCATACCCTTGTCAACACAATGCTGCATAATCCCTGTCATCACAATTCTCCTTGACTGCTGTCATCACGATAATCCAGGACAATTTTCAGAACAATGATTCATTCCCCCAGTCATCTCACTGCTCCATGATACCTTTCATCACAATTCCTAGATGATCAATGTCATCACAAGGCCCCATGACACCTGTCATCACAATTTGCTATGACCCTTGTCATCACAATACTCGATGAACCGTGTCATCACAGTGTTCCAGGGCACATGTCATCACAATGATCCATGACGACTTTCATCACAATGCTCCAATACACCTGTCATCACAATGCTCCATGGCCCCTGTTATCATATTGCTCCATGATCACTTTCATCACAATGATCCATGACCAATGTCATCACCATTCCTAATGACGCCTGTCATCTCAATGCTCCATGGCACCTTCATCACAATGCTCCTTGAACCCATTCATCACAATGTTCCCTGTCCTTTTCATCACAATGTTCCATGGGCCCTGTCATCACAATGCTCCATGCGCTTGTCATCAAAATGCTCCAGAACTCTTGTCATCATAATGCTCCATGCCAATGTCATCAAAATGCCCCATGACACTTGTCATCACAATGCTCCACGTCATTTGTCATCACAATGCTCCATGACCCTTGTCATAACAATGGTCCATGGCCTTGTCATCACAATGTTCCATGGCCTCTGACATCACTATGCTCTATGGTTTTTCTCATCACAATGCTCTTTGACCCCTGTCATCACAATGCTTGATGACCATTGTCATCACAATGCTCCAAGAACCCTGTCATCACAATGCTCCATGCCGTTGACATCACAATGCTCCATGGCCCTTGTAATTAGAATGCTCCATGCCCTTGTCATCACAATGCTCCAGAACACTTGTGATCATAATACGCCTTTCCTGTGTCATCCCATTGCTCAATGACCCTTGTCATCAAAATATTCCTTGTCCTTTGTCATCACAGTGCTCCATGATACCTTTAATCAAAATTCTACATGACAACTGTCATCACAATGCAAGATGACCAATGTCATCACAAGGCCCCATGACACGTGTCATCACAATTCGCCTTGGCCCTTGACATCTCAATGCTGTATGAACCGTGTCATCACTAGGTTCCAGGACACTTGTCATCACAATGCTCCATGAACTCTGTTATCTCAATGTTCCATGGCCTTTGTATTCACAATGCTCCATTGTCCTGATAATCACATTGCTCCATGAACACTTTCATCACAATGCTCCTTGACCACTGTCACCCTAATTCCCCATGACGTCTCGCCTCACTGTCTTCCAAGGCCACTCTCATCAAAATGCTCCATGATCTGTGTCAGCACAATATTGCATGACACTTGTCATCACAATGCTCCATGATGCCTGTCATCACAATGCTCCATGAATTTGTCATCACAATGCTCCAGGACCAGTTTCATCACAATACTCCATCCCCCTTTTCATCACAGTGCACAATGAAACCTTTCATTACAATGCTCCATGACACTTGTCATCACAATGCTCAATGGCCTTTATCGTCACAATGCTCCCAGGCACTTTTCAACACGATGTTCCATGAAAACTTACATCACTTTGCTCCACGACCATTGTCATCACAATAGTCCATACCCTTGTCAACACAATGCTGCATAATCCCTGTCATCACAATTCTCCTTGACTGCTGTCATCACGATAATCCAGGACAATTTTCATAACAATGGTTCATTCCCCCAGTCATCTCAGTGCTCCATGATACCTTTCATCACAATTCCTAGATGATCAATGTCATCACAAGGCCCCATGACACCTGTCATCACAATTTGCTATGACCCTTGTCATCACAATACTCGATGAACCGTGTCATCACAGTGTTCCAGGGCACATGTCATCACAATGATCCATGACGACTTTCATCACAATGCTCCAATACACCTGTCATCACAATGCTCCATGGCCCCTGTTATCATATTGCTCCATGATCACTTTCATCACAATGATCCATGACCAATGTCATCACCATTCCTAATGACGCCTGTCATCTCAATGCTCCATGGCACCTTCATCACAATGCTCCATGAACCCATTCATCACAATGTTCCCTGTCCTTTTCATCACAATGTTCCATGGGCCCTGTCATCACAATGCTCCATGCCCTTGTCATCAAAATGCTCCAGAACTCTTGTCATCATAATGCTCCATGCCAATGTCATCAAAATGCCCCATGACACTTGTCATCACAATGCTCCACGTCATTTGTCATCACAATGCTCCATGACCCTTGTCATAACAATGGTCCATGGCCTTGTCATCACAATGTTCCATGGCCTCTGACATCACTATGCTCTATGGTTTTTCTCATCACAATGCTCTTTGACCCCTGTCATCACAATGCTTGATGACCATTGTCATCACAATGCTCCAAGAACCCTGTCATCACAATGCTCCATGCCGTTGACATCACAATGCTCCATGGCCCTTGTAATTAGAATGCTCCATGCCCTTGTCATCACAATGCTCCAGAACACTTGTGATCATAATACGCCTTTCCTGTGTCATCCCATTGCTCAATGACCCTTGTCATCAAAATATTCCTTGTCCTTTGTCATCACAGTGCTCCATGATACCTTTAATCAAAATTCTACATGACAACTGTCATCACAATGCAAGATGACCAATGTCATCACAAGGCCCCATGACACGTGTCATCACAATTCGCCTTGGCCCTGGACATCTCAATGCTGTATGAACCGTGTCATCACTAGGTTCCAGGACACTTGTCATCACAATGCTCCATGAACTCTGTTATCTCAATGTTCCATGGCCTTTGTATTCACAATGCTCCATTGTCCTGATAATCGCATTGCTCCATGTACACTTTCATCACAATGCTCCTTGACCACTCTCACCCTAATTCCCCATGACGTCCCGCCTCACTGTCTTCCAAGGCCACTCTCATCAAAATGCTCCATGATCTGTGTCAGCACAATATTGCATGACACTTGTCATCACAATGCTCCATGATGCCTGTCATCACAATGCTCCATGAATTTGTTATCACAATGCTCCAGGACCAGTTTCATCACAATACTCCATCCCCCTTTTCATCACAGTGCACAATGAAACCTTTCATTACAATGCTCCATGACACTTGTCATCACAATGCTCAATGGCCTTTATCGTCACAATGCTCCCAGGCACTTTTCATCACGATGTTCCATGAAAACTTACATCACTTTGCTCCACGACCATTGTCATCACAATAGTCCATACCCTTGTCAACACAATGCTGCATAATCCCTGTCATCACAATTCTCCTTGACTGCTGTCATCACGATAATCCAGGACAATTTTCAGAACAATGGTTCATTCCCCCAGTCATCTCAGTGCTCCATGATACCTTTCATCACAATTCCTAGATGATCAATGTCATCACAAGGCCCTATGACACCTGTCATCACAATTTGCTATGACCCTTGTCATCACAATACTCGATGAACCGTGTCATCACAGTGTTCCAGGGCACATGTCATCACAATGATCCATGACGACTTTCATCACAATGCTCCAATACACCTGTCATCACAATGCTCCATGGCCCCTGTTATCATATTGCTCCATGATCACTTTCATCACAATGATCCATGACCAATGTCATCACCATTCCTAATGACGCCTGTCATCTCAATGCTCCATGGCACCTTCATCACAATGCTCCATGAACCCATTCATCACAATGTTCCCTGTCCTTTTCATCACAATGTTCCATGGGCCCTGTCATCACAATGCTCCATGCGCTTGTCATCAAAATGCTCCAGAACTCTTGTCATCATAATGCTCCATGCCAATGTCATCAAAATGCCCCATGACACTTGTCATCACAATGCTCCACGTCATTTGTCATCACAATGCTCCATGACCCTTGTCATAACAATGGTCCATGGCCTTGTCATCACAATGTTCCATGGCCTCTGACATCACTATGCTCTATGGTTTTTCTCATCACAATGCTCTTTGACCCCTGTCATCACAATGCTTGATGACCATTGTCATCACAATGCTCCAAGAACCCTGTCATCACAATGCTCCATGCCGTTGACATCACAATGCTCCATGGCCCTTGTAATTAGAATGCTCCATGCCCTTGTCATCACAATGCTCCAGAACACTTGTGATCATAATACGCCTTTCCTGTGTCATCCCATTGCTCAATGACCCTTGTCATCAAAATATTCCTTGTCCTTTGTCATCACAGTGCTCCATGATACCTTTAATCAAAATTCTACATGACAACTGTCATCACAATGCAAGGTGACCAATGTCATCACAAGGCCCCATGACACGTGTCATCACAATTCGCCTTGGCCCTGGACATCTCAATGCTGTATGAACCGTGTCATCACTAGGTTCCAGGACACTTGTCATCACAATGCTCCATGAACTCTGTTATCTCAATGTTCCATGGCCTTTGTATTCACAATGCTCCATTGTCCTGATAATCGCATTGCTCCATGAACACTTTCATCACAATGCTCCTTGACCACTGTCACCCTAATTCCCCATGACGTCTCGCCTCACTGTCTTCCAAGGCCACTCTCATCAAAATGCTCCATGATCTGTGTCAGCACAATATTGCATGACACTTGTCATCACAATGCTCCATGATGCCTGTCATCACAATGCTCCATGAATTTGTTATCACAATGCTCCAGGACCAGTTTCATCACAATACTCCATCCCCCTTTTCATCACAGTGCACAATGAAACCTTTCATTACAATGCTCCATGACACTTGTCATCACAATGCTCAACGGCCTTTATCGTCACAATGCTCCCAGGCACTTTTCATCACGATGTTCCATGAAAACTTACATCACTTTGCTCCACGACCATTGTCATCACAATAGTCCATACCCTTGTCAACACAATGCTGCATAATCCCTGTCATCACAATTCTCCTTGACTGCTGTCATCACGATAATCCAGGACAATTTTCAGAACAATGATTCATTCCCCCAGTCATCTCACTGCTCCATGATACCTTTCATCACAATTCCTAGATGATCAATGTCATCACAAGGCCCCATGACACCTGTCATCACAATTTGCTATGACCCTTGTCATCACAATACTCGATGAACCGTGTCATCACAGTGTTCCAGGGCACATGTCATCACAATGATCCATGACGACTTTCATCACAATGCTCCAATACACCTGTCATCACAATGCTCCATGGCCCCTGTTATCATATTTCTCCATGATCACTTTCATCACAATGATCCATGACCAATGTCATCACCATTCCTAATGACGCCTGTCATCTCAATGCTCCATGGCACCTTCATCACAATGCTCCTTGAACCCATTCATCACAATGTTCCCTGTCCTTTTCATCACAATGTTCCATGGGCCCTGTCATCACAATGCTCCATGCGCTTGTCATCAAAATGCTCCAGAACTCTTGTCATCATAATGCTCCATGCCAATGTCATCAAAATGCCCCATGACACTTGTCATCACAATGCTCCACGTCATTTGTCATCACAATGCTCCATGACCCTTGTCATAACAATGGTCCATGGCCTTGTCATCACAATGTTCCATGGCCTCTGACATCACTATGCTCTATGGTTTTTCTCATCACAATGCTCTTTGACCCCTGTCATCACAATGCTTGATGACCATTGTCATCACAATGCTCCAAGAACCCTGTCATCACAATGCTCCATGCCGTTGACATCACAATGCTCCATGGCCCTTGTAATTAGAATGCTCCATGCCCTTGTCATCACAATGCTCCAGAACACTTGTGATCATAATACGCCTTTCCTGTGTCATCCCATTGCTCAATGACCCTTGTCATCAAAATATTCCTTGTCCTTTGTCATCACAGTGCTCCATGATACCTTTAATCAAAATTCTACATGACAACTGTCATCACAATGCAAGATGACCAATGTCATCACAAGGCCCCATGACACGTGTCATCACAATTCGCCTTGGCCCTTGACATCTCAATGCTGTATGAACCGTGTCATCACTAGGTTCCAGGACACTTGTCATCACAATGCTCCATGAACTCTGTTATCTCAATGTTCCATGGCCTTTGTATTCACAATGCTCCATTGTCCTGATAATCGCATTGCTCCATGAACACTTTCATCACAATGCTCCTTGACCACTGTCACCCTAATTCCCCATGACGTCTCGCCTCACTGTCTTCCAAGGCCACTCTCATCAAAATGCTCCATGATCTGTGTCAGCACAATATTGCATGACACTTGTCATCACAATGCTCCATGATGCCTGTCATCACAATGCTCCATGAATTTGTTATCACAATGCTCCAGGACCAGTTTCATCACAATACTCCATCCCCCTTTTCATCACAGTGCACAATGAAACCTTTCATTACAATGCTCCATGACACTTGTCATCACAATGCTCAACGGCCTTTATCGTCACAATGCTCCCAGGCACTTTTCATCACGATGTTCCATGAAAACTTACATCACTTTGCTCCACGACCATTGTCATCACAATAGTCCATACCCTTGTCAACACAATGCTGCATAATCCCTGTCATCACAATTCTCCTTGACTGCTGTCATCACGATAATCCAGGACAATTTTCAGAACAATGATTCATTCCCCCAGTCATCTCACTGCTCCATGATACCTTTCATCACAATTCCTAGATGATCAATGTCATCACAAGGCCCCATGACACCTGTCATCACAATTTGCTATGACCCTTGTCATCACAATACTCGATGAACCGTGTCATCACAGTGTTCCAGGGCACATGTCATCACAATGATCCATGACGACTTTCATCACAATGCTCCAATACACCTGTCATCACAATGCTCCATGGCCCCTGTTATCATATTGCTCCATGATCACTTTCATCACAATGATCCATGACCAATGTCATCACCATTCCTAATGACGCCTGTCATCTCAATGCTCCATGGCACCTTCATCACAATGCTCCTTGAACCCATTCATCACAATGTTCCCTGTCCTTTTCATCACAATGTTCCATGGGCCCTGTCATCACAATGCTCCATGCGCTTGTCATCAAAATGCTCCAGAACTCTTGTCATCATAATGCTCCATGCCAATGTCATCAAAATGCCCCATGACACTTGTCATCACAATGCTCCACGTCATTTGTCATCACAATGCTCCATGACCCTTGTCATAACAATGGTCCATGGCCTTGTCATCACAATGTTCCATGGCCTCTGACATCACTATGCTCTATGGTTTTTCTCATCACAATGCTCTTTGACCCCTGTCATCACAATGCTTGATGACCATTGTCATCACAATGCTCCAAGAACCCTGTCATCACAATGCTCCATGCCGTTGACATCACAATGCTCCATGGCCCTTGTAATTAGAATGCTCCATGCCCTTGTCATCACAATGCGCCAGAACACTTGTGATCATAATACGCCTTTCCTGTGTCATCCCATTGCTCAATGACCCTTGTCATCAAAATATTCCTTGTCCTTTGTCATCACAGTGCTCCATGATACCTTTAATCAAAATTCTACATGACAACTGTCATCACAATGCAAGATGACCAATGTCATCACAAGGCCCCATGACACGTGTCATCACAATTCGCCTTGGCCCTTGACATCTCAATGCTGTATGAACCGTGTCATCACTAGGTTCCAGGACACTTGTCATCACAATGCTCCATGAACTCTGTTATCTCAATGTTCCATGGCCTTTGTATTCACAATGCTCCATTGTCCTGATAATCGCATTGCTCCATGAACACTTTCATCACAATGCTCCTTGACCACTGTCACCCTAATTCCCCATGACGTCTCGCCTCACTGTCTTCCAAGGCCACTCTCATCAAAATGCTCCATGATCTGTGTCAGCACAATATTGCATGACACTTGTCATCACAATGCTCCATGATGCCTGTCATCACAATGCTCCATGAATTTGTTATCACAATGCTCCAGGACCAGTTTCATCACAATACTCCATCCCCCTTTTCATCACAGTGCACAATGAAACCTTTCATTACAATGCTCCATGACACTTGTCATCACAATGCTCAACGGCCTTTATCGTCACAATGCTCCCAGGCACTTTTCATCACGATGTTCCATGAAAACTTACATCACTTTGCTCCACGACCATTGTCATCACAATAGTCCATACCCTTGTCAACACAATGCTGCATAATCCCTGTCATCACAATTCTCCTTGACTGCTGTCATCACGATAATCCAGGACAATTTTCAGAACAATGATTCATTCCCCCAGTCATCTCACTGCTCCATGATACCTTTCATCACAATTCCTAGATGATCAATGTCATCACAAGGCCCCATGACACCTGTCATCACAATTTGCTATGACCCTTGTCATCACAATACTCGATGAACCGTGTCATCACAGTGTTCCAGGGCACATGTCATCACAATGATCCATGACGACTTTCATCACAATGCTCCAATACACCTGTCATCACAATGCTCCATGGCCCCTGTTATCATATTGCTCCATGATCACTTTCATCACAATGATCCATGACCAATGTCATCACCATTCCTAATGACGCCTGTCATCTCAATGCTCCATGGCACCTTCATCACAATGCTCCTTGAACCCATTCATCACAATGTTCCCTGTCCTTTTCATCACAATGTTCCATGGGCCCTGTCATCACAATGCTCCATGCGCTTGTCATCAAAATGCTCCAGAACTCTTGTCATCATAATGCTCCATGCCAATGTCATCAAAATGCCCCATGACACTTGTCATCACAATGCTCCACGTCATTTGTCATCACAATGCTCCATGACCCTTGTCATAACAATGGTCCATGGCCTTGTCATCACAATGTTCCATGGCCTCTGACATCACTATGCTCTATGGTTTTTCTCATCACAATGCTCTTTGACCCCTGTCATCACAATGCTTGATGACCATTGTCATCACAATGCTCCAAGAACCCTGTCATCACAATGCTCCATGCCGTTGACATCACAATGCTCCATGGCCCTTGTAATTAGAATGCTCCATGCCCTTGTCATCACAATGCTCCAGAACACTTGTGATCATAATACGCCTTTCCTGTGTCATCCCATTGCTCAATGACCCTTGTCATCAAAATATTCCTTGTCCTTTGTCATCACAGTGCTCCATGATACCTTTAATCAAAATTCTACATGACAACTGTCATCACAATGCAAGATGACCAATGTCATCACAAGGCCCCATGACACGTGTCATCACAATTCGCCTTGGCCCTTGACATCTCAATGCTGTATGAACCGTGTCATCACTAGGTTCCAGGACACTTGTCATCACAATGCTCCATGAACTCTGTTATCTCAATGTTCCATGGCCTTTGTATTCACAATGCTCCATTGTCCTGATAATCGCATTGCTCCATGAACACTTTCATCACAATGCTCCTTGACCACTGTCACCCTAATTCCCCATGACGTCTCGCCTCACTGTCTTCCAAGGCCACTCTCATCAAAATGCTCCATGATCTGTGTCAGCACAATATTGCATGACACTTGTCATCACAATGCTCCATGATGCCTGTCATCACAATGCTCCATGAATTTGTTATCACAATGCTCCAGGACCAGTTTCATCACAATACTCCATCCCCCTTTTCATCACAGTGCACAATGAAACCTTTCATTACAATGCTCCATGACACTTGTCATCACAATGCTCAACGGCCTTTATCGTCACAATGCTCCCAGGCACTTTTCATCACGATGTTCCATGAAAACTTACATCACTTTGCTCCACGACCATTGTCATCACAATAGTCCATACCCTTGTCAACACAATGCTGCATAATCCCTGTCATCACAATTCTCCTTGACTGCTGTCATCACGATAATCCAGGACAATTTTCAGAACAATGATTCATTCCCCCAGTCATCTCACTGCTCCATGATACCTTTCATCACAATTCCTAGATGATCAATGTCATCACAAGGCCCCATGACACCTGTCATCACAATTTGCTATGACCCTTGTCATCACAATACTCGATGAACCGTGTCATCACAGTGTTCCAGGGCACATGTCATCACAATGATCCATGACGACTTTCATCACAATGCTCCAATACACCTGTCATCACAATGCTCCATGGCCCCTGTTATCATATTGCTCCATGATCACTTTCATCACAATGATCCATGACCAATGTCATCACCATTCCTAATGACGCCTGTCATCTCAATGCTCCATGGCACCTTCATCACAATGCTCCTTGAACCCATTCATCACAATGTTCCCTGTCCTTTTCATCACAATGTTCCATGGGCCCTGTCATCACAATGCTCCATGCGCTTGTCATCAAAATGCTCCAGAACTCTTGTCATCATAATGCTCCATGCCAATGTCATCAAAATGCCCCATGACACTTGTCATCACAATGCTCCACGTCATTTGTCATCACAATGCTCCATGACCCTTGTCATAACAATGGTCCATGGCCTTGTCATCACAATGTTCCATGGCCTCTGACATCACTATGCTCTATGGTTTTTCTCATCACAATGCTCTTTGACCCCTGTCATCACAATGCTTGATGACCATTGTCATCACAATGCTCCAAGAACCCTGTCATCACAATGCTCCATGCCGTTGACATCACAATGCTCCATGGCCCTTGTAATTAGAATGCTCCATGCCCTTGTCATCACAATGCGCCAGAACACTTGTGATCATAATACGCCTTTCCTGTGTCATCCCATTGCTCAATGACCCTTGTCATCAAAATATTCCTTGTCCTTTGTCATCACAGTGCTCCATGATACCTTTAATCAAAATTCTACATGACAACTGTCATCACAATGCAAGATGACCAATGTCATCACAATTCCCCATGACACGTGTCATCACAATTCGCCTTGGCCCTTGACATCTCAATGCTGTATGAACCGTGTCATCACTAGGTTCCAGGACACTTGTCATCACAATGCTCCATGAACTCTGTTATCTCAATGTTCCATGGCCTTTGTATTCACAATGCTCCATTGTCCTGATAATCGCATTGCTCCATGAACACTTTCATCACAATGCTCCTTGACCACGCTCACCCTAATTCCCCATGACGTCTCGCCTCACTGTCTTCCAAGGCCACTCTCATCAAAATGCTCCATGATCTGTGTCAGCACAATATTGCATGACACTTGTCATCACAATGCTCCATGATGCCTGTCATCACAATGCTCCATGAATTTGTTATCACAATGCTCCAGGACCAGTTTCATCACAATACTCCATCCCCCTTTTCATCACAGTGCACAATGAAACCTTTCATTACAATGCTCCATGACACTTGTCATCACAATGCTCAACGGCCTTTATCGTCACAATGCTCCCAGGCACTTTTCATCACGATGTTCCATGAAAACTTACATCACTTTGCTCCACGACCATTGTCATCACAATAGTCCATACCCTTGTCAACACAATGCTGCATAATCCCTGTCATCACAATTCTCCTTGACTGCTGTCATCACGATAATCCAGGACAATTTTCAGAACAATGGTTCATTCCCCCAGTCATCTCAGTGCTCCATGATACCTTTCATCACAATTCCTAGATGATCAATGTCATCACAAGGCCCCATGACACCTGTCATCACAATTTGCTATGACCCTTGTCATCACAATACTCGATGAACCGTGTCATCACAGTGTTCCAGGGCACATGTCATCACAATGATCCATGACGACTTTCATCACAATGCTCCAATACACCTGTCATCACAATGCTCCATGGCCCCTGTTATCATATTGCTCCATGATCACTTTCATCACAATGATCCATGACCAATGTCATCACCATTCCTAATGACGCCTGTCATCTCAATGCTCCATGGCACCTTCATCACAATGCTCCATGAACCCATTCATCACAATGTTCCCTGTCCTTTTCATCACAATGTTCCATGGGCCCTGTCATCACAATGCTCCATGCGCTTGTCATCAAAACGCTCCAGAACTCTTGTCATCATAATGCTCCATGCCAATGTCATCAAAATGCCCCATGACACTTGTCATCACAATGCTCCACGTCATTTGTCATCACAATGCTCCATGACCCTTGTCATAACAATGGTCCATGGCCTTGTCATCACAATGTTCCATGGCCTCTGACATCACTATGCTCTATGGTTTTTCTCATCACAATGCTCTTTGACCCCTGTCATCACAATGCTTGATGACCATTGTCATCACAATGCTCCAAGAACCCTGTCATCACAATGCTCCATGCCGTTGACATCACAATGCTCCATGGCCCTTGTAATTAGAATGCTCCATGCCCTTGTCATCACAATGCTCCAGAACACTTGTGATCATAATACGCCTTTCCTGTGTCATCCCATTGCTCAATGACCCTTGTCATCAAAATATTCCTTGTCCTTTGTCATCACAGTGCTCCATGATACCTTTAATCAAAATTCTACATGACAACTGTCATCACAATGCAAGATGACCAATGTCATCACAAGGCCCCATGACACGTGTCATCACAATTCGCCTTGGCCCTTGACATCTCAATGCTGTATGAACCGTGTCATCACAAGGTTCCAGGACACTTGTCATCACAATGCTCCATGAACTCTGTTATCTCAATGTTCCATGGCCTTTGTATTCACAATGCTCCATTGTCCTGATAATCGCATTGCTCCATGAACACTTTCATCACAATGCTCCTTGACCACTCTCACCCTAATTCCCCATGACGTCTCGCCTCACTGTCTTCCAAGGCCACTCTCATCAAAATGCTCCATGATCTGTGTCAGCACAATATTGCATGACACTTGTCATCACAATGCTCCATGATGCCTGTCATCACAATGCTCCATGAATTTGTTATCACAATGCTCCAGGACCAGTTTCATCACAATACTCCATCCCCCTTTTCATCACAGTGCACAATGAAACCTTTCATTACAATGCTCCATGACACTTGTCATCACAATGCTCAACGGCCTTTATCGTCACAATGCTCCCAGGCACTTTTCATCACGATGTTCCATGAAAACTTACATCACTTTGCTCCACGACCATTGTCATCACAATAGTCCATACCCTTGTCAACACAATGCTGCATAATCCCTGTCATCACAATTCTCCTTGACTGCTGTCATCACGATAATCCAGGACAATTTTCAGAACAATGGTTCATTCCCCCAGTCATCTCAGTGCTCCATGATACCTTTCATCACAATTCCTAGATGATCAATGTCATCACAAGGCCGCATGACACCTGTCATCACAATTTGCTATGACCCTTGTCATCACAATACTCGAGTAACCGTGTCATCACAGTGTTCCAGGGCACATGTCATCACAATGATCCATGACGACTTTCATCACAATGCTCCAATACACCTGTCATCACAATGCTCCATGGCCCCTGTTATCATATTGCTCCATGATCACTTTCATCACAATGATCCATGACCAATGTCATCACCATTCCTAATGACGCCTGTCATCTCAATGCTCCATGGCACCTTCATCACAATGCTCCATGAACCCATTCATCACAATGTTCCCTGTCCTTTTCATCACAATGTTCCATGGGCCCTGTCATCACAATGCTCCATGCGCTTGTCATCAAAATGCTCCAGAACTCTTGTCATCATAATGCTCCATGCCAATGTCATCAAAATGCCCCATGACACTTGTCATCACAATGCTCCACGTCATTTGTCATCACAATGCTCCATGACCCTTGTCATAACAATGGTCCATGGCCTTGTCATCACAATGTTCCATGGCCTCTGACATCACTATGCTCTATGGTTTTTCTCATCACAATGCTCTTTGACCCCTGTCATCACAATGCTTGATGACCATTGTCATCACAATGCTCCAAGAACCCTGTCATCACAATGCTCCATGCCGTTGACATCACAATGCTCCATGGCCCTTGTAATTAGAATGCTCCATGCCCTTGTCATCACAATGCTCCAGAACACTTGTGATCATAATACGCCTTTCCTGTGTCATCCCATTGCTCAATGACCCTTGTCATCAAAATATTCCTTGTCCTTTGTCATCACAGTGCTCCATGATACCTTTAATCAAAATTCTACATGACAACTGTCATCACAATGCAAGATGACCAATGTCATCACAAGGCCCCATGACACGTGTCATCACAATTCGCCTTGGCCCTGGACATCTCAATGCTGTATGAACCGTGTCATCACTAGGTTCCAGGACACTTGTCATCACAATGCTCCATGAACTCTGTTATCTCAATGTTCCATGGCCTTTGTATTCACAATGCTCCATTGTCCTGATAATCGCATTGCTCCATGAACACTTTCATCACAATGCTCCTTGACCACTCTCACCCTAATTCCCCATGACGTCTCGCCTCACTGTCTTCCAAGGCCACTCTCATCAAAATGCTCCATGATCTGTGTCAGCACAATATTGCATGACACTTGTCATCACAATGCTCCATGATGCCTGTCATCACAATGCTCCATGAATTTGTTATCACAATGCTCCAGGACCAGTTTCATCACAATACTCCATCCCCCTTTTCATCACAGTGCACAATGAAACCTTTCATTACAATGCTCCATGACACTTGTCATCACAATGCTCAATGGCCTTTATCGTCACAATGCTCCCAGGCACTTTTCATCACGATGTTCCATGAAAACTTACATCACTTTGCTCCACGACCATTGTCATCACAATAGTCCATACCCTTGTCAACACAATGCTGCATAATCCCTGTCATCACAATTCTCCTTGACTGCTGTCATCACGATAATCCAGGACAATTTTCAGAACAATGGTTCATTCCCCCAGTCATCTCAGTGCTCCATGATACCTTTCATCACAATTCCTAGATGATCAATGTCATCACAAGGCCCCATGACACCTGTCATCACAATTTGCTATGACCCTTGTCATCACAATACTCGATGAACCGTGTCATCACAGTGTTCCAGGGCACATGTCATCACAATGATCCATGACGACTTTCATCACAATGCTCCAATACACCTGTCATCACAATGCTCCATGGCCCCTGTTATCATATTGCTCCATGATCACTTTCATCACAATGATCCATGACCAATGTCATCACCATTCCTAATGACGCCTGTCATCTCAATGCTCCATGGCACCTTCATCACAATGCTCCATGAACCCATTCATCACAATGTTCCCTGTCCTTTTCATCACAATGTTCCATGGGCCCTGTCATCACAATGCTCCATGCGCTTGTCATCAAAATGCTCCAGAACTCTTGTCATCATAATGCTCCATGCCAATGTCATCAAAATGCCCCATGACACTTGTCATCACAATGCTCCACGTCATTTGTCATCACAATGCTCCATGACCCTTGTCATAACAATGGTCCATGGCCTTGTCATCACAATGTTCCATGGCCTCTGACATCACTATGCTCTATGGTTTTTCTCATCACAATGCTCTTTGACCCCTGTCATCACAATGCTTGATGACCATTGTCATCACAATGTTCCAAGAACCCTGTCATCACAATGCTCCATGCCGTTGACATCACAATGCTCCATGGCCCTTGTAATTAGAATGCTCCATGCCCTTGTCATCACAATGCTCCAGAACACTTGTGATCATAATACGCCTTTCCTGTGTCATCCCATTGCTCAATGACCCTTGTCATCAAAATATTCCTTGTCCTTTGTCATCACAGTGCTCCATGATACCTTTAATCAAAATTCTACATGACAACTGTCATCACAATGCAAGATGACCAATGTCATCACAAGGCCCCATGACACGTGTCATCACAATTCGCCTTGGCCCTTGACATCTCAATGCTGTATGAACCGTGTCATCACTAGGTTCCAGGACACTTGTCATCACAATGCTCCATGAACTCTGTTATCTCAATGTTCCATGGCCTTTGTATTCACAATGCTCCATTGTCCTGATAATCGCATTGCTCCATGAACACTTTCATCACAATGCTCCTTGACCACTCTCACCCTAATTCCCCATGACGTCTCGCCTCACTGTCTTCCAAGGCCACTCTCATCAAAATGCTCCATGATCTGTGTCAGCACAATATTGCATGACACTTGTCATCACAATGCTCCATGATGCCTGTCATCACAATGCTCCATTAATTTGTTATCACAATGCTCCAGGACCAGTTTCATCACAATACTCCATCCCCCTTTTCATCACAGTGCACAATGAAACCTTTCATTACAATGCTCCATGACACTTCTCATCACAATGCTCAATGGCCTTTATCGTCACAATGCTCCCAGGCACTTTTCATCACGATGTTCCATGAAAACTTACATCACTTTGCTCCACGACCATTGTCATCACAATAGTCCATACCCTTGTCAACACAATGCTGCATAATCCCTGTCATCACAATTCTCCTTGACTGCTGTCATCACGATAATCCAGGACAATTTTCAGAACAATGGTTCATTCCCCCAGTCATCTCAGTGCTCCATGATACCTTTCATCACAATTCCTAGATGATCAATGTCATCACAAGGCCCCATGACACCTGTCATCACAATTTGCTATGACCCTTGTCATCACAATACTCGATGAACCGTGTCATCACAGTGTTCCAGGGCACATGTCATCACAATGATCCATGACGACTTTCATCACAATGCTCCAATACACCTGTCATCACAATGCTCCATGGCCCCTGTTATCATATTGCTCCATGATCACTTTCATCACAATGATCCATGACCAATGTCATCACCATTCCTAATGACGCCTGTCATCTCAATGCTCCATGGCACCTTCATCACAATGCTCCATGAACCCATTCATCACAATGTTCCCTGTCCTTTTCATCACAATGTTCCATGGGCCCTGTCATCACAATGCTCCATGCGCTTGTCATCAAAATGCTCCAGAACTCTTGTCATCATAATGCTCCATGCCAATGTCATCAAAATGCCCCATGACACTTGTCATCACAATGCTCCACGTCATTTGTCATCACAATGCTCCATGACCCTTGTCATAACAATGGTCCATGGCCTTGTCATCACAATGTTCCATGGCCTCTGACATCACTATGCTCTATGGTTTTTCTCATCACAATGCTCTTTGACCCCTGTCATCACAATGCTTGATGACCATTGTCATCACAATGCTCCAAGAACCCTGTCATCACAATGCTCCATGCCGTTGACATCACAATGCTCCATGGCCCTTGTAATTAGAATGCTCCATGCCCTTGTCATCACAATGCTCCAGAACACTTGTGATCATAATACGCCTTTCCTGTGTCATCCCATTGCTCAATGACCCTTGTCATCAAAATATTCCTTGTCCTTTGTCATCACAGTGCTCCATGATACCTTTAATCAAAATTCTACATGACAACTGTCATCACAATGCAAGATGACCAATGTCATCACAAGGCCCCATGACACGTGTCATCACAATTCGCCTTGGCCCTGGACATCTCAATGCTGTATGAACCGTGTCATCACTAGGTTCCAGGACACTTGTCATCACAATGCTCCATGAACTCTGTTATCTCAATGTTCCATGGCCTTTGTATTCACAATGCTCCATTGTCCTGATAATCGCATTGCTCCATGAACACTTTCATCACAATGCTCCTTGACCACTCTCACCCTAATTCCCCATGACGTCTCGCCTCACTGTCTTCCAAGGCCACTCTCATCAAAATGCTCCATGATCTGTGTCAGCACAATATTGCATGACACTTGTCATCACAATGCTCCATGATGCCTGTCATCACAATGCTCCATGAATTTGTTATCACAATGCTCCAGGACCAGTTTCATCACAATACTCCATCCCCCTTTTCATCACAGTGCACAATGAAACCTTTCATTACAATGCTCCATGACACTTGTCATCACAATGCTCAATGGCCTTTATCGTCACAATGCTCCCAGGCACTTTTCATCACGATGTTCCATGAAAACTTACATCACTTTGCTCCACGACCATTGTCATCACAATAGTCCATACCCTTGTCAACACAATGCTGCATAATCCCTGTCATCACAATTCTCCTTGACTGCTGTCATCACGATAATCCAGGACAATTTTCAGAACAATGGTTCATTCCCCCAGTCATCTCAGTGCTCCATGATACCTTTCATCACAATTCCTAGATGATCAATGTCATCACAAGGCCCCATGACACCTGTCATCACAATTTGCTATGACCCTTGTCATCACAATACTCGAGTAACCGTGTCATCACAGTGTTCCAGGGCACATGTCATCACAATGATCCATGACGACTTTCATCACAATGCTCCAATACACCTGTCATCACAATGCTCCATGGCCCCTGTTATCATATTGCTCCATGATCACTTTCATCACAATGATCCATGACCAATGTCATCACCATTCCTAATGACGCCTGTCATCTCAATGCTCCATGGCACCTTCATCACAATGTTCCCTGTCCTTTTCATCACAATGTTCCATGGGCCCTGTCATCACAATGCTCCATGCGCTTGTCATCAAAATGCTCCAGAACTCTTGTCATCATAATGCTCCATGCCAATGTCATCAAAATGCCCCATGACACTTGTCATCACAATGCTCCACGTCATTTGTCATCACAATGCTCCATGACCCTTGTCATAACAATGGTCCATGGCCTTGTCATCACAATGTTCCATGGCCTCTGACATCACTATGCTCTATGGTTTTTCTCATCACAATGCTCTTTGACCCCTGTCATCACAATGCTTGATGACCATTGTCATCACAATGCTCCAAGAACCCTGTCATCACAATGCTCCATGCCGTTGACATCACAATGCTCCATGGCCCTTGTAATTAGAATGCTCCATGCCCTTGTCATCACAATGCTCCAGAACACTTGTGATCATAATACGCCTTTCCTGTGTCATCCCATTGCTCAATGACCCTTGTCATCAAAATATTCCTTGTCCTTTGTCATCACAGTGCTCCATGATACCTTTAATCAAAATTCTACATGACAACTGTCATCACAATGCAAGATGACCAATGTCATCACAAGGCCCCATGACACGTGTCATCACAATTCGCCTTGGCCCTTGACATCTCAATGCTGTATGAACCGTGTCATCACTAGGTTCCAGGACACTTGTCATCACAATGCTCCATGAACTCTGTTATCTCAATGTTCCATGGCCTTTGTATTCACAATGCTCCATTGTCCTGATAATCGCATTGCTCCATGAACACTTTCATCACAATGCTCCTTGACCACTGTCACCCTAATTCCCCATGACGTCTCGCCTCACTGTCTTCCAAGGCCACTCTCATCAAAATGCTCCATGATCTGTGTCAGCACAATATTGCATGACACTTGTCATCACAATGCTCCATGATGCCTGTCATCACAATGCTCCATGAATTTGTTATCACAATGCTCCAGGACCAGTTTCATCACAATACTCCATCCCCCTTTTCATCACAGTGCACAATGAAACCTTTCATTACAATGCTCCATGACACTTGTCATCACAATGCTCAATGGCCTTTATCGTCACAATGCTCCCAGGCACTTTTCATCACGATGTTCCATGAAAACTTACATCACTTTGCTCCACGACCATTGTCATCACAATAGTCCATACCCTTGTCAACACAATGCTGCATAATCCCTGTCATCACAATTCTCCTTGACTGCTGTCATCACGATAATCCAGGACAATTTTCATAACAATGGTTCATTCCCCCAGTCATCTCAGTGCTCCATGATACCTTTCATCACAATTCCTAGAAGATCAATGTCATCACAAGGCCCCATGACACCTGTCATCACAATTTGCTATGACCCTTGTCATCACAATACTCGATGAACCGTGTCATCACAGTGTTCCAGGGCACATGTCATCACAATGATCCATGACGACTTTCATCACAATGCTCCAATACACCTGTCATCACAATGCTCCATGGCCCCTGTTATCATATTGCTCCATGATCACTTTCATCACAATGATCCATGACCAATGTCATCACCATTCCTAATGACGCCTGTCATCTCAATGCTCCATGGCACCTTCATCACAATGCTCCATGAACCCATTCATCACAATGTTCCCTGTCCTTTTCATCACAATGTTCCATGGGCCCTGTCATCACAATGCTCCATGCGCTTGTCATCAAAATGCTCCAGAACTCTTGTCATCATAATGCTCCATGCCAATGTCATCAAAATGCCCCATGACACTTGTCATCACAATGCTCCACGTCATTTGTCATCACAATGCTCCATGACCCTTGTCATAACAATGGTCCATGGCCTTGTCATCACAATGTTCCATGGCCTCTGACATCACTATGCTCTATGGTTTTTCTCATCACAATGCTCTTTGACCCCTGTCATCACAATGCTTGATGACCATTGTCATCACAATGCTCCAAGAACCCTGTCATCACAATGCTCCATGCCGTTGACATCACAATGCTCCATGGCCCTTGTAATTAGAATGCTCCATGCCCTTGTCATCACAATGCTCCAGAACACTTGTGATCATAATATGCCTTTCCTGTGTCATCATATTGCTCAATGACCCTTGTCATCAAAATATTCCTTGTCCTTTGTCATCACAGTGCTCCATGATACCTTTAATCAAAATTCTACATGACAACTGTCATCACAATGCAAGATGACCAATGTCATCACAAGGCCCCATGACACGTGTCATCACAATTCGCCTTGGCCCTGGACATCTCAATGCTGTATGAACCGTGTCATCACTAGGTTCCAGGACACTTGTCATCACAATGCTCCATGAACTCTGTTATCTCAATGTTCCATGGCCTTTGTATTCACAATGCTCCATTGTCCTGATAATCGCATTGCTCCATGAACACTTTCATCACAATGCTCCTTGACCACTGTCACCCTAATTCCCCATGACGTCTCGCCTCACTGTCTTCCAAGGCCACTCTCATCAAAATGCTCCATGATCTGTGTCAGCACAATATTGCATGACACTTGTCATCACAATGCTCCATGATGCCTGTCATCACAATGCTCCATGAATTTGTTATCACAATGCTCCAGGACCAGTTTCATCACAATACTCCATCCCCCTTTTCATCACAGTGCACAATGAAACCTTTCATTACAATGCTCCATGACACTTGTCATCACAATGCTCAATGGCCTTTATCGTCACAATGCTCCCAGGCACTTTTCATCACGATGTTCCATGAAAACTTACATCACTTTGCTCCACGACCATTGTCATCACAATAGTCCATACCCTTGTCAACACAATGCTGCATAATCCCTGTCATCACAATTCTCCTTGACTGCTGTCATCACGATAATCCAGGACAATTTTCAGAACAATGGTTCATTCCCCCAGTCATCTCAGTGCTCCATGATACCTTTCATCACAATTCCTAGATGATCAATGTCATCACAAGGCCCCATGACACCTGTCATCACAATTTGCTATGACCCTTGTCATCACAATACTCGATGAACCGTGTCATCACAGTGTTCCAGGGCACATGTCATCACAATGATCCATGACGACTTTCATCACAATGCTCCAATACACCTGTCATCACAATGCTCCATGGCCCCTGTTATCATATTGCTCCATGATCACTTTCATCACAATGATCCATGACCAATGTCATCACCATTCCTAATGACGCCTGTCATCTCAATGCTCCATGGCACCTTCATCACAATGCTCCATGAACCCATTCATCACAATGTTCCCTGTCCTTTTCATCACAATGTTCCATGGGCCCTGTCATCACAATGTTCCATGCGCTTGTCATCAAAATGCTCCAGAACTCTTGTCATCATAATGCTCCATGCCAATGTCATCAAAATGCCCCATGACACTTGTCATCACAATGCTCCACGTCATTTGTCATCACAATGCTCCATGACCCTTGTCATAACAATGGTCCATGGCCTTGTCATCGCAATGTTCCATGGCCTCTGACATCACTATGCTCTATGGTTTTTCTCATCACAATGCTCTTTGACCCCTGTCATCACAATGCTTGATGACCATTGTCATCACAATGCTCCAAGAACCCTGTCATCACAATGCTCCATGCCGTTGACATCACAATGCTCCATGGCCCTTGTAATTAGAATGCTCCATGCCCTTGTCATCACAATGCTCCAGAACACTTGTGATCATAATACGCCTTTCCTGTGTCATCATATTGCTCAATGACCCTTGTCATCAAAATATTCCTTGTCCTTTGTCATCACAGTGCTCCATGATACCTTTAATCAAAATTCTACATGACAACTGTCATCACAATGCAAGATGACCAATGTCATCACAAGGCCCCATGACACGTGTCATCACAATTCGCCTTGGCCCTTGACATCTCAATGCTGTATGAACCGTGTCATCACTAGGTTCCAGGACACTTGTCATCACAATGCTCCATGAACTCTGTTATCTCAATGTTCCATGGCCTTTGTATTCACAATGCTCCATTGTCCTGATAATCGCATTGCTCCATGAACACTTTCATCACAATGCTCCTTGACCACTCTCACCCTAATTCCCCATGACGTCTCGCCTCACTGTCTTCCAAGGCCACTCTCATCAAAATGCTCCATGATCTGTGTCAGCACAATATTGCATGACACTTGTCATCACAATGCTCCATGATGCCTGTCATCACAATGCTCCATGAATTTGTTATCACAATGCTCCAGGACCAGTTTCATCACAATACTCCATCCCCCTTTTCATCACAGTGCACAATGAAACCTTTCATTACAATGCTCCATGACACTTGTCCTCACAATGCTCAATGGCCTTTATCGTCACAATGCTCCCAGGCACTTTTCATCACGATGTTCCATGAAAACTTACATCACTTTGCTCCACAACCATTGTCATCACAATAGTCCATACCCTTGTCAACACAATGCTGCATAATCCCTGTCATCACAATTCTCCTTGACTGCTGTCATCACGATAATCCAGGACAATTTTCAGAACAATGGTTCATTCCCCCAGTCATCTCAGTGCTCCATGATACCTTTCATCACAATTCCTAGATGATCAATGTCATCACAAGGCCCCATGACACCTGTCATCACAATTTGCTATGACCCTTGTCATCACAATACTCGATGAACCGTGTCATCACAGTGTTCCAGGGCACATGTCATCACAATGATCCATGACGACTTTCATCACAATGCTCCAATACACCTGTCATCACAATGCTCCATGGCCCCTGTTATCATATTGCTCCATGATCACTTTCATCACAATGATCCATGACCAATGTCATCACCATTCCTAATGACGCCTGTCATCTCAATGCTCCATGGCACCTTCATCACAATGCTCCATGAACCCATTCATCACAATGTTCCCTGTCCTTTTCATCACAATGTTCCATGGGCCCTGTCATCACAATGCTCCATGCGCTTGTCATCAAAATGCTCCAGAACTCTTGTCATCATAATGCTCCATGCCAATGTCATCAAAATGCCCCATGACACTTGTCATCACAATGCTCCACGTCATTTGTCATCACAATGCTCCATGACCCTTGTCATAACAATGGTCCATGGCCTTGTCATCACAATGTTCCATGGCCTCTGACATCACTATGCTCTATGGTTTTTCTCATCACAATGCTCTTTGACCCCTGTCATCACAATGCTTGATGACCATTGTCATCACAATGCTCCAAGAACCCTGTCATCACAATGCTCCATGCCGTTGACATCACAATGCTCCATGGCCCTTGTAATTAGAATGCTCCATGCCCTTGTCATCACAATGCTCCAGAACACTTGTGATCATAATACGCCTTTCCTGTGTCATCCCATTGCTCAATGACCCTTGTCATCAAAATATTCCTTGTCCTTTGTCATCACAGTGCTCCATGATACCTTTAATCAAAATTCTACATGACAACTGTCATCACAATGCAAGATGACCAATGTCATCACAAGGCCCCATGACACGTGTCATCACAATTCGCCTTGGCCCTTGACATCTCAATGCTGTATGAACCGTGTCATCACTAGGTTCCAGGACACTTGTCATCACAATGCTCCATGAACTCTGTTATCTCAATGTTCCATGGCCTTTGTATTCACAATGCTCCATTGTCCTGATAATCGCATTGCTCCATGAACACTTTCATCACAATGCTCCTTGACCACTGTCACCCTAATTCCCCATGACGTCTCGCCTCACTGTCTTCCAAGGCCACTCTCATCAAAATGCTCCATGATCTGTGTCAGCACAATATTGCATGACACTTGTCATCACAATGCTCCATGATGCCTGTCATCACAATGCTCCATGAATTTGTTATCACAATGCTCCAGGACCAGTTTCATCACAATACTCCATCCCCCTTTTCATCACAGTGCACAATGAAACCTTTCATTACAATGCTCCATGACACTTGTCATCACAATGCTCAATGGCCTTTATCGTCACAATGCTCCCAGGCACTTTTCATCACGATGTTCCATGAAAACTTACATCACTTTGCTCCACGACCATTGTCATCACAATAGTCCATACCCTTGTCAACACAATGCTGCATAATCCCTGTCATCACAATTCTCCTTGACTGCTGTCATCACGATAATCCAGGACAATTTTCATAACAATGGTTCATTCCCCCAGTCATCTCAGTGCTCCATGATACCTTTCATCACAATTCCTAGAAGATCAATGTCATCACAAGGCCCCATGACACCTGTCATCACAATTTGCTATGACCCTTGTCATCACAATACTCGATGAACCGTGTCATCACAGTGTTCCAGGGCACATGTCATCACAATGATCCATGACGACTTTCATCACAATGCTCCAATACACCTGTCATCACAATGCTCCATGGCCCCTGTTATCATATTGCTCCATGATCACTTTCATCACAATGATCCATGACCAATGTCATCACCATTCCTAATGACGCCTGTCATCTCAATGCTCCATGGCACCTTCATCACAATGCTCCATGAACCCATTCATCACAATGTTCCCTGTCCTTTTCATCACAATGTTCCATGGGCCCTGTCATCACAATGCTCCATGCGCTTGTCATCAAAATGCTCCAGAACTCTTGTCATCATAATGCTCCATGCCAATGTCATCAAAATGCCCCATGACACTTGTCATCACAATGCTCCACGTCATTTGTCATCACAATGCTCCATGACCCTTGTCATAACAATGGTCCATGGCCTTGTCATCACAATGTTCCATGGCCTCTGACATCACTATGCTCTATGGTTTTTCTCATCACAATGCTCTTTGACCCCTGTCATCACAATGCTTGATGACCATTGTCATCACAATGCTCCAAGAACCCTGTCATCACAATGCTCCATGCCGTTGACATCACAATGCTCCATGGCCCTTGTAATTAGAATGCTCCATGCCCTTGTCATCACAATGCTCCAGAACACTTGTGATCATAATACGCCTTTCCTGTGTCATCCCATTGCTCAATGACCCTTGTCATCAAAATATTCCTTGTCCTTTGTCATCACAGTGCTCCATGATACCTTTAATCAAAATTCTACATGACAACTGTCATCACAATGCAAGATGACCAATGTCATCACAAGGCCCCATGACACGTGTCATCACAATTCGCCTTGGCCCTGGACATCTCAATGCTGTATGAACCGTGTCATCACTAGGTTCCAGGACACTTGTCATCACAATGCTCCATGAACTCTGTTATCTCAATGTTCCATGGCCTTTGTATTCACAATGCTCCATTGTCCTGATAATCGCATTGCTCCATGAACACTTCCATCACAATGCTCCTTGACCACTGTCACCCTAATTCCCCATGACGTCTCGCCTCACTCTCTTCCAAGGCCACTCTCATCAAAATGCTCCATGATCTGTGTCAGCACAATATTGCATGACACTTGTCATCACAATGCTCCATGATGCCTGTCATCACAATGCTCCATGAATTTGTTATCACAATGCTCCAGGACCAGTTTCATCACAATACTCCATCCCCCTTTTCATCACAGTGCACAATGAAACCTTTCATTACAATGCTCCATGACACTTGTCATCACAATGCTCAATGGCCTTTATCGTCACAATGCTCCCAGGCACTTTTCATCACGATGTTCCATGAAAACTTACATCACTTTGCTCCACGACCATTGTCATCACAATAGTCCATACCCTTGTCAACACAATGCTGCATAATCCCTGTCATCACAATTCTCCTTGACTGCTGTCATCACGATAATCCAGGACAATTTTCATAACAATGGTTCATTCCCCCAGTCATCTCAGTGCTCCATGATACCTTTCATCACAATTCCTAGATGATCAATGTCATCACAAGGCCCCATGACACCTGTCATCACAATTTGCTATGACCCTTGTCATCACAATACTCGATGAACCGTGTCATCACAGTGTTCCAGGGCACATGTCATCACAATGATCCATGACGACTTTCATCACAATGCTCCAATACACCTGTCATCACAATGCTCCATGGCCCCTGTTATCATATTGCTCCATGATCACTTTCATCACAATGATCCATGACCAATGTCATCACCATTCCTAATGACGCCTGTCATCTCAATGCTCCATGGCACCTTCATCACAATGCTCCATGAACCCATTCATCACAATGTTCCCTGTCCTTTTCATCACAATGTTCCATGGGCCCTGTCATCACAATGCTCCATGCGCTTGTCATCAAAATGCTCCAGAACTCTTGTCATCATAATGCTCCATGCCAATGTCATCAAAATGCCCCATGACACTTGTCATCACAATGCTCCACGTCATTTGTCATCACAATGCTCCATGACCCTTGTCATAACAATGGTCCATGGCCTTGTCATCACAATGTTCCATGGCCTCTGACATCACTATGCTCTATGGTTTTTCTCATCACAATGCTCTTTGACCCCTGTCATCACAATGCTTGATGACCATTGTCATCACAATGCTCCAAGAACCCTGTCATCACAATGCTCCATGCCGTTGACATCACAATGCTCCATGGCCCTTGTAATTAGAATGCTCCATGCCCTTGTCATCACAATGCTCCAGAACACTTGTGATCATAATACGCCTTTCCTGTGTCATCCCATTGCTCAATGACCCTTGTCATCAAAATATTCCTTGTCCTTTGTCATCACAGTGCTCCATGATACCTTTAATCAAAATTCTACATGACAACTGTCATCACAATGCAAGATGACCAATGTCATCACAAGGCCCCATGACACGTGTCATCACAATTCGCCTTGGCCCTTGACATCTCAATGCTGTATGAACCGTGTCATCACTAGGTTCCAGGACACTTGTCATCACAATGCTCCATGAACTCTGTTATCTCAATGTTCCATGGCCTTTGTATTCACAATGCTCCATTGTCCTGATAATCGCATTGCTCCATGAACACTTTCATCACAATGCTCCTTGACCACTCTCACCCTAATTCCCCATGACGTCTCGCCTCACTGTCTTCCAAGGCCACTCTCATCAAAATGCTCCATGATCTGTGTCAGCACAATATTGCATGACACTTGTCATCACAATGCTCCATGATGCCTGTCATCACAATGCTCCATGAATTTGTTATCACAATGCTCCAGGACCAGTTTCATCACAATACTCCATCCCCCTTTTCATCACAGTGCACAATGAAACCTTTCATTACAATGCTCCATGACACTTGTCATCACAATGCTCAATGGCCTTTATCGTCACAATGCTCCCAGGCACTTTTCATCACGATGTTCCATGAAAACTTACATCACTTTGCTCCACGACCATTGTCATCACAATAGTCCATACCCTTGTCAACACAATGCTGCATAACCCTGTCATCACAATTCTCCTTGACTGCTGTCATCACGATAATCCAGGACAATTTTCAGAACAATGATTCATTCCCCCAGTCATCTCAGTGCTCCATGATACCTTTCATCACAATTCCTAGATGATCAATGTCATCACAAGGCCCCATGACACCTGTCATCACAATTTGCTATGACCCTTGTCATCACAATACTCGATGAACCGTGTCATCACAGTGTTCCAGGGCACATGTCATCACAATGATCCATGACGACTTTCATCACAATGCTCCAATACACCTGTCATCACAATGCTCCATGGCCCCTGTTATCATATTGCTCCATGATCACTTTCATCACAATGATCCATGACCAATGTCATCACCATTCCTAATGACGCCTGTCATCTCAATGCTCCATGGCACCTTCATCACAATGCTCCATGAACCCATTCATCACAATGTTCCCTGTCCTTTTCATCACAATGTTCCATGGGCCCTGTCATCACAATGCTCCATGCGCTTGTCATCAAAATGCTCCAGAACTCTTGTCATCATAATGCTCCATGCCAATGTCATCAAAATGCCCCATGACACTTGTCATCACAATGCTCCACGTCATTTGTCATCACAATGCTCCATGACCCTTGTCATAACAATGGTCCATGGCCTTGTCATCACAATGTTCCATGGCCTCTGACATCACTATGCTCTATGGTTTTTCTCATCACAATGCTCTTTGACCCCTGTCATCACAATGCTTGATGACCATTGTCATCACAATGCTCCAAGAACCCTGTCATCACAATGCTCCATGCCGTTGACATCACAATGCTCCATGGCCCTTGTAATTAGAATGCTCCATGCCCTTGTCATCACAATGCTCCAGAACACTTGTGATCATAATACGCCTTTCCTGTGTCATCCCATTGCTCAATGACCCTTGTCATCAAAATATTCCTTGTCCTTTGTCATCACAGTGCTCCATGATACCTTTAATCAAAATTCTACATGACAACTGTCATCACAATGCAAGATGACCAATGTCATCACAAGGCCCCATGACACGTGTCATCACAATTCGCCTTGGCCCTTGACATCTCAATGCTGTATGAACCGTGTCATCACTAGGTTCCAGGACACTTGTCATCACAATGCTCCATGAACTCTGTTATCTCAATGTTCCATGGCCTTTGTATTCACAATGCTCCATTGTCCTGATAATCGCATTGCTCCATGAACACTTTCATCACAATGCTCCTTGACCACTGTCACCCTAATTCCCCATGACGTCTCGCCTCACTGTCTTCCAAGGCCACTCTCATCAAAATGCTCCATGATCTGTGTCAGCACAATATTGCATGACACTTGTCATCACAATGCTCCATGATGCCTGTCATCACAATGCTCCATGAATTTGTTATCACAATGCTCCAGGACCAGTTTCATCACAATACTCCATCCCCCTTTTCATCACAGTGCACAATGAAACCTTTCATTACAATGCTCCATGACACTTGTCATCACAATGCTCAATGGCCTTTATCGTCACAATGCTCCCAGGCACTTTTCATCACGATGTTCCATGAAAACTTACATCACTTTGCTCCACGACCATTGTCATCACAATAGTCCATACCCTTGTCAACACAATGCTGCATAATCCCTGTCATCACAATTCTCCTTGACTGCTGTCATCACGATAATCCAGGACAATTTTCATAACAATGGTTCATTCCCCCAGTCATCTCAGTGCTCCATGATACCTTTCATCACAATTCCTAGAAGATCAATGTCATCACAAGGCCCCATGACACCTGTCATCACAATTTGCTATGACCCTTGTCATCACAATACTCGATGAACCGTGTCATCACAGTGTTCCAGGGCACATGTCATCACAATGATCCATGACGACTTTCATCACAATGCTCCAATACACCTGTCATCACAATGCTCCATGGCCCCTGTTATCATATTGCTCCATGATCACTTTCATCACAATGATCCATGACCAATGTCATCACCATTCCTAATGACGCCTGTCATCTCAATGCTCCATGGCACCTTCATCACAATGCTCCATGAACCCATTCATCACAATGTTCCCTGTCCTTTTCATCACAATGTTCCATGGGCCCTGTCATCACAATGCTCCATGCGCTTGTCATCAAAATGCTCCAGAACTCTTGTCATCATAATGCTCCATGCCAATGTCATCAAAATGCCCCATGACACTTGTCATCACAATGCTCCACGTCATTTGTCATCACAATGCTCCATGACCCTTGTCATAACAATGGTCCATGGCCTTGTCATCACAATGTTCCATGGCCTCTGACATCACTATGCTCTATGGTTTTTCTCATCACAATGCTCTTTGACCCCTGTCATCACAATGCTTGATGACCATTGTCATCACAATGCTCCAAGAACCCTGTCATCACAATGCTCCATGCCGTTGACATCACAATGCTCCATGGCCCTTGTAATTAGAATGCTCCATGCCCTTGTCATCACAATGCTCCAGAACACTTGTGATCATAATACGCCTTTCCTGTGTCATCCCATTGCTCAATGACCCTTGTCATCAAAATATTCCTTGTCCTTTGTCATCACAGTGCTCCATGATACCTTTAATCAAAATTCTACATGACAACTGTCATCACAATGCAAGATGACCAATGTCATCACAAGGCCCCATGACACGTGTCATCACAATTCGCCTTGGCCCTTGACATCTCAATGCTGTATGAACCGTGTCATCACTAGGTTCCAGGACACTTGTCATCACAATGCTCCATGAACTCTGTTATCTCAATGTTCCATGGCCTTTGTATTCACAATGCTCCATTGTCCTGATAATCGCATTGCTCCATGAACACTTTCATCACAATGCTCCTTGACCACTGTCACCCTAATTCCCCATGACGTCTCGCCTCACTGTCTTCCAAGGCCACTCTCATCAAAATGCTCCATGATCTGTGTCAGCACAATATTGCATGACACTTGTCATCACAATGCTCCATGATGCCTGTCATCACAATGCTCCATGAATTTGTTATCACAATGCTCCAGGACCAGTTTCATCACAATACTCCATCCCCCTTTTCATCACAGTGCACAATGAAACCTTTCATTACAATGCTCCATGACACTTGTCATCACAATGCTCAATGGCCTTTATCGTCACAATGCTCCCAGGCACTTTTCATCACGATGTTCCATGAAAACTTACATCACTTTGCTCCACGACCATTGTCATCACAATAGTCCATACCCTTGTCAACACAATGCTGCATAATCCCTGTCATCACAATTCTCCTTGACTGCTGTCATCACGATAATCCAGGACAATTTTCATAACAATGGTTCATTCCCCCAGTCATCTCAGTGCTCCATGATACCTTTCATCACAATTCCTAGATGATCAATGTCATCACAAGGCCCCATGACACCTGTCATCACAATTTGCTATGACCCTTGTCATCACAATACTCGATGAACCGTGTCATCACAGTGTTCCAGGGCACATGTCATCACAATGATCCATGACGACTTTCATCACAATGCTCCAATACACCTGTCATCACAATGCTCCATGGCCCCTGTTATCATATTGCTCCATGATCACTTTCATCACAATGATCCATGACCAATGTCATCACCATTCCTAATGACGCCTGTCATCTCAATGCTCCATGGCACCTTCATCACAATGCTCCATGAACCCATTCATCACAATGTTCCCTGTCCTTTTCATCACAATGTTCCATGGGCCCTGTCATCACAATGCTCCATGCGCTTGTCATCAAAATGCTCCAGAACTCTTGTCATCATAATGCTCCATGCCAATGTCATCAAAATGCCCCATGACACTTGTCATCACAATGCTCCACGTCATTTGTCATCACAATGCTCCATGACCCTTGTCATAACAATGGTCCATGGCCTTGTCATCACAATGTTCCATGGCCTCTGACATCACTATGCTCTATGGTTTTTCTCATCACAATGCTCTTTGACCCCTGTCATCACAATGCTTGATGACCATTGTCATCACAATGCTCCAAGAACCCTGTCATCACAATGCTCCATGCCATTGACATCACAATGCTCCATGGCCCTTGTAATTAGAATGCTCCATGCCCTTGTCATCACAATGCTCCAGATCACTTGTGATCATAATACGCCTTTCCTGTGTCATCCCATTGCTCAATGACCCTTGTCATCAAAATATTCCTTGTCCTTTGTCATCACAGTGCTCCATGATACCTTTAATCAAAATTCTACATGACAACTGTCATCACAATGCAAGATGACCAATGTCATCACAAGGCCCCATGACACGTGTCATCACAATTCGCCTTGGCACTTGACATCTCAATGCTGTATGAACCGTGTCATCACTAGGTTCCAGGACACTTGTCATCACAATGCTCCATGAACTCTGTTATCTCAATGTTCCATGGCCTTTGTATTCACAATGCTCCATTGTCCTGATAATCGCATTGCTCCATGAACACTTTCATCACAATGCTCCTTGACCACTGTCACCCTAATTCCCCATGACGTCTCGCCTCACTGTCTTCCAAGGCCACTCTCATCAAAATGCTCCATGATCTGTGTCAGCACAATATTGCATGACACTTGTCATCACAATGCTCCATGATGCCTGTCATCACAATGCTCCATGAATTTGTTATCACAATGCTCCAGGACCAGTTTCATCACAATACTCCATCCCCCTTTTCATCACAGTGCACAATGAAACCTTTCATTACAATGCTCCATGACACTTGTCATCACAATGCTCAATGGCCTTTATCGTCACAATGCTCCCAGGCACTTTTCATCACGATGTTCCATGAAAACTTACATCACTTTGCTCCACGACCATTGTCATCACAATAGTCCATACCCTTGTCAAAACAATGCTGCATAATCCCTGTCATCACAATTCTCCTTGACTGCTGTCATCACGATAATCCAGGACAATTTTCATAACAATGGTTCATTCCCCCAGTCATCTCAGTGCTCCATGATACCTTTCATCACAATTCCTAGATGATCAATGTCATCACAAGGCCCCATGACACCTGTCATCACAATTTGCTATGACCCTTGTCATCACAATACTCGATGAACCGTGTCATCACAGTGTTCCAGGGCACATGTCATCACAATGATCCATGACGACTTTCATCACAATGCTCCAATACACCTGTCATCACAATGCTCCATGGCCCCTGTTATCATATTGCTCCATGATCACTTTCATCACAATGATCCATGACCAATGTCATCACCATTCCTAATGACGCCTGTCATCTCAATGCTCCATGGCACCTTCATCACAATGCTCCATGAACCCATTCATCACAATGTTCCCTGTCCTTTTCATCACAATGTTCCATGGGCCCTGTCATCACAATGTTCCATGCGCTTGTCATCAAAATGCTCCAGAACTCTTGTCATCATAATGCTCCATGCCAATGTCATCAAAATGCCCCATGACACTTGTCATCACAATGCTCCACGTCATTTGTCATCACAATGCTCCATGACCCTTGTCATAACAATGGTCCATGGCCTTGTCATCGCAATGTTCCATGGCCTCTGACATCACTATGCTCTATGGTTTTTCTCATCACAATGCTCTTTGACCCCTGTCATCACAATGCTTGATGACCATTGTCATCACAATGCTCCAAGAACCCTGTCATCACAATGCTCCATGCCGTTGACATCACAATGCTCCATGGCCCTTGTAATTAGAATGCTCCATGCCCTTGTCATCACAATGCTCCAGAACACTTGTGATCATAATACGCCTTTCCTGTGTCATCCCATTGCTCAATGACCCTTGTCATCAAAATATTCCTTGTCCTTTGTCATCACAGTGCTCCATGATACCTTTAATCAAAATTCTACATGACAACTGTCATCACAATGCAAGATGACCAATGTCATCACAAGGCCCCATGACACGTGTCATCACAATTCGCCTTGGCCCTTGACATCTCAATGCTGTATGAACCGTGTCATCACTAGGTTCCAGGACACTTGTCATCACAATGCTCCATGAACTCTGTTATCTCAATGTTCCATGGCCTTTGTATTCACAATGCTCCATTGTCCTGATAATCGCATTGCTCCATGAACACTTTCATCACAATGCTCCTTGACCACTGTCACCCTAATTCCCCATGACGTCTCGCCTCACTGTCTTCCAAGGCCACTCTCATCAAAATGCTCCATGATCTGTGTCAGCACAATATTGCATGACACTTGTCATCACAATGCTCCATGATGCCTGTCATCACAATGCTCCATGAATTTGTTATCACAATGCTCCAGGACCAGTTTCATCACAATACTCCATCCCCCTTTTCATCACAGTGCACAATGAAACCTTTCATTACAATGCTCCATGACACTTGTCATCACAATGCTCAATGGCCTTTATCGTCACAATGCTCCCAGGCACTTTTCATCACGATGTTCCATGAAAACTTACATCACTTTGCTCCACGACCATTGTCATCACAATAGTCCATACCCTTGTCAACACAATGCTGCATAATCCCTGTCATCACAATTCTCCTTGACTGCTGTCATCACGATAATCCAGGACAATTTTCAGAACAATGATTCATTCCCCCAGTCATCTCAGTGCTCCATGATACCTTTCATCACAATTCCTAGATGATCAATGTCATCACAAGGCCCCATGACACCTGTCATCACAATTTGCTATGACCCTTGTCATCACAATACTCGATGAACCGTGTCATCACAGTGTTCCAGGGCACATGTCATCACAATGATCCATGACGACTTTCATCACAATGCTCCAATACACCTGTCATCACAATGCTCCATGGCCCCTGTTATCATATTGCTCCATGATCACTTTCATCACAATGATCCATGACCAATGTCATCACCATTCCTAATGACGCCTGTCATCTCAATGCTCCATGGCACCTTCATCACAATGCTCCATGAACCCATTCATCACAATGTTCCCTGTCCTTTTCATCACAATGTTCCATGGGCCCTGTCATCACAATGCTCCATGCGCTTGTCATCAAAATGCTCCAGAACTCTTGTCATCATAATGCTCCATGCCAATGTCATCAAAATGCCCCATGACACTTGTCATCACAATGCTCCACGTCATTTGTCATCACAATGCTCCATGACCCTTGTCATAACAATGGTCCATGGCCTTGTCATCACAATGTTCCATGGCCTCTGACATCACTATGCTCTATGGTTTTTCTCATCACAATGCTCTTTGACCCCTGTCATCACAATGCTTGATGACCATTGTCATCACAATGCTCCAAGAACCCTGTCATCACAATGCTCCATGCCATTGACATCACAATGCTCCATGGCCCTTGTAATTAGAATGCTCCATGCCCTTGTCATCACAATGCTCCAGATCACTTGTGATCATAATACGCCTTTCCTGTGTCATCCCATTGCTCAATGACCCTTGTCATCAAAATATTCCTTGTCCTTTGTCATCACAGTGCTACATGATACCTTTAATCAAAATTCTACATGACAACTGTCATCACAATGCAAGATGACCAATGTCATCACAAGGCCCCATGACACGTGTCATCACAATTCGCCTTGGCCCTTGACATCTCAATGCTGTATGAACCGTGTCATCACTAGGTTCCAGGACACTTGTCATCACAATGCTCCATGAACTCTGTTATCTCAATGTTCCATGGCCTTTGTATTCACAATGCTCCATTGTCCTGATAATCGCATTGCTCCATGAACACTTTCATCACAATGCTCCTTGACCACTGTCACCCTAATTCCCCATGACGTCTCGCCTCACTGTCTTCCAAGGCCACTCTCATCAAAATGCTCCATGATCTGTGTCAGCACAATATTGCATGACACTTGTCATCACAATGCTCCATGATGCCTGTCATCACAATGCTCCATGAATTTGTTATCACAATGCTCCAGGACCAGTTTCATCACAATACTCCATCCCCCTTTTCATCACAGTGCACAATGAAACCTTTCATTACAATGCTCCATGACACTTGTCATCACAATGCTCAATGGCCTTTATCGTCACAATGCTCCCAGGCACTTTTCATCACGATGTTCCATGAAAACTTACATCACTTTGCTCCACGACCATTGTCATCACAATAGTCCATACCCTTGTCAAAACAATGCTGCATAATCCCTGTCATCACAATTCTCCTTGACTGCTGTCATCACGATAATCCAGGACAATTTTCATAACAATGGTTCATTCCCCCAGTCATCTCAGTGCTCCATGATACCTTTCATCACAATTCCTAGATGATCAATGTCATCACAAGGCCCCATGACACCTGTCATCACAATTTGCTATGACCCTTGTCATCACAATACTCGATGAACCGTGTCATCACAGTGTTCCAGGGCACATGTCATCACAATGATCCATGACGACTTTCATCACAATGCTCCAATACACCTGTCATCACAATGCTCCATGGCCCCTGTTATCATATTGCTCCATGATCACTTTCATCACAATGATCCATGACCAATGTCATCACCATTCCTAATGACGCCTGTCATCTCAATGCTCCATGGCACCTTCATCACAATGCTCCATGAACCCATTCATCACAATGTTCCCTGTCCTTTTCATCACAATGTTCCATGGGCCCTGTCATCACAATGTTCCATGCGCTTGTCATCAAAATGCTCCAGAACTCTTGTCATCATAATGCTCCATGCCAATGTCATCAAAATGCCCCATGACACTTGTCATCACAATGCTCCACGTCATTTGTCATCACAATGCTCCATGACCCTTGTCATAACAATGGTCCATGGCCTTGTCATCGCAATGTTCCATGGCCTCTGACATCACTATGCTCTATGGTTTTTCTCATCACAATGCTCTTTGACCCCTGTCATCACAATGCTTGATGACCATTGTCATCACAATGCTCCAAGAACCCTGTCATCACAATGCTCCATGCCGTTGACATCACAATGCTCCATGGCCCTTGTAATTAGAATGCTCCATGCCCTTGTCATCACAATGCTCCAGAACACTTGTGATCATAATACGCCTTTCCTGTGTCATCCCATTGCTCAATGACCCTTGTCATCAAAATATTCCTTGTCCTTTGTCATCACAGTGCTCCATGATACCTTTAATCAAAATTCTACATGACAACTGTCATCACAATGCAAGATGACCAATGTCATCACAAGGCCCCATGACACGTGTCATCACAATTCGCCTTGGCCCTTGACATCTCAATGCTGTATGAACCGTGTCATCACTAGGTTCCAGGACACTTGTCATCACAATGCTCCATGAACTCTGTTATCTCAATGTTCCATGGCCTTTGTATTCACAATGCTCCATTGTCCTGATAATCGCATTGCTCCATGAACACTTTCATCACAATGCTCCTTGACCACTGTCACCCTAATTCCCCATGACGTCTCGCCTCACTGTCTTCCAAGGCCACTCTCATCAAAATGCTCCATGATCTGTGTCAGCACAATATTGCATGACACTTGTCATCACAATGCTCCATGATGCCTGTCATCACAATGCTCCATGAATTTGTTATCACAATGCTCCAGGACCAGTTTCATCACAATACTCCATCCCCCTTTTCATCACAGTGCACAATGAAACCTTTCATTACAATGCTCCATGACACTTGTCATCACAATGCTCAATGGCCTTTATCGTCACAATGCTCCCAGGCACTTTTCATCACGATGTTCCATGAAAACTTACATCACTTTGCTCCACGACCATTGTCATCACAATAGTCCATACCCTTGTCAACACAATGCTGCATAATCCCTGTCATCACAATTCTCCTTGACTGCTGTCATCACGATAATCCAGGACAATTTTCAGAACAATGATTCATTCCCCCAGTCATCTCAGTGCTCCATGATACCTTTCATCACAATTCCTAGATGATCAATGTCATCACAAGGCCCCATGACACCTGTCATCACAATTTGCTATGACCCTTGTCATCACAATACTCGATGAACCGTGTCATCACAGTGTTCCAGGGCACATGTCATCACAATGATCCATGACGACTTTCATCACAATGCTCCAATACACCTGTCATCACAATGCTCCATGGCCCCTGTTATCATATTGCTCCATGATCACTTTCATCACAATGATCCATGACCAATGTCATCACCATTCCTAATGACGCCTGTCATCTCAATGCTCCATGGCACCTTCATCACAATGCTCCATGAACCCATTCATCACAATGTTCCCTGTCCTTTTCATCACAATGTTCCATGGGCCCTGTCATCACAATGCTCCATGCGCTTGTCATCAAAATGCTCCAGAACTCTTGTCATCATAATGCTCCATGCCAATGTCATCAAAATGCCCCATGACACTTGTCATCACAATGCTCCACGTCATTTGTCATCACAATGCTCCATGACCCTTGTCATAACAATGGTCCATGGCCTTGTCATCACAATGTTCCATGGCCTCTGACATCACTATGCTCTATGGTTTTTCTCATCACAATGCTCTTTGACCCCTGTCATCACAATGCTTGATGACCATTGTCATCACAATGCTCCAAGAACCCTGTCATCACAATGCTCCATGCCGTTGACATCACAATGCTCCATGGCCCTTGTAATTAGAATGCTCCATGCCCTTGTCATCACAATGCTCCAGAACACTTGTGATCATAATATGCCTTTCCTGTGTCATCCCATTGCTCAATGACCCTTGTCATCAAAATATTCCTTGTCCTTTGTCATCACAGTGCTCCATGATACCTTTAATCAAAATTCTACATGACAACTGTCATCACAATGCAAGATGACCAATGTCATCACAAGGCCCCATGACACGTGTCATCACAATTCGCCTTGGCCCTTGACATCTCAATGCTGTATGAACCGTGTCATCACTAGGTTCCAGGACACTTGTCATCACAATGCTCCATGAACTCTGTTATCTCAATGTTCCATGGCCTTTGTATTCACAATGCTCCATTGTCCTGATAATCGCATTGCTCCATGAACACTTTCATCACAATGCTCCTTGACCACTGTCACCCTAATTCCCCATGACGTCTCGCCTCACTCTCTTCCAAGGCCACTCTCATCAAAATGCTCCATGATCTGTGTCAGCACAATATTGCATGACACTTGTCATCACAATGCTCCATGATGCCTGTCATCACAATGCTCCATGAATTTGTTATCACAATGCTCCAGGACCAGTTTCATCACAATACTCCATCCCCCTTTTCATCACAGTGCACAATGAAACCTTTCATTACAATGCTCCATGACACTTGTCATCACAATGCTCAATGGCCTTTATCGTCACAATGCTCCCAGGCACTTTTCATCACGATGTTCCATGAAAACTTACATCACTTTGCTCCACGACCATTGTCATCACAATAGTCCATACCCTTGTCAACACAATGCTGCATAATCCCTGTCATCACAATTCTCCTTGACTGCTGTCATCACGATAATCCAGGACAATTTTCATAACAATGGTTCATTCCCCCAGTCATCTCAGTGCTCCATGATACCTTTCATCACAATTCCTAGAAGATCAATGTCATCACAAGGCCCCATGACACCTGTCATCACAATTTGCTATGACCCTTGTCATCACAATACTCGATGAACCGTGTCATCACAGTGTTCCAGGGCACATGTCATCACAATGATCCATGACGACTTTCATCACAATGCTCCAATACACCTGTCATCACAATGCTCCATGGCCCCTGTTATCATATTGCTCCATGATCACTTTCATCACAATGATCCATGACCAATGTCATCACCATTCCTAATGACGCCTGTCATCTCAATGCTCCATGGCACCTTCATCACAATGCTCCATGAACCCATTCATCACAATGTTCCCTGTCCTTTTCATCACAATGTTCCATGGGCCCTGTCATCACAATGCTCCATGCGCTTGTCATCAAAATGCTCCAGAACTCTTGTCATCATAATGCTCCATGCCAATGTCATCAAAATGCCCCATGACACTTGTCATCACAATGCTCCACGTCATTTGTCATCACAATGCTCCATGACCCTTGTCATAACAATGGTCCATGGCCTTGTCATCACAATGTTCCATGGCCTCTGACATCACTATGCTCTATGGTTTTTCTCATCACAATGCTCTTTGACCCCTGTCATCACAATGCTTGATGACCATTGTCATCACAATGCTCCAAGAACCCTGTCATCACAATGCTCCATGCCTTTGACATCACAATGCTCCATGGCCCTTGTAATTAGAATGCTCCATGCCCTTGTCATCACAATGCTCCAGATCACTTGTGATCATAATACGCCTTTCCTGTGTCATCCCATTGCTCAATGACCCTTGTCATCAAAATATTCCTTGTCCTTTGTCATCACAGTGCTACATGATACCTTTAATCAAAATTCTACATGACAACTGTCATCACAATGCAAGATGACCAATGTCATCACAAGGCCCCATGACACGTGTCATCACAATTCGCCTTGGCACTTGACATCTCAATGCTGTATGAACCGTGTCATCACTAGGTTCCAGGACACTTGTCATCACAATGCTCCATGAACTCTGTTATCTCAATGTTCCATGGCCTTTGTATTCACAATGCTCCATTGTCCTGATAATCGCATTGCTCCATGAACACTTTCATCACAATGCTCCTTGACCACTGTCACCCTAATTCCCCATGACGTCTCGCCTCACTGTCTTCCAAGGCCACTCTCATCAAAATGCTCCATGATCTGTGTCAGCACAATATTGCATGACACTTGTCATCACAATGCTCCATGATGCCTGTCATCACAATGCTCCATGAATTTGTTATCACAATGCTCCAGGACCAGTTTCATCACAATACTCCATCCCCCTTTTCATCACAGTGCACAATGAAACCTTTCATTACAATGCTCCATGACACTTGTCATCACAATGGTCAATGGCCTTTATCGTCACAATGCTCCCAGGCACTTTTCATCACGATGTTCCATGAAAACTTACATCACTTTGCTCCACGACCATTGTCATCACAATAGTCCATACCCTTGTCAACACAATGCTGCATAATCCCTGTCATCACAATTCTCCTTGACTGCTGTCATCACGATAATCCAGGACAATTTTCAGAACAATGATTCATTCCCCCAGTCATCTCAGTGCTCCATGATACCTTTCATCACAATTCCTAGATGATCAATGTCATCACAAGGCCCCATGACACCTGTCATCACAATTTGCTATGACCCTTGTCATCACAATACTCGATGAACCGTGTCATCACAGTGTTCCAGGGCACATGTCATCACAATGATCCATGACGACTTTCATCACAATGCTCCAATACACCTGTCATCACAATGCTCCATGGCCCCTGTTATCATATTGCTCCATGATCACTTTCATCACAATGATCCATGACCAATGTCATCACCATTCCTAATGACGCCTGTCATCTCAATGCTCCATGGCACCTTCATCACAATGCTCCATGAACCCATTCATCACAATGTTCCCTGTCATTTTCATCACAATGTTCCATGGGCCCTGTCATCACAATGCTCCATGCGCTTGTCATCAAAATGCTCCAGAACTCTTGTCATCATAATGCTCCATGCCAGTGTCATCAAAATGCCCCATGACACTTGTCATCACAATGCTCCACGTCATTTGTCATCACAATGCTCCATGACCCTTGTCATAACAATGGTCCATGGCCTTGTCATCGCAATGTTCCATGGCCTCTGACATCACTATGCTCTATGGTTTTTCTCATCACAATGCTCTTTGACCCCTGTCATCACAATGCTTGATGACCATTGTCATCACAATGCTCCAAGAACCCTGTCATCACAATGCTCCATGCCGTTGACATCACAATGCTCCATGGCCCTTGTAATTAGAATGCTCCATGCCCTTGTCATCACAATGCTCCAGAACACTTGTGATCATAATACGCCTTTCCTGTGTCATCCCATTGCTCAATGACCCTTGTCATCAAAATATTCCTTGTCCTTTGTCATCACAGTGCTCCATGATACCTTTAATCAAAATTCTACATGACAACTGTCATCACAATGCAAGATGACCAATGTCATCACAAGGCCCCATGACACGTGTCATCACAATTCGCCTTGGCCCTGGACATCTCAATGCTGTATGAACCGTGTCATCACTAGGTTCCAGGACACTTGTCATCACAATGCTCCATGAACTCTGTTATCACAATGTTCCATGGCCTTTGTATTCACAATGCTCCATTGTCCTGATAATCGCATTGCTCCATGAACACTTTCATCACAATGCTCCTTGAACACTGTCACCCTAATTCCCCATGACGTCTCGCCTCACTGTCTTCCAAGGCCACTCTCATCAAAATGCTCCATGATCTGTGTCAGCACAATATTGCATGACACTTGTCATCACAATGCTCCATGATGCCTGTCATCACAATGCTCCATGAATTTGTTATCACAATGCTCCAGGACCAGTTTCATCACAATACTCCATCCCCCTTTTCATCACAGTGCACAATGAAACCTTTCATTACAATGCTCCATGACACTTGTCATCACAATGCTCAACGGCCTTTATCGTCACAATGCTCCCAGGCACTTTTCATCACGATGTTCCATGAAAACTTACATCACTTTGCTCCACGACCATTGTCATCACAATAGTCCATACCCTTGTCAACACAATGCTGCATAATCCCTGTCATCACAATTCTCCTTGACTGCTGTCATCACGATAATCCAGGACAATTTTCATAACAATGGTTCATTCCCCCAGTCATCTCAGTGCTCCATGATACCTTTCATCACAATTCCTAGATGATCAATGTCATCACAAGGCCCCATGACACCTGTCATCACAATTTGCTATGACCCTTGTCATCACAATACTCGATGAACCGTGTCGTCACAGTGTTCCAGGGCACATGTCATCACAATGATCCATGACGACTTTCATCACAATGCTCCAATACACCTGTCATCACAATGCTCCATGGCCCCTGTTATCATATTGCTCCATGATCACTTTCATCACAATGATCCATGACCAATGTCATCACCATTCCTAATGACGCCTGTCATCTCAATGCTCCATGGCACCTTCATCACAATGCTCCATGAACCCATTCATCATAATGTTCCCTGTCCTTTTCATCACAATGTTCCATGGGCCCTGTCATCACAATGCTCCATGCGCTTGTCATCAAAATGCTCCAGAACTCTTGTCATCATAATGCTCCATGCCAATGTCATCAAAATGCCCCATGACACTTGTCATCACAATGCTCCACGTCATTTGTCATCACAATGCTCCATGACCCTTGTCATAACAATGGTCCATGGCCTTGTCATCACAATGTTCCATGGCCTCTGACATCACTATGCTCTATGGTTTTTCTCATCACAATGCTCTTTGACCCCTGTCATCACAATGCTTGATGACCATTGTCATCACAATGCTCCAAGAACCCTGTCATCACAATGCTCCATGCCGTTGACATCACAATGCTCCATGGCCCTTGTAATTAGAATGCTCCATGCCCTTGTCATCACAATGCTCCAGAACACTTGTGATCATAATACGCCTTTCCTGTGTCATCCCATTGCTCAATGACCCTTGTCATCAAAATATTCCTTGTCCTTTGTCATCACAATGCTCCATGATACCTTTAATCAAAATTCTACATGACAACTGTCATCACAATGCAAGATGACCAATGTCATCACAAGGCCCCATGACACGTGTCATCACAATTCGCCTTGGCCCTTGACATCTCAATGCTGTATGAACCGTGTCATCACTAGGTTCCAGGACACTTGTCATCACAATGCTCCATGAACTCTGTTATCTCAATGTTCCATGGCCTTTGTATTCACAATGCTCCATTGTCCTGATAATCGCATTGCTCCATGAACACTTTCATCACAATGCTCCTTGACCACTGTCACCCTAATTCCCCATGACGTCTCGCCTCACTGTCTTCCAAGGCCACTCTCATCAAAATGCTCCATGATCTGTGTCAGCACAATATTGCATGACACTTGTCATCACAATGCTCCATGATGCCTGTCATCACAATGCTCCATGAATTTGTTATCACAATGCTCCAGGACCAGTTTCATCACAATACTCCATCCCCCTTTTCATCACAGTGCACAATGAAACCTTTCATTACAATGCTCCATGACACTTGTCATCACAATGCTCAACGGCCTTTATCGTCACAATGCTCCCAGGCACTTTTCATCACGATGTTCCATGAAAACTTACATCACTTTGCTCCACGACCATTGTCATCACAATAGTCCATACCCTTGTCAACACAATGCTGCATAATCCCTGTCATCACAATTCTCCTTGACTGCTGTCATCACGATAATCCAGGACAATTTTCATAACAATGGTTCATTCCCCCAGTCATCTCAGTGCTCCATGATACCTTTCATCACAATTCCTAGATGATCAATGTCATCACAAGGCCCCATGACACCTGTCATCACAATTTGTTATGACCCTTGTCATCACAATACTCGATGAACCGTGTCATCACAGTGTTCCAGGGCACATGTCATCACAATGATCCATGACGACTTTCATCACAATGCTCCAATACACCTGTCATCACAATGCTCCATGGCCCCTGTTATCATATTGCTCCATGATCACTTTCATCACAATGATCCATGACCAATGTCATCACCATTCCTAATGACGCCTGTCATCTCAATGCTCCATGGCACCTTCATCACAATGCTCCATGAACCCATTCATCACAATGTTCCCTGTCCTTTTCATCACAATGTTCCATGGGCCCTGTCATCACAATGCTCCATGCGCTTGTCATCAAAATGCTCCAGAACTCTTGTCATCATAATGCTCCATGCCAATGTCATCAAAATGCCCCATGACACTTGTCATCACAATGCTCCACGTCATTTGTCATCACAATGCTCCATGACCCTTGTCATAACAATGGTCCATGGCCTTGTCATCACAATGTTCCATGGCCTCTGACATCACTATGCTCTATGGTTTTTCTCATCACAATGCTCTTTGACCCCTGTCATCACAATGCTTGATGACCATTGTCATCACAATGCTCCAAGAACCCTGTCATCACAATGCTCCATGCCGTTGACATCACAATGCTCCATGGCCCTTGTAATTAGAATGCTCCATGCCCTTGTCATCACAATGCTCCAGAACACTTGTGATCATAATACGCCTTTCCTGTGTCATCCCATTGCTCAATGACCCTTGTCATCAAAATATTCCTTGTCCTTTGTCATCACAATGCTCCATGATACCTTTAATCAAAATTCTACATGACAACTGTCATCACAATGCAAGATGACCAATGTCATCACAAGGCCCCATGACACGTCTCATCACAATTCGCCTTGGCCCTTGACATCTCAATGCTGTATGAACCGTGTCATCACTAGGTTCCAGGACACTTGTCATCACAATGCTCCATGAACTCTGTTATCTCAATGTTCCATGGCCTTTGTATTCACAATGCTCCATTGTCCTGATAATCGCATTGCTCCATGAACACTTTCATCACAATGCTCCTTGACCACTGTCACCCTAATTCCCCATGACGTCTCGCCTCACTTTCTTCCAAGGCCACTCTCATCAAAATGCTCCATGATCTGTGTCAGCACAATATTGCATGACACTTGTCATCACAATGCTCCATGATGCCTGTCATCACAATGCTCCATGAATTTGTTATCACAATGCTCCAGGACCAGTTTCATCACAATACTCCATCCCCCTTTTCATCACAGTGCACAATGAAACCTTTCATTACAATGCTCCATGACACTTGTCATCACAATGCTCAACGGCCTTTATCGTCACAATGCTCCCAGGCACTTTTCATCACGATGTTCCATGAAAACTTACATCACTTTGCTCCACGACCATTGTCATCACAATAGTCCATACCCTTGTCAACACAATGCTGCATAATCCCTGTCATCACAATTCTCCTTGACTGCTGTCATCACGATAATCCAGGACAATTTTCAGAACAATGGTTCATTCCCCCAGTCATCTCAGTGCTCCATGATACCTTTCATCACAATTCCTAGATGATCAATGTCATCACAAGGCCCCATGACACCTGTCATCACAATTTGCTATGACCCTTGTCATCACAATACTCGATGAACCGTGTCATCACAGTGTTCCAGGGCACATGTCATCACAATGATCCATGACGACTTTCATCACAATGCTCCAATACACCTGTCATCACAATGCTCCATGGCCCCTGTTATCATATTGCTCCATGATCACTTTCATCACAATGATCCATGACCAATGTCATCACCATTCCTAATGACGCCTGTCATCTCAATGCTCCATGGCACCTTCATCACAATGCTCCATGAACCCATTCATCACAATGTTCCCTGTCCTTTTCATCACAATGTTCCATGGGCCCTGTCATCACAATGCTCCATGCGCTTGTCATCAAAATGCTCCAGAACTCTTGTCATCATAATGCTCCATGCCAATGTCATCAAAATGCCCCATGACACTTGTCATCACAATGCTCCACGTCATTTTTCATCACAATGCTCCATGACCCTTGTCATAACAATGGTCCATGGCCTTGTCATCACAATGTTCCATGGCCTCTGACATCACTATGCTCTATGGTTTTTCTCATCACAATGCTCTTTGACCCCTGTCATCACAATGCTTGATGACCATTGTCATCACAATGCTCCAAGAACCCTGTCATCACAATGCTCCATGCCGTTGACATCACAATGCTCCATGGCCCTTGTAATTAGAATGCTCCATGCCCTTGTCATCACAATGCTCCAGAACACTTGTGATCATAATACGCCTTTCCTGTGTCATCCCATTGCTCAATGACCCTTGTCATCAAAATATTCCTTGTCCTTTGTCATCACAGTGCTCCATGATACCTTTAATCAAAATTCTACATGACAACTGTCATCACAATGCAAGATGACCAATGTCATCACAAGGCCCCATGACACGTGTCATCACAATTCGCCTTGGCCCTTGACATCTCAATGCTGTATGAACCGTGTCATCACTAGGTTCCAGGACACTTGTCATCACAATGCTCCATGAACTCTGTTATCTCAATGTTCCATGGCCTTTGTATTCACAATGCTCCATTGTCCTGATAATCGCATTGCTCCATGAACACTTTCATCACAATGCTCCTTGACCACTCTCACCCTAATTCCCCATGACGTCTCGCCTCACTGTCTTCCAAGGCCACTCTCATCAAAATGCTCCATGATCTGTGTCAGCACAATATTGCATGACACTTGTCATCACAATGCTCCATGATGCCTGTCATCACAATGCTCCATGAATTTGTTATCACAATGCTCCAGGACCAGTTTCATCACAATACTCCATCCCCCTTTTCATCACAGTGCACAATGAAACCTTTCATTACAATGCTCCATGACACTTGTCATCACAATGGTCAATGGCCTTTATCGTCACAATGCTCCCAGGCACTTTTCATCACGATGTTCCATGAAAACTTACATCACTTTGCTCCACGACCATTGTCATCACAATAGTCCATACCCTTGTCAACACAATGCTGCATAATCCCTGTCATCACAATTCTCCTTGACTGCTGTCATCACGATAATCCAGGACAATTTTCAGAACAATGATTCATTCCCCCAGTCATCTCAGTGCTCCATGATACCTTTCATCACAATTCCTAGATGATAAATGTCATCACAAGGCCCCATGACACCTGTCATCACAATTTGCTATGACCCTTGTCATCACAATACTCGATGAACCGTGTCATCACAGTGTTCCAGGGCACATGTCATCACAATGATCCATGACGACTTTCATCACAATGCTCCAATACACCTGTCATCACAATGCTCCATGGCCCCTGTTATCATATTGCTCCATGATCACTTTCATCACAATGATCCATGACCAATGTCATCACCATTCCTAATGACGCCTGTCATCTCAATGCTCCATGGCACCTTCATCACAATGCTCCATGAACCCATTCATCACAATGTTCCCTGTCCTTTTCATCACAATGTTCCATGGGCCCTGTCATCACAATGCTCCATGCGCTTGTCATCAAAATGCTCCAGAACTCTTGTCATCATAATGCTCCATGCCAATGTCATCAAAATGCCCCATGACACTTGTCATCACAATGCTCCACGTCATTTGTCATCACAATGCTCCATGACCCTTGTCATAACAATGGTCCATGGCCTTGTCATCACAATGTTCCATGGCCTCTGACATCACTATGCTCTATGGTTTTTCTCATCACAATGCTCTTTGACCCCTGTCATCACAATGCTTGATGACCATTGTCATCACAATGCTCCAAGAACCCTGTCATCACAATGCTCCATGCCATTGACATCACAATGCTCCATGGCCCTTGTAATTAGAATGCTCCATGCCCTTGTCATCACAATGCTCCAGAACACTTGTGATCATAATACGCCTTTCCTGTGTCATCCCATTGCTCAATGACCCTTGTCATCAAAATATTCCTTGTCCTTTGTCATCACAGTGCTACATGATACCTTTAATCAAAATTCTACATGACAACTGTCATCACAATGCAAGATGACCAATGTCATCACAAGGCCCCATGACACGTGTCATCACAATTCGCCTTGGCACTTGACATCTCAATGCTGTATGAACCGTGTCATCACTAGGTTCCAGGACACTTGTCATCACAATGCTCCATGAACTCTGTTATCTCAATGTTCCATGGCCTTTGTATTCACAATGCTCCATTGTCCTGATAATCGCATTGCTCCATGAACACTTTCATCACAATGCTCCTTGACCACTGTCACCCTAATTCCCCATGACGTCTCGCCTCACTGTCTTCCAAGGCCACTCTCATCAAAATGCTCCATGATCTGTGTCAGCACAATATTGCATGACACTTGTCATCACAATGCTCCATGATGCCTGTCATCACAATGCTCCATGAATTTGTTATCACAATGCTCCAGGACCAGTTTCATCACAATACTCCATCCCCCTTTTCATCACAGTGCACAATGAAACCTTTCATTACAATGCTCCATGACACTTGTCATCACAATGCTCAATGGCCTTTATCGTCACAATGCTCCCAGGCACTTTTCATCACGATGTTCCATGAAAACTTACATCACTTTGCTCCACGACCATTGTCATCACAATAGTCCATACCCTTGTCAACACAATGCTGCATAATCCCTGTCATCACAATTCTCCTTGACTGCTGTCATCACGATAATCCAGGACAATTTTCAGAAAAATGGTTCATTCCCCCAGTCATCTCAGTGCTCCATGATACCTTTCATCACAATTCCTAGATGATCAATGTCATCACAAGGCCCCATGACACCTGTCATCACAATTTGCCATGACCCTTGTCATCACAATACTCGATGAACCGTGTCATCACAGTGTTCCAGGGCACATGTCATCAAAATGATCCATGACGACTTTCATCACAATGCTCCAATACACCACTCATCACAATGCTCCATGGCCCCTGTTATCGTATTGCTCCATGATCACTTTCATCACAATGCTCCATGACCACTGTCATCACCATTCCTCATGACGCCTGTCATCTCAATGCTCCATGGCCTCTTTCATCACAATGCCCCATGACACGTGTCATCACGATTCTCCTTGGCCCTTGTCATCTCAATGCTGTATGAACCGTGTCATCACTAGGTTCCAGGACACTTGTCATCACAGTGATCCATGACCACTTTCATCACAATGCTCCATGAACTCTGTTATCTCAATGCTCCATGGCCTTTGTATTCTCAATGCTCCATTGTCCCGATAATAGCGTTGCTCCATGAACACTTTCATCACAATGCTCCTTGACCACTGTCACCATAATGCCCCATGACGTTTCTCATCACTGTGCTCCAAGGCCACTCTTATCAAATGGCTCCATGATCTGTGTCAGCACCATATTGCATGACACTTTTCATCACAATGCTCCATGATCCCTGTAATCACAATGATCGCTGCCAATGTCATCACAATGCTCCAGGTCTGTTGTCATCAGCATGCTTCATGCCCATGTCATCACAATGCTCCATGAATCTTGTCTTCACAATTCTCCATGGCCCATGTCATCACAGTGCTCCATGACCCCTGTCATCGCAATGCTCTATGGCCTTTGTCATCACAATGCTCCATGACCCATGTCATCACAATGCCCCGTGGTGTTTGTCATCACAATGCTCCATGACCCCTCTCAACACAACGCCTGATGACCCCTGTCATCAAAATGCTAAATGGCACTTGTCATCACAATGCTCTATGAGGCCTGTCATCACTATTCTCCATGTCACTTGTTATCACAATGCTCCATGGCCCCTGTAATTACAGTTCTCCTTGACCCTTTTCATCACAATGCCCAATGCCACCTCTCATCACAATGCTCCATGACATTTGTCATCACAAAGCTCGATGGCCCTTGTCATCACATTTTTCCTTGGTGCTTTTCATCGCAATGCTGCATGGCAACTTTCATCAAAATACTCCAAGATTTGTTTCATCACAATGCTCCATGGCACTTGTCATTACAAATCCACATGATCCCTTTCATCACAATTCTCCATGGCAACTTACATAAAAATGCTCCATGACCCTGTCATCACAATGGCCAAAGATACCTGTTTTTACAAGGATCCAGGACCCTTGTCATCACAAGGCTCCATGTCCCTTCTATTCACAATGCTCCATGGCTCTCGTCATCACAATTCTCCATAGTGCTTTTCATCCCAATGCTCCATGACCGCTTTCAGCACAAGGCCCCATGACCCCTGTCATCACGATGCTCCATGGCCCTTGTCATCACAATGCTCCATGAAACATTTCTTCACAATGCTCCAGTACGCCTTTCATCCAAATTCCCCAAGGCCACTGTCAGCTCAATTCTCCATGACACCTGTCATCATAATGGTCCATGACCCGTTTCATCTCAATGCTCCATGACACCTGTCATCACAATGCTTCATGGCCTTTGTCATCACAATGCTCCATGGCCCCAGTAAACACAGTGCTCCCTGACCCGTTTCATCTCAATGCTCCATGACCTCACTCATCACAAAGCCCCATGACCCCTTTAATCACAATGTTCCATGGCCCTTGTCATCACAGTGCTCCAAGCCTGTGTCATCACACTGCTCCATGACCCCTGTAAACACAAGGCTCCATGCCCTTGTCATCACAAGGCTCCAGAATTCTTGTCATCACAATGTTTCATGGATTTTGTTATCACAATGCTCCAGGACAAGTTTCCTCACAATATTCCATCCTCCTTGTCATCACAGTGTACAATGTAACCTTTTATTACAATGCTCCATGACACTTGTCATCACAATGCTCGATGACCCTTGTCATCACAATGTTCCATGGAGCTTTTCATCGCAATGCTCCATGAATACTTTCATCAAGATACTCCAAGATTTGTTTCATCACAATGCTCCATGTCCGTTTCATCACAATGCTCCATGACACTTGTCATCACAATGCTCCATGGCCCCTCTCATTACTGTGCTCGATAATAACTTTAATCACATTTCTAGATGACCACTGCCATCACAATGCCCCATGATATTGTCATCACAATTCGCCATGACCATTGTCATCACAATGCTCCATGAACCATGTCATCACAGGGTCCCAGGACACTTGTCATCACAATGATCCATGACCACTTTCATCACAATGCTCCATGACCACTGTCATCTCAATGCCTCATGACGCCTATCATCACAATTCTCCAAGGCCCCTCTCATCACAATGCTCCATGACACTTTTCATTATATTGCTCCATAACACCTGTCATCACAGAGTTCCCTGCCCATGTCATTACAATGCTCCATGTCCCGTATAATCACAATGATCCATGCCTTTATCCTCACAATTCTCCAGAATTCTTGTCATCACAGTGTTCCATGACCGTGGCATCCCAATGCTCCATGGCCCTTGTCATCACAATGCTCCAGAATTCTTGTGATCACAATGTTCCATGACCATGTCATCACAATGCTACATGACCCAGGTCATCACACTTCTTCCTGACCTTTGTCATCACAATCTTCTATGTCGCTTTTCATCACAATTCTCAATGACCACTTTAATCACTATGCTCGCTGACCTTTTTCATCACATTTCTCTATTGTCATTACAATTCCCCATGGCCCCTTTCTTCACAATGCTCCATGATGCCTGTCATCACAATGCTCCATGGAGTTTTTTATCACAATGCCCCAGGACCAGTTTCATCACAATACTCCATCCCCCTTGTCATCACAGTGCACAATGAAACCTTTCATTACAATGCTCCATGACACTTGTCATCACAATGCTCCATGGCCTTTATCGTCACAATGCTCCCAGGCACTTTTCATCACGATGTTCCATGAAAACTTTCATCACATTGCTCCACGACCATTGTCATCACAATAGTCCTTACCCTTGTCAACACAATGCTGCATAATACCTGTCATCACAATTCTCCTTGACTGCTGTCATCACGATAATCCAGAACAATTTTCATAACAATGATTCATGCCCCCAGTCATCTCAGTGCTCCATGATAACTTTCATCACAATTCCTAGATGATCAATGTCATCACAATGCCCCGTGACACCTGTCATCACAATTCGCTATGACCCTTGTCATCACAATACTCGATGAACCGTGTCATCACAGTGTTCCAGGACACATGTCATCACAATGACCCATGAATAATTTCATCACAATCCTCCAATAAACCTGTCATCACAATGCTCCATGGCACCTGTTATCATATTGCTCCATGAAGTCTTTCATTACAATGCTCCGTGACCACTGTCATCACCAAGCCTCATGACGCCTGTCATCTCAATGCTCCATGGTCCCTTCATCACAATGCTCCATTAACACAGTCATCACAATGTTCCCTGTCCTTTTCATCACAATGTTCCATGGGCCCTGTCATCACAATGCTCCATGTGCTTGTCATCAAAATGCTCCAGAACTCTTGTCATCATAATGCTCCATGTCAATGTCATCACAATGCCCCATGACACTTTTCATCACAATCCTCCACGTCATTTGTCATCACAATGTTCCATGGCCCCTGTCATCACAGTGCTCCATGATACCATCCATCACAATTCTAGAGGACCAATGTCATCACAATGCCCCATGACAGATGCCATCACAATTTGCCATGGTCCCTGTCATCAAAATGCTCCATGAACCTTTCCATCACAAGGTTCCAGGACACTTGTCATCACAATGATCCATGATCACTTTCATCAAAAGTCTCCATGAAACCTGTCATCTCAATGCTCCATAGGCATTGTATTCACAATGCTCCATGGCCCCTATAATCACAGAGCTCCATGACCCCTTTCATCACAATGCTCCAAGACCGCTGTCATCACAATGCCCCAGGACCCCTGCCATCACAAATCTCCAAGGCCTCTCTTACCAAAAAGCTCCATGATCCCTGTCAGTACAATGTTCCATGACACTTTTCACCACAATGCTCCATGACCCATGTCATCAAAAAGTTCTCTGCCATTATCATCACAATGCTCCTTGTCACCTTTCATCACAATGCTCCATGCTCTTTCATCACAATGCTCCAGAATTCTTGTCATCGCAATGTTCCTTGACCGTGTCAACACAATGATCCATGACTCCTTTCCTCACAGTGCTCCAGTACCCCTTTCATCACAATGCTCCATGCCATTGTCAGCACAATGCTCCTTGGAGACTGTCATCAAAATGCTCCATCCCCTTTTCATCACAATACTCCAGATATAATATCCTTACAATGCTCCATGCCCGTGTCAACACAATGCTCCATGACCCCTGTCATCAAAATGCTTTATGAACCTTGTTATTAGAATGTTCCATGACCCCTGTCATCAAAATGATCCATGACCGTTGTCATCACAATGCTGCATGATACCTTTCATCCAAATTCTTTGTGACCGCTGTCATCACAATGCTCCAGGACAATTTTCATCACAATGCTCCATGCCCCCGTCATTACAGTGCCCCATAACCCCTGTAATCACAATGCTCCATGACCCTGTCAACACAATGCTACACGACCCCTGTCATCACATTTTTCCCTGGCCTATGTATTCACAATGCTCCATGGACCCTGTAATCACACTGCTCCATGTTCCCATTCAACACAATGCTCCATGACCCCTGTCATCACAACGTTCCATGAAAGTTGTCATCAAAATGTTCCATGACACTGGTCACCACAAGGTTCCCTGCCCTTGTAATCACAATGCTCCGTGACCTTTGTCAACACAATGACTGATGACCACTGTCATCAAAATGCTAAATAGCACTTGTCATCACAATGCTGTATGACACCTGTCATCACTATTCTCCATGTCACTTGTTATCGCAATGTTCCATGGCCCCTATAATCACAGTGCTCCATGACCCGTTTCACATAAATGCTCCATGACCTCACTCATCACAATGCCCCATGACCCCTGTAATCACAATGCTCCATGGCCCTTGTCATCACAGTTCTCCAAGCCTTTGTCATCACACAGCTCCATGGCCCCTGTAATCACAATGCTCCATGCTCTTGTCATCACAAGTCTCCAGAACACTTGTCATTATAATGCTCCATGTCCGTTTCATCGCCATGCTCCATATCCTTGTCATCACAATGCTCCAGGTGTGTTGTAATCACCATGATTCATGCCCGTGTCATCACAATGCTCCATGAATCTTGTCTTCACAATGCTTCATGGCCCATGTCATCACAATGCTCCATGACCACTGTCATCACAATTCTCCATTACACTTGTCATGACAAAGCTCCATGACCCCTGTCATCACATTGATCCATGACTCCTTTCCTCACAGTGCTCCAGTACCCTTTTCATCACAATGCTCCATTCCATTGTCAGCACAATGCTCCTTGGATCCTGTCATCAAAATGCTCCATCCGCTTTTCATCACAATCATCCAGATATCCTATCATTACAATGCTCCATGCCTTTGTCAACACAATGCTCCATGACCCATGTCATCAAAATGCTTTATGAATCTTTTTATCAGAATATTCCATGAAGCCTGTCATCAAAATGATCCATGAGAGTTGTCATCACAATGCTGCATGATACCATTCATCCCAACTCTCTGTGACCGCTGTCATCACAATGCTCCATGACACTTGTCATCACAATGCTTGATGCTCCCTGTCATCACAGTGTCCCTTAACACCTGTAATCACAATGCTCCATGACCCTGTCATCACAATGCTACATGACCCCTGTCATCTCATTGTTCCATGGCCTATGTATTCACAATGCTTCATGGACCCTGTAATCACACTGCTCCATATTCCCTTTCAACACAATGCTCCATGACCCCTGTCATCACAACGTTCCACGAAAGTTGTCATCAAAAGGCTCCATGACCCTGGTCACCACAGGGTTCCCTGCTCTTGTCATCACAATGCTCCATGACCCTTGTAATCCCAATGGTACATGGCCTTGTCACCACAATGCTCCATAGCCTCTGTCATCACCATGCTCCATGGTCTTTCTCATCACAATGCTCAATGACTGCTGTCATCACTATGCTTGATGACCATTATCATCAAAATGCTCCAAGGCCCCTGTCATCTCAATGCCTCATGGTCTTTGTAATCACAATGCTCAATGACCCCTGTCATCACAATGCTCCATGCCTTTGTCATCACAATGCTCCATGATCCCAGTAATCACAATGATCCCTGCCAATATCATCACAATGTTCCATGTCTCCTGTAATCACAATGCTCCATGCCCTTGTCATCACAATGCTCCATGTCTGCTGTCATCACCATGCTTCATGCCCGTGTCATCACAATGCTCTATGGCCTTTGTATTCACAATGCTCCATGGCTCCTGTAATCACAGTGCTCCATAACACCTTTCATCATAATGCTCCATGACCACTGTCATCTCAATACCCCAGGACGCCTGTCATCAAAATTCTCCAAGGCACCTCTCATCACAATGTTCCATGACACTTGTCATCACATTGCTCCATAACACCTGTCATCACAGTGTTCCCTGCCCATGTCATCAAAATGCTCCATGTCCCCTATATTCACAATGCTCCATGCTTTTTTCCACACAATGCTCCAGAATTCTTTTCAACACAATGTTCCATAACCGTGGCATCACAATGCTACATGACCCTGCTCATCACAATGTTCCATGACCTTTGTCATCACAATGCTCTATGTCGCTTTTCATCACAATTCTCAATGACCACTTTAATCACTATGCTCGCTGACAATTTTTATTACATTTCTCTATTGTCATTACAATTCCCCATGGCCCCTTTCTTCAAAATGCTCCATGATGCCTGTCATCACAATGCTCCATGGCTTTTGTTATCACAAAGTTCCAGGACCAGTTTCATCACAATACTCCATCCCCCTTATCATTACAGTGCACAATGAAACCTTTCTTTACAATGCTCCATGACACTTGTCATCACAATGCTCCATGGCCTTTATCGTCACAATGCTCCCAGGCACTTTTCTTCACGATGTTCCATGAAAACTTTCATCACATTGCTCCACGACCATTGTCATCACAATAGTCCAAAACCATGTCAACACAATGCTGCATAATCCCTGTCATCACAATTCTCCATGATTGCTGTCATCACAATTCTCCATGACTGCTGTCATCACAATAATCCAGGACAACTTTCATAACAATGTTTCATGCACCCAGTCATCACAGTGCTCCATGATACCTTTCATCACAATTCCTAGATGATCAATGTCATCACAATGCCCCATGACACCTGTCATCACAATTCGCTATGACCCTTGTCATCACAATACTCGATGAACTGTGTCATCACAGTGTTCCAGGGCACATGTCATCACAATGATCCATGACGACTTTCATCACAATGCTCCAATACAACTGTCATCACAATGCTCCATGGCCCTTTTTATCATATTGCTCCATGATCACTTTCATCACAATGCTCCATGACCACTGTCATCACCATGCCTCAGGACGCCTGTCATCTCAATGCTCCATGGCCCATTTCATCACAATGCTCCATGAACCCAGTCATCACAATGTTCCCTGCCCTTTTCATCACAATGCTCCATGGGCCCTGTCATCACAGTGTTCCCTGCCCTTGTCATCAAAATGTTCCAGAACACTTGTCATCATAATTTTCCATACCAATGTCATCAAAATGCCCCATGACACTTGTCATCACATTGTTCCAAGATGGCTGTAATCACAATGCCCCATGATGCCTGCCATCACAAATCTCCTAGGCCTCTCTTACCAGAAAGCTCCATGATCCCTGTCAGCGAAATGTTCCATGACACTTTTCATCACAATGCTCCATGACCCCTGTCATCACAAAGTTCTCTGCCCATATCATCACAATGCTCCTTGTCACCTTTAATCACAATGCTCCATGCCCTTTCATCACAATGCTCCTGAAATCTTGTCATCGCAATGTTCCTTGACCGTGTCATCACAATGCTCCATGACCCTTGTCATCACAAAGGTCCATGACCCCTGTCATCACAATGATCCATGACTCCTTTCCTCACAGTGCTCCAGTACCGTTTTCATCACAGTGCTCCATGCCATTGTCGGCACAATGCTCCTTGGACCCTGTCGTCAAAATGCTCCATCCGCTTTTCATCACAATGCTCCAGACATCCTATCACTACAATGCTCCATGCCCGTATCAACACAATGCTCCTTGACCCCTGTCATCAAAATGCTTTATGAACCTTGTTATCAGAATGTTCCATGACCCCTGTCATCAATATGGTCCATGACCGTTGTCATCACAATGCTGCATGATACCTTTCATCCCAATTCTCTGTGACCGCTGTCATCACAATGCTCCAGGACAATTTTCATCACAATACTCCATGCCCCCTGTCATCACAGTGCCCCATAACCCCTGTAATCACAATGCTCCATGACCCTGTCATCACAATTCTACATGACCCCTGTCATCACATTGTTCCATGGCCTATGTATTCACAATGTTCCATGGACCCTGTAATCACACTGCTCCATGTTCCCTTTCAACACAATGCTCCATGACCCCTGTCATCAAAACGTTCCATGAAAGTTGTCATCAAAATTCTCCATGACCCCGGTCACCACAATGTTCCCTGCCCTTGTCATCACAATGCTCCATGACCGATATAATCACAATGGTACATGGCCTTGTCATCACAATGTTCCATGGCCTCTGTTATCACCATGCTCCATGGTCTTTCTCATGACAATGCTCTATGACCCCTCTCATCACAATGCTTGATGACCCTTTTCATCACAATGCTCCAAGGCCCCTGTCAACACAATGCCTCACGGTCTTTGTAATCACAATGCTCAATGACCCCTGTCCTCACAATACTCCAAACTCGTGTCATCCCATTGCTCAATGACACTTGTCATCAAAATCTTCCTTGGCCTTTGTCATCACAGTGCTCCATGATACCTTTAATCAAAATTCTACATGACCACTGTCATCACAATGCAAGATGACCAATGTCATCACAATGCCCCATGACACGTGTCATCACAATTCTCGTTGGCCCTTGTAATCTCAATGCTGTATGAACCGTGTCATCACAAGGTTCCAGGATACTTGTCTTCACAGTGATCCATGACCACTTTCATCACAATGCTCCATGAACTCTGTTATCTCAATGCTCCATGGCCTTTGTATTCACAATGCGCTATTGTCCCGATAATAGCGTTGCTCCATGAACACTTTCATCACAATTCTCCTTGACCATTGTCACCATAATGCCCCATGACGTCTCTCATCACTGTGCTCCAAGGCCACTCTCATCAAAATGCTCCATGATCTGTGTCAGCACAATATTGCATGACACTTGTCATCACAATGCTCCATGTCTCCTGTAATCACAATGCTCCATGCCCTTGTCATCAGAATGCTCCAGGTCTGTTGTAATCACCATGCTTTATGCCCATGTCATCACAATGCTACATGAATCTTGTCTTCACAATGCTCCATGGCCCAGGTCATCACAGTGCTCCATGACCCCTGTCATTACAATGCTCTATAGCCTTTGTCATCACAATACTCTGTGACCCCTGTCAACACAATGCCTGATGACCCCTGTCATCAAAATGCTAAATGTCATTTGTCATCACAATGCTCTATGACGCCTGTCATCACTATTCTGCATGTCACTTGTTATCACAATGCTCCATGGCCCCTCTAATCACAGTACTCCATGACCCCTTTTGTCACATTGCCCAATGCCACCTCTCATCACAATTCTCCATGGCATTTGTCATCACGATGCTCCATGACACCTGTCATCACAATGCTCCATGACACTTGTCATAACAATGCGCGATGGCCCTTGTCATCACAATGTTACTTGGTGCTTTTCATCGCAATGCTCCATGACAACATTCATCAAAATACTCCAAGATTTGTTTCATCACAATGCTCCATGGCCCTTGTCATTACAAATCCACATGATCCCTTTCATCACAGCTCTCCATGGCAAAGTACATTAAAATATTCCATGCCCCTGTCATCACAATGCTCAATGATACCTGTTTTTACAATGATCCATGACCCTTGTCATCACAAGGCTCCATGTCCCTTGTATTCACAATGCTCCATGGCCCTTGTCATCGCAATGCTCCATGACCGCTTTCAGCACAATGCCCCTTGACCCCTGTCATCACAATGCTCCATGGCCCCTGATATCATATGGCTCCATGATCACTTTCATCACAATGCTCCATGACCACTGTCATCACCATGCCTCATGACGCCTGTTATCTCAATGCTCCATAGCCCCTTTCATCACAATGCTCCATGAACCCAGTCATCACAATGTTCCCTCCCCTTTTCATCACAATGCTCCATGGGCACTTTCATCACAATGCTCCATGCCTTTGTCATTAAAACGCTCCAGAACACTTGTCATCATAATGCTCCATGCCAATGTCATCAAAATGCCCCATGACACTTGTCATCACAATGCTCCATGGCTTTTGTCATCACAATGTTCCATGGCCCCAGTCATCACAGTGCTCCATGATTCCTTTCATCACAATTCTAGATGACCACTGTCATCACAATGCCCCATGACAGATGTCATCACAATTCGCCATGGTCTTTGTCATCACAATGCTCCATGAACCGTATCATCACAAGGTTCCAGGACACTTGTCATCACAATGATCCATGATCACTTTCATCACAATGCTCCATGAAACCTGTCATCTCAATGCTCCATAGTCTTTGTATTCACAATGCTCCATGGCTCCTCTAATCACAGTGCTCCATGACCCCTTTCATCACAATGCTCCAAGACCGCTGTCATCACAATGACCCATGACGCCTGCCATCACAAATCGCCAAGGCCTCTCTTACCAAAAAGCTCCATGACCCCTGTCATCACAAAGTTCTCTGCCCATATCATCACAATGCTCCTTGTCACCTTTAATCACAATGCTCCATGCCCTTTCATCACAATGCTCCAGAATTCTTGTCATCGCAATGTTCCTTGACCGTGTCATCACAATGCTCCATGACCCTTGTCATCACAAAGCTCCATGACCCCTGTCATCACAATGATCCATGAATCCTTTCCTCACAGTGCTCCAGTACCGTTTTCATCACAGTGCTCCATGCCATTGTCAGCACAATGCTCCTTGGACCCTGTCATCAAAATGCTCCATCCCCTTTTCATCACAATGCTCCAGATATCCTATCACTACAATGCTCCATGCCCGTGTCAACACAATTCTCCATGACCCCAGTCATCATAATGCTTTTTGATCCTTGTTATCAGAATGTTCCATGACCCCTGTCATCAATATGATCCATGACCGTTGTCATCACAATGCTGCATGATACCTTTTATCCCAATTCTCTGTGACCGCTGTCATCACAATGCTCCAGGACAATTTTCATCACAATGCTCCATGCCCCCTGTCATCACAGTGCCCCATAACACCTGTAATCACAATGATCCATGCCAATATCACCACAATGTTCCATGTCTCCTGTAATCACAATGCTCCATGCGCTTGTCATCACAATGCTCCGGGTCTGTTGTCATCACCATACTTCATGCCCGTGTCATCACAATGCTCCATGACCATTGTCATCACAATGCTCTATGGCCTTTTTCATCACAATGCTCCATGACCTCTGTCAACACAATGCCTGATGATACCTGTCATCAAAATCCTAAGTGGCACTTGTAATCACAATGCTCTATGACGCCTGTCATCACTATTCTCCATGTCACTTCTCATCACAATGCTCCATGGCCCCTGTAATCACAGTACTCCATAACCCCTTTCATCACAATGCCCAATGCCACCTCTCATCACAATTCTCCATGGCATTTGTCATCACGATGCTCCATGACACTTGTCATCACAATGCTAGATGGCCCTTGTCATCACAATGTTCCTTGTTGCTTTTCATCGCAATGCTCCATGACAACTTTCATCAAAATACTCCAAGATTTGTTTCATCACAATGCTCCATGGCCCTTGTCATTACAAATTCACATGATCCTTTTCATCATAATTCTCCATGGCAACTTACATAAAAATGCTCCATGCCCCTGTCATCACAATGCCCAATGATACCTGTTTTTACAATGATCCATGACCCTTGTCATCACAAGGCTCCATGTCTCTTGTATTCACAATACTCCATGGCCCTTGTCATCACAATGTTCCTTGGTGCTTTTCATCGCAATGCTCCGTGACAACTTTCATCAAAATACTCCAAGATTTGTTTCATCACAATGCTCCATGGCCCTTGTCATTACAAATCCACATGATCCCTTTCATCACAATTCTCCATGGCAACTTACATAAAAATGCTCCATGCCCCTGTCATCACAATGCCCAATGATACCTGTTTTTACAATGATCCATGACCCTTGTCATCACAAGTCTCCATGTCCCTTGTATTCACAATCCTCCATGGCCCTTGTCATCACAATGCTCCATAGCGCTTTTAATCGCAATGCTCCATGACCGCTTTCAGCACATGCCCCATGAACCCTGTCCTCACGATGCTCCATGGTCCTTGTCAGCACAATGCTCCATGAAACATTTCCTCACAATGCTCCAGTACGCCTTTCATCCAAATTCCCCATGGCCACTGTCATCACAATTCTCCTTGACCCCTGTCATCATAATGGTCCATGACCCGTTTCATCTCAATGCTCCATGACACCTGTCATCACAATGCTCCTTGGCCTTTGTCATCACAATGCGCCATGGACCCTGTAATCACAGTGCTCCATGACCCGTTTCATCTCAATGTTCCATGACCTCACTCATCACAATGCCCCATGACCCCTGTAATCACAATGAACTTTGGCCCTTGTCATCACAGTGCTCCAAGCCTTTTTCATCACCCTGCTCCATGGCACCTGTAATCAGAATGCTCCATGTCCTTGTCATCACAAGGCTCCAGAATTCTTGTCATTAAAATGCTCCATGTCCGTTTCATCACCTTGCTCCATGACATATGTCATCACAATGTTCCATGGACCCTCTCACTACTGTGCTCCATAATAACTTTAATCACATTTCTAGATGACCACTGCCTTCACAATGCCCCATGACATTGTCACCACAATTCGCCATGACCATTGTCATCACAATGCTCCATGAACCATGTCATCACAGGGTCCCAGGACACTTGTCATCACCATGATCCATTACCACTTTCATCACAATGCCCCATGAACACTGTCATCTCAATGCTCCATGGCCTTTGTATTCACAATTCTCCATGGCCCCTGTAATCACAGTGCTCCATAACACCCTTCATCATAATGCTCCATGACCACTGCCATCTCAATGCCAGATGACGTCTGTCATCACAATTCCCCAAGGCCCCTCTCATCACAATGCTCCATGGCACTTGTCATCACATTGCTCCATAACACCTGTCATCACAGTGTTCCCTGCCCATGTCATCACAATGCTCCATGTCCCCTATAATCACAATGCTCCATGCCTTTTTCCTCACAATGCTCCAGAATTCTTGTCATCACAATGCTCCATGCCCTTGTCATCAAAATGCTCCAGAACTCTTGTCATCATAATGCTCCATGCCAATGTCATCAAAATGCCCCATGACACTTGTCATCACAATGCTCCATGGCCTTTTTCCTCACAATATTCCATGGCCCCTGTAATCACAGTGCTTCATGATACATTTCACCACAATTCTAGATGAACACTGTCATCACAATGCCCCATGACAGATGTCATCACAATTTGCCAGGGTCCTTGTCATCACAATGCTCCATGAACCGTGTCATCACAAGGTTCCAGGATACTTGTCATCACAATGATCCATGATCATTTTCATCACAATGCTACATGAACCCTGTCATCTCAAAGTTCCATAGCCTTTGTATTCACAATGCTCCATGGCCCCTGTAATCAAAGTGCTCCATGACCACTTTCATCACAATGCTCCAAGACCGCTGTCATCACAATACCCCATGACGCCTGCCATCAAAAATCTACAAGTCCTCTCTTAACAAAAAGCTCCATGATCCCTGTCAGCACAATTTTCCATGACACTTTTCATCACAATGCTCCATGACCCGTGTCATCACAAAGTTCTCTGCCCATATCATCACAATGCTCCTTGTCACCTTTAATCACAATGCTCCATGAACTTTCATCACAATGCTCCAGAATTATTGTCATCGCAATGTTCCTTGACCGTGTCATCACAATGCTCCATTACCTTTGTCATCAAAAAGCTCGATGACCCCTGTCATCACAATGATCCATGACTCCTTTCCTCACATTGCTCCAGTACCTTTTTCATCACAATGGTTTATGCCATTGTCAGCACAATGCTCCTTGGACCCTGTCATCAAAATGCTCCATCCCATTTTCATCACAATGCTCCAGATAGCCTATCATTACAATGCTCCATGCCCGTGTCATCACAATGCTACATGACCCCTGTCATCACATTGTTCCATGGCCTATGTATTCACAATGCTCCATGGACCCTGTAATCACACTGCTCCATGTTCCCTTTCAACACAATGCTCCATGACCCCTGTCATCACAACGTTCCACGAAAGTTGTCATCAAAAGGCTCCATGACCCTGGTCACCACAAGGTTCCCTGCTCTTGTCATCACAATGCTCCATGACCCTTGTAATCCCAATGGTACATGGCCTTGTCACCACAATGCTCCATAGCCTCTGTCATCACCATGCTCCATGGTCTTTCTCATCACAATGCTCAATGACTGCTGTCATCACTATGCTTGATGACCATTATCATCAAAATGCTCCAAGGCCCCTGTCATCTCAATGCCTCATGGTCTTTGTAATCACAATGCTCAATGACCCCTGTCATCACAATGCTCCATGCCTTTGTCATCACAATGCTCCATGATCCCTGTAATCACAATGATCCCTGCCAATATCATCACAATGTTCCATGTCTCCTGTAATCACAATGCTCCATGCCCTTGTCATCACAATGCTCCAGGTCTGTTGTCATCACCATGCTTCATGCCCGTGTCATCACAATGCTCCATGACCATTGTCATCACAATGCTCTATGGCCTTTTTCATCACAATGCTCCATGACCTCTGTCAACACAATGCCTGATGACCCCTGTCATCAAAATCCTTAATGGCACTTGTAATCACAATGCTCTATGACGCCTGTCATCACTATTCTCCATGTCACTTCTCATCACAATGCTCCATGGCCCCTGTAATCACAGTACTCCATAACCCCTTTCATCACAATGCCCAATGCCACCTCTCATCACAATTCTCCATGGCATTTGTCATCACGATGCTCCATGACACTTGTCATCACAATGCTCGATGGCCCTTGTCATTACAATGTTCCTTGGTGCTTTTCATCGCAATGCTCCGTGACAACTTTCATCAAAATACTCCAAGATTTGTTTCATCACAATGCTCCATGGCCCTTGTCATTACAAATCCACATGATCCGTTTCATCACAATTCTCCATGGCAACTTACATAAAAGTGTTCCATGCCCCTGTCATCACAATGCCGAATGATACCTGTTTTTACAATGATCCATGACCCTTGTCATCACAAGGCTCCATGTCCCTTGTATTCACAATACTCCATGGCCCTTGTCATCACAATGCTCCATAGTGCTTTTCATCGCAATGCTCCCTGACCGCTTTCAGCACAATGCCCCATGACCCCTGTCATCATGATGGTCCATGGCCCTTCTCATCACAATGCTCCATGAAACATTTCCTCACAATGCTCCAGTACGCCTTTCATCCAAATTCCCCATGGCCACTGTCATCACAATTCTCCTTGACCCCTGTCATCATAATGGTCCATGACCCATTTCATCTCAATGCTCCATGACACCTGTCATCACAATGCTCCTTGGCCTTTGTCATCACAATGCTCCATGGCCCCTGTAATCACAGTGCTCCATGACCCGTTTCATCTCAATGCTCCATGACCTCACTCATCACAATGCCCCATGACCCCTGTAATCACAATGTTCCTTGGCCCTTGTCATCACAGTGCTCCAAGCCTTTTTCATCACACTGCTCCATGGCACCTGTAATCAGAATGCTCCATGTCCTTGTCATCACAAGGCTCTAGAATTCTTGTCATTAAAATGCGCCATGTCCGTTTCATCACCTTGCTCCATGACACTTGTCATCACAATGCTCCATGGACCCTCTCATTACTGTTCTCCATAATAACTTTAATCACATTTCTAGATGACCACTGCCTTCACAATGCCCCATGACATTGTCACCACAATTCGCCATGACCATTGTCATCACAATGCTCCATGAACCATGTCATCACAGGGTCCCAGGACACTTGTCATCACAATGATCCATTACCACTTTCATCACAATGCCCCATGAACACTGTCATCTCAATGCTCCATGGCCTTTGTATTCACAATGCTCCATGGCCCCTGTAATCACAGTGCTCCATAACACCCTTCATCATAATGCTCCATGACCACTGCCATCTCAATGCCAGATGACGTCTGTCATCACAATTCCCCAAGGCCCCTCTCATCACAATGCTCCATGGCACTTGTCATCACATTCGTCCATAACAACTGTCATCACAGTGTTCCCTGCCCATGTCATCACAATGCTCCATGTCCCCTATAATCACAATGCTCCATGCCTTTTTCCTCACAATGCTCCAGAATTCTTGTCATCACAATGCTCCATGCCCTTGTCATCAAAATGCTCCAGAACTCTTGTCATCATAATGCTCCAGGCCAATGTCATCAAAATGCCCCATGACATTTGTCATCACAATGCTCCATGGCCTTTTTCCTCACAATATTCCATGGCCCCTGTCATCACAGTGCTTCATGATACATTTCACCACAATTCTAGATGAACACTGTCATCACAATGCCCCATGACAGATGTCATCACAATTCGCCAGCGTCCTTGTCATCACAATGCTCCATGAACCGTGTCATCACAAGGTTCCAGGATACTTGTCATCACAATGATCCATGATCATTTTCATCACAATGCTACATGAACCCTTTCATCTCAAAGTTCCATAGCCTTTGTATTCACAATGCTCCATGGCCCCTGTAATCAAAGTGCTCCATGACCACTTTCATCACAATGCTCCAAGATCGCTGTCATCACAATGCCCCATGACGCCTGCCATCAAAAATCTACAAGTCCTCTCTTAACAAAAAGCTCCATGATCCCTGTCAGCACAATGTTCCATGACACTTTTCATCACAATGCTCCATGACCCGTGTCATCACAAAGTTCTCTGCCCATATCATCATAATGCTCCTTGTCACTTTTAATCACAATGCTCCATGAACTTTCATCACAATGCTCCAGAATTATTGTCATCGCAATGTTTCTTGACCGTGTCATCACAATGCTCCATGACCCTTGTCATCAAAAAGCTCGATGACCCCTGTCATCACAATGATCCATGACTCCTTTCCTCACATTGCTCCAGTACCTTTTTCATCACAATGGTTTATGCCATTGTCAGCACAATGCTCCTTGGACCCTGTCATCAAAATGCTCCATCCCATTTTCATCACAATGCTCCAGATAGCCTATCATTACAATTCTCCATGCCCGTGTCATCACAATGCTCCATCCACCTGTAATCACAATGTTCCATGCCCTTGTCATCACAATGCTCCTGAACAATTGTAATCATGATACTCCATTGCCATGTCATCCCATTGCTCAATGACACTTGTCAGCAAAATGTTCCTTGGCCCTTGTCATCACAGTGTTCCAAGATACTTTTCATCAAAATTCTACATGACCACTGTCATCACAATGCAAGATGACCAATGTCATCACAATGCCCCATGACACGTGTCATCACAATTCGCCTTGGCCCTTGTCATCTCAATGCTGTATGAACCGGGTCATCACTAGGTTCCAGGACACGTGTCATCACAGTGATCCATGACCACTTTCATCACAATGCTCCATGAACTCTGTTATCTCAATGCTCCATGGCCTTTGTATTCTCAATGCTCCATTGTCCCGATCATCGCGTTGCTCCATGAACACTTTCATCACAATGCTCCTTGACCACAGCCACCATAATAACCCATGACGTTTCTCATCACTGTGCTCCAAGGCCACACTCATCCAAATGCTTCATGATCTGTGTCAGCACAATATTGCATGAAAACTGTCATCACAATGCTCCATGGTCCCTGTAATAACAATGATCCCTGCCAATGTCATCACAATTCTCCATCGTGCTTTTCATCGCAATGCTCCATGACCGCTTTCAGCACAAGGCCACATGACCACTGTCATCACGATGCTCCATGGCCCTTGTCATCACAATGCTCCATGAAACATTTCCTCACAATGCTCCAGTACGCCTTTCATCCAAATTCCCCATGGCCACTGTCATCACAATTCTCCATGACCCCTGTCATCATAATGGTCCATGACGCGTTTCATCTCAATGCTCCATGACACCTGTCATCACAATGCTTCATGGCCTTTGTCATCACAATGCTCCATGGCCCCAGTAAACACAGTGCTCCCTAACCCGTTTCATCTCAATGCTCCATGACCTCACTCATCACAATGCCCCTTGACCCCTCTAATCACAATGTTCCATGGCCCTTGTCATCACAGTGCTCCAAGCCTGTGTCATCACACTGCTCCATGGCGCCTGTAATCACAAGGCTCCATGCCCTTGTCATCACAAGGCTCCAGAATTCTTGTCATCACAATGTTCCATGGATTTTGTTATCACAATGCTCCAGGACAAGTTTCCTCACAATATTCCATCCCCCTTGTCATTCCAGTGCACAATGAAACCTTTCATTACAATGATCCATGACACTTGTCACCACAATTCGCCATGACCATTGTCATCACAATGCTCCATGAACCATGTCATCACAGGGTCCCAGGACACTTGTCATCACAATGATCCATTACCACTTTCATCACAATGCTCCATGACCATTGTCATCTCAATGCTCCATGGCCTTTGTATTCACAATGCTCATTGGCCCCTGTAATCACAGTGCTCCATAACACCTTTCATCATAACGCTCCATGACGACTGTCATCTCAATGCCCCATGAGGCCTGTCATCACAATTCTCCAAGGCACCTCTCATCACAATGCTCCATGACACTTGTCATCACATTGCTCCATAACACCTTTCATCACAGTGTTCCCTGCCCATGTCATCACAATGCTCCATGTCCCCTATAATCACAATGCTCCATGCCTTTTTCCTCACAATGCTCCAGAATTCTTGTCATCACAATGTTCCATGACCGTGGCATCACAATGCTCCATGGCCCTTGTCATCACAATGCTCCTGAATTCTTGTCATCACAATGTTCCATGACCGTGTCATCACAATGCTACATGACCCTGGTCATCACACTTCTTCCTGACCTTTGTCATCACAATGCTCTATGTCGCTTTTCATCACAATTCTCAATGACCACTTTAATCACTATGCTCACTGACCATTTTCATCACATTTCTCTATTGTCATTACATTTCCCCATGGCCCCTTTCGTCACAATGCTCCATGATGCCTGTCATCACAATGCTCCATGACACTTGTCATCACAATGCTCCATGGCTTTTGTTATCACAATGCTCCAGGACCAGTTTCATCACAATACTCCATCCCCCTTGTCATCACAGTGCACAATGAAACCTTTCATTACAATGCTCCATGACACTTGTCATCACAATGCTCCATGGCCTTTATCCTCACAATGCTCCCAGGCACTTTTCATCACGATGTTCCATGAAAACTTTCATCACATTGCTCCACGACCATTGTCATCACAATAGTCCATACCCTTGTCAACACAATGCTGCATAATCCCTTTCATCACAATTCTCCATGACTGCTGTCATCACAATAATCCAGGACAACTTTCATAACAATGCTTCATGCCCCCAGTCATCACAGTGCTCCATGATACCTTTCATCACAATTCCTAGATGATCAATGTCATCACAATGCCCCATGACACCTGTCATCACAATTCGCTATGACCCTTGTCATCACAATACTCGATGAACCGTGTCATCACAGTGTTCCAGGACACATGTCATCACAATGATCCAGGACTACTTTCATCACAATGCTCCAATACACCTGTCATCACAATGCTCCATGGCACCTGTTATCATATTGCTCCATGATCTCTTTCATCACAATGCTCCATGACCACTGTCATCACCATGCCTCATGACGCCTGTCATCTCAATGCTCCATGGCCCCTTTCATCACAATGCTCCATGAACCCAGTCATCACAATGTTCCCTGCCCTTTTCATCACAATGCTCCATGGGCCCTGTCATCAAAATGCTCCATGCCCTTGTCATCAAAATGCTCCAGAACTCTTGTCATCATAATGCTCCATGCCAATGTCATCAAAATGCCCCATGACACTTCTCACCACAATGTTCCATGGCCCCTGTCATCACAGTGCTCCATGATACTTTTTATCACAATTCTAGATGAGCACTGTCATCACAATGCCCCATGACAGATGTCATCACAATTCGCTATGTTCCTTGTCATCACAATGCTCCATGAACCGTGTCATCAAAAGGTTCCAGGACACTTGTCATCAGAATCATCCATGACCCCTTTCATCACAATGCCCAATGCCACTTCTCATCACAATTCTCCATGGTCTTTGTCATCACGTTGCTCCATGACACCTGTTACCACAATGCTCCATGACACTTGTCATCACAATGCTCGATGGCCCTTGTCATCACAATGTTCCTTGGTGATTTTCATCGCAATGCTCCATGACAACTTTCATCAAAATACTCCAAGATTTGTTTCATCACAATGCCCCATGACCCTTGTCATTACAAATCCACATGATCCGTTTCATCACAAATCTCCATGGCAAATTACATTAAAATGCTCCATGTCCCTGTCATCACAATGTCCAATGATACCTGTTTTTACAATGATCCATGATCCTTGTCATCACAAGGCTCCATGTCCCTTGTATTCACAATGCTCCATGGCCCTTGTCATCACAATGCTCCAATGCTTTTGTTATAACAATGCTCCAGGACCAGTTTCATCACAATACTCCATCCCCCTTGTCATCACAGTGCACAATGAAACCTCCCATTACAAACTCCATGACACTTGTCATCACAATGATCCATGGCCTTTATTGTCACAATGCTCCCAGGCCATTTTCTTCACGATGTTCCATGAAAACTTTCATCACATTGCTCCATGACCATTGTCATCACAATAGTCCATACCCTTGTCAACACAACGCTGCATAATCCCTGTCATCACAATTCTCCTTGACTGCTGCCATCTCGATAATCCAGGCCAATTTTCATAAAAATGATTCATGCCCCCAGTCATCTCAATGCTCCATGATACCTCTCATCACAATTCCTAGATGATCAATGTCATCACAATGCCCCATGACACCTGTCATCACAATTCGCGATGACCCTTGTCATCACAATACTCGATGAACCGTGTCATCACAGTGTTCCAGGACACATGTCATCACAATGATCCATGACTAATTTCATCACAATGCTCCAATAAACCTGTCATCACAATGCTCCATGGCCCCTGTTATCATATGGCTCCATGATGTCTTTCATCACAATGCTCCATGACCACTGTCATCACCATGCCTCATGACGCCTGTCATCTCAATGCTCCATGGTCCCTTCATCACAATGCTCCATTAACACAGTCATCACAATGTTCTCTATCCTTTTCATCACAATGTTCCATGGGCCCTGTCATCACAATGCTCCATGCGCTTGTCATCAAAATGCTCCAGAACACTTGTCATCATAATGCTCCATGCCAATGTCATCAAAATGCCCCATGACACTTGTCATCACAATGCTCCACGTCATTTGTCATCACAATGTTCCATGGCCCCTGTCATCACAGTGCTCCATGATACCATTCATCACAATTCTAGAGGACCACTGTCATCACAATGCCCCATGACAGATGTCATCACAATTTGCCATGGTCCCTGTCATCAAAATGCTCCATGAACCCTTTCATCACAAGGTTCCAGGACACTTGTCATCACAATGATCCATGATCACTTTCATCAAAAGGATCCATGAAATCTGTCATCTCAATGCTCCATAGGCTTTGTATTCACAATGCTCCATGGCCCCTCTAATCACAGAGCTCCATGACCCCTTTCATCACAATGCTCCAAGACCGCTGTCATCACAATGCCCCATGACGCCTGCCATCACAATTCTCCAAGGCCTCTCTTACCAAATAGCTCCATGATCCCTGTCAGTACAATGTTTCATGACACTCTTCACCACAATGCTCCATGACCCATGTCATCACAAAGTTCTCTGCCCATATCATCACAATGCTCCTTGTCACCTTTCATCACAATGCTCCATGCTCTTTCATCACAATGCTCCAGAATTCTTGTCATCGCAATGTTCCTTGACCGTGTCAACACAATGATCCATGACTCCTTTCCTCACAGTGCTCCAGTACCCCTTTCATCACAATGCTCCATGCCATTGTCAGCACAATGCTCCTTGGAGACTGTCATCAAAATGCTCCATCCCATTTTCATCACAATGCTCAAGATATAATATCATTACAATGCTCCATGCCCGTGTCAACACAATGCTCCATGACCCCTGTCATCAAAATGCTTTATGAACTTTTTATTAGAATGTTCCATGACCCCTGTCATCAAAATGATCCATGACAGTTGTCATCACAATGCTGCATGCTACCTTTCATCCCAACTCTCTGAGACCGCTGTCATCACAATGCTCCAAGACAATTTTCATCACAATGCTCCATGCCCCCGTCATCACTGTGCCCCATAACCCCTGTAATCACAATGCTCCATGACCCTGTCATCACAATGCTACATGACCCCTGTCATCACATTGTTCCATGGCCTATGTATTCACAATGCTCCCTGGACCCTGTTATCACACTGCTCCAGGTTCCCTTTCAACACAATGCTCCATGAACCCTGTCATCACAACGTTCCATGAAAGTTGTCATCAAAATGTTCCATGACCCCGGTCACCACAATGTTCCCTACCCTTGTAATCACAATGCTCCGTGACCTCTGTCAACACAATGACTGATGACCCCTGTCATCAAAATGCTAAATAGCACTTGTCATCACAATGCTCTATGACACCTGTCATCACTATTCTCCATGTCACTTGTTCTCACAATGTTCCATGGCCCCTTTAATCACAGTGCTCCATGACCCGTTTCACCTAAATGCTCCATGACCTCACTCATCACAATGCCCCATGATCCCTGTAATCACAATGCTCCATGGCCCTTGTTATCACACTTCTCCAAGTCTTTGTCATCACACAGCTCCATGGCCACTGTAATCACAATGCTCCATGCTCTTGTCATCACAAGACTTCAGAACACCTGTCAGTATAATGCTCCATGTCCGTTTCATCGCCATGCTCCATATCCTTGTTATCACAATGCTCCAGGTCTGTTGTCATCACCATGCGTCATGCCCGTGTCATCACAATGCTCCATGAATCTTGTCTTCACAATGCTTCATGGCCCATTTCATCACAATGCTCCATGACCCCTGTCATCACAATGCTCTATGGCCTTTGTCATCACAATGCTCCGTGACCCTGTCAACACAATGCTTGATGACCCTTGTCATCAAAATGCTAAATGGCACTTGTCATCACAATGCTCTATGACGCCTGTCATCACTATTCTCCATGTCACTTGTCATCACAATGCTCCACGGCCCCAGTAATCACAGTACTCCATGACCCCTTTCATCACAATGCCCAATGCCACCTCTCATCACAATTCTCCATGGCATTTGTCATCACGATGCTCCATGACGCTTGTCATCACAATGCTCGATGGCCCTTGTCATCACAATGTTCCTTGGTGCTTTTCATCGCAATGCTCCATGACAACTTTCATCAAAATACTCCAAGATTTGTTTCATCACAATGCTCCATGGCCCTTGTCATTACAAATCCACATGATCCCTTTCATCACAATACTCCATGGCAACTTACATAAAAATGCTCCATGCCCCTGTCATCACAATGCCCAATGATACCTGTTTTTACAATGATCCATGACCCTTGTCATCACAAGGCTCCATGTCGCTTGTATTCACAATACTCCATGGCCCTTGTCATCACCATGCTCCATAGTGCTTTTCATCGCAATGCTCCCTGACTGCTTTCAGCACAATGCCCCATGGCCCCTGTCATCATGATGGTCCATGGCCCTTCTCATCACAATGCTCCATGAAACATTTCCTCACAATGCTCCAGTACGCCTTTCATCCAAATTCCCCATGGCCACTGTCATCACAATTCTCCTTGACCCCTGTCATCATAATGGTCCATGACCCGTTTCATCTCAATGCTCCATGACACCTGTCATCACAATGCTCCTTGGCCTTTGTCATCACAATGCTCCATGGCCCCTGTAATCACAGTGCTCCATGACCCGTTTCATCTCAATGCTCCATGACCTCACTCATCACAATGCTCCATGACCCCTGTAATCACAATTCTCCTTGGCCCTTGTCATCATAGTGCTCCAAGCCTTTTTCATCACACTGCTCCATGGCACCTATAATCACAATGCTCCATGTCCTTGTCATCACAAGGCTCCAGAATTCTTGTCATTAAAATGCTCCATGTCCATTTCATCACCTTGCTCCATGACACTTGTCATCACATTGCTCCATGGCCCCTCTCATTACTGTGTTCCATAAAAACTTTAATCACATTTCTAGATGACCACTGCCTTCACAATGCCCCATGACATTGTCACCACAATTCTCCATGACCATTGTCATCACAATGCTCCATGAACCATGTCATCACAGGGTCCCAGGACACTTGTCATCACAATGATCCATTACCACTATCATCACAATGCTCCATGACCACTGTCATCTCAATGCTCCATGGCCTTTGTATTCACAATGCTCATTGGCCCCTGTAATCACAGTGCTCCATAACACCTTTCATCATAATGCTCCATGACCACTGCCATCTCAATGCTCCATGACGCCTGTCATCACAATTCTCCAAGGCCCCTCTCATCACAAAGCTCCATGACACTTGTCATCACATTGCTCCATAACATCTGTCATCACAGTGTTCCCTGCCCATGTCATCACAATGCTCCATGTCCCCTATAATCACAATGCTCCATGCCTTTTTCCTCACAATGCTCCAGAATTCTTGTCATCACAATGTTCCATGACCGTGGCATCACAATGCTCCATGGCCCTTGTCATCACAATGCTCAAGAATTCTTGTCATCACAATGTTCCATAACCGTGTCATCACAATGCTACATGACCCTGGTCATCACACTTCTTCCTGACATTTGTCATCACAATGCTCTATGACGCTTTTCATCACAATTCTTAATGACCACTTTAATCACTATGCTCGCTGACCATTTTCATCACATTTCTCTATTGTCATTACAATTCCCCATGGCCCCTTTCGTCACAATGCTCCATGATGCCTGTCATCACAATGCTCCATGTCACTTGTCATCACAATGTTCCATGGCATTTTTTATCACAATGCTCCAGGACCAGTTTCATCACAATACTCCATCCCCCTTGTCATCACAGTGCACAATGAAACCTTTCATTACAATGCTCCATGACACTTGTCATCACAATGCTCCATGGCCTTTATCGTCACAATGCTCCCAGGCACTTTTCATCACGATGTTCCATGAAAACTTTCATCACATTGCTCCACGACCATTGTCATCACAATAGTCCATACCCTTGTCAACACAATGCTGCATAATCCCTTTCATCACTATTCTCCATGACTGCTGTCATCACAATAATCCAGGACAACTTTCATAACAATGCTTCATGCCCCCTGTCATCACAGTGCTCCATGATACCTTTCATCACAATTCCTAGATGATCAATGTCATCACAATGCCCCATGACACCTGTCATCACAATTCGCTATGACCCTTGTCATCACAATACTCGATGAACCGTGTCATCACAGTGTTCCAGGGAACATGTCATCACAATGATCCATGACGACTTTCATCACAATGCTCCAATACACCTCTCATCACAATGCTCCATGGCGCCTGTTAACATATTGCTCCATGATCACTTTCATCACAATGCTACATGATCCCTGTCATCACATTGTTCCATGGCCTATGTATTCACAATATTCCATGGACCCTGTAATCACTCTGCTCCATGTTCGCTTTCAACACAATGCTCCATGACCCCTGTCATCACAACGTTACATGAAAGTTGTCATCAAAATTCTCCATGACCCCGGTCACCACAAGGTTCCCTTCCCTTGTCATCACAATGCTCCATGACCCTTGTAATCACAATGGTACATTGCCTTGTCATCACAATGTTCCATGGCCTCTGTCATCACCATGCTCCATGGTCTTTCTCATCACAATGCTGTATGACCCCTCTCATCACAATGCTCCAAGGCCCATGTCATCACAATGCCTCATGGTCTTTGTAATCACAATGCTCAATGAACCCTGGCATCACAATACTCCCTGCCGTTGTCATCACAATGCTCCATGGCCTCTGTAATCACAATGCTCCATGCCCTTGTCATCACAATGCTCCAGAACACTTGTCATCATAATACTTCAATCCCGTATCATCCCATTGCTCAATGACACTTGTCATCAAAATCTTCCTTGGCCTTTGTCATCACAGTGCTCCATGATACCTTTAATCAAAATTCTACATGACCACTGTCATCACAATGCAAGATGACCAATGTCATCACAATGCCCCATGACACGTGTCATCACAATTCTCCTTGGCCATTGTCATATCAATGCTGTTTGAACCGTGTCAAAACTAGGTTAAAGGCTACTTGTCTTTACAGTGATCCATAACCACTTTCATCAAAATCCTCCATGAACTCTGTTATCTCAATGCTCCATGGCCTTTGTATTCACAATGCTCCATTGTCCCGATAGTAGCATTGCTCCATGAACACTTTCATAACAATGCTCCTTGACCACTGTCACCATAATGCCCCATGACGTCTCTCATCACTGTGCTCCAAGGCCACTCTCATCAAAATGCTCCATGATATGTGTCAGCACAATATTGCATGACACTTGTCAACACAATGCTCCATGATCCCTGTAATCACAATGATCCCTGCCAATGTCATCACAACGCTCCAGGTCTGTTGTCATCACCATGCTTCATGCCCGTGTCATCACAATGCTCCATGAATCTTGTCTTCACAATGCTCCATGGCCCATGTCATCACAGTGCTCCATGACCCCTGTCATCACAATGCTCTATTGCCTTTGTCATCACAATACTCCATGACCCCTGTCAACACAATGCCTGATGACCCCTGTCATCAAAATGCTAAATGTCACCTGTCATCACAATGCTCTATGACGCCTGTCATCACTATTCTCCATGTCACTTGTTATCACAATGTCCCATGGCCCCTGTAATCACAGTACTCCATGAACCCTTTCGTCACATTGCCCAATGCCACCTCTCATCACAATTCTCCATGGCATTTGTCATCACGATGCTCCAAGACACCTGTCATCACAATTCTCCATGACACTTGTCATCACAATGCACGATGGCCCTTGTCATCACAATGTTCCTTGGTGCTTTTCATCGCAATGCTCCATGACAACTTTCATTAAGATACTCCATGATTTGTTTCATCACAATGCTCCATGGCCCTTGTCATTACAAATCCACATGATCCCTTTCATCACAACTCTCCATGGCAACTTACATAAAAATGCTCCATGCCCCTGTCATCACAATGTCCAATGATACCTGTTTTTACAATAATGCATGACCCTTGTCATCACAAGGCTCCATGTCCCTTGTATTCACAATGCTCCATGGCCCTTGTCATCACAATGCTCCATGGCCCTTGTCATCACAATGCTCCATAGCGCTTTTCATCGCAATGCTCCATGACCGCTTTCAGCACAATGCCCCATGACCCCTGTCATCACAATGCTCCATGGCCCCTGATATCATATGGCCTCATGATCTCTTTCATCACAATGCTCCATGACCACCGTCATCACCATGCCCCATGACGCCTGTCATCTCAATGCTCCATAGTCCCTTTCATCACAATGCTCCATGAACCCAGTCATCACAGTGTTCCCTGCCCTTTTCATCACAATGCTCCATGGGCACTTTCATCACAATGCTCCATGCCTTTGACATCAAAATGCTCCAGAACTCTTGTCATCATAATGCTCCATGCCAATGTCATCAAAATGCCCCATGATACTTGTCATCACAATGCTCCATGGCCTTTGTCATCACAATGTTTCATGGCCCCTGTCATCACAGTGCTCCATGATTCCTTTCATCACAATTCTAGATGACCACTGTCATCACAATGCCCCATGACAGATGTCATCACAATTCGCCATCGTCCTTGTCATCACAATGCTCCATGAACCGTTTCATCACAAGGTTCCAGGACACTTGTCATCACAATGATCCATGATCACTTTCATCACAATGCTCCATGAACCCTGTCATCTCAATGCTCCATATTCTTTCTATTCACAATGCTCCATGGCTCCTGTAATAACAGTGCTCCATGACCCCTTTCATCACAATGCTCCAAGACCGATCTCATCACAATGACCCATAACTCCTGCCATCACAAATCTCCAACGCCTCTCTTACCAAAAAGCTCCATGATCCCTGTCAGCACAATGTTCCATGACACTTTTCATCACAATGCTCCATGACCCCTGTCATCACTAAGTTCTCTGCCCATATCATCACAATGCTCCTTGTCGCCTTTAATCACAATGCTCCATGCCCTTTCATCACAATGCTCCAGAATTCTTTTCATCGCAATGTTCCTTGACCGTGTCATCACAATGCTCCATGACCCTTGTCATCACAAAGCTCCATGACCCCTGTCATCACAATGATCCATGACTCCTTTCCTCACAGTGCTCCAGTACCATTTTCATCACAGTGCTCCATGCCCGTGTCATCACAATGCTCCAGGTCTGTTGTCATCACCATGCTTCATGCCCGTGTCATCACAATGCTCCATGAATCTTGTCTTCACAATGCTCCATTGCCCAGGTCATCACAGTGCTCCATGACCCCTGTCATCACAATGCTCTATTGCCTTTGTCATCACAATACTCCGTGACCCCTGTCAACACAATGCCTGATGACCCCTGTCATCAAAATGCTAAATGTCACTTGTCATCACAATGCTCTATGACGCCTGTCATCACTACTCTCCATGTCACTTGTTATCACAATGCTCCATGGCCCCTGTAATCACAGTACTCCATGATCCCTTTCGTCACATTGCCCAATGCCACCTCTCATCACAATTCTCCATGACATTTGTCATCACGATGCTCCATGACACCTGTCATCACAATGCTCCATGACACTTGTCATCACAATGCTCGATGGCCCTTGTCATCACAATGTTTCTTGGTGCTTTTCATCGCAATGCTCCATGAAAACTTTCATCAAGATACTCCAGGATTTGTTTCATCACAATGCTCCATGGCCCTTGTCATTACAAATCCACATGATCCCTTTCATCACAACTCTCCATGTCAACATACATAAAAATGCTCCATGCCCCTGTCATCACAATGCCCAATGATACCTGTTTTTACAATGATCCATGGCCCTTGTCATCACAATGCTCCATAGCGCTTTTCATCGCAATGCTCCATGACCGCTTTCAGCACAATGCCCCATGACCCCTGTCATCACAATGATCCATGGCCCGTGATATCATATTCCTCCATGATCTCTTTCATCACAATGCTCCATGACCGCTGTCATCACCATGCCTCATGACGCCTGTCATCTCAATGCTCCATGGCCACTTTCATCACAATGCTTCATGAACCTAGACATCACAATGTTCCCTGCACTTTTCATCACAATGCTCCATGGGCACTGTCATCACAATGCTCCATGCCTTTTTCATCAAAATGCTCCAGAACTCTTGTCATCATAATACTCCATTCCCGTGTCAACCCTTTGCTCAGTAACACTTGTCATCAAAATCTTCCTTGGCCTTTGTCATCACAGTGCTCCATGATACCTTTAATCAAAATTCTACATGACCACTGACATCACAATGCAAGATGACCAATGTCATCACAATGCCCCATGATACGTTTCATCACAATTCGCCTTGGCCCTTCTCATCTCAATGCTGTATGAACCATGTCATCAGTAGGTTCCAGGACACTTGTTATCACAGTGATCCATGAACATTTTCATCACAATGCTCCATGAACTCTGTTATCTCAATGCTCCATCGCCTTTGTATTCACAATGCTCCATTGTCCTGATAATCACATTGCTCCATGAACACTTTCATCAAAATGCTCCTTTACCACTGTCACCATAATGCCCCATGACGTCTCTCATCAATGTGCTCCAAGGCCACTCTCATCAAAATGCTCCATGATCTGTGTCAGCACAATATTGCATGACACTTGTCATCACAATGCTCAATTATCCCTGTAATCACAATGATCCCTGCCAATGTCATCACAATGCTCCATGTCTCCTGTAATCACAATGCTCCACGCCCTTGTCATCACAATGCTCCAGGTCTGTTGTCATCACCATGCTTCATGCCCGTGTCATCACAATGCTCCATGAATCTTGTCTTCACAATGCTCCATGGCCCTTGTCATCACTGTGCTCCATGACCCCTGTCATCACAATGCTCTATGGCCTTTGTCATCACAATACTCGGTGACCCCTATCAACACAATGCCTGATGACCCCTGTCATCAAAATGCTAAATGGCACTTGTCATCACAATGCTCTATGATGCCTGTCATCACTATTCTCCATGTCACTTGTTATCATAATGCTCCATGGCCCCTGTAATCACAGTACTCCATGACCCCATTCATCACAATGCCCAATGCCACCTCTCATCACAATTCTCCATGGCATTTGTCATCACGATGCTCCATGACACCTGTAATCACAATGCTCCATGACACTTGTCATCACAATGCTCGATGGCCCTTGTCATCACAATGTTCTTTGGTGCTTTTCATCGCAATGCTCCATGACAACGTTCATCAAAATACTCCATGATTTGTTTCATCACAATGCTCCATGGCCCTTGTCATTACAAATCCACATGATCCCTTTCATCACAATTCTCCATGGCAACTTACATAAAAATGCTCCATGCCCCTGTCATCACAATGCCCAATGATACCTGTTTTTACAATGAACCATGACCCTTGTCATCACAAGGCTCCATGTCCCTTGTATTCACAATGCTCCATGGCCCTTGTCATCACAATGCTCCATAGCGCTTTTCATTGCAATGCTGCATGACCGCTTTCAGCACAATGCCCCATGACCCCTGTCATCACAATGCTCCATGGCCCCTTATATCATATGGCGTCATGATCTCTTTCATCACAATGCTCGATGACCACTGTCATCACCATGCCTCATGATGCCTGTCATCTCTATGCTCCATAGTCCCTTTCATCTCAATGCTCCATGAACCCAGTCATCACAATGTTCCCTTCCCTTTTCATCACAATGCTCCATGACCACTGTCATCTCAATGCTCCATGGCCTTTGTATTCACAATGCTCCATGGCCCCTGTAATCACAGTGCTCCATAACACCTTTCATCATAACGCTCCATGACGACTGTCATCTCAATGCCCCATGAGGCCTGTCATCACAATTCTCCAAGGCACCTCTCATCACAATGCTCCATGACACTTGTCATCACATTGCTCCATAACACCTGTCATCACAGTGTTCCCTGCCCATGTCATCACAATGCTCCATGTCCCCTATAATCACAATGCTCCATGCCTTTTTCCTCACAATGCTCCAGAATTCTTTTCAACACAATGTTCCATGACCGTGGCATCACAATGCTACATGACCCTGCTCATCACAATTCTCCATGACCTTTGTCATCACAATGCTCTATGTCGCTTTTCATCACAATTCTCAATGACCACTTTAATCACTATGATCGCTGACAATTTTTATCACATTTCTCTATTGTCATTACAATTCCCCATGGCCCCTTTCTTCACAATGCTCCATGATGCCTGTTATCAAAATGCTCCATGGAGTTTGTTATCACAATGCTCCAGGACCAGTTTCATCACAATACTCCATCCCCCTTGTCATCACAGTGCACAATGAAACCTTTCATTACAATGCTCCATGACACTTGTCATCACAATGCTCCATGGCCTTTATCGTCACAATGCTCCCAGGCACTTTTCATCACGATGTTCCATGAAAACTTTCATCACATTGCTCCACGACCATTGTCATCACAATAGTCCATACCCTTGTCAACACAAAGCTGCATAATCCCTGTCATCACAATTCTCCATGACTGCTGTCACCACAATAATCCAGGACAATTTTCATAACAATGCTTCATGCCCCCAGTCATCACAGTGCTCCATGATACCTTTCATCACAATTCCTAGATGATCAATGTCATCACAATGCCCCATGACACGTGTCATCACAATTCGCTATGACCCTTGTCATCACAATACTCGATGAACCGTGTCATCACAGTGTTCCAGGGCACATGTCATCACAATGATCCATGACGACTTTCATCACAATGCTCCAATACACCACTCATCACAATGCTCCATGGCCCCTGTTATCATATTGCTCCATGATCACTTTCATCACAATGCTCCATGACCACTGTCATCACCATTCCTCATGACGCCTGTCATCTCAATGCTCCATGGCCTCTTTCATCACAATGCTCCATGAACCCAGTCATCACAATGTTCCCTGCCCTTTTCATCACAATGCTCCATGGGCCCTGTCATCACAATGCTCCATGCCCTTGTCATCAAAATGCTCCAGAACACTTGTCACCATAATGTTCCTTGCCAATGTCATCAAAATGCCCCATGACATTTGTAATCACATTGCTCCAAGACCGCTGTCATCACAATGCCCCATGACGCCTGCCATCACTAATCTCCTAGGCCTCTCTTACCAAAAACTCCATGATCCCTGTCAGCACAATGTTCCATGACACTTTTCATCAAAATGCTCCATGACCCCTGTCATCACAAAGTTCTCTGCCCACATCATCACAATGCTCCTTGTCACCTTTAATCACAATGCTCCAGAATTCTTGTCATCGCAATGTGCCTTGACCGTGTCATCACAATGCTCCATGACCCTTGTCATCACAAATCTCCATGACCCCTGTCATCACAATGATCTATAACTCCTTTCCTCTCAGTGCTCCAGTACCGTTTTCATCACAGTGCTCCATGTCATTGTCAGCACAATGCTCCTTGGACCGTGTCATCAAAATGCTCCATCCTCTTTTCATCACAATGCTCCAGATATCCTATCACTACAATGCTCCATGCCCGTGTCAACACAATGCTCCATGACCCCAGGCATCAAAATGCTTTATGAACCTTGTTACCAGAATGTTCCATGACCCCTGTCATCAATATGATCCATGACCGTTGTCATCACAATGCTGCATGATACCTTTCATCCCAATTCTCTGTGACCGCTGTCATCACAATGCTCCAGGACAATTTTCATCACAATTCTCCATGCCCCCTGTCATCACAGTGCCCCATAACCCCTGTAATCACAATGCTCCATGGACCTTGTCTTCACAGTGCTCCAAGCCTTTGTAATCACACTGCTCCATGACCCCTGTAATCACAATGCTCCATGCCCTTGTCATCACAAGGCTCCAGAACACTTGTCATTATAATGCTCCATGTCCGTTTCATCACCATGCTCCATGACACTTGTCATCACAATGCTCCATGGCCCCTCTCATTACTGTGCTCCATAATAAATTTAATCACATTTCTAGATGACCACTGCCATCACAATGCCTCATGACATTGTCATCACAATTCACCATGACCATTGTCATCACAATGCTCCATGAACCATGTCATCACAGGGTCCCTGGACACTTGTCATCAACAATGATCCATGACCACTTTCATCACAATGCTCCATGACCACTGTCATCTCAATGCTCCATGGCCTTTGTATTCACAATGCTCATTGGCCCCTGTAATCACAGTGCTCCATAACACCTTTCATCATAATGCTCCATGACGACTGTCATCTCAATGCCCCATGAGGCCTGTCATCACAATTCTCCAAGGCACCTCTCATCACAATGCTCCATGACACTTGTCATCACATTGCTCCATAACACCTGTCATCACAGTGTTCCCTGCCCATGTCATCACAATGCTCCATGTCCCCTATAATCACAATGCTCCATGCCTTTTTCCTCACAATGCTCCAGAATTCTTTTCAACACAATGTTCCATGACCGTGGCATCACAATGCTACATGACCCTGCTCATCACAATTCTCCATGACCTTTGTCATCACAATGCTCTATGTCGCTTTTCATCACAATTCTCAATGACCACTTTAATCACTATGATCGCTGACAATTTTTATCACATTTCTCTATTGTCATTACAATTCCCCATGGCCCCTTTCTTCACAATGCTCCATGATGCCTGTTATCAAAATGCTCCATGGAGTTTGTTATCACAATGCTCCAGGACCAGTTTCATCACAATACTCCATCCCCCTTGTCATCACAGTGCACAATGAAACCTTTCATTACAATGCTCCATGACACTTGTCATCACAATGCTCCATGGCCTTTATCGTCACAATGCTCCCAGGCACTTTTCATCACGATGTTCCATGAAAACTTTCATCACATTGCTCCACGACCATTGTCATCACAATAGTCCATACCCTTGTCAACACAAAGCTGCATAATCCCTGTCATCACAATTCTCCATGACTGCTGTCACCACAATAATCCAGGACAATTTTCATAACAATGCTTCATGCCCCCAGTCATCACAGTGCTCCATGATACCTTTCATCACAATTCCTAGATGATCAATGTCATCACAATGCCCCATGACACCTGTCATCACAATTCGCTATGACCCTTGTCATCACAATACTCGATGAACCGTGTCATCACAGTGTTCCAGGGCACATGTCATCACAATGATCCATGACGACTTTCATCACAATGCTCCAATACACCACTCATCACAATGCTCCATGGCCCCTGTTATCATATTGCTCCATGATCACTTTCATCACAATGCTCCATGACCACTGTCATCACCATTCCTCATGACGCCTGTCATCTCAATGCTCCATGGCCTCTTTCATCACAATGCTCCATGAACCCAGTCATCACAATGTTCCCTGCCCTTTTCATCACAATGCTCCATGGGCCCTGTCATCACAATGCTCCATGCCCTTGTCATCAAAATGCTCCAGAACACTTGTCACCATAATGTTCCTTGCCAATGTCATCAAAATGCCCCATGACATTTGTAATCACATTGCTCCAAGACCGCTGTCATCACAATGCCCCATGACGCCTGCCATCACTAATCTCCTAGGCCTCTCTTACCAAAAACTCCATGATCCCTGTCAGCACAATGTTCCATGACACTTTTCATCAAAATGCTCCATGACCCCTGTCATCACAAAGTTCTCTGCCCACATCATCACAATGCTCCTTGTCACCTTTAATCACAATGCTCCAGAATTCTTGTCATCGCAATGTGCCTTGACCGTGTCATCACAATGCTCCATGACCCTTGTCATCACAAATCTCCATGACCCCTGTGATCACAATGATCTATAACTCCTTTCCTCTCAGTGCTCCAGTACCGTTTTCATCACAGTGCTCCATGCCATTGTCAGCACAATGCTCCTTGGACCGTGTCATCAAAATGCTCCATCCTCTTTTCATCACAATGCTCCAGATATCCTATCACTACAATGCTCCATGCCCGTGTCAACACAATGCTCCATGACCCCAGGCATCAAAATGCTTTATGAACCTTGTTACCAGAATGTTCCATGACCCCTGTCATCAATATGATCCATGACCGTTGTCATCACAATGCTGCATGATACCTTTCATCCCAATTCTCTGTGACCGCTGTCATCACAATGCTCCAGGACAATTTTCATCACAATTCTCCATGCCCCCTGTCATCACAGTGCCCCATAACCCCTGTAATCACAATGCTCCATGGACCTTGTCTTCACAGTGCTCCAAGCCTTTGTAATCACACTGCTCCATGACCCCTGTAATCACAATGCTCCATGCCCTTGTCATCACAAGGCTCCAGAACACTTGTCATTATAATGCTCCATGTCCGTTTCATCACCATGCTCCATGACACTTGTCATCACAATGCTCCATGGCCCCTCTCATTACTGTGCTCCATAATAAATTTAATCACATTTCTAGATGACCACTGCCATCACAATGCCTCATGACATTGCCATCACAATTCACCATGACCATTGTCATCACAATGCTCCATGAACCATGTCATCACAGGGTCCCTGGACACTTGTCATCAACAATGATCCATGACCACTTTCATCACAATGCTCCATGAACACTGTCATCTCAATGCTCCATGGCCTTTGTATTCACAATGCTCCATGGCCCCTGTAATCACAGTGCTCCATAAGCACCTTTCATCATAATGCTCCATGACGACTGTCATCTCAATGCCCCATGAGGCCTGTCATCACAATTCTCCAAGGCACCTCTCATCACAATGCTCCATGACACTTGTCATCACATTGCTCCATAACACCTGTCATCACAGTGTTCCCTGCCCATGTCATCACAATGCTCCATGTCCCCTATAATCACAATGCTCCATGCCTTTTTCCTCTCAATGCTCCAGAATTCTTTTCAACACAATGTTCCATGACCGTGGCATCACAATGCTACATGACCCTGCTCATCACAATTCTCCATGACCTTTGTCATCACAATGCTCTATGTCGCTTTTCATCACAATTCTCAATGACCACTTTAATCACTATGATCGCTGACAATTTTTATCACATTTCTCTATTGTCATTACAATTCCCCATGGCCCCTTTCTTCACAATGCTCCATGACGCCTGTTATCAAAATGCTCCATGGAGTTTGTTATCACAATGCTCCAGGACCAGTTTCATCACAATACTCCATCCCCCTTGTCATCACAGTGCACAATGAAACCTTTCATTACAATGCTCCATGACACTTGTCATCACAATGCTCCATGGCCTTTATCGTCACAATGCTCCCAGGCACTTTTCATCACGATGTTCCATGAAAACTTTCATCACATTGCTCCACGACCATTGTCATCACAATAGTCCATACCCTTGTCAACACAAAGCTGCATAATCCCTGTCATCACAATTCTCCATGACTGCTGTCACCACAATAATCCAGGACAATTTTCATAACAATGCTTCATGCCCCCAGTCAACACAGTGCTCCATGATACCTTTCATCACAATTCCTAGATGATCAGTGTCATCACAATGCCCCATGACACCTGTCATCACAATTCGCTATGACCCTTGTCATCACAATACTCGATGAACCGTGTCATCACAATGTTCCAGGGCACATGTCATCACAATGATCCATGACGACTTTCATCACAATGCTCCAATACACCACTCATCACAATGCTCCATGGCCCCTGTTATCATATTGCTCCATGATCACTTTCATCACAATGCTCCATGACCACTGTCATCACCATTCCTCATGACGCCTGTCATCTCAATGCTCCATGGCCTCTTTCATCACAATGCTCCATGAACCCAGTCATCACAATGTTCCCTGCCCTTTTCATCACAATGCTCCTTGGGCCCTGTCATCACAATGCTCCATGCCCTTGTCATCAAAATGCTCCAGAACACTTGTCACCATAATGTTCCTTGCCAATGTCATCAAAATGCCCCATGACATTTGTAATCACATTGCTCCAAGACCGCTGTCATCACAATGCCCCATGACGCCTGCCATCACTAATCTCCTAGGCCTCTCTTACCAAAAACTCCATGATCCCTGTCAGCACAATGTTCCATGACACTTTTCATCAAAATGCTCCATGACCCCTGTCATCACAAAGTTCTCTGCCCACATCATCACAATGCTCCTTGTCACCTTTAATCACAATGCTCCAGAATTCTTGTCATCGCAATGTGCCTTGACCGTGTCATCACAATGCTCCATGACCCTTGTCATCACAAATCTCCATGACCCCTGTCATCACAATGATCTATAACTCCTTTCCTCTCAGTGCTCCAGTACCGTTTTCATCACAGTGCTCCATGCCATTGTCAGCACAATGCTCCTTGGACCGTGTCATCAAAATGCTCCATCCTCTTTTCATCACAATGCTCCAGATATCCTATCACTACAATGCTCCATGCCCGTGTCAACACAATGCTCCATGACTCCAGGCATCAAAATGCTTTATGAACCTTGTTACCAGAATGTTCCATGACCCCTGTCATCAATATGATCCATGACCGTTGTCATCACAATGCTGCATGATACCTTTCATCCCAATTCTCTGTGACCGCTGTCATCACAATGCTCCAGGACAATTTTCATCACAATTCTCCATGCCCCCTGTCATCACAGTGCCCCATAACCCCTGTAATCACAATGCTCCATGGACCTTGTCTTCACAGTGCTCCAAGCCTTTGTAATCACACTGCTCCATGACCCCTGTAATCACAATGCTCCATGCCCTTGTCATCACAAGGCTCCAGAACACTTGTCATTATAATGCTCCATGTCCGTTTCATCACCATGCTCCATGACACTTGTCATCACAATGCTCCATGGCCCCTCTCATTACTGTGCTCCATAATAAATTTAATCACATTTCTAGATGACCACTGCCATCACAATGCCTCATGACATTGTCATCACAATTCACCATGACCATTGTCATCACAATGCTCCATGAACCATGTCATCACAGGGTCCCTGGACACTTGTCATCAACAATGATCCATGACCACTTTCATCACAATGCTCCATGACCACTGTCATCTCAATGCTCCATGGCCTTTGTATTCACAATGCTCCATGGCCCCTGTAATCACAGTGCTCCATAACACCTTTCATCATAACGCTCCATGACGACTGTCATCTCAATGCCCCATGAGGCCTGTCATCACAATTCTCCAAGGCACCTCTCATCACAATGCTCCATGACACTTGTCATCACATTGCTCCATAACACCTGTCATCACAGTGTTCCCTGCCCATGTCATCACAATGCTCCATGTCCCCTATAATCACAATGCTCCATGCCTTTTTCCTCTCAATGCTCCAGAATTCTTTTCAACACAATGTTCCATGACCGTGGCATCACAATGCTACATGACCCTGCTCATCACAATTCTCCATGACCTTTGTCATCACAATGCTCTATGTCGCTTTTCATCACAATTCTCAATGACCACTTTAATCACTATGATCGCTGACAATTTTTATCACATTTCTCTATTGTCATTACAATTCCCCATGGCCCCTTTCTTCACAATGCTCCATGATGCCTGTTATCAAAATGCTCCATGGAGTTTGTTATCACAATGCTCCAGGACCAGTTTCATCACAATACTCCATCCCCCTTGTCATCACAGTGCACAATGAAACCTTTCATTACAATGCTCCATGACACTTGTCATCACAATGCTCCATGGCCTTTATCGTCACAATGCTCCCAGGCACTTTTCATCACGATGTTCCATGAAAACTTTCATCACATTGCTCCACGACCATTGTCATCACAATAGTCCATACCCTTGTCAACACAAAGCTGCATAATCCCTGTCATCACAATTCTCCATGACTGCTGTCACCACAATAATCCAGGACAATTTTCATAACAATGCTTCATGCCCCCAGTCATCACAGTGCTCCATGATACCTTTCATCACAATTCCTAGATGATCAATGTCATCACAATGCCCCATGACACCTGTCATCACAATTCGCTATGACCCTTGTCATCACAATACTCGATGAACCGTGTCATCACAGTGTTCCAGGGCACATGTCATCACAATGATCCATGACGACTTTCATCACAATGCTCCAATACACCACTCATCACAATGCTCCATGGCCCCTGTTATCATATTGCTCCATGATCACTTTCATCACAATGCTCCATGACCACTGTCATCACCATTCCTCATGACGCCTGTCATCTCAATGCTCCATGGCCTCTTTCATCACAATGCTCCATGAACCCAGTCATCACAATGTTCCCTGCCCTTTTCATCACAATGCTCCATGGGCCCTGTCATCACAATGCTCCATGCCCTTGTCATCAAAATGCTCCAGAACACTTGTCACCATAATGTTCCTTGCCAATGTCATCAAAATGCCCCATGACATTTGTAATCACATTGCTCCAAGACCGCTGTCATCACAATGCCCCATGACGCCTGCCATCACTAATCTCCTAGGCCTCTCTTACCAAAAACTCCATGATCCCTGTCAGCACAATGTTCCATGACACTTTTCATCAAAATGCTCCATGACCCCTGTCATCACAAAGTTCTCTGCCCACATCATCACAATGCTCCTTGTCACCTTTAATCACAATGCTCCAGAATTCTTGTCATCGCAATGTGCCTTGACCGTGTCATCACAATGCTCCATGACCCTTGTCATCACAAATCTCCATGACCCCTGTCATCACAATGATCTATAACTCCTTTCCTCTCAGTGCTCCAATACCGTTTTCATCACAGTGCTCCATGCCATTGTCAGCACAATGCTCCTTGGACCGTGTCATCAAAATGCTCCATCCTCTTTTCATCACAATGCTCCAGATATCCTATCACTACAATGCTCCATGCCCGTGTCAACACAATGCTCCATGACCCCAGGCATCAAAATGCTTTATGAACCTTGTTACCAGAATGTTCCATGACCCCTGTCATCAATATGATCCATGACCGTTGTCATCACAATGCTGCATGATACCTTTCATCCCAATTCTCTGTGACCGCTGTCATCACAATGCTCCAGGACAATTTTCATCACAATTCTCCATGCCCCCTGTCATCACAGTGCCCCATAACCCCTGTAATAACAATGCTCCATGGACCTTGTCTTCACAGTGCTCCAAGCCTTTGTAATCACACTGCTCCATGACCCCTGTAATCACAATGCTCCATGCCCTTGTCATCACAAGGCTCCAGAACACTTGTCATTATAATGCTCCATGTCCGTTTCATCACCATGCTCCATGACACTTGTCATCACAATGCTCCATGGCCCCTCTCATTACTGTGCTCCATAATAAATTTAATCACATTTCTAGATGACCACTGCCATCACAATGCCTCATGACATTGTCATCACAATTCACCATGACCATTGTCATCACAATGCTCCATGAACCATGTCATCACAAGGTCCCTGGACACTTGTCATCAACAATGATCCATGACCACTTTCATCACAATGCTCCATGACCACTGTCATCTCAATGCTCCATGGCCTTTGTATTCACAATGCTCCATGGCCCCTGTAATCACAGTGCTCCATAACACCTTTCATCATAACGCTCCATGACGACTGTCATCTCAATGCCCCATGAGGCCTGTCATCACAATTCTCCAAGGCACCTCTCATCACAATGCCCCATGACACTTGTCATCACATTGCTCCATAACACCTGTCATCACAGTGTTCCCTGCCCATGTCATCACAATGCTCCATGTCCCCTATAATCACAATGCTCCATGCCTTTTTCCTCACAATGCTCCAGAATTCTTTTCAACACAATGTTCCATGACCGTGGCATCACAATGCTACATGACCCTGCTCATCACAATTCTCCATGACCTTTGTCATCACAATGCTCTATGTCGCTTTTCATCACAATTCTCAATGACCACTTTAATCACTATGATCGCTGACAATTTTTATCACATTTCTCTATTGTCATTACAATTCCCCATGGCCCCTTTCTTCACAATGCTCCATGATGCCTGTTATCAAAATGCTCCATGGAGTTTGTTATCACAATGCTCCAGGACCAGTTTCATCACAATACTCCATCCCCCTTGTCATCACAGTGCACAATGAAACCTTTCATTACAATGCTCCATGACACTTGTCATCACAATGCTCCATGGCCTTTATCGTCACAATGCTCCCAGGCACTTTTCATCACGATGTTCCATGAAAACTTTCATCACATTGCTCCACGACCATTGTCATCACAATAGTCCATACCCTTGTCAACACAAAGCTGCATAATCCCTGTCATCACAATTCTCCATGACTGCTGTCACCACAATAATCCAGGACAATTTTCATAACAATGCTTCATGCCCCCAGTCATCACAGTGCTCCATGATACCTTTCATCACAATTCCTAGATGATCAGTGTCATCACAATGCCCCATGACACCTGTCATCACAATTCGCTATGACCCTTGTCATCACAATACTCGATGAACCGTGTCATCACAGTGTTCCAGGGCACATGTCATCACAATGATCCATGACGACTTTCATCACAATGCTCCAATACACCACTCATCACAATGCTCCATGGCCCCTGTTATCATATTGCTCCATGATCACTTTCATCACAATGCTCCATGACCACTGTCATCACCATTCCTCATGACGCCTGTCATCTCAGTGCTCCATGGCCTCTTTCATCACAATGCTCCATGAACCCAGTCATCACAATGTTCCCTGCCCTTTTCATCACAATGCTCCATGGGCCCTGTCATCACAATGCTCCATGCCCTTGTCATCAAAATGCTCCAGAACACTTGTCACCATAATGTTCCTTGCCAATGTCATCAAAATGCCCCATGACATTTGTAATCACATTGCTCCAAGACCGCTGTCATCACAATGCCCCATGACGCCTGCCATCACTAATCTCCTAGGCCTCTCTTACCAAAAACTCCATGATCCCTGTCAGCACAATGTTCCATGACACTTTTCATCAAAATGCTCCATGACCCCTGTCATCACAAAGTTCTCTGCCCACATCATCACAATGCTCCTTGTCACCTTTAATCACAATGCTCCAGAATTCTTGTCATCGCAATGTGCCTTGACCGTGTCATCACAATGCTCCATGACCCTTGTCATCACAAATCTCCATGACCCCTGTCATCACAATGATCTATAACTCCTTTCCTCTCAGTGCTCCAGTACCGTTTTCATCACAGTGCTCCATGCCATTGTCAGCACAATGCTCCTTGGACCGTGTCATCAAAATGCTCCATCCTCTTTTCATCACAATGCTCCAGATATCCTATCACTACAATGCTCCATGCCCGTGTCAACACAATGCTCCATGACCCCAGTCATCAAAATGCTTTATGAACCTTGTTATCAGAATGTTCCATGACCCCTGTCATCAATATGATCCATGACCGTTGTCATCACAATGCTGCATGATACCTTTCATCCCAATTTTCTGTGACCGCTGTCATCACAATGCTCCAGGACAATTTTCATCACAATTCTCCATGCCCCCTGTCATCACAGTGCCCCATAACCCCTGTAATCACAATGCTCCATGGACCTTGTCATCACAGTGCTCCAAGCCTTTGTAATCACACTGCTCCATGACCCATGTAATCACAATGCTCCATGCCCTTGTCATCACAAGGCTCCAGAACACTTGTCATTATAATGCTCCATGTCCGTTTCATCACCATGCTCCATGACACTTGTCATCACAATGCTCCATGGCCCCTCTCATTACTGTGCTCCATAATAAATTTAATCACATTTCTAGATGACCACTGCCATCACAATGCCTCATGACATTGTCATCACAATTCACCATGACCATTGTCATCACAATGCTCCATGAACCATGTCATCACAGGGTCCCTGGACACTTGTCATCAACAATGATCCATGATCACTTTCATCACAATGCTCCATGACAACTGTCATCTCAATGCTCCATGGCCTTTGTATTCACAATGCTCCATGGCCCCTGTAATCACAGTGCTCCATAACACCTTTCCTCATAACGCTCCATGACGACTGTCATCTCAATGCCCCATGAGGCCTGTCATCACAATTCTCCAAGGCACCTCTCATCACAATGCTCCATGACACTTGTCATCACGTTGCTCCATAACACCTGTCATCACAGTGTTCCCTGCCCATGTCATCACAATGCTCCATGTCCCCTATAATCACAATGCTCCATGCCTTTTTCCTCACAATGCTCCAGAATTCTTTTCAACACAATGTTCCATGACCGTGGCATCACAATGCTACATGACCCTGCTCATCACAATTCTCCATGACCTTTGTCATCACAATGCTCTATGTCGCTTTTCATCACAATTCTCAATGACCACTTTAATCACTATGATCGCTGACAATTTTTATCACATTTCTCTATTGTCATTACAATTCCCCATGGCCCCTTTCTTCACAATGCTCCATGATGCCTGTTACCAAAATGCTCCATGGAGTTTGTTATCACAATGCTCCAGGACCAGTTTCATCACAATACTCCATCCCCCTTGTCATCACAGTGCACAATGAAACCTTTCATTACAATGCTCCATGACACTTGTCATCACAATGCTCCATGGCCTTTATCGTCACAATGCTCCCAGGCACTTTTCATCACGATGTTCCATGAAAACTTTCATCACATTGCTCCACGACCATTGTCATCACAATAGTCCATACCCTTGTCAACACAAAGCTGCATAATCCCTGTCATCACAATTCTCCATGACTGCTGTCACCACAATAATCCAGGACAATTTTCATAACAATGCTTCATGCCCCCAGTCATCACAGTGCTCCATGATACCTTTCATCACAATTCCTAGATGATCAGTGTCATCACAATGCCCCATGACACCTGTCATCACAAATCGCTATGACCCTTGTCATCACAATACTCGATGAACCGTGTCATCACAGTGTTCCAGGGCACATGTCATCACAATGATCCATGACGACTTTCATCACAATGCTCCAATACACCACTCATCACAATGCTCCATGGCCCCTGTTATCATATTGCTCCATGATCACTTTCATCACAATGCTCCATGACCACTGTCATCACCATTCCTCATGACGCCTGTCATCTCAATGCTCCATGGCCTCTTTCATCACAATGCTCCATGAACCCAGTCATCACAATGTTCCCTGCCCTTTTCATCACAATGCTCCATGGGCCCTGTCATCACAATGCTCCATGCCCTTGTCATCAAAATGCTCCAGAACACTTGTCACCATAATGTTCCTTGCCAATGTCATCAAAATGCCCCATGACATTTGTAATCACATTGCTCCAAGACCGCTGTCATCACAATGCCCCATGACGCCTGCCATCACTAATCTCCTAGGCCTCTCTTACCAAAAACTCCATGATCCCTGTCAGCACAATGTTCCATGACACTTTTCATCAAAATGCTCCATGACCCCTGTCATCACAAAGTTCTCTGCCCACATCATCACAATGCTCCTTGTCACCTTTAATCACAATGCTCCAGAATTCTTGTCATCGCAATGTGCCTTGACCGTGTCATCACAATGCTCCATGACCCTTGTCATCACAAATCTCCATGACCCCTGTCATCACAATGATCTATAACTCCTTTCCTCTCAGTGCTCCAGTACCGTTTTCATCACAGTGCTCCATGCCATTGTCAGCACAATGCTCCTTGAACCGTGTCATCAAAATGCTCCATCCTCTTTTCATCACAATGCTCCAGATATCCTATCACTACAATGCTCCATGCCCGTGTCAACACAATGCTCCATGACCCCAGGCATCAAAATGCTTTATGAACCTTGTTACCAGAATGTTCCATGACCCCTGTCATCAATATGATCCATGACCGTTGTCATCACAATGCTGCATGATACCTTTCATCCCAATTCTCTGTGACCGCTGTCATCACAATGCTCCAGGACAATTTTCATCACAATTCTCCATGCCCCCTGTCATCACAGTGCCCCATAACCCCTGTAATCACAATGCTCCATGGACCTTGTCTTCACAGTGCTCCAAGCCTTTGTAATCACACTGCTCCATGACCCCTGTAATCACAATGCTCCATGCCCTTGTCATCACAAGGCTCCAGAACACTTGTCATTATAATGTTCCATGTCCGTTTCATCACCATGCTCCATGACACTTGTCATCACAATGCTCCATGGCCCCTCTCATTACTGTGCTCCATAATAAATTTAATCACATTTCTAGATGACCACTGCCATCACAATGCCTCATGACATTGTCATCACAATTCACCATGACCATTGTCATCACAATGCTCCATGAACCATGTCATCACAGGGTCCCTGGACACTTGTCATCAACAATGATCCATGACCACTTTCATCACAATGCTCCATGACCACTGTCATCTCAATGCTCCATGGCCTTTGTATTCACAATGCTCCATGGCCCCTGTAATCACAGTGCTCCATAACACCTTCCATCATAACGCTCCATGACGACTGTCATCTCAATGCCCCATGAGGCCTGTCATCACAATTCTCCAAGGCACCTCTCATCACAATGCTCCATGACACTTGTCATCACATTGCTCCATAACACCTGTCATCACAGTGTTCCCTGCCCATGTCATCACAATGCTCCATGTCCCCTATAATCACAATGCTCCATGCCTTTTTCCTCACAATGCTCCAGAATTCTTTTCAACACAATGTTCCATGACCCTGGCATCACAATGCTACATGACCCTGCTCATCACAATTCTCCATGACCTTTGTCATCACAATGCTCTATGTCGCTTTTCATCACAATTCTCAATGACCACTTTAATCACTATGATCGCTGACAATTTTTATCACATTTCTCTATTGTCATTACAATTCCCCATGGCCCCTTTCTTCACAATGCTCCATGATGCCTGTTATCAAAATGCTCCATGGAGTTTGTTATCACAATGCTCCAGGACCAGTTTCATCACAATACTCCATCCCCCTTGTCATCACAGTGCACAATGAAACCTTTCATTACAATGCTCCATGACACTTGTCATCACAATGCTCCATGGCCTTTATCGTCACAATGCTCCCAGGCACTTTTCATCACGATGTTCCATGAAAACTTTCATCACATTGCTCCACGACCATTGTCATCACAATAGTCCATACCCTTGTCAACACAAAGCTGCATAATCCCTGTCATCACAATTCTCCATGACTGCTGTCACCACAATAATCCAGGACAATTTTCATAACAATGCTTCATGCCCCCAGTCATCACAGTGCTCCATGATACCTTTCATCACAATTCCTAGATGATCAATGTCATCACAATGCCCCATGACACCTGTCATCACAATTCGCTATGACCCTTGTCATCACAATACTCGATGAACCGTGTCATCACAGTGTTCCAGGGCACATGTCATCACAATGATCCATGACGACTTTCATCACAATGCTCCAATACACCACTCATCACAATGCTCCATGGCCCCTGTTATCATATTGCTCCATGATCACTTTCATCACAATGCTCCATGACCACTGTCATCACCATTCCTCATGACGCCTGTCATCTCAATGCTCCATGGCCTCTTTCATCACAATGCTCCATGAACCCAGTCATCACAATGTTCCCTGCCCTTTTCATCACAATGCTCCATGGGCCCTGTCATCACAATGCTCCATGCCCTTGTCATCAAAATGCTCCAGAACACTTGTCACCATAATGTTCCTTGCCAATGTCATCAAAATGCCCCATGACATTTGTAATCACATTGCTCCAAGACCGCTGTCATCACAATGCCCCATGACGCCTGCCATCACTAATCTCCTAGGCCTCTCTTACCAAAAACTCCATGATCCCTGTCAGCACAATGTTCCATGACACTTTTCATCAAAATGCTCCATGACCCCTGTCATCACAAAGTTCTCTGCCCACATCATCACAATGCTCCTTGTCACCTTTAATCACAATGCTCCAGAATTCTTGTCATCGCAATGTGCCTTGACCGTGTCATCACAATGCTCCATGACCCTTGTCATCACAAATCTCCATGACCCCTGTCATCACAATGATCTATAACTCCTTTCCTCTCAGTGCTCCAGTACCGTTTTCATCACAGTGCTCCATGCCATTGTCAGCACAATGCTCCTTGGACCGTGTCATCAAAATGCTCCATCCTCTTTTCATCACAATGCTCCAGATATCCTATCACTACAATGCTCCATGCCCGTGTCAACACAATGCTCCATGACCCCAGTCATCAAAATGCTTTATGAACCTTGTTATCAGAATGTTCCATGACCCCTGACATCAATATGATCCATGACCGTTGTCATCACAATGCTGCATGATACCTTTCATCCCAATTCTCTGTGACCGCTGTCATCACAATGCTCCAGGACAATTTTCATCACAATTCTCCATGCCCCCTGTCATCACAGTGCCCCATAACCCCTGTAATCACAATGCTCCATGGACCTTGTCTTCACAGTGCTCCAAGCCTTTGTAATCACACTGCTCCATGACCCCTGTAATCACAATGCTCCATGCCCTTGTCATCACAAGGCTCCAGAACACTTGTCATTATAATGCTCCATGTCCGTTTCATCACCATGCTCCATGACACTTGTCATCACAATGCTCCATGGCCCCTCTCATTACTGTGCTCCATAATAAATTTAATCACATTTCTAGATGACCACTGCCATCACAATGCCTCATGACATTGTCATCACAATTCACCATGACCATTGTCATCACAATGCTCCATGAACCATGTCATCACAAGGTCCCTGGACACTTGTCATCAACAATGATCCATGACCACTTTCATCACAATGCTCCATGACCACTGTCATCTCAATGCTCCATGGCCTTTGTATTCACAATGCTCCATGGCCCCTGTAATCACAGTGCTCCATAACACCTTTCATCATAACGCTCCATGACGACTGTCATCTCAATGCCCCATGAGGCCTGTCATCACAATTCTCCAAGGCACCTCTCATCACAATGCCCCATGACACTTGTCATCACATTGCTCCATAACACCTGTCATCACAGTGTTCCCTGCCCATGTCATCACAATGCTCCATGTCCCCTATAATCACAATGCTCCATGCCTTTTTCCTCACAATGCTCCAGAATTCTTTTCAACACAATGTTCCATGACCGTGGCATCACAATGCTACATGACCCTGCTCATCACAATTCTCCATGACCTTTGTCATCACAATGCTCTATGTCGCTTTTCATCACAATTCTCAATGACCACTTTAATCACTATGATCGCTGACAATTTTTATCACATTTCTCTATTGTCATTACAATTCCCCATGGCCCCTTTCTTCACAATGCTCCATGATGCCTGTTATCAAAATGCTCCAGGACCAGTTTCATCACAATACTCCATCCCCCTTGTCATCACAGTGCACAATGAAACCTTTCATTACAATGCTCCATGACACTTGTCATCACAATGCTCCATGGCCTTTATCGTCACAATGCTCCCAGGCACTTTTCATCACGATGTTCCATGAAAACTTTCATCACATTGCTCCACGACCATTGTCATCACAATAGTCCATACCCTTGTCAACACAAAGCTGCATAATCCCTGTCATCACAATTCTCCATGACTGCTGTCACCACAATAATCCAGGACAATTTTCATAACAATGCTTCATGCCCCCAGTCATCACAGTGCTCCATGATACCTTTCATCACAATTCCTAGATGATCAGTGTCATCACAATGCCCCATGACACCTGTCATCACAATTCGCTATGACCCTTGTCATCACAATACTCGATGAACCGTGTCATCACAGTGTTCCAGGGCACATGTCATCACAATGATCCATGACGACTTTCATCACAATGCTCCAATACACCACTCATCACAATGCTCCATGGCCCCTGTTATCATATTGCTCCATGATCACTTTCATCACAATGCTCCATGACCACTGTCATCACCATTCCTCATGACGCCTGTCATCTCAATGCTCCATGGCCTCTTTCATCACAATGCTCCATGAACCCAGTCATCACAATGTTCCCTGCCCTTTTCATCACAATGCTCCATGGGCCCTGTCATCACAATGCTCCATGCCCTTGTCATCAAAATGCTCCAGAACACTTGTCACCATAATGTTCCTTGCCAATGTCATCAAAATGCCCCATGACATTTGTAATCACATTGCTCCAAGACCGCTGTCATCACAATGCCCCATGACGCCTGCCATCACTAATCTCCTAGGCCTCTCTTACCAAAAACTCCATGATCCCTGTCAGCACAATGTTCCATGACACTTTTCATCAAAATGCTCCATGACCCCTGTCATCACAAAGTTCTCTGCCCACATCATCACAATGCTCCTTGTCACCTTTAATCACAATGCTCCAGAATTCTTGTCATCGCAATGTGCCTTGACCGTGTCATCACAATGCTCCATGACCCTTGTCATCACAAATCTCCATGACCCCTGTCATCACAATGATATATAACTCCTTTCCTCTCAGTGCTCCAGTACCGTTTTCATCACAGTGCTCCATGCCATTGTCAGCACAATGCTCCTTGGACCGTGTCATCAAAATGCTCCATCCTCTTTTCATCACAATGCTCCAGATATCCTATCACTACAATGCTCCATGCCCGTGTCAACACAATGCTCCATGACCCCAGTCATCAAAATGCTTTATGAACCTTGTTATCAGAATGTTCCATGACCCCTGACATCAATATGATCCATGACCGTTGTCATCACAATGCTGCATGATACCTTTCATCCCAATTCTCTGTGACCGCTGTCATCACAATGCTCCAGGACAATTTTCATCACAATTCTCCATGCCCCCTGTCATCACAGTGCCCCATAACCCCTGTAATCACAATGCTCCATGGACCTTGTCTTCACAGTGCTCCAAGCCTTTGTAATCACACTGCTCCATGACCCCTGTAATCACAATGCTCCATGCCCTTGTCATCACAAGGCTCCAGAACACTTGTCATTATAATGCTCCATGTCCGTTTCATCACCATGCTCCATGACACTTGTCATCACAATGCTCCATGGCCCCTCTCATTACTGTGCTCCATAATAAATTTAATCACATTTCTAGATGACCACTGCCATCACAATGCCTCATGACATTGTCATCACAATTCACCATGACCATTGTCATCACAATGCTCCATGAACCATGTCATCACAAGGTCCCTGGACACTTGTCATCAACAATGATCCATGACCACTTTCATCACAATGCTCCATGACCACTGTCATCTCAATGCTCCATGGCCTTTGTATTCACAATGCTCCATGGCCCCTGTAATCACAGTGCTCCATAACACCTTTCATCATAACGCTCCATGACGACTGTCATCTCAATGCCCCATGAGGCCTGTCATCACAATTCTCCAAGGCACCTCTCATCACAATGCCCCATGACACTTGTCATCACATTGCTCCATAACACCTGTCATCACAGTGTTCCCTGCCCATGTCATCACAATGCTCCATGTCCCCTATAATCACAATGCTCCATGCCTTTTTCCTCACAATGCTCCAGAATTCTTTTCAACACAATGTTCCATGACCGTGGCATCACAATGCTACATGACCCTGCTCATCACAATTCTCCATGACCTTTGTCATCACAATGCTCTATGTCGCTTTTCATCACAATTCTCAATGACCACTTTAATCACTATGATCGCTGACAATTTTTATCACATTTCTCCATTGTCATTACAATTCCCCATGGCCCCTTTCTTCACAATGCTCCATGATGCCTGTTATCAAAATGCTCCATGGAGTTTGTTATCACAATGCTCCAGGACCAGTTTCATCACAATACTCCATCCCCCTTGTCATCACAGTGCACAATGAAACCTTTCATTACAATGCTCCATGACACTTGTCATCACAATGCTCCATGGCCTTTATCGTCACAATGCTCCCAGGCACTTTTCATCACGATGTTCCATGAAAACTTTCATCACAATGCTCCACGACCATTGTCATCACAATAGTCCATACCCTTGTCAACACAAAGCTGCATAATCCCTGTCATCACAATTCTCCATGACTGCTGTCACCACAATAATCCAGGACAATTTTCATAACAATGCTTCATGCCCCCAGTCATCACAGTGCTCCATGATACCTTTCATCACAATTCCTAGATGATCAGTGTCATCACAATGCCCCATGACACCTGTCATCACAATTCGCTATGACCCTTGTCATCACAATACTCGATGAACCGTGTCATCACAGTGTTCCAGGGCACATGTCATCACAATGATCCATGACGACTTTCATCACAATGCTCCAATACACCACTCATCACAATGCTCCATGGCCCCTGTTATCATATTGCTCCATGATCACTTTCATCACAATGCTCCATGACCACTGTCATCACCATTCCTCATGACGCCTGTCATCTCAATGCTCCATGGCCTCTTTCATCACAATGCTCCATGAACCCAGTCATCACAATGTTCCCTGCCCTTTTCATCACAATGCTCCATGGGCCCTGTCATCACAATGCTCCATGCCCTTGTCATCAAAATGCTCCAGAACACTTGTCACCATAATGTTCCTTGCCAATGTCATCAAAATGCCCCATGACATTTGTAATCACATTGCTCCAAGACCGCTGTCATCACAATGCCCCATGACGCCTGCCATCACTAATCACCTAGGCCTCTCTTACCAAAAACTCCATGATCCCTGTCAGCACAATGTTCCATGACACTTTTCATCAAAATGCTCCATGACCCCTGTCATCACAAAGTTCTCTGCCCACATCATCACAATGCTCCTTGTCACCTTTAATCACAATGCTCCAGAATTCTTGTCATCGCAATGTGCCTTGACCGTGTCATCACAATGCTCCATGACCCTTGTCATCACAAATCTCCATGACCCCTGTCATCACAATGATATATAACTCCTTTCCTCTCAGTGCTCCAGTACCGTTTTCATCACAGTGCTCCATGCCATTGTCAGCACAATGCTCCTTGGACCGTGTCATCAAAATGCTCCATCCTCTTTTCATCACAATGCTCCAGATATCCTATCACTACAATGCTCCATGCCCGTGTCAACACAATGCTCCATGACCCCAGTCATCAAAATGCTTTATGAACCTTGTTATCAGAATGTTCCATGACCCCTGACATCAATATGATCCATGACCGTTGTCATCACAATGCTGCATGATACCTTTCATCCCAATTCTCTGTGACCGCTGTCATCACAATGCTCCAGGACAATTTTCATCACAATTCTCCATGCCCCCTGTCATCACAGTGCCCCATAACCCCTGTAATCACAATGCTCCATGGACCTTGTCTTCACAGTGCTCCAAGCCTTTGTAATCACACTGCTCCATGACCCCTGTAATCACAATGCTCCATGCCCTTGTCATCACAAGGCTCCAGAACACTTGTCATTATAATGCTCCATGTCCGTTTCATCACCATGCTCCATGACACTTGTCATCACAATGCTCCATGGCCCCTCTCATTACTGTGCTCCATAATAAATTTAATCACATTTCTAGATGACCACTGCCATCACAATGCCTCATGACATTGTCATCACAATTCACCATGACCATTGTCATCACAATGCTCCATGAACCATGTCATCACAAGGTCCCTGGACACTTGTCATCAACAATGATCCATGACCACTTTCATCACAATGCTCCATGACCACTGTCATCTCAATGCTCCATGGCCTTTGTATTCACAATGCTCCATGGCCCCTGTAATCACAGTGCTCCATAACACCTTTCATCATAACGCTCCATGACGACTGTCATCTCAATGCCCCATGAGGCCTGTCATCACAATTCTCCAAGGCACCTCTCATCACAATGCCCCATGACACTTGTCATCACATTGCTCCATAACACCTGTCATCACAGTGTTCCCTGCCCATGTCATCACAATGCTCCATGTCCCCTATAATCACAATGCTCCATGCCTTTTTCCTCACAATGCTCCAGAATTCTTTTCAACACAATGTTCCATGACCGTGGCATCACAATGCTACATGACCCTGCTCATCACAATTCTCCATGACCTTTGTCATCACAATGCTCTATGTCGCTTTTCATCACAATTCTCAATGACCACTTTAATCACTATGATCGCTGACAATTTTTATCACATTTCTCCATTGTCATTACAATTCCCCATGGCCCCTTTCTTCACAATGCTCCATGATGCCTGTTATCAAAATGCTCCATGGAGTTTGTTATCACAATGCTCCAGGACCAGTTTCATCACAATACTCCATCCCCCTTGTCATCACAGTGCACAATGAAACCTTTCATTACAATGCTCCATGACACTTGTCATCACAATGCTCCATGGCCTTTATCGTCACAATGCTCCCAGGCACTTTTCATCACGATGTTCCATGAAAACTTTCATCACATTGCTCCACGACCATTGTCATCACAATAGTCCATACCCTTGTCAACACAAAGCTGCATAATCCCTGTCATCACAATTCTCCATGACTGCTGTCACCACAATAATCCAGGACAATTTTCATAACAATGCTTCATGCCCCCAGTCATCACAGTGCTCCATGATACCTTTCATCACAATTCCTAGATGATCAGTGTCATCACAATGCCCCATGACACCTGTCATCACAATTCGCTATGACCCTTGTCATCACAATACTCGATGAACCGTGTCATCACAGTGTTCCAGGGCACATGTCATCACAATGATCCATGACGACTTTCATCACAATGCTCCAATACACCACTCATCACAATGCTCCATGGCCCCTGTTATCATATTGCTCCATGATCACTTTCATCACAATGCTCCATGACCACTGTCATCACCATTCCTCATGACGCCTGTCATCTCAATGCTCCATGGCCTCTTTCATCACAATGCTCCATGAACCCAGTCATCACAATGTTCCCTGCCCTTTTCATCACAATGCTCCATGGGCCCTGTCATCACAATGCTCCATGCCCTTGTCATCAAAATGCTCCAGAACACTTGTCACCATAATGTTCCTTGCCAATGTCATCAAAATGCCCCATGACATTTGTAATCACATTGCTCCAAGACCGCTGTCATCACAATGCCCCATGACGCCTGCCATCACTAATCTCCTAGGCCTCTCTTACCAAAAACTCCATGATCCCTGTCAGCACAATGTTCCATGACACTTTTCATCAAAATGCTCCATGACCCCTGTCATCACAAAGTTCTCTGCCCACATCATCACAATGCTCCTTGTCACCTTTAATCACAATGCTCCAGAATTCTTGTCATCGCAATGTGCCTTGACCGTGTCATCACAATGCTCCATGACCCTTGTCATCACAAATCTCCATGACCCCTGTCATCACAATGATATATACCTCCTTTCCTCTCAGTGCTCCAGTACCGTTTTCATCACAGTGCTCCATGCCATTGTCAGCACAATGCTCCTTGGACCGTGTCATCAAAATGCTCCATCCTCTTTTCATCACAATGCTCCAGATATCCTATCACTACAATGCTCCATGCCCGTGTCAACACAATGCTCCATGACCCCAGTCATCAAAATGCTTTATGAACCTTGTTATCAGAATGTTCCATGACCCCTGACATCAATATGATCCATGACCGTTGTCATCACAATGCTGCATGATACCTTTCATCCCAATTCTCTGTGACCGCTGTCATCACAATGCTCCAGGACAATTTTCATCACAATTCTCCATGCCCCCTGTCATCACAGTGCCCCATAACCCCTGTAATCACAATGCTCCATGGACCTTGTCTTCACAGTGCTCCAAGCCTTTGTAATCACACTGCTCCATGACCCCTGTAATCACAATGCTCCATGCCCTTGTCATCACAAGGCTCCAGAACACTTGTCATTATAATGCTCCATGTCCGTTTCATCACCATGCTCCATGACACTTGTCATCACAATGCTCCATGGCCCCTCTCATTACTGTGCTCCATAATAAATTTAATCACATTTCTAGATGAACACTGCCATCACAATGCCTCATGACATTGTCATCACAATTCACCATGACCATTGTCATCACAATGCTCCATGAACCATGTCATCACAGGGTCCCTGGACACTTGTCATCAACAATGATCCATGACCACTTTCATCACAATGCTCCATGACCACTGTCATCTCAATGCTCCATGGCCTTTGTATTCACAATGCTCCATGGCCCCTGTAATCACAGTGCTCCATAACACCTTTCATCATAACGCTCCATGACGACTGTCATCTCAATGCCCCATGAGGCCTGTCATCACAATTCTCCAAGGCACCTCTCATCACAATGCCCCATGACACTTGTCATCACATTGCTCCATAACACCTGTCATCACAGTGTTCCCTGCCCATGTCATCACAATGCTCCATGTCCCCTATAATCACAATGCTCCATGCCTTTTTCCTCACAATGCTCCAGAATTCTTTTCAACAGAATGTTCCATGACCGTGGCATCACAATGCTACATGACCCTGCTCATCACAATTCTCCATGACCTTTGTCATCACAATGCTCTATGTCGCTTTTCATCACAATTCTCAATGACCACTTTAATCACTATGATCGCTGACAATTTTTATCACATTTCTCTATTGTCATTACAATTCCCCATGGCCCCTTTCTTCACAATGCTCCATGATGCCTGTTATCAAAATGCTCCATGGAGTTTGTTATCACAATGCTCCAGGACCAGTTTCATCACAATACTCCATCCCCCTTGTCATCACAGTGCACAATGAAACCTTTCATTACAATGCTCCATGACACTTGTCATCACAATGCTCCATGGCCTTTATCGTCACAATGCTCCCAGGCACTTTTCATCACGATGTTCCATGAAAACTTTCATCACATTGCTCCACGACCATTGTCATCACAATAGTCCATACCCTTGTCAACACAAAGCTGCATAATCCCTGTCATCACAATTCTCCATGACTGCTGTCACCACAATAATCCAGGACAATTTTCATAACAATGCTTCATGCCCCCAGTCATCACAGTGCTCCATGATACCTTTCATCACAATTCCTAGATGATCAGTGTCATCACAATGCCCCATGACACCTGTCATCACAATTCGCTATGACCCTTGTCATCACAATACTCGATGAACCGTGTCATCACAGTGTTCCAGGGCACATGTCATCACAATGATCCATGACGACTTTCATCACAATGCTCCAATACACCACTCATCACAATGCTCCATGGCCCCTGTTATCATATTGCTCCATGATCACTTTCATCACAATGCTCCATGACCACTGTCATCACCATTCCTCATGACGCCTGTCATCTCAATGCTCCATGGCCTCTTTCATCACAATGCTCCATGAACCCAGTCATCACAATGTTCCCTGCCCTTTTCATCACAATGCTCCATGGGCCCTGTCATCACAATGCTCCATGCCCTTGTCATCAAAATGCTCCAGAACACTTGTCACCATAATGTTCCTTGCCAATGTCATCAAAATGCCCCATGACATTTGTAATCACATTGCTCCAAGACCGCTGTCATCACAATGCCCCATGACGCCTGCCATCACTAATCTCCTAGGCCTCTCTTACCAAAAACTCCATGATCCCTGTCAGCACAATGTTCCATGACACTTTTCATCAAAATGCTCCATGACCCCTGTCATCACAAAGTTCTCTGCCCACATCATCACAATGCTCCTTGTCACCTTTAATCACAATGCTCCAGAATTCTTGTCATCGCAATGTGCCTTGACCGTGTCATCACAATGCTCCATGACCCTTGTCATCACAAATCTCCATGACACCTGTCATCACAATGATCTATAACTCCTTTCCTCTCAGTGCTCCAGTACCGTTTTCATCACAGTGCTCCATGCCATTGTCAGCACAATGCTCCTTGGACCGTGTCATCAAAATGCTCCATCCTCTTTTCATCACAATGCTCCAGATATCCTATCACTACAATGCTCCATGCCCGTGTCAACACAATGCTCCATGACCCCAGGCATCAAAATGCTTTATGAACCTTGTTACCAGAATGTTCCATGACCCCTGTCATCAATATGATCCATGACCGTTGTCATCACAATGCTGCATGATACCTTTCATCCCAATTCTCTGTGACCGCTGTCATCACAATGCTCCAGGACAATTTTCATCACAATTCTCCATGCCCCCTGTCATCACAGTGCCCCATAACCCCTGTAATCACAATGCTCCATGGACCTTGTCTTCACAGTGCTCCAAGCCTTTGTAATCACACTGCTCCATGACCCCTGTAATCACAATGCTCCATGCCCTTGTCATCACAAGGCTCCAGAACACTTGTCATTATAATGCTCCATGTCCGTTTCATCACCATGCTCCATGACACTTGTCATCACAATGCTCCATGGCCCCTCTCATTACTGTGCTCCATAATAAATTTAATCACATTTCTAGATGACCACTGCCATCACAATGCCTCATGACATTGTCATCACAATTCACCATGACCATTGTCATCACAATGCTCCATGAACCATGTCATCAAAGGGTCCCTGGACACTTTTCATCAACAATGATCCATGACCACTTTCATCACAATGCTCCATGACCACTGTCATCTCAATGCTCCATGGCCTTTGTATTCACAATGCTCCATGGCCCCTGTAATCACAGTGTTCCATAACACCTTTCATCATAACGCTCCATGACGACTGTCATCTCAATGCCCCATGAGGCCTGTCATCACAATTCTCCAAGGCACCTCTCATCACAATGCTCCATGACACTTGTCATCACATTGCTCCATAACACCTGTCATCACAGTGTTCCCTGCCCATGTCATCACAATGCTCCATGTCCCCTATAATCACAATGCTCCATGCCTTTTTCCTCACAATGCTCCAGAATTCTTTTCAACACAATGTTCCATGACCCTGGCATCACAATGCTACATGACCCTGCTCATCACAATTCTCCATGACCTTTGTCATCACAATGCTCTATGTCGCTTTTCATCACAATTCTCAATGACCACTTTAATCACTATGATCGCTGACAATTTTTATCACATTTCTCTATTGTCATTACAATTCCCCATGGCCCCTTTCTTCACAATGCTCCATGATGCCTGTTATCAAAATGCTCCATGGAGTTTGTTATCACAATGCTCCAGGACCAATTTCATCACAATACTCCATCCCCCTTGTCATCACAGTGCACAATGAAACCTTTCATTACAATGCTCCATGACACTTGTCATCACAATGCTCCATGGCCTTTATCGTCACAATGCTCCCAGGCACTTTTCATCACGATGTTCCATGAAAACTTTCATCACATTGCTCCACGACCATTGTCATCACAATAGTCCATACCCTTGTCAACACAAAGCTGCATAATCCCTGTCATCACAATTCTCCATGACTGCTGTCACCACAATAATCCAGGACAATTTTCATAACAATGCTTCATGCCCCCAGTCATCACAGTGCTCCATGATACCTTTCATCACAATTCCTAGATGATCAGTGTCATCACAATGCCCCATGACACCTGTCATCACAATTCGCTATGACCCTTGTCATCACAATACTCGATGAACCGTGTCATCACAGTGTTCCAGGGCACATGTCATCACAATGATCCATGACGACTTTCATCACAATGCTCCAATACACCACTCATCACAATGCTCCATGGCCCCTGTTATCATATTGCTCCATGATCACTTTCATCACAATGCTCCATGACCACTGTCATCACCATTCCTCATGACGCCTGTCATCTCAATGCTCCATGGCCTCTTTCATCACAATGCTCCATGAACCCAGTCATCACAATGTTCCCTGCCCTTTTCATCACAATGCTCCATGGGCCCTGTCATCACAATGCTCCATGCCCTTGTCATCAAAATGCTCCAGAACACTTGTCACCATAATGTTCCTTGCCAATGTCATCAAAATGCCCCATGACATTTGTAATCACATTGCTCCAAGACCGCTGTCATCACAATGCCCCATGACGCCTGCCATCACTAATCTCCTAGGCCTCTCTTACCAAAAACTCCATGATCCCTGTCAGCACAATGTTCCATGACACTTTTCATCAAAATGCTCCATGACCCCTGTCATCACAAAGTTCTCTGCCCACATCATCACAATGCTCCTTGTCACCTTTAATCACAATGCTCCAGAATTCTTGTCATCGCAATGTGCCTTGACCGTGTCATCACAATGCTCCATGACCCTTGTCATCACAAATCTCCATGACCCCTGTCATCACAATGATCTATAACTCCTTTCCTCTCAGTGCTCCAGTACCGTTTTCATCACAGTGCTCCATGCCATTGTCAGCACAATGCTCCTTGGACCGTGTCATCAAAATGCTCCATCCTCTTTTCATCACAATGCTCCAGATATCCTATCACTACAATGCTCCATGCCCGTGTCAACACAATGCTCCATGACCACAGGCATCAAAATGCTTTATGAACCTTGTTACCAGAATGTTCCATGACCCCTGTCATCAATATGATCCATGACCGTTGTCATCACAATGCTGCATGATACCTTTCATCCCATTTCTCTGTGACCGCTGTCATCACAATGCTCCAGGACAATTTTCATCACAATTCTCCATGCCCCCTGTCATCACAGTGCCCCATAACCCCTGTAATCACAATGCTCCATGGACCTTGTCTTCACAGTGCTCCAAGCCTTTGTAATCACACTGCTCCATGACCCCTGTAATCACAATGCTCCATGCCCTTGTCATCACAAGGCTCCAGAACACTTGTCATTATAATGCTCCATGTCCGTTTCATCACCATGCTCCATGACACTTGTCATCACAATGCTCCATGGCCCCTCTCATTACTGTGCTCCATAATAAATTTAATCACATTTCTAGATGACCACTGCCATCACAATGCCTCATGACATTGTCATCACAATTCACCATGACCATTGTCATCACAATGCTCCATGAACCATGTCATCACAGGGTCCCTGGACACTTGTCATCAACAATGATCCATGACCACTTTCATCACAATGCTCCATGACCACTGTCATCTCAATGCTCCATGGCCTTTGTATTCACAATGCTCCATGGCCCCTGTAATCACAGTGCTCCATAACACCTTCCGTCATAACGCTCCATGACGACTGTCATCTCAATGCCCCATTAGGCCTGTCATCACAATTCTCCATGGCACCTCTCATCACAATGCTCCATGACACTTGTCATCACATTGCTCCATAACACCTGTCATCACAGTGTTCCCTGCCCATGTCATCACAATGCTCCATGTCCCCTATAATCACAATGCTCCATGCCTTTTTCCTCACAATGCTCCAGAATTCTTTTCAACACAATGTTCCATGACCGTGGCATCACAATGCTACATGACCCTGCTCATTACAATTCTCCATGACCTTTGTCATCACAATGTTCTATGTCGCTTTTCATCACAATTCTCAATGACCACTTTAATCACTATGATCGCTGACAATTTTTATCACATTTCTCTATTGTCATTACAATTCCCCATGGCCCCTTTCTTCACAATGCTCCATGATGCCTGTTATCAAAATGCTCCAGGACCAGTTTCATCACAATACTCCATCCCCCTTGTCATCACAGTGCACAATGAAACCTTTCATTACAATGCTCCATGACACTTGTCATCACAATGCTCCATGGCCTTTATCGTCACAATGCTCCCAGGCACTTTTCATCACGATGTTCCATGAAAACTTTCATCACATTCCTCCACGACCATTGTCATCACAATAGTCCATACCCTTGTCAACACAAAGCTGCATAATCCCTGTCATCACAATTTTCCATGACTGCTGTCACCACAATAATCCAGGACAATTTTCATAACAATGCTTCATGCCCCCAGTCATCACAGTGCTCCATGATACCTTTCATCACAATTCCTAGATGATCAGTGTCATCACAATGCCCCATGACACCTGTCATCACAAATCGCTATGACCCTTGTCATCACAATACTCGATGAACCGTGTCATCACAGTGTTCCAGGGCACATGTCATCACAATGATCCATGACGACTTTCATCACAATGCTCCAATACACCACTCATCACAATGCTCCATGGCCCCTGTTATCATATTGCTCCATGATCACTTTCATCACAATGCTCCATGACCACTGTCATCACCATTCCTCATGACGCCTGTCATCTCAATGCTCCATGGCCTCTTTCATCACAATGCTCCATGAACCCAGTCATCACAATGTTCCCTGCCCTTTTCACCACAATGCTCCATGGGCCCTGTCATCACAATGCTCCATGCCCTTGTCATCAAAATGCTCCAGAACACTTGTCACCATAATGTTCCTTGCCAATGTCATCAAATTGCCCCATGACATTTGTAATCACATTGCTCCAAGACCGCTGTCATCACAATGCCCCATGACGCCTGCCATCACTAATCTCCTAGGCCTCTCTTACCAAAAACTCCATGATCCCTGTCAGCACAATATTCCATGACACTTTTCATCAAAATGCTCCATGACCCCTGTCATCACAAAGTTCTCTGCCCACATCATCACAATGCTCCTTGTCACCTTTAATCACAATGCTCCAGAATTCTTGTCATCGCAATGTGCCTTGACCGTGTCATCACAATGCTCCATGACCCTTGTCATCACAAATCTCCATGACCCCTGTCATCACAATGATCTATAACTCCTTTCCTCTCAGTGCTCCAGTACCGTTTTCATCACAGTGCTCCATGCCATTGTCAGCACAATGCTCCTTGGACCGTGTCATCAAAATGCTCCATCCTCTTTTCATCACAATGCTCCAGATATCCTATCACTACAATGCTCCATGCCCGTGTCAACACAATGCTCCATGACCCCAGTCATCAAAATGCTTTATGAACCTTGTTACCAGAATGTTCCATGACCCCTGTCATCAATATGATCCATGACCGTTGTCATCACAATGCTGCATGATACCTTTCATCCCAATTCTCTGTGACCGCTGTCATCACAATGCTCCAGGACAATTTTCATCACAATTCTCCATGCCCCCTGTCATCACAGTGCCCCATAACCCCTGTAATCACAATGCTCCATGGACCTTGTCTTCACAGTGCTCCAAGCCTTTGTAATCACACTGCTCCATGACCCCTGTAATCACAATGCTCCATGCCCCTGTCATCACAAGGCTCCAGAACACTTGTCATTATAATGCTCCATGTCCGTTTCATCACCATGCTCCATGACACTTGTCATCACAATGCTCCATGGCCCCTCTCATTACTGTGCTCCATAATAAATTTAATCACATTTCTAGATGACCACTGCCATCACAATGCCTCATGACATTGTCATCACAATTCACCATGACCATTGTCATCACAATGCTCCATGAACCATGTCATCACAGGGTCCCTGGACACTTGTCATCAACAATGATCCATGACCACTTTCATCACAATGCTCCATGACCACTGTCATCTCAATGCTCCATGGCCTTTGTATTCACAATGCTCCATGGCCCCTGTAATCACAGTGCTCCATAACACCTTTCATCATAACGCTCCATGACGACTGTCATCTCAATGCCCCATGAGGCCTGTCATCACAATTCTCCATGGCACCTCTCATCACAATGCTCCATGACACTTGTCATCACATTGCTCCATAACACCTGTCATCACAGTGTTCCCTGCCCATGTCATCACAATGCTCCATGTCCCCTATAATCACAATGCTCCATGCCTTTTTCCTCACAATGCTCCAGAATTCTTTTCAACAGAATGTTCCATGACCGTGGCATCACAATGCTACATGACACTGCTCATCACAATTCTCCATGACCTTTGTCATCACAATGCTCTATGTCGCTTTTCATCACAATTCTCAATGACCACTTTAATCACTATGATCGCTGACAATTTTTATCACATTTCTCTATTGTCATTACAATTCCCCATGGCCCCTTTCTTCACAATGCTCCATGATGCCTGTTATCAAAATGCTCCATGGAGTTTGTTATCACAATGCTCCAGGACCAGTTTCATCACAATACTCCATCCCCCTTGTCATCACAGTGCACAATGAAACCTTTCATTACAATGCTCCATGACACTTGTCATCACAATGCTCCATGGCCTTTATCGTCACAATGCTCCCAGGCACTTTTCATCACGATGTTCCATGAAAACTTTCATCACATTGCTCCACGACCATTGTCATCACAATAGTCCATACCCTTGTCAACACAAAGCTGCATAATCCCTGTCATCACAATTCTCCATGACTGCTGTCACCACAATAATCCAGGACAATTTTCATAACAATGCTTCATGCCCCCAGTCATCACAGTGCTCCATGATACCTTTCATCACAATTCCTAGATGATCAGTGTCATCACAATGCCCCATGACACCTGTCATCACAATTCGCTATGACCCTTGTCATCACAATACTCGATGAACCGTGTCATCACAGTGTTCCAGGGCACATGTCATCACAATGATCCATGACGACTTTCATCACAATGCTCCAATACACCACTCATCACAATGCTCCATGGCCCCTGTTATCATATTGCTCCATGATCACTTTCATCACAATGCTCCATGACCACTGTCATCACCATTCCTCATGACGCCTGTCATCTCAATGCTCCATGGCCTCTTTCATCACAATGCTCCATGAACCCAGTCATCACAATGTTCCCTGCCCTTTTCATCACAATGCTCCATGGGCCCTGTCATCACAATGCTCCATGCCCTTGTCATCAAAATGCTCCAGAACACTTGTCACCATAATGTTCCTTGCCAATGTCATCAAAATGCCCCATGACATTTGTAATCACATTGCTCCAAGACCGCTGTCATCACAATGCCCCATGACGCCTGCCATCACTAATCTCCTAGGCCTCTCTTACCAAAAACTCCATGATCCCTGTCAGCACAATGTTCCATGACACTTTTCATCAAAATGCTCCATGACCCCTGTCATCACAAAGTTCTCTGCCCACATCATCACAATGCTCCTTGTCACCTTTAATCACAATGCTCCAGAATTCTTGTCATCGCAATGTGCCTTGACCGTGTCATCACAATGCTCCATGACCCTTGTCATCACAAATCTCCATGACACCTGTCATCACAATGATCTATAACTCCTTTCCTCTCAGTGCTCCAGTACCGTTTTCATCACAGTGCTCCATGCCATTGTCAGCACAATGCTCCTTGGACCGTGTCATCAAAATGCTCCATCCTCTTTTCATCACAATGCTCCAGATATCCTATCACTACAATGCTCCATGCCCGTGTCAACACAATGCTCCATGACCCCAGGCATCAAAATGCTTTATGAACCTTGTTACCAGAATGTTCCATGACCCCTGTCATCAATATGATCCATGACCGTTGTCATCACAATGCTGCATGATACCTTTCATCCCAATTCTCTGTGACCGCTGTCATCACAATGCTCCAGGACAATTTTCATCACAATTCTCCATGCCCCCTGTCATCACAGTGCCCCATAACCCCTGTAATCACAATGCTCCATGGACCTTGTCTTCACAGTGCTCCAAGCCTTTGTAATCACACTGCTCCATGACCCCTGTAATCACAATGCTCCATGCCCTTGTCATCACAAGGCTCCAGAACACTTGTCATTATAATGCTCCATGTCCGTTTCATCACCATGCTCCATGACACTTGTCATCACAATGCTCCATGGCCCCTCTCATTACTGTGCTCCATAATAAATTTAATCACATTTCTAGATGACCACTGCCATCACAATGCCTCATGACATTGTCATCACAATTCACCATGACCATTGTCATCACAATGCTCCATGAACCATGTCATCAAAGGGTCCCTGGACACTTTTCATCAACAATGATCCATGACCACTTTCATCACAATGCTCCATGACCACTGTCATCTCAATGCTCCATGGCCTTTGTATTCACAATGCTCCATGGCCCCTGTAATCACAGTGTTCCATAACACCTTTCATCATAACGCTCCATGACGACTGTCATCTCAATGCCCCATGAGGCCTGTCATCACAATTCTCCAAGGCACCTCTCATCACAATGCTCCATGACACTTGTCATCACATTGCTCCATAACACCTGTCATCACAGTGTTCCCTGCCCATGTCATCACAATGCTCCATGTCCCCTATAATCACAATGCTCCATGCCTTTTTCCTCACAATGCTCCAGAATTCTTTTCAACACAATGTTCCATGACCCTGGCATCACAATGCTACATGACCCTGCTCATCACAATTCTCCATGACCTTTGTCATCACAATGCTCTATGTCGCTTTTCATCACAATTCTCAATGACCACTTTAATCACTATGATCGCTGACAATTTTTATCACATTTCTCTATTGTCATTACAATTCCCCATGGCCCCTTTCTTCACAATGCTCCATGATGCCTGTTATCAAAATGCTCCATGGAGTTTGTTATCACAATGCTCCAGGACCAGTTTCATCACAATACTCCATCCCCCTTGTCATCACAGTGCACAATGAAACCTTTCATTACAATGCTCCATGACACTTGTCATCACAATGCTCCATGGCCTTTATCGTCACAATGCTCCCAGGCACTTTTCATCACGATGTTCCATGAAAACTTTCATCACATTGCTCCACGACCATTGTCATCACAATAGTCCATACCCTTGTCAACACAAAGCTGCATAATCCCTGTCATCACAATTCTCCATGACTGCTGTCACCACAATAATCCAGGACAATTTTCATAACAATGCTTCATGCCCCCAGTCATCACAGTGCTCCATGATACCTTTCATCACAATTCCTAGATGATCAGTGTCATCACAATGCCCCATGACACCTGTCATCACAATTCGCTATGACCCTTGTCATCACAATACTCGATGAACCGTGTCATCACAGTGTTCCAGGGCACATGTCATCACAATGATCCATGACGACTTTCATCACAATGCTCCAATACACCACTCATCACAATGCTCCATGGCCCCTGTTATCATATTGCTCCATGATCACTTTCATCACAATGCTCCATGACCACTGTCATCACCATTCCTCATGACGCCTGTCATCTCAATGCTCCATGGCCTCTTTCATCACAATGCTCCATGAACCCAGTCATCACAATGTTCCCTGCCCTTTTCATCACAATGCTCCATGGGCCCTGTCATCACAATGCTCCATGCCCTTGTCATCAAAATGCTCCAGAACACTTGTCACCATAATGTTCCTTGCCAATGTCATCAAAATGCCCCATGACATTTGTAATCACATTGCTCCAAGACCGCTGTCATCACAATGCCCCATGACGCCTGCCATCACTAATCTCCTAGGCCTCTCTTACCAAAAACTCCATGATCCCTGTCAGCACAATGTTCCATGACACTTTTCATCAAAATGCTCCATGACCCCTGTCATCACAAAGTTCTCTGCCCACATCATCACAATGCTCCTTGTCACCTTTAATCACAATGCTCCAGAATTCTTGTCATCGCAATGTGCCTTGACCGTGTCATCACAATGCTCCATGACCCTTGTCATCACAAATCTCCATGACACCTGTCATCACAATGATCTATAACTCCTTTCCTCTCAGTGCTCCAGTACCGTTTTCATCACAGTGCTCCATGCCATTGTCAGCACAATGCTCCTTGGACCGTGTCATCAAAATGCTCCATCCTCTTTTCATCACAATGCTCCAGATATCCTATCACTACAATGCTCCATGCCCGTGTCAACACAATGCTCCATGACCCCAGGCATCAAAATGCTTTATGAACCTTGTTACCAGAATGTTCCATGACCCCTGTCATCAATATGATCCATGACCGTTGTCATCACAATGCTGCATGATACCTTTCATCCCAATTCTCTGTGACCGCTGTCATCACAATGCTCCAGGACAATTTTCATCACAATTCTCCATGCCCCCTGTCATCACAGTGCCCCATAACCCCTGTAATCACAATGCTCCATGGACCTTGTCTTCACAGTGCTCCAAGCCTTTGTAATCACACTGCTCCATGACCCCTGTAATCACAATGCTCCATGCCCTTGTCATCACAAGGCTCCAGAACACTTGTCATTATAATGCTCCATGTCCGTTTCATCACCATGCTCCATGACACTTGTCATCACAATGCTCCATGGCCCCTCTCATTACTGTGCTCCATAATAAATTTAATCACATTTCTAGATGACCACTGCCATCACAATGCCTCATGACATTGTCATCACAATTCACCATGACCATTGTCATCACAATGCTCCATGAACCATGTCATCAAAGGGTCCCTGGACACTTTTCATCAACAATGATCCATGACCACTTTCATCACAATGCTCCATGACCACTGTCATCTCAATGCTCCATGGCCTTTGTATTCACAATGCTCCATGGCCCCTGTAATCACAGTGTTCCATAACACCTTTCATCATAACGCTCCATGACGACTGTCATCTCAATGCCCCATGAGGCCTGTCATCACAATTCTCCAAGGCACCTCTCATCACAATGCTCCATGACACTTGTCATCACATTGCTCCATAACACCTGTCATCACAGTGTTCCCTGCCCATGTCATCACAATGCTCCATGTCCCCTATAATCACAATGCTCCATGCCTTTTTCCTCACAATGCTCCAGAATTCTTTTCAACACAATGTTCCATGACCCTGGCATCACAATGCTACATGACCCTGCTCATCACAATTCTCCATGACCTTTGTCATCACAATGCTCTATGTCGCTTTTCATCACAATTCTCAATGACCACTTTAATCACTATGATCGCTGACAATTTTTATCACATTTCTCTATTGTCATTACAATTCCCCATGGCCCCTTTCTTCACAATGCTCCATGATGCCTGTTATCAAAATGCTCCATGGAGTTTGTTATCACAATGCTCCAGGACCAGTTTCATCACAATACTCCATCCCCCTTGTCATCACAGTGCACAATGAAACCTTTCATTACAATGCTCCATGACACTTGTCATCACAATGCTCCATGGCCTTTATCGTCACAATGCTCCCAGGCACTTTTCATCACGATGTTCCATGAAAACTTTCATCACATTGCTCCACGACCATTGTCATCACAATAGTCCATACCCTTGTCAACACAAAGCTGCATAATCCCTGTCATCACAATTCTCCATGACTGCTGTCACCACAATAATCCAGGACAATTTTCATAACAATGCTTCATGCCCCCAGTCATCACAGTGCTCCATGATACCTTTCATCACAATTCCTAGATGATCAGTGTCATCACAATGCCCCATGACACCTGTCATCACAATTCGCTATGACCCTTGTCATCACAATACTCGATGAACCGTGTCATCACAGTGTTCCAGGGCACATGTCATCACAATGATCCATGACGACTTTCATCACAATGCTCCAATACACCACTCATCACAATGCTCCATGGCCCCTGTTATCATATTGCTCCATGATCACTTTCATCACAATGCTCCATGACCACTGTCATCACCATTCCTCATGACGCCTGTCATCTCAATGCTCCATGGCCTCTTTCATCACAATGCTCCATGAACCCAGTCATCACAATGTTCCCTGCCCTTTTCATCACAATGCTCCATGGGCCCTGTCATCACAATGCTCCATGCCCTTGTCATCAAAATGCTCCAGAACACTTGTCACCATAATGTTCCTTGCCAATGTCATCAAAATGCCCCATGACATTTGTAATCACATTGCTCCAAGACCGCTGTCATCACAATGCCCCATGACGCCTGCCATCACTAATCTCCTAGGCCTCTCTTACCAAAAACTCCATGATCCCTGTCAGCACAATGTTCCATGACACTTTTCATCAAAATGCTCCATGACCCCTGTCATCACAAAGTTCTCTGCCCACATCATCACAATGCTCCTTGTCACCTTTAATCACAATGCTCCAGAATTCTTGTCATCGCAATGTGCCTTGACCGTGTCATCACAATGCTCCATGACCCTTGTCATCACAAATCTCCATGACCCCTGTCATCACAATGATCTATAACTCCTTTCCTCTCAGTGCTCCAGTACCGTTTTCATCACAGTGCTCCATGCCATTGTCAGCACAATGCTCCTTGGACCGTGTCATCAAAATGCTCCATCCTCTTTTCATCACAATGCTCCAGATATCCTATCACTACAATGCTCCATGCCCGTGTCAACACAATGCTCCATGACCACAGGCATCAAAATGCTTTATGAACCTTGTTACCAGAATGTTCCATGACCCCTGTCATCAATATGATCCATGACCGTTGTCATCACAATGCTGCATGATACCTTTCATCCCATTTCTCTGTGACCGCTGTCATCACAATGCTCCAGGACAATTTTCATCACAATTCTCCATGCCCCCTGTCATCACAGTGCCCCATAACCCCTGTAATCACAATGCTCCATGGACCTTGTCTTCACAGTGCTCCAAGCCTTTGTAATCACACTGCTCCATGACCCCTGTAATCACAATGCTCCATGCCCTTGTCATCACAAGGCTCCAGAACACTTGTCATTATAATGCTCCATGTCCGTTTCATCACCATGCTCCATGACACTTGTCATCACAATGCTCCATGGCCCCTCTCATTACTGTGCTCCATAATAAATTTAATCACATTTCTAGATGACCACTGCCATCACAATGCCTCATGACATTGTCATCACAATTCACCATGACCATTGTAATCACAATGCTCCATGAACCATGTCATCACAGGGTCCCTGGACACTTGTCATCAACAATGATCCATGACCACTTTCATCACAATGCTCCATGACCACTGTCATCTCAATGCTCCATGGCCTTTGTATTCACAATGCTCCATGGCCCCTGTAATCACAGTGCTCCATAACACCTTCCATCATAACGCTCCATGACGACTGTCATCTCAATGCCCCATTAGGCCTGTCATCACAATTCTCCATGGCACCTCTCATCACAATGCTCCATGACACTTGTCATCACATTGCTCCATAACACCTGTCATCACAGTGTTCCCTGCCCATGTCATCACAATGCTCCATGTCCCCTATAATCACAATGCTCCATGCCTTTTTCCTCACAATGCTCCAGAATTCTTTTCAACACAATGTTCCATGACCGTGGCATCACAATGCTACATGACCCTGCTCATTACAATTCTCCATGACCTTTGTCATCACAATGTTCTATGTCGCTTTTCATCACAATTCTCAATGACCACTTTAATCACTATGATCGCTGACAATTTTTATCACATTTCTCTATTGTCATTACAATTCCCCATGGCCCCTTTCTTCACAATGCTCCATGATGCCTGTTATCAAAATGCTCCAGGACCAGTTTCATCACAATACTCCATCCCCCTTGTCATCACAGTGCACAATGAAACCTTTCATTACAATGCTCCATGACACTTGTCATCACAATGCTCCATGGCCTTTATCGTCACAATGCTCCCAGGCACTTTTCATCACGATGTTCCATGAAAACTTTCATCACATTCCTCCACGACCATTTTCATCACAATAGTCCATACCCTTGTCAACACAAAGCTGCATAATCCCTGTCATCACAATTTTCCATGACTGCTGTCACCACAATAATCCAGGACAATTTTCATAACAATGCTTCATGCCCCCAGTCATCACAGTGCTCCATGATACCTTTCATCACAATTCCTAGATGATCAGTGTCATCACAATGCCCCATGACACCTGTCATCACAAATCGCTATGACCCTTGTCATCACAATACTCGATGAACCGTGTCATCACAGTGTTCCAGGGCACATGTCATCACAATGATCCATGACGACTTTCATCACAATGCTCCAATACACCACTCATCACAATGCTCCATGGCCCCTGTTATCATATTGCTCCATGATCACTTTCATCACAATGCTCCATGACCACTGTCATCACCATTCCTCATGACGCCTGTCATCTCAATGCTCCATGGCCTCTTTCATCACAATGCTCCATGAACCCAGTCATCACAATGTTCCCTGCCCTTTTCACCACAATGCTCCATGGGCCCTGTCATCACAATGCTCCATGCCCTTGTCATCAAAATGCTCCAGAACACTTGTCACCATAATGTTCCTTGCCAATGTCATCAAATTGCCCCATGACATTTGTAATCACATTGCTCCAAGACCGCTGTCATCACAATGCCCCATGACGCCTGCCATCACTAATCTCCTAGGCCTCTCTTACCAAAAACTCCATGATCCCTGTCAGCACAATATTCCATGACACTTTTCATCAAAATGCTCCATGACCCCTGTCATCACAAAGTTCTCTGCCCACATCATCACAATGCTCCTTGTCACCTTTAATCACAATGCTACAGAATTCTTGTCATCGCAATGTGCCTTGACCGTGTCATCACAATGCTCCATGACCCTTGTCATCACAAATCTCCATGACCCCTGTCATCACAATGATCTATAACTCCTTTCCTCTCAGTGCTCCAGTACCGTTTTCATCACAGTGCTCCATGCCATTGTCAGCACAATGCTCCTTGGACCGTGTCATCAAAATGCTCCATCCTCTTCTCATCACAATGCTCCAGATATCCTATCACTACAATGCTCCATGCCCGTGTCAACACAATGCTCCATGACCCCAGTCATCAAAATGCTTTATGAACCTTGTTACCAGAATGTTCCATGACCCCTGTCATCAATATGATCCATGACCGTTGTCATCACAATGCTGCATGATACCTTTCATCCCAATTCTCTGTGACCGCTGTCATCACAATGCTCCAGGACAATTTTCATCACAATTCTCCATGCCCCCTGTCATCACAGTGCCCCATAACCCCTGTAATCACAATGCTCCATGGACCTTGTCTTCACAGTGCTCCAAGCCTTTGTAATCACACTGCTCCATGACCCCTGTAATCACAATGCTCCATGCCCCTGTCATCACAAGGCTCCAGAACACTTGTCATTATAATGCTCCATGTCCGTTTCATCACCATGCTCCATGACACTTGTCATCACAATGCTCCATGGCCCCTCTCATTACTGTGCTCCATAATAAATTTAATCACATTTCTAGATGACCACTGCCATCACAATGCCTCATGACATTGTCATCACAATTCACCATGACCATTGTCATCACAATGCTCCATGAACCATGTCATCACAGGGTCCCTGGACACTTGTCATCAACAATGATCCATGACCACTTTCATCACAATGCTCCATGACCACTGTCATCTCAATGCTCCATGGCCTTTGTATTCACAATGCTCCATGGCCCCTGTAATCACAGTGCTCCATAACACCTTTCATCATAACGCTCCATGACGACTGTCATCTCAATGCCCCATGAGGCCTGTCATCACAATTCTCCATGGCACCTCTCATCACAATGCTCCATGACACTTGTCATCACATTGCTCCATAACACCTGTCATCACAGTGTTCCCTGCCCATGTCATCACAATGCTCCATGTCCCCTATAATCACAATGCTCCATGCCTTTTTCCTCACAATGCTCCAGAATTCTTTTCAACAGAATGTTCCATGACCGTGGCATCACAATGCTACATGACACTGCTCATCACAATTCTCCATGACCTTTGTCATCACAATGCTCTATGTCGCTTTTCATCACAATTCTCAATGACCACTTTAATCACTATGATCGCTGACAATTTTTATCACATTTCTCTATTGTCATTACAATTCCCCATGGCCCCTTTCTTCACAATGCTCCATGATGCCTGTTATCAAAATGCTCCATGGAGTTTGTTATCACAATGCTCCAGGACCAGTTTCATCACAATACTCCATCCCCCTTGTCATCACAGTGCACAATGAAACCTTTCATTACAATGCTCCATGACACTTGTCATCACAATGCTCCATGGCCTTTATCGTCACAATGCTCCCAGGCACTTTTCATCACGATGTTCCATGAAAACTTTCATCACATTGCTCCACGACCATTGTCATCACAATAGTCCATACCCTTGTCAACACAAAGCTGCATAATCCCTGTCATCACAATTCTCCATGACTGCTGTCACCACAATAATCCAGGACAATTTTCATAACAATGCTTCATGCCCCCAGTCATCACAGTGCTCCATGATACCTTTCATCACAATTCCTAGATGATCAGTGTCATCACAATGCCCCATGACACCTGTCATCACAATTCGCTATGACCCTTGTCATCACAATACTCGATGAACCGTGTCATCACAGTGTTCCAGGGCACATGTCATCACAATGATCCATGACGACTTTCATCACAATGCTCCAATACACCACTCATCACAATGCTCCATGGCCCCTGTTATCATATTGCTCCATGATCACTTTCATCACAATGCTCCATGACCACTGTCATCACCATTCCTCATGACGCCTGTCATCTCAATGCTCCATGGCCTCTTTCATCACAATGCTCCATGAACCCAGTCATCACAATGTTCCCTGCCCTTTTCATCACAATGCTCCATGGGCCCTGTCATCACAATGCTCCATGCCCTTGTCATCAAAATGCTCCAGAACACTTGTCACCATAATGTTCCTTGCCAATGTCATCAAAATGCCCCATGACATTTGTAATCACATTGCTCCAAGACCGCTGTCATCACAATGCCCCATGACGCCTGCCATCACTAATCTCCTAGGCCTCTCTTACCAAAAACTCCATGATCCCTGTCAGCACAATGTTCCATGACACTTTTCATCAAAATGCTCCATGACCCCTGTCATCACAAAGTTCTCTGCCCACATCATCACAATGCTCCTTGTCACCTTTAATCACAATGCTCCAGAATTCTTGTCATCGCAATGTGCCTTGACCGTGTCATCACAATGCTCCATGACCCTTGTCATCACAAATCTCCATGACACCTGTCATCACAATGATCTATAACTCCTTTCCTCTCAGTGCTCCAGTACCGTTTTCATCACAGTGCTCCATGCCATTGTCAGCACAATGCTCCTTGGACCGTGTCATCAAAATGCTCCATCCTCTTTTCATCACAATGCTCCAGATATCCTATCACTACAATGCTCCATGCCCGTGTCAACACAATGCTCCATGACCCCAGGCATCAAAATGCTTTATGAACCTTGTTACCAGAATGTTCCATGACCCCTGTCATCAATATGATCCATGACCGTTGTCATCACAATGCTGCATGATACCTTTCATCCCAATTCTCTGTGACCGCTGTCATCACAATGCTCCAGGACAATTTTCATCACAATTCTCCATGCCCCCTGTCATCACAGTGCCCCATAACCCCTGTAATCACAATGCTCCATGGACCTTGTCTTCACAGTGCTCCAAGCCTTTGTAATCACACTGCTCCATGACCCCTGTAATCACAATGCTCCATGCCCTTGTCATCACAAGGCTCCAGAACACTTGTCATTATAATGCTCCATGTCCGTTTCATCACCATGCTCCATGACACTTGTCATCACAATGCTCCATGGCCCCTCTCATTACTGTGCTCCATAATAAATTTAATCACATTTCTAGATGACCACTGCCATCACAATGCCTCATGACATTGTCATCACAATTCACCATGACCATTGTCATCACAATGCTCCATGAACCATGTCATCAAAGGGTCCCTGGACACTTTTCATCAACAATGATCCATGACCACTTTCATCACAATGCTCCATGACCACTGTCATCTCAATGCTCCATGGCCTTTGTATTCACAATGCTCCATGGCCCCTGTAATCACAGTGTTCCATAACACCTTTCATCATAACGCTCCATGACGACTGTCATCTCAATGCCCCATGAGGCCTGTCATCACAATTCTCCAAGGCACCTCTCATCACAATGCTCCATGACACTTGTCATCACATTGCTCCATAACACCTGTCATCACAGTGTTCCCTGCCCATGTCATCACAATGCTCCATGTCCCCTATAATCACAATGCTCCATGCCTTTTTCCTCACAATGCTCCAGAATTCTTTTCAACACAATGTTCCATGACCCTGGCATCACAATGCTACATGACCCTGCTCATCACAATTCTCCATGACCTTTGTCATCACAGTGCTCTATGTCGCTTTTCATCACAATTCTCAATGACCACTTTAATCACTATGATCGCTGACAATTTTTATCACATTTCTCTATTGTCATTACAATTCCCCATGGCCCCTTTCTTCACAATGCTCCATGATGCCTGTTATCAAAATGCTCCATGGAGTTTGTTATCACAATGCTCCAGGACCAGTTTCATCACAATACTCCATCCCCCTTGTCATCACAGTGCACAATGAAACCTTTCATTACAATGCTCCATGACACTTGTCATCACAATGCTCCATGGCCTTTATCGTCACAATGCTCCCAGGCACTTTTCATCACGATGTTCCATGAAAACTTTCATCACATTGCTCCACGACCATTGTCATCACAATAGTCCATACCCTTGTCAACACAAAGCTGCATAATCCCTGTCATCACAATTCTCCATGACTGCTGTCACCACAATAATCCAGGACAATTTTCATAACAATGCTTCATGCCCCCAGTCATCACAGTGCTCCATGATACCTTTCATCACAATTCCTAGATGATCAGTGTCATCACAATGCCCCATGACACCTGTCATCACAATTCGCTATGACCCTTGTCATCACAATACTCGATGAACCGTGTCATCACAGTGTTCCAGGGCACATGTCATCACAATGATCCATGACGACTTTCATCACAATGCTCCAATACACCACTCATCACAATGCTCCATGGCCCCTGTTATCATATTGCTCCATGATCACTTTCATCACAATGCTCCATGACCACTGTCATCACCATTCCTCATGACGCCTGTCATCTCAATGCTCCATGGCCTCTTTCATCACAATGCTCCATGAACCCAGTCATCACAATGTTCCCTGCCCTTTTCACCACAATGCTCCATGGGCCCTGTCATCACAATGCTCCATGCCCTTGTCATCAAAATGCTCCAGAACACTTGTCACCATAATGTTCCTTGCCAATGTCATCAAAATGCCCCATGACATTTGTAATCACATTGCTCCAAGACCGCTGTCATCACAATGCCCCATGACGCCTGCCATCACTAATCTCCTAGGCCTCTCTTACCAAAAACTCCATGATCCCTGTCAGCACAATGTTCCATGACACTTTTCATCAAAATGCTCCATGACCCCTGTCATCACAAAGTTCTCTGCCCACATCATCACAATGCTCCTTGTCACATTTAATCACAATGCTCCAGAATTCTTGTCATCGCAATGTGCCTTGACCGTGTCATCACAATGCTCCATGACCCTTGTCATCACAAATCTCCATGACACCTGTCATCACAATGATCTATAACTCCTTTCCTCTCAGTGCTCCAGTACCGTTTTCATCACAGTGCTCCATGCCATTGTCAGCACAATGCTCCTTGGACCGTGTCATCAAAATGCTCCATCCTCTTTTCATCACAATGCTCCAGATATCCTATCACTACAATGCTCCATGCCCGTGTCAACACAATGCTCCATGACCCCAGGCATCAAAATGCTTTATGAACCTTGTTACCAGAATGTTCCATGACCCCTGTCATCAATATGATCCATGACCGTTGTCATCACAATGCTGCATGATACCTTTCATCCCAATTCTCTGTGACCGCTGTCATCACAATGCTCCAGGACAATTTTCATCACAATTCTCCATGCCCCCTGTCATCACAGTGCCCCATAACCCCTGTAATCACAATGCTCCATGGACCTTGTCTTCACAGTGCTCCAAGCCTTTGTAATCACACTGCTCCATGACTCCTGTAATCACAATGCTCCATGCCCTTGTCATCACAAGGCTCCAGAACACTTGTCATTATAATGCTCCATGTCCGTTTCATCACCATGCTCCATGACACTTGTCATCACAATGCTCCATGGCCCCTCTCATTACTGTGCTCCATAATAAATTTAATCACATTTCTAGATGACCACTGCCATCACAATGCCTCATGACATTGTCATCACAATTCACCATGACCATTGTCATCACAATGCTCCATGAACCATGTCATCAAAGGGTCCCTGGACACTTTTCATCAACAATGATCCATGACCACTTTCATCACAATGCTCCATGACCACTGTCATCTCAATGCTCCATGGCCTTTGTATTCACAATGCTCCATGGCCCCTGTAATCACAGTGTTCCATAACACCTTTCATCATAACGCTCCATGACGACTGTCATCTCAATGCCCCATGAGGCCTGTCATCACAATTCTCCAAGGCACCTCTCATCACAATGCTCCATGACACTTGTCATCACATTGCTCCATAACACCTGTCATCACAGTGTTCCCTGCCCATGTCATCACAATGCTCCATGTCCCCTATAATCACAATGCTCCATGCCTTTTTCCTCACAATGCTCCAGAATTCTTTTCAACACAATGTTCCATGACCCTGGCATCACAATGCTACATGACCCTGCTCATCACAATTCTCCATGACCTTTGTCATCACAATGCTCTATGTCGCTTTTCATCACAATTCTCAATGACCACTTTAATCACTATGATCGCTGACAATTTTTATCACATTTCTCTATTGTCATTACAATTCCCCATGGCCCCTTTCTTCACAATGCTCCATGATGCCTGTTATCAAAATGCTCCATGGAGTTTGTTATCACAATGCTCCAGGACCAGTTTCATCACAATACTCCATCCCCCTTGTCATCACAGTGCACAATGAAACCTTTCATTACAATGCTCCATGACACTTGTCATCACAATGCTCCATGGCCTTTATCGTCACAATGCTCCCAGGCACTTTTCATCACGATGTTCCATGAAAACTTTCATCACATTGCTCCACGACCATTGTCATCACAATAGTCCATACCCTTGTCAACACAAAGCTGCATAATCCCTGTCTTCACAATTCTCCATGACTGCTGTCACCACAATAATCCAGGACAATTTTCATAACAATGCTTCATGCCCCCAGTCATCACAGTGCTCCATGATACCTTTCATCACAATTCCTAGATGATCAGTGTCATCACAATGCCCCATGACACCTGTCATCACAATTCGCTATGACCCTTGTCATCACAATACTCGATGAACCGTGTCATCACAGTGTTCCAGGGCACATGTCATCACAATGATCCATGACGACTTTCATCACAATGCTCCAATACACCACTCATCACAATGCTCCATGGCCCCTGTTATCATATTGCTCCATGATCACTTTCATCACAATGCTCCATGACCACTGTCATCACCATTCCTCATGACGCCTGTCATCTCAATGCTCCATGGCCTCTTTCATCACAATGCTCCATGAACCCAGTCATCACAATGTTCCCTGCCCTTTTCACCACAATGCTCCATGGGCCCTGTCATCACAATGCTCCATGCCCTTGTCATCAAAATGCTCCAGAACACTTGTCACCATAATGTTCCTTGCCAATGTCATCAAAATGCCCCATGACATTTGTAATCACATTGCTCCAAGACCGCTGTCATCACAATGCCCCATGACGCCTGCCATCACTAATCTCCTAGGCCTCTCTTACCAAAAACTCCATGATCCCTGTCAGCACAATGTTCCATGACACTTTTCATCAAAATGCTCCATGACCCCTGTCATCACAAAGTTCTCTGCCCACATCATCACAATGCTCCTTGTCACCTTTAATCACAATGCTCCAGAATTCTTGTCATCGCAATGTGCCTTGACCGTGTCATCACAATGCTCCATGACCCTTGTCATCACAAATCTCCATGACCCCTGTCATCACAATGATCTATAACTCCTTTCCTCTCAGTGCTCCAGTACCGTTTTCATCACAGTGCTCCATGCCATTGTCAGCACAATGCTCCTTGGACCGTGTCATCAAAATGCTCCATCCTCTTTTCATCACAATGCTCCAGATATCCTATCACTACAATGCTCCATGCCCGTGTCAACACAATGCTCCATGACCCCAGGCATCAAAATGCTTTATGAACCTTGTTACCAGAATGTTCCATGACCCCTGTCATCAATATGATCCATGACCGTTGTCATCACAACGCTGCATGATACCTTTCATCCCAATTCTCTGTGACCGCTGTCATCACAATGCTCCAGGACAATTTTCATCACAATTCTCCATGCCCCCTGTCATCACAGTGCCCCATAACCCCTGTAATCACAATGCTCCATGGACCTTGTCTTCACAGTGCTCCAAGCCTTTGTAATCACACTGCTCCATGACCCCTGTAATCACAATGCTCCATGCCCTTTTCATCACAAGGCTCCAGAACACTTGTCATTATAATGCTCCATGTCCGTTTCATCACCATGCTCCATGACACTTGTCATCACAATGCTCCATGGCCCCTCTCATTACTGTGCTCCATAATAAATTTAATCACATTTCTAGATGACCACTGCCATCACAATGCCTCATGACATTGTCATCACAATTCACCATGACCATTGTCATCACAATGCTCCATGAACCATGTCATCACAGGGTCCCTGGACACTTGTCATCAACAATGATCCATGACCACTTTCATCACAATGCTCCATGACCACTGTCATCTCAATGCTCCATGGCCTTTGTATTCACAATGCTCCATGGCCCCTGTAATCACAGTGCTCCATAACACCTTTCATCATAACGCTCCATGACGACTGTCATCTCAATGCCCCATGAGGCCTGTCATCACAATTCTCCATGGCACCTCTCATCACAATGCTCCATGACACTTGTCATCACATTGCTCCATAACACCTGTCATCACAGTGTTCCCTGCCCATGTCATCACAATGCTCCATGTCCCCTATAATCACAATGCTCCATGCCTTTTTCCTCACAAGGCTCCAGAATTCTTTTCAACACAATGTTCCATGACCGTTGCATCACAAATCTACATGACCCTGCTCATCACAATTCTCCATGACCTTTGTCATCACAATGCTCTATGTCGCTTTTCATCACAATTCTCAATGACCACTTTAATCACTATGATCGCTGACAATTTTTATCACATTTCTCTATTGTCATTACAATTCCCCATGGCCCCTTTCTTCACAATGCTCCATGATGCCTGTTATCAAAATGCTCCATGGAGTTTGTTATCACAATGCTCCAGGACCAGTTTCATCACAATACTCCATCCCCCTTGTCATCACAGTGCACAATGAAACCTTTCATTACAATGCTCCATGACACTTGTCATCACAATGCTCCATGGCCTTTATCGTCACAATGCTCCCAGGCACTTTTCATCACGATGTTCCATGAAAACTTTCATCACATTGCTCCACGACCATTGTCATCACAATAGTCCATACCCTTGTCAACACAAAGCTGCATAATCCCTGTCATCACAATTCTCCATGACTGCTGTCACCACAATAATCCAGGACAATTTTCATAACAATGCTTCATGCCCCCAGTCATCACAGTGCTCCATGATACCTTTCATCACAATTCCTAGATGATCAGTGTCATCACAATGCCCCATGACACCTGTCATCACAAATCGCTATGACCCTTGTCATCACAATACTCGATGAACCATGTCATCACAGTGTTCCAGGGCACATGTCATCACAATGATCCATGACGACTTTCATCACAATGCTCCAATACACCACTCATCACAATGCTCCATGGCCCCTGTTATCATATTGCTCCATGATCACTTTCATCACAATGCTCCATGACCACTGTCATCACCATTCCTCATGACGCCTGTCATCTCAATGCTCCATGGCCTCTTTCATCACAATGCTCCATGAACCCAGTCATCACAATGTTCCCTGCCCTTTTCATCACAATGCTCCATGGGCCCTGTCATCACAATGCTCCATGCCCTTGTCATCAAAATGCTCCAGAACACTTGTCACCATAATGTTCCTTGCCAATGTCATCAAAATGCCCCATGACATTTGTAATCACATTGCTCCAAGACCGCTGTCATCACAATGCCCCATGACATTTGTAATCACATTGCTCCAAGACCGCTGTCATCACAATGCCCCATGACGCCTGCCATCACTAATCTCCTAGGCCTCTCTTACCAAAAACTCCATGATCCCTGTCAGCACAATGTTCCATGACACTTTTCATCAAAATGCTCCATGACCCCTGTCATCACAAAGTTCTCTGCCCACATCATCACAATGCTCCTTGTCACCTTTAATCACAATGCTCCAGAATTCTTGTCATCGCAATGTGCCTTGACCGTGTCATCACAATGCTCCATGACCCTTGTCATCACAAATCTCCATGACCCCTGTCATCACAATGATCTATAACTCCTTTCCTCTCAGTGCTCCAGTACCGTTTTCATCACAGTGCTCCATGCCATTGTCAGCACAATGCTCCTTGGACCGTGTCATCAAAATGCTCCATCCTCTTTTCATCACAATGCTCCAGATATCCTATCACTACAATGCTCCATGCCCGTGTCAACACAATGCTCCATGACCCCAGGCATCAAAATGCTTTATGAACCTTGTTACCAGAATGTTCCATGACCCCTGTCATCAATATGATCCATGACCGTTGTCATCACAACGCTGCATGATACCTTTCATCCCAATTCTCTGTGACCGCTGTCATCACAATGCTCCAGGACAATTTTCATCACAATTCTCCATGCCCCCTGTCATCACAGTGCCCCATAACCCCTGTAATCACAATGCTCCATGGACCTTGTCTTCACAGTGCTCCAAGCCTTTGTAATCACACTGCTCCATGACCCCTGTAATCACAATGCTCCATGCCCTTGTCATCAGAAGGCTCCAGAACACTTGTCATTATAATGCTCCATGTCCGTTTCATCACCATGCTCCATGACACTTGTCATCACAATGCTCCATGGCCCCTCTCATTACTGTGCTCCATAATAAATTTAATCACATTTCTAGATGACCACTGCCATCACAATGCCTCATGACATTGTCATCACAATTCACCATGACCATTGTCATCACAATGCTCCATGAACCATGTCATCACAGGGTCCCTGGACACTTGTCATCAACAATGATCCATGACCACTTTCATCACAATGCTCCATGACAACTGTCATCTCAATGCTCCATGGCCTTTGTATTCACAATGCTCCATGGCCCCTGTAATCACAGTGCTCCATAACACCTTTCATCATAACGCTCCATGACGACTGTCATCTCAATGCCCCATGAGGCCTGTCATCACAATTCTCCATGGCACCTCTCATCACAATGCTCCATGACACTTGTCATCACATTGCTCCATAACACCTGTCATCACAGTGTTCCCTGCCCATGTCATCACAATGCTCCATGTCCCCTATAATCACAATGCTCCATGCCTTTTTCCTCACAATGCTCCAGAATTCTTTTCAACAGAATGTTCCATGACCGTGGCATCACAATGCTACATGACACTGCTCATCACAATTCTCCATGACCTTTGTCATCACAATGCTCTATGTCGCTTTTCATCACAATTCTCAATGACCACTTTAATCACTATGATCGCTGACAATTTTTATCACATTTCTCTATTGTCATTACAATTCCCCATGGCCCCTTTCTTCACAATGCTCCATGATGCCTGTTATCAAAATGCTCCATGGAGTTTGTTATCACAATGCTCCAGGACCAGTTTCATCACAATACTCCATCCCCCTTGTCATCACAGTGCACAATGAAACCTTTCATTACAATGCTCCATGACACTTGTCATCACAATGCTCCATGGCCTTTATCGTCACAATGCTCCCAGGCACTTTTCATCACGATGTTCCATGAAAACTTTCATCACATTGCTCCACGACCATTGTCATCACAATAGTCCATACCCTTGTCAACACAAAGCTGCATAATCCCTGTCATCACAATTCTCCATGACTGCTGTCACCACAATAATCCAGGACAATTTTCATAACAATGCTTCATGCCCCCAGTCATCACAGTGCTCCATGATACCTTTCATCACAATTCCTAGATGATCAGTGTCATCACAATGCCCCATGACACCTGTCATCACAAATCGCTATGACCCTTGTCATCACAATACTCGATGAACCGTGTCATCACAGTGTTCCAGGGCACATGTCATCACAATGATCCATGACGACTTTCATCACAATGCTCCAATACACCACTCATCACAATGCTCCATGGCCCCTGTTATCATATTGCTCCATGATCACTTTCATCACAATGCTCCATGACCACTGTCATCACCATTCCTCATGACGCCTGTCATCTCAATGCTCCATGGCCTCTTTCATCACAATGCTCCATGAACCCAGTCATCACAATGTTCCCTGCCCTTTTCATCACAATGCTCCATGGGCCCTGTCATCACAATGCTCCATGCCCTTGTCATCAAAATGCTCCAGAACACTTGTCACCATAATGTTCCTTGCCAATGTCATCAAAATGCCCCATGACATTTGTAATCACATTGCTCCAAGACCGCTGTCATCACAATGCCCCATGACGCCTGCCATCACTAATCTCCTAGGCCTCTCTTACCAAAAACTCCATGATCCCTGTCAGCACAATGTTCCATGACACTTTTCATCAAAATGCTCCATGACCCCTGTCATCACAAAGTTCTCTGCCCACATCATCACAATGCTCCTTGTCACCTTTAATCACAATGCTCCAGAATTCTTGTCATCGCAATGTGCCTTGACCGTGTCATCACAATGCTCCATGACCCTTGTCATCACAAATCTCCATGACCCCTGTCATCACAATGATCTATAACTCCTTTCCTCTCAGTGCTCCAGTACCGTTTTCATCACAGTGCTCCATGCCATTGTCAGCACAATGCTCCTTGGACCGTGTCATCAAAATGCTCCATCCTCTTTTCATCACAATGCTCCAGATATCCTATCACTACAATGCTCCATGCCCGTGTCAACACAATGCTCCATGACCCCAGGCATCAAAATGCTTTATGAACCTTGTTACCAGAATGTTCCATGACCCCTGTCATCAATATGATCCATGACCGTTGTCATCACAAAGCTGCATGATACCTTTCATCCCAATTCTCTGTGACCGCTGTCATCACAATGTTCCAGGACAATTTTCATCACAATTCTCCATGCCCCCTGTCATCACAGTGCCCCATAACCCCTGTAATCACAATGCTCCATGGACCTTGTCTTCACAGTGCTCCAAGCCTTTGTAATCACACTGCTCCATGACCCCTGTAATCACAATGCTCCATGCCCTTGTCATCACAAGGCTCCAGAACACTTGTCATTATAATGCTCCATGTCCGTTTCATCACCATGCTCCATGACACTTGTCATCACAATGCTCCATGGCCCCTCTCATTACTGTGCTCCATAATAAATTTAATCACATTTCTAGATGACCACTGCCATCACAATGCCTCATGACATTGTCATCACAATTCACCATGACCATTGTAATCACAATGCTCCATGAACCATGTCATCACAGGGTCCCTGGACACTTGTCATCAACAATGATCCATGACCACTTTCATCACAATGCTCCATGACCACTGTCATCTCAATGCTCCATGGCCTTTGTATTCACAATGCTCCATGGCCCCTGTAATCACAGTGCTCCATAACACCTTTCATCATAACGCTCCATGACGACTGTCATCTGAATGCCCCATGAGGCCTGTCATCACAATTCTCCATGGCACCTCTCATCACAATGCTCCATGACACTTGTCATCACATTGCTCCATAACACCTGTCATCACAGTGTTCCCTGCCCATGTCATCACAATGCTCCATGTCCCCTATAATCACAATGCTCCATGCCTTTTTCCTCACAATGCTCCAGAATTCTTTTCAACAGAATGTTCCATGACCGTGGCATCACAATGCTACATGACACTGCTCATCACAATTCTCCATGACCTTTGTCATCACAATGCTCTATGTCGCTTTTCATCACAATTCTCAATGACCACTTTAATCACTATGATCGCTGACAATTTTTATCACATTTCTCTATTGTCATTACAATTCCCCATGGCCCCTTTCTTCACAATGCTCCATGATGCCTGTTATCAAAATGCTCCATGGAGTTTGTTATCACAATGCTCCAGGACCAGTTTCATCACAATACTCCATCCCCCTTGTCATCACAGTGCACAATGAAACCTTTCTTTACAATGCTCCATGACACTTGTCATCACAATGCTCCATGGCCTTTATCGTCACAATGCTCCCAGGCACTTTTCATCACGATGTTCCATGAAAACTTTCATCACATTGCTCCACGACCATTGTCATCACAATAGTCCATACCCTTGTCAACACAAAGCTGCATAATCCCTGTCATCACAATTCTCCATGACTGCTGTCACCACAATAATCCAGGACAATTTTCATAACAATGCTTCATGCCCCCAGTCATCACAGTGCTCCATGATACCTTTCATCACAATTCCTAGATGATCAGTGTCATCACAATGCCCCATGACACCTGTCATCACAATTCGCTATGACCCTTGTCATCACAATACTCGATGAACCGTGTCATCACAGTGTTCCAGGGCACATGTCATCACAATGATCCATGACGACTTTCATCACAATGCTCCAATACACCACTCATCACAATGCTCCATGGCCCCTGTTATCATATTGCTCCATGATCACTTTCATCACAATGCTCCATGACCACTGTCATCACCATTCCTCATGACGCCTGTCATCTCAATGCTCCATGGCCTCTTTCATCACAATGCTCCATGAACCCAGTCATCACAATGTTCCCTGCCCTTTTCATCACAATGCTCCATGGGCCCTGTCATCACAATGCTCCATGCCCTTGTCATCAAAATGCTCCAGAACACTTGTCACCATAATGTTCCTTGCCAATGTCATCAAAATGCCCCATGACATTTGTAATCACATTGCTCCAAGACCGCTGTCATCACAATGCCCCATGACGCCTGCCATCACTAATCTCCTAGGCCTCTCTTACCAAAAACTCCATGATCCCTGTCAGCACAATGTTCCATGACACTTTTCATCAAAATGCTCCATGACCCCTGTCATCACAAAGTTCTCTGCCCACATCATCACAATGCTCCTTGTCACCTTTAATCACAATGCTCCAGAATTCTTGTCATCGCAATGTGCCTTGACCGTGTCATCACAATGCTCCATGACCCTTGTCATCACAAATCTCCATGACCCCTGTCATCACAATGATCTATAACTCCTTTCCTCTCAGTGCTCCAGTACCGTTTTCATCACAGTGCTCCATGCCATTGTCAGCACAATGCTCCTTGGACCGTGTCATCAAAATGCTCCATCCTCTTTTCATCACAATGCTCCAGATATCCTATCACTACAATGCTCCATGCCCGTGTCAACACAATGCTCCATGACCCCAGTCATCAAAATGCTTTATGAACCTTGTTACCAGAATGTTCCATGACCCCTGTCATCAATATGATCCATGACCGTTGTCATCACAATGCTGCATGATACCTTTCATCCCAATTCTCTGTGACCGCTGTCATCACAATGCTCCAGGACAATTTTCATCACAATTCTCCATGCCCCCTGTCATCACAGTGCCCCATAACCCCTGTAATCACAATGCTCCATGGACCTTGTCTTCACAGTGCTCCAAGCCTTTGTAATCACACTGCTCCATGACCCCTGTAATCACAATGCTCCATGCCCTTGTCATCACAAGGCTCCAGAACACTTGTCATTATAATGCTCCATGTCCGTTTCATCACCATGCTCCATGACACTTGTCATCACAATGCTCCATGGCCCCTCTCATTACTGTGCTCCATAATAAATTTAATCACATTTCTAGATGACCACTGCCATCACAATGCCTCATGACATTGTCATCACAATTCACCATGACCATTGTCATCACAATGCTCCATGAACCATGTCATCAAAGGGTCCCTGGACACTTTTCATCAACAATGATCCATGACCACTTTCATCACAATGCTCCATGACCACTGTCATCTCAATGCTCCATGGCCTTTGTATTCACAATGCTCCATGGCCCCTGTAATCACAGTGCTCCATAACACCTTTCATCATAACGCTCCATGACGACTGTCATCTCAATGCCCCATGAGGCCTGTCATCACAATTCTCCAAGGCACCTCTCATCACAATGCTCCATGACACTTGTCATCACATTGCTCCATAACACCTGTCATCACAGTGTTCCCTGCCCATGTCATCACAATGCTCCATGTCCCCTATAATCACAATGCTCCATGCCTTTTTCCTCACAATGCTCCAGAATTCTTTTCAACACAATGTTCCATGACCCTGGCATCAAAATGCTACATGACCCTGCTCATCACAATTCTCCATGACCTTTGTCATCACAATGCTCTATGTCGCTTTTCATCACAATTCTCAATGACCACTTTAATCACTATGATCGCTGACAATTTTTATCACATTTCTCTATTGTCATTACAATTCCCCATGGCCCCTTTCTTCACAATGCTCCATGATGCCTGTTATCAAAATGCTCCATGGAGTTTGTTATCACAATGCTCCAGGACCAGTTTCATCACAATACTCCATCCCCCTTGTCATCACAGTGCACAATGAAACCTTTCATTACAATGCTCCATGACACTTGTCATCACAATGCTCCATGGCCTTTATCGTCACAATGCTCCCAGGCACTTTTCATCACGATGTTCCATGAAAACTTTCATCACATTGCTCCACGACCATTGTCATCACAATAGTCCATACCCTTGTCAACACAAAGCTGCATAATCCCTGTCATCACAATTCTCCATGACTGCTGTCACCACAATAATCCAGGACAATTTTCATAACAATGCTTCATGCCCCCAGTCATCACAGTGCTCCATGATACCTTTCATCACAATTCCTAGATGATCAGTGTCATCACAATGCCCCATGACACCTGTCATCACAATTCGCTATGACCCTTGTCATCACAATACTCGATGAACCGTGTCATCACAGTGTTCCAGGGCACATGTCATCACAATGATCCATGACGACTTTCATCACAATGCTCCAATACACCACTCATCACAATGCTCCATGGCCCCTGTTATCATATTGCTCCATGATCACTTTCATCACAATGCTCCATGACCACTGTCATCACCATTCCTCATGACGCCTGTCATCTCAATGCTCCATGGCCTCTTTCATCACAATGCTCCATGAACCCAGTCATCACAATGTTCCCTGCCCTTTTCATCACAATGCCCCATGACGCCTGCCATCACTAATCTCCTAGGCCTCTCTTACCAAAAACTCCATGATCCCTGTCAGCACAATGTTCCATGACACTTTTCATCAAAATGCTCCATGACCCCTGTCATCACAAAGTTCTCTGCCCACATCATCACAATGCTCCTTGTCACCTTTAATCACAATGCTCCAGAATTCTTGTCATCGCAATGTGCCATGACCGTGTCATCACAATGCTCCATGACCCTTGTCATCACAAATCTCCATGACCCCTGTCATCACAATGATCTATAACTCCTTTCCTCTCAGTGCTCCAGTACCGTTTTCATCACAGTGCTCCATGCCATTGTCAGCACAATGCTCCTTGGACCGTGTCATCAAAATGCTCCATCCTCTTTTCATCACAATGCTCCAGATATCCTATCACTACAATGCTCCATGCCCGTGTCAACACAATGCTCCATGACCCCAGTCATCAAAATGCTTTATGAACCTTGTTATCAGAATGTTCCATGACCCCTGACATCAATATGATCCATGACCGTTGTCATCACAATGCTGCATGATACCTTTCATCCCAATTCTCTGTGACCGCTGTCATCACAATGCTCCAGGACAATTTTCATCACAATTCTCCATGCCCCCTGTCATCACAGTGCCCCATAACCCCTGTAATCACAATGCTCCATGGACCTTGTCTTCACAGTGCTCCAAGCCTTTGTAATCACACTGCTCCATGACCCCTGTAATCACAATGCTCCATGCCCTTGTCATCACAAGGCTCCAGAACACTTGTCATTATAATGCTCCATGTCCGTTTCATCACCATGCTCCATGACACCTGTCATCACAATGCTCGATGGCCCTTGTCATCACAATGTTCCTTGGTGCTTTTCATCACAATGCTCCATGACAACTCTCATCAAAATACTCCAAGATTTGTTTCATCACAATGCTCCATGGCCCTTGTCATTACAAATCCACATGATCCCTTTCATCACAATTGTCCATGGCAACTTACATAAAAATGCTCCATGCCCCTGTCATCACAATGCCCAAAGATACCTGTTCTTACAATGATCCATGACTCTTGTCATCACAAGGCTCCATGTCCCTTGTATTCACATTGATCCAGGGCCCTTGTCATCACAATGCTCCATAGCGCTTTTCATCGCAATGCTCCATGACCGCTTTCAGCACAATGCCCCATGACCCCTGTCATCATGATGCTCAACTGCCCTTGTCATCACAAGTCTCCATGAAACATTTCCTCAAAATGCTCCAGTACGCCTTTCATCCAAATTCCCCATGGCCACTGTCATCACAATTCTCCATGACCACTGTCATCATAATGGTCCATGACCCGTTTCATCTCAATGCTCCATGACACCTGTCACCACAATGCTCCATGGCCTTTTTCATCACAATGATCCATGTCCCCTATGATCAAAATGCTCCATGCCTTTTTCCTCACAATGCTCCCGAATTCTTGTCATCACAATGTTCCATGACCGTGTCATCACAATGCTACATGACCCTGGTCATCACAGTTCTCCCTGACCTTTGTCATCACAATGCTTTATGTCGCTTTTCATCACAATTCTCAAAGACCACTTTAATCACTATGCTCGCTGACCATTTTCATCACATTTGTCTATTGTCATTACAATTCCCCATCGTCCCTTTCTTCACAATGCTCCATGATGCCTGTCATCACAATGCTCCACGGCTTCTGTAATCACAATGCTCCAGGACCAGTTTCATCACAATACTCCATCCCCCTTGTCATCACAGTGCACAATGAAACCTTTCATTACAATGCTCCATGACACTTGTCAACACAATGCTCCATGGCCTTTATCGTCACAATGCTCCCAGGCACTTTTCATCACGATGTTCCATGAAAACTTTCATCACATTGCTCCATGACCATTGTCATCACAATAGTCCATACCCTTGTCAACACAATGCTGCATAACCCTTGTCATCACAATTCTCCATGACTGCTGTCATCACATAATCCAGGACAATTTTCATAACAATGCTTCATGCCCCCAGTCATCACAGTGCTCCATGATACATTTCATCACAATTCCTAGATGATCAATGTCATCACAATGCCCATGACACCTGTCGTCACAATTCGCTATGACCCTTGTCATCACCATACTCGATGAACCGTGTCATCACAGTGTTCCAGGACACATGTCATCACAATGATCCATGACTACTTTCATCACAATGCTCCAATACACCTGTCATCACAATGCTCCATGGCCCCTATTATCATATTGCTCCATGATCTCTTTGATCACAATGCTCCATGACCAGTGTCATCACCATGCCTCATGACGCCTGTCATCTCAATGCTCCATGGCCCCTTTCATCACAATGCTCCATGAACCCAGTCATCACAATGTTCCCTGCCCATATCATCACAATGCTCCTTTTCACCATTAATCACAATGCTCCATGCCCTTTCATCACAATGCTACAGAATTCTTGTCATCGCAATGTTCCTTGACCGTGTCATCACAATGCTCCATGATGCTTGTCATCACAAATCTTCATGACCCCTCTCATCACAATGATCCATGACACTTCTCATCACAAAGCTCCATGACCCCTGTCATCACAATGCTCCATGACCCTTGTCATCACAAAGCTCCATGACCCCTGTCATCACATTGATCCATGACTCCTTTCCTCACAGTGCTCCAGTACACTTTTCATCACAATGCTCCATGCCATTGTCAGCACAATGCTGCTTGGATCCTGTCATCAGAATGCTCCATCCCCTTTTCATCACAATGATCCAGATATCCTATCATTACAATGCTCCATGCCCGTGTCAACACAATGCTCCATGACCCATGTCATCAAAATGCTTTATGAACCTTGTTATCAGAATAATCCATGACCCCTGTCATCAAAATGATCCATGACAGTTGTCATCACAATGCTGCATGATACCTTTCATCCCTACGCTCTGTGACCGCTGTCATCACAATGCTCCAGGACAATTTTCATCACAATGCTCCATGCCCCCTGTCATCACAGTGCCCCTTAACCCCTGTAATCACAATGCTCCATGACCCTGTCATCACAATGCTACATGACCCCTGTCATCACATTGTTCCATGGCCTATTTATTCACAGTGCTCCATGGACCCTGTAATCACACTGCTCCATGTTCCCTTTCAACACAATGGTCCATGAACCCTGTCATCACAACGTTCCATGAAAGTTGTCATCAAAAGTCTCCATGACCCTGGTCACCACAAGGTTCCCTGCTCTTGTCATCACAATGCTCCATGACCCTTGTAATCACAGTGGTACATGGCCTTGTCACCACAATGCTCCATGGCTTCTGTCATCACCATGCTCCATGGTCTTTCTCATCACAAAGCTCTATGACCCCTGTCATCACTGTGCTTGATGACCATTGTCATCACAATGCTCCAAGGCCCCTGTCATCACAATGCCTCATGGTCTTGTAATCACAAAGCTCCATGACCCCTGTCATCACAATGCTCCATGCCTTTGTCATCACAATGCTCCATGGCCCCTGTAATCACAATGCTACAGAACACTTGTAAGCATAATACTCCATTCCCGTGTCATCCCATTGCTCAATGACATTTGTCATCAAAATGTTCCCTGGCCTTTGTCATCACAGTGATCCATGATAACTTTAATCAAAATTCTACATGACCATTGTCATCACAATTCAAGGTGAGAAATGTCATCACAGTGCCCCAAGACACGTGTCATCACAATTCGCCTTGGCCCTTGTTATCTCCATGCTGTATGAACCGTGTCATCACTAGGTTTCAGGACACTTGTCATCAAAGAGATCCATGACAACATTCATCACAATGCCCCATGAACTCTGTTATCTCAATGCTCCATGGCCATTGTATTCCCAATGTTCCATTCTCCCGATAATCGCATTGCTCCATGAACACTTTCATCACAATGCTCCTTGACCACTGTCACCGTAATGACCCAAGACGTTTCTCATCACTGTGCTCCAAGGCCACTCTCATCAAAATGCTCCATGATCTGTGTCAGCCCAATATTGCATGACAGTTGTCATCACAACGCTCTATGATCCCTGTAATCACAATGATCCCTGCCAATAACATCACAATGTTCCATGTCTCCTGTAATCACAATGCACCATGCCCTTGTCATCACAATGCTCCAGGTCTGTTTTCATCACCATGCTTCATGCCCGTGTCATCACAATGCTCCATGAATCTTGTCTTCACAGTGCTCCATGGCCCATGTCATCACAATGCTCCGTGACTCCTGTCAACACAATGCCTGATGACTCCTGTCATCAAAATGCTAAATGGCACTTGTCATCACAATGCTCTATGACGCCTGTCATCACTATTTTCCATGTCACTTGTTATCACAATGCTCCATGGCCCCTCTAATCACAGTACTCCATGACCCCTATCATCACAATGCCCAATGCCACCTCTTATCACAATTCTCCATGGCATTTGTCATCACGATGCTCCATGACACCTGTCATCACAATGCTCCATGACACTTGTCATCACAATGCTCGATGGCCCTTGTCATCACAATGTTCCTTGGTGCTTTTCATCACAATGCTCCATGACAACTCTCATCAAAATACTCCAAGATTTGTTTCATCACAATGCTCCATGGCCCTTGTCATTACAAATCCACATGATCCCTTTCATCACAATTGTCCATGGCAACTTACATAAAAATGCTCCATGCCCCTGTCATCACAATGCCCAAAGATACCTGTTCTTACAATGATCCATGACTCTTGTCATCACAAGGCTCCATGTCCCTTGTATTCACATTGATCCAGGGCCCTTGTCATCACAATGCTCCATAGCGCTTTTCATCGCAATGCTCCATGACCGCTTTCAACACAATGCCCCATGACCCCTGTCATCATGATGCTCAACTGCCCTTGTCATCACAAGTCTCCATGAAACATTTCCTCAAAATGCTCCAGTACGCCTTTCATCCAAATTCCCCATGGCCACTGTCATCACAATTCTCCATGACCACTGTCATCATAATGGTCCATGACCCGTTTCATCTCAATGCTCCATGACACCTGTCACCACAATGCTCCATGGCCTTTTTCATCACAATGCTCCATGTCCCCTATGATCAAAATGCTCCATGCCTTTTTCCTCACAATGCTCCAGAATTCTTGTCATCACAATGTTCCATGCCCGTGGCATCACAATGCTCCATGGCCCTTGTCATCACAATGCTCCAGAATTCTTGTCATCACAATGTTCCATGACCGTGTCATCACAATGCTACATGACCCTGGTCATCACAGTTCTCCCTGACCTTTGTCATCACAATGATTTATGTCGCTTTTCATCACAATTCTCAAAGACCACTTTAATCACTATGCTCGCTGACCATTTTCATCACATTTCTCTATTGTCATTACAATTCCCCATCGTCCCTTTCTTCACAATGCTCCATGATGCCTGTCATCACAATGCTCCACAGCTTCTGTTATCACAATGCTCCAGGACCAGTTTCATCACAATACTCCATCCCCCTTGTCATCACAGTGCACAATGAAACCTTTCATTACAATGCTCCATGACACTTGTCAACACAATGCTCCATGGCCTTTATCCTCACAATGCTCCCAGGCACTTTTCATCACGATGTTCCATGAAAACTTTCATCACATTGCTCCATGACCATTGTCATCACAATAGTCCATACCCTTGTCAACACAATGCTGCATAATCCTTGTCATCACAATTCTCCATGACTGCTGTCATCACATAATCCAGGACAATTTTCATAACAATGCTTCATGCCACCAGTCATCACAGTGCTCCATGATACATTTCATCACAATTCCTAGATGATCAATGTCATCACAATGCCCATGACACCTGTCATCACAATTCGCTATGACCCTTGTCATCACAATACTCGATGAACCGTGTCATCACAGTGTTCCAGGACACATGCCATCACAATGATCCATGACTACTTTCATCACAATGCTCCAATACTCCTGTCATCACAATGCTCCATGGCCCCTGTTATCATATTGCTCCATGATCTCTTTGATCACAATGCTCCATGACCAGTGTCATCACCATGCCTCATGACGCCTGTCATCTCAATGCTCCATGGCCCATTTCATCACAATGCTCCATGAACCCAGTCATCACAATGTTCCCTGCCCTTTTCATCACAATGCTCCATGCCCTTGTCATCAAAATGCTCCAGAACTCTTGTCATCATAATGCTCCATGCAAATGTCATCAAAATGCCCCATGACACTTGTCATCACAATGCTGCATGGCCTTTTTCATCACAATGTTCCATGGCCCCTGTCATCACAGTGCTCCATGATACCATTCATCACAATTCTAGATGAACACAGTCATCACAATGCCCCATGACAGATGTCATCACAATTCGCCAGGGTCCTTGTCATCACAATGCTCCACGAACCATGTCATCACAAAGTTCCAGAATACTTGTCATCACAATGATCCATGATCATTTTCATCACAATGCTACATGAACCCTGTCATCTCAATGTTCCATAGCCTGTGTATTAACAATGCTCCATGGCCCCTGTAATCACAGTGCTCCATGACCCCTTTCATCACAATGCTCCAAGACCGCTGTCATCACAATGCCCCATGACGCCTGCCATCACAAATCTCCAAGGTTTCTCTTACCAAAAAGCTCCATGATCCCTGTCAGCACAATGTTCCATGACACTTTTCATCACAATGCTCCATGACTCCTGTCATCACAAAGTTCTCTGCCCATATCATCACAATGCTCCTTGTCACCTTTAATCACAATGCTCCATGACCTTTCATCACAATGCTCCAGAATTCTTGTCATCGCAATGCTCCATTACCCTTGTCATCAAAAAGCTCCATGAACCCCGTCATCACAATGATCCATGACTCCTTTCCTCACAGTTCTCCAGTACCCTTTTCATCACAATGGTCCATGCCATTGTCAGGACAATGCTCCAGATAGCCTATCATTACAATGCTCCATGCCCGTGTCATCACAATGCTCCATGCCATTGTCATCACAATGCTCCATTGCCCCTGTAATCACAATGTTCCATGCCCTTTTCATCACAATGCTCCTGAACACTTGTCATCATAATACTCCATTGCCGTGTCTTCCCATTGCTCAATGTCACTTGTCATCAAAATGTTCCTTGGCCTTTGTCATCACAGGGTTCCATGACACCTTTAATCAAAATTCTACATGACCACTGTCATCACAATGCAAGATGACCAATGTCATCACAATGCCCCATGACACGTGTCATCACAATGCCCCATGACACGTGTCATCACCATTCGCCTTAGCCCTTGTCATCTCAATGCTGTGTGAACCATGTCATCACTAGGTGCCAGGACACTTGTCATCATAGTGATCCAAGACCACTTTCATCACAATGCTCCATGAACTCTGTTATCTCAATGCTCCTTGGCCTTTGTATTCACAATGCTCCATTGTCCCGATAATCGTGGTGTTCCATGAACACTTTCATCACAATGCTCCTTGACCACTGTCACCATAATGCCCCATGACGTCTCTCATCACTGTGCTCCAAGGCCACTCTCATCAAAATGCTCCATGATCTGTGTCAGCACTATATTGCATGACACTTGTCATCACAATGCTGCATGATCCATGTAATAACAATGATCCCTGCCAATGCCATCACAATGCTCCATGTCTCCTGTCATCACAATGCTCCATGCCTTTGTCATCACAATGCTCCAGGTCTGTTGTCATCACCATGCTTCATGCCCGTGTCATCACAATGCTCCATGAAACTTGTCTTCACATTGCTCCATGAAACTTGTCTTCACAATGCTCCATGGCCCATATCATCACAGTGCTCCATGACCCGTGTCATCACAATGCTCTATGGCCTTTGTCATCACAATGCTCCGTGACCCCTGTCAGCACAATGCCTATTGACCCCTGTCATCAAAATGCTAAATGGCACTTGTCATCACAATGCTCTATGACGCCTGTCATCACTATTCTCCATGTCACATGTTATCACAATGCTGCATGGCCCCTGTAATCCCAGGACTCCATGACCCCTTTCATCACAATGCCCAATGCCACCTCTCATCACAATTCTCCATGGTGTTTGTCATCACGATGCTCCATGACACTTTTCGTCACAATGATCCATGACCATTGTCATCACAAGGCTCCATGTCCCTTGTATTCACAATGCTCCATGGCCCTTGTCATCACAATGATCCATAGTGCTTTTCATCGCAATGCTCCATGAACGCTTTCAGCACAATGCCCCATGAACCCTGTCATCACGATGCTCCATGGCCCTTGTCATCACAATGCTCCATGAAACATTTCCTCACAATGCTCCAGTACGCCTTTCATCCAAATTCCCCATGGCCACTGTCATCACAATCCTCCATGACCCCTGTCATCATAATGGTCCATGACCCATTTCATCTCAATGCTCCATGACACCTGTCATCACAATGCTCCATGGCCTTTATCATCACAATGCTCCATGGCCCCTCTAATCACAGTGTTGCATGACCTGTTTCATCTCAATGCTCCATGACCTCACTCATCACAATGCCCCATGACCCCTGTAATCACAATGCTCCATGGCCCTTGACATCACAGTGCTCCAAGCCTTTGTCATCACACTGCTCCATGGCCCCTGTAATCACAATGCTCCATGCCCTTGTCATCACAAGGCTCCAGAACTCTTGTCATTGTAATGCTCCATGTCCGTTTCATCACCATGCTCCATGACACTTTTCATCACAATGCTCCATGGCCCCTCTCATTACTGTGCTCCATAATAACTTTAATCACATTTCTAGATGACCACTGCCATCACAATGCCCCATGACATTGTCACCACAATTCGCCATGACCATTGTCATCACAATGCTCCATGAACCATGTCATCACACGGTCCCAGGACACTTGTCATCACAATGATCCATTACCACTTTCATCACAATGCTCCATGACCACTGTCATCTCATTGCTCCATGGCCTTTGTATTCACAATGCTCCATGGCCCCTGTAATCACAGTGCTCCATAACACCTTCCATCATAATGCTCCATGAGCACTGCCATCTCAATGCCCCATGACGCCTGTCATCACAATTCTCCAAGGCCCCTCTCATCACAATGCTCCAAGACACTTGTCATCACAATGCTCCATGGCCTTTGTCATCACAATGTTCCATGGCCCCTGTCATCACAGTGCACCTGATACATTTCATCACTATTCTAGATGAACACTGTCATCACAATGCCCCATGACAGATGTCATCACAATTCGCCAGGGTCCTTGTCATCACAATGCTCCATGAACCGTGTCATCACAAGGTTCCAGGATACTTGTCATCACAATGATCCATGATCATTTTCATCACAATGCTACATGAACCCTGTCATCTCAATGTTCCATAGCCTGTGTATTTACAATGCTCCATAGCCCCTGTAATCACAGTGCTCCATGACCCCTTTCATCACAATGCTCCAAGACCGCTGTCATAACAATGCCCCATGACGCCTGCCATCACAAATCTCCAAGGCCTCTCTTACCAAAAAGCTCCATGATCCCTGTCAGCACAATGTTCCATGACACTTTTCATCACAATGCTCCATGACCCCTCTCATCACAATGTTCTCTGCCCATATCATCACAATGCTCCTTGTCACCTTTAATCACAATGCTCCATGCCCTTTCATCACAATGCTCCAGAATTCTTGTCATCGCAATGTTCCTTGACAGTGTCATCACAATGCTCCATGACCCTTGTCATCAAAAAGCTCCATGACCCCTGTCATCACAATGATCCATGACTCCTTTCCTCACAGTTCTCCAGTACCCTTTTCATCACAATGGTCCATGCCATTGTCAGCACAAAGCTCCTTGGACCCTCTCATCAAAATGCTCCGTCCAATTTTCATCACAATGCTCCAGATAGCCTATCATTACAATGCTCCATGCCCGTGTCATCACAATGCTCCATGCCATTGTCATCACAATGCTCCATAGCCCCTGTAATCACAATGTTCCAAGCCCTTGTCATCACAATGCTCCTGAACACTTGTCATCATGATACTGCATTCCCATGTCATCACAATGCTCCATGGCCCGTCTAATCAAAATGCTCCATGCCCTTATCATCACAATGCTCCAGAACACTTGTCATCATAATACTCCATTGCTGTGTCATCCTATTGCTCAATGACACTTGTCATCAAAATGTTCCTTGGCCTTTGTCATCACAGTGTTCCATGATACCTTTAATCAAAATTCTACATGACCACTGTCATCACAATGCAAGATAACCAATGTCATCACAATGCCCCATGACACGTGTCATCACAATTCGCCTTGGCCGTTGTCATCTCAATGCTGTATGAACCGTGTCATCACTAGGTTCCAGGACACTTGTCATCACAGTGATCCATGACCACTTTCATCACAATGCTCCATGAACTCTGTTATCTCAATGCTCCTTGGCCTTTGTATTCACAATGCTCCATTGTCCCGATAATCGCGGTGCTCCATGAGCACTTTAATCACAATGCTCCTTGACCAATGTCACCATAATGCCCCATGACGTCTCTCATCACTGTGCTCCAAGACCACTCTCATCAAAATGCTCCATGATCTGTGTCAGCACAATATTGCATGACACTTGTCATCACAATGCTCCATGGTCCCTGTAATCACAATGATTCCTGCCAATGTCATCACAATGCTCCATGTCTCCTGTAATCACAATGCTCCATGCCCTTTTCATCACAAAGCTCCAGGCCTGTTGTCATCACCATGCTTCATTCCCGTGTCATCACAACGCTCCATGAAATTTGTCTTCACAATGCTCCATGGCCCATGTCATCACAGTGCTCCATGACCCCTGTCATCACAATGCTCTATGGCTTTGTCATCACAATGCTCTGTGACCCCTGTCAACACAATGCCTGATGAACCCTGTCATCAAAATGCTAAATGTCACTTGTCATCACAATGCCCTATGATGCCTGTCATCACTATTCTCCATGTCACTTGTTATCAGAATGCTCCATGGCCCCTGTAATCACAGTACTCCATGAACCCTTTCATCACAATGCACAATGCCACCTCTCATCACAATTCTCCATGGCATTTTTCATCAAGATGCTCCATGACACCTGTCATCACAATGCTTCATGACACTTGTCATAACAATGTTCGATGGCCCTTGTCATCACAATGTTCTTTGGTGCTTCTCATCGCAATGCTCCATGACAACTTTCATGAAAATACTCCAAGATTTGTTTCATCACAATGCTCCATGGCCCTTGTCATTACAAAGCCACATGATTCCTTTCATCATAATTCTCCATGGCAACTTACATATAAATGCTCCATTCCCCTGTCATCACACTGCCCAATGATACCTGTTTTTACAATGATCCATGACCCTTGTCATCACAAGGCTCCATGTCCCTTGTATTCGCAATGCTCCAGGGCCCTTGTCATCACAATGCTCCATAGCGCTTTTCATCGCAATGCTCCATGACCGCTTTAAGCACAATGCCCCATGACCCCTGTCATCACGCTGCTCCATGGCCCTTGTCATCACAATGCTCCATGAAACATTTCCTCACAATGCTCCAGTACGCCTTTCATACAAATTCCCCATGCCCTTGTCATCACAATGCTCCAGAACACTTGTCATCATAATATTCCATTCCCGTGGCATCCCATTGGTCAATGACACTTGTCATTAAAATGTTCCTTGGCCTTTGTCATCACAGTGCTCCATGATACATTTAATCAAAATTCTACATGACAACAGTCATCACAATGCAAGATGACCAATGTCATCAAAATGCCCCATGACAAGTGTCATTACAATTCACCTTGGCCCTTGTCATCTCAATTCTGTATGAACCGTGTCATCACTAGGTTCCAGGACACTTGTCATCACAGTGATCCATGACCACTTTCATCACAATGCTCCATGAACTCTGTTATCTCAATGTTCCAAGGCCTTTGTATTCACAATGCTCCATTGTCCCATTCATCTTGTTGCTCCATGAACACTTTCATCACAATTCTCCTTGACCACTGTCACCATAATGCCCCATGACGTCTCTCATCACTGTGCTCCAAGGCCACTCTCATCAAAATGCTCCATGGTCTGTGTCAGCACCATATTGCATGATAATTTTCATCACAATGCTCCATGATTACTGTAATCACAATGATCGCTGCCAATGTCATCACAATGCTCCAGGTCTGTTGTCATCAGCATGCTTCATGCCCGTGTCATCACAATGCTCCATGAATCTTGTCTTCACAATTCTCCATGGCCCATGTCATCACAGTGCTCCATGACCCCTATCATCACAATGCTCTATGGCCTTTGTCATCGCAATGCTCCATGACCCATGTCATCACAATGCTCTATGGCGTTTGTCATCACAGTGCTCCGTGACCCGTCCCAACACAATGCCTGATGACCCCTGTCATCAAAATGCTAAATGGCACTTGTCATCACAATGCTCTATGAGGCCTGTCATCACTATTCTCCATGTCACTTGTTATCACAATGCTCCATGGCCCCTGTAATTACAGATCTCCTTGACCCTTTTCATCACAATGCCCAATGCCACCTCTCATCACGAAGCTCCATGAAACCTGTCATCACAATGACCCATGACACTTGTCATCACAAAGCTTGATGGCCCTTGTCATCACAATGTTCCTTCGTGCTTTTCATCTCAATGCTCCATGACACCTGTCATCACAAAGCTTCATGGCCTTTGTCATCACAATGCTCCATGGCCCCAGTAAACACAGTGCTCCCTGATCCGTTTCATCTCAATGCTCCATGACCTCACTCATCACAATGCCCCATGACCCCTCTAATCACAGTGTTCCATGGCCCTTGTCATCACAGTGCTCCAAGCCTGTGTCATCACACTGCTCCATGGCGCCTGTAATCACAATGCTCCATGCCCTTGTCATCACAAGGCTCCAGAACACTTGTCATTATAATGCTCCATGTCCGTTTCACCACCATGCTCCATGACACTTGTCATCACAATGCTCCATGGCCCCTCTCATTACTGTGCTCCATAATAAATTTAATCACATTTCTAGATGACCACTACCATTACAATTCCCCATGACATTGTCATTACAATTCGCCATGACCAATGTCATCACAATGCTCCTTGAACCATGTCATCACCGTGTCCCAGGACACTTGTCATCACAATGATCCATTACCACTTTCATCACAATGCTCCATGACCACTGTCATCTCAATGCCTCATGACGCCTGTCATCACAATTCTCCAAGGCCCCTCTAATCACAATGCTCCAAGACACGTGTCATTATATTGCTCCATCACACCTGTCATCACAGTGTTCCCTGCCCATGTCATCACAATACTCCATGTCCCCGATAATCACAATGATCCATGCCTTTATCCTCACAATGCTCCAGAATTCTTGTCATCACAGTGTTCCATGACCGTGGCATCACAATGCTCCATGGCCCTTGTCATCACAATGCTCCAGAATTCTTGTCATCACAATGTTCCATGGATTTTGTTATCACCATGCTCCAGAACAAGTTTCCTCACAATATTCCATCCTCCTTTCATCACAGTGTACAATGTAACCTTTTATTACAATGCTCCATGACACTTGTCACCACAATGCTCCATTGCCTTTGTCACCACAATGTACCATTGCCCCTATCATCACAGTGCTCCATGATATTTTCATCACAATTCTAGATGACCACTGTCATCACAATGCCCCATGACAGATGTCATCACAATTCGCTATGTTCCTTGTCATCACAATGTTCCATGAACCGTGTCATCAAAAGGTTCCAGGACACTTGTCATCAGAATCATCCATGACCCCTTTCATCACAATGCCCAATGCCACCTCTCTTCACAATTCTCCATGGCATTTGTCATCACGTTGCTCCATGACACCTGTCACCACAATGCTCCATGACACTTGTCATCACAATACTCGGCCCTTGTCATCACAATGTTCCTTGGTGCTTTTCATCGCAATGCTCCATGACAACTTTCATCAAAATACTCCAAGATTTGTTTCATCACAATGCTCCATGGCCCTTGTCATTACAAATCCCCATGATCCGTTTCATCACAAATCTCCATGGCAAATTACATTAAAATGCTCCATGTCCCTGTCATCACAATGCCCAAAGATACCTGTTTTTACAATGATCCATGACAATTGTCATCACAAGGCTTCATGTCCCTTGTATTCACAAAGCTCCATGGCCCTTGTCATCACAATGCTCCACAGCTTTTGTTATCACCATGCTCCAGGACCCGTTTCATCACAATACTCCATCCCCCTTGTCATCACAGTGCACAATGAAACCTTTCATTACAATGCTCCATGACACTTGTCATCACAATGATCCATGGCCTTTATTGTCACGATTCTCCCAGGCACTTTTCTTCACGATGTACCATGAAAACTTTCATCACATTGCTCCACGACCATTTTCATCACAATAGTCCATACCCTTGTCAACACAATGCTGCATAATCCCTGTCATCACAATTCTCCTTGACTGCTGTCATCACGATAATCCAGGACAATTTTCATAACAATGATTCATTCCCCGAGTCATCTCAGTGCTCCATGATACCTTTCATCACAATTCCTAGATGATCAATGTCATCACAAGGCCCCATGACACCTGTCATCACAATTTGCTATGACCCTTGTCATCACAATACTCGATGAACCGTGTCATCACAGTGTTCCAGGGCACATGTCATCACAATGATCCATGACGACTTTCATCACAATGCTCCAATACACCTGTCATCACAATGCTCCATGGCCCCTGTTATCATATTGCTCCATGATCACTTTCATCACAATGATCCATGACCAATGTCATCACCATTCCTAATGACGCCTGTCATCTCAATGCTCCATGGCACCTTCATCACAATGCTCCATGAACCCATTCATCATAATGTTCCCTGTCCTTTTCATCACAATGTTCCATGGGCCCTGTCATCACAATGTTCCATGCGCTTGTCATCAAAATGCTCCAGAACTCTTGTCATCATAATGCTCCATGCCAATGTCATCAAAATGCCCCATGACACTTGTCATCACAATGCTCCACGTCATTTGTCATCACAATGCTCCATGACCCTTGTCATAACAATGGTCCATGGCCTTGTCATCACAATGTTCCATGGCCTCTGACATCACTATGCTCTATGGTTTTTCTCATCACAATGCTCTTTGACCCCTGTCATCACAATGCTTGATGACCATTGTCATCACAATGCTCCAAGAACCCTGTCATCACAATGCTCCATGCCGTTGACATCACAATGCTCCATGGCCCTTGTAATTAGAATGCTCCATGCCCTTGTCATCACAATGCTCCAGAACACTTGTGATCATAATACGCCTTTCCTGTGTCATCCCATTGCTCAATGACCCTTGTCATCAAAATATTCCTTGTCCTTTGTCATCACAGTGCTCCATGATGCCTTTAATCAAAATTCTACATGACAACTGTCATCACAATGCAAGATGACCAATGTCATCACAAGGCCCCATGACACGTGACATCACAATTCGCCTTGGCCCTTGACATCTCAATGCTGTATGAACCGTGTCATCACTAGGTTCCAGGACACTTGTCATCACAATGCTCCATGAACTCTGTTATCTCAATGTTCCATGGCCTTTGTATTCACAATGCTCCATTGTCCTGATAATCGCATTGCTCCATGAACACTTTCATCACAATGCTCCTTGACCACTGTCACCCTAATTCCCCATGACGTCTCGCCTCACTGTCTTCCAAGGCCACTCTCATCAAAATGCTCCATGATCTGTGTCAGCACAATATTGCATGACACTTGTCATCACAATGCTCCATGATGCCTGTCATCACAATGCTCCATGAATTTGTTATCACAATGCTCCAGGACCAGTTTCATCACAATACTCCATCCCCCTTTTCATCACAGTGCACAATGAAACCTTTCATTACAATGCTCCATGACACTTGTCATAACAATGCTCAACGGCCTTTATCGTCACAATGCTCCCAGGCACTTTTCATCACGATGTTCCATGAAAACTTACATCACTTTGCTCCACGACCATTGTCATCACAATAGTCCATACCCTTGTCAACACAATGCTGCATAATCCCTGTCATCACAATTCTCCTTGACTGCTGTCATCACGATAATCCAGGACAATTTTCATAACAATGATTCATTCCCCCAGTCATCTCAGGGCTCCATGATACCTTTCATCACAATTCCTAGATGATCAATGTCATCACAAGGCCCCATGACACCTGTCATCACAATTTGCTATGACCCTTGTCATCACAATACTCGATGAACCGTGTCATCACAGTGTTCCAGGGCACATGTCATCACAATGACCCATGACGACTTTCATCACAATGCTCCAATACACCTGTCATCACAATGCTCCATGGCCCCTGTTATCATATTGCTCCATGATCACTTTCATCACAATGATCCATGACCAATGTCATCACCATTCCTAATGACGCCTGTCATCTCAATGCTCCATGGCACCTTCATCACAATGCTCCATGAACCCATTCATCACAATGTTCCCTGTCCTTTTCATCACAATGTTCCATGGGCCCTGTCATCACAATGCTCCATGCGCTTGTCATCAAAATGCTCCAGAACTCTTGTCATCATAATGCTCCATGCCAATGTCATCAAAATGCCCCATGACACTTGTCATCACAATGCTCCACGTCATTTGTCATCACAATGCTCCATGACCCTTGTCATAACAATGGTCCATGGCCTTGTCATCACAATGTTCCATGGCCTCTGACATCACTATGCTCTATGGTTTTTCTCATCACAATGCTCTTTGACCCCTGTCATCACAATGCTTGATGACCATTGTCATCACAATGCTCCAAGAACCCTGTCATCACAATGCTCCATGCCGTTGACATCACAATGCTCCACGGCCCTTGTAATTAGAATGCTCCATGCCCTTGTCATCACAATGCTCCAGAACACTTGTGATCATAATACGCCTTTCCTGTGTCATCCCATTGCTCAATGACCCTTGTCATCAAAATATTCCTTGTCCTTTGTCATCACAGTGCTCCATGATACCTTTAATCAAAATTCTACATGACAACTGTCATCACAATGCAAGATGACCAATGTCATCACAAGGCCCCATGACACGTGTCATCACAATTCGCCTTGGCCCTGGACATCTCAATGCTGTATGAACCGTGTCATCACTAGGTTCCAGGACACTTGTCATCACAATGCTCCATGAACTCTGTTATCTCAATGTTCCATGGCCTTTGTATTCACAATGCTCCATTGTCCTGATAATCGCATTGCTCCATGAACACTTTCATCACAATGCTCCTTGACCACTGTCACCCTAATTCCCCATGACGTCTCGCCTCACTGTCTTCCAAGGCCACTCTCATCAAAATGCTCCATGATCTGTGTCAGCACAATATTGCATGACACTTGTCATCACAATGCTCCATGATGCCTGTCATCACAATGCTCCATGAATTTGTTATCACAATGCTCCAGGACCAGTTTCATCACAATACTCCATCCCCCTTTTCATCACAGTGCACAATGAAACCTTTCATTACAATGCTCCATGACACTTGTCATCACAATGCTCAACGGCCTTTATCGTCACAATGCTCCCAGGCACTTTTCATCACGATGTTCCATGAAAACTTACATCACTTTGCTCCACGACCATTGTCATCACAATAGTCCATACCCTTGTCAACACAATGCTGCATAATCCCTGTCATCACAATTCTCCTTGACTGCTGTCATCACGATAATCCAGGACAATTTTCATAACAATGATTCATTCCCCCAGTCATCTCAGTGCTCCATGATACCTTTCATCACAATTCCTAGATGATCAATGTCATCACAAGGCCCCATGACACCTGTCATCACTATTCGCTATGATCCTTGTCATCACAATACTCGATGAACCGTGTCATCACAGTGTTCCAGGGCACATGTCATCACAATGATCCATGACGACTTTCATCACAATGCTCCAATACACCTGTCATCACAATGCTCCATGGCCCCTGTTATCATATTGCTCCATGATCACTTTCATCACAATGATCCATGACCAATGTCATCACCATTCCTAATGACGCCTGTCATCTCAATGCTCCATGGCACCTTCATCACAATGCTCCATGAACCCATTCATCACAATGTTCCCTGTCCTTTTCATCACAATGTTCCATGGGCCCTGTCATCACAATGCTCCATGCGCTTGTCATCAAAATGCTCCAGAACTCTTGTCATCATAATGCTCCATGCCAGTGTCATCAAAATGCCCCATGACACTTGTCATCACAATGCTCCACGTCATTTGTCATCACAATGCTCCATGACCCTTGTCATAACAATGGTCCATGGCCTTGTCATCACAATGTTCCATGGCCTCTGACATCACTATGCTCTATGGTTTTTCTCATCACAATGCTCTTTGACCCCTGTCATCACAATGCTTGATGACCATTGTCATCACAATGCTCCAAGAACCCTGTCATCACAATGCTCCATGCCGTTGACATCACAATGCTCCATGGCCCTTGTAATTAGAATGCTCCATGCCCTTGTCATCACAATGCTCCAGAACACTTGTGATCATAATACGCCTTTCCTGTGTCATCCCATTGCTCAATGACCCTTGTCATCAAAATATTCCTTGTCCTTTGTCATCACAGTGCTCCATGATGCCTTTAATCAAAATTCTACATGACAACTGTCATCACAATGCAAGATGACCAATGTCATCACAAGGCCCCATGACACGTGACATCACAATTCGCCTTGGCCCTTGACATCTCAATGCTGTATGAACCGTGTCATCACTAGGTTCCAGGACACTTGTCATCACAATGCTCCATGAACTCTGTTATCTCAATGTTCCATGGCCTTTGTATTCACAATGCTCCATTGTCCTGATAATCGCATTGCTCCATGAACACTTTCATCACAATGCTCCTTGACCACTGTCACCCTAATTCCCCATGACGTCTCGCCTCACTGTCTTCCAAGGCCACTCTCATCAAAATGCTCCATGATCTGTGTCAGCACAATATTGCATGACACTTGTCATCACAATGCTCCATGATGCCTGTCATCACAATGCTCCATGAATTTGTTATCACAATGCTCCAGGAACAGTTTCATCACAATACTCCATCCCCCTTTTCATCACAGTGCACAATGAAACCTTTCATTACAATGCTCCATGACACTTGTCATCACAATGCTCAACGGCCTTTATCGTCACAATGCTCCCAGGCACTTTTCATCACGATGTTCCATGAAAACTTACATCACTTTGCTCCACGACCATTGTCATCACAATAGTCCATACCCTTGTCAACACAATGCTGCATAATCCCTGTCATCACAATTCTCCTTGACTGCTGTCATCACGATAATCCAGGACAATTTTCATAACAATGATTCATTCCCCCAGTCATCTCAGTGCTCCATGATACCTTTCATCACAATTCCTAGATGATCAATGTCATCACAAGGCCCCATGACACCTGTCATCACAATTTGCTATGACCCTTGTCATCACAATACTCGATGAACCGTGTCATCACAGTGTTCCAGGGCACATGTCATCACAATGATCCATGACGACTTTCATCACAATGCTCCAATACACCTGTCATCACAATGCTCCATGGCCCCTGTTATCATATTGCTCCATGATCACTTTCATCACAATGATCCATGACCAATGTCATCACCATTCCTAATGACGCCTGTCATCTCAATGCTCCATGGCACCTTCATCACAATGCTCCATGAACCCATTCATCACAATGTTCCCTGTCCTTTTCATCACAATGTTCCATGGGCCCTGTCATCACAATGCTCCATGCGCTTGTCATCAAAATGCTCCAGAACTCTTGTCATCATAATGCTCCATGCCAATGTCATCAAAATGCCCCATGACACTTGTCATCACAATGCTCCACGTCATTTGTCATCACAATGCTCCATGACCCTTGTCATAACAATGGTCCATGGCCTTGTCATCACAATGTTCCATGGCCTCTGACATCACTATGCTCTATGGTTTTTCTCATCACAATGCTCTTTGACCCCTGTCATCACAATGCTTGATGACCATTGTCATCACAATGCTCCAAGAACCCTGTCATCACAATGCTCCATGCCGTGGACATCACAATGCTCCATGGCCCTTGTAATTAGAATGCTCCATGCCCTTGTCATCACAATGCTCCAGAACACTTGTGATCATAATACGCCTTTCCTGTGTCATCCCATTGCTCAATGACCCTTGTCATCAAAATATTCCTTGTCATTTGTCATCACAGTGCTCCATGATACCTTTAATCAAAATTCTACATGACAACTGTCATCACAATGCAAGATGACCAATGTCATCACAAGGCCCCATGACACGTGTCATCACAATTCGCCTTGGCCCTGGACATCTCAATGCTGTATGAACCGTGTCATCACTAGGTTCCAGGACACTTGTCATCACAATGCTCCATGAACTCTGTTATCTCAATGTTCCATGGCCTTTGTATTCACAATGCTCCATTGTCCTGATAATCGCATTGCTCCATGAACACTTTCATCACAATGCTCCTTGACCACTGTCACCGTAATGACCCAAGACGTTTCTCATCACTGTGCTCCAAGGCCACTCTCATCAAAATGCTCCATGATCTGTGTCAGCCCAATATTGCATGACAGTTGTCATCACAACGCTCTATGATCCCTGTAATCACAATGATCCCTGACAATAACATCACAATGTTCCATATCTCCTGTAATCACAATGCACCATGCCCTTGTCATCACAATGCTCCAGGTCTGTTTTCATCACCATGCTTCATGCCCGTGTCATCACAATGCTCCATGAATCTTGTCTTCACAATGCTCCATGGCCCATGTCATCACAATGCTCCATGACTCCTGTCAACACAATGCCTGATGACTCCTGTCATCAAAATGCTAAATGGCACTTGTCATCACAATGCTCTATGACGCCTGTCATCACTATTTTCCATGTCACTTGTTATCACAATGCTCCATGGCCCCTCTAATCACAGTACTCCATGACCCCTATCATCACAATGCCCAATGCCACCTCTTATCACAATTCTCCATGGCATCTGTCATCACGATGCTCCATGACACCTGTCATCACAATGCTCCATGACACTTGTCATCACAATGCTCGATGGCCCTTGTCATCACAATGTTCCTTGGTGCTTTTCATCACAATGCTCCATGACAACTCTCATCAAAATACTCCAAGATTTGTTTCATCACAATGCTCCATGGCCCTTGTCATTACAAATCCACATGATCCCTTTCATCACAATTGTCCATGGCAACTTACATAAAAATGCTCCATGCCCCTGTCATCACAATGCCCAAAGATACCTGTTCTTACAATGATCCATGACTCTTGTCATCACAAGGCTCCATGTCCCTTGTATTCACATTGATCCAGGGCCCTTGTCATCACAATGCTCCATAGCGCTTTTCATCGCAATGCTCCATGACCGCTTTCAGCACAATGCCCCATGACCACTGTCATCATGATGCTCAACTGCCCTTGTCATCACAAGTCTCCATGAAACATTTCCTCAAAATGCTCCAGTATGCCTTTCATCCAAATTCCCCATGGCCACTGTCATCACAATTCTCCATGACCACTGTCATCATAATGGTCCATGACCCGTTTCATCTCAATGCTCCATGACACCTGTCACCACAATGCTCCATGGCCTTTGTCATCACAATGCTCCATGTCCCCTATGATCAAAATGCTCCATGCCTTTTTCCTCACAATGCTCCCGAATTCTTGTCATCACAATGTTCCATGCCAGTGGCATCACAATGCTCCATGGCCTTTGTCATCACAATGCTCCAGAATTCTTGTCATCACAATGTTCCATGACCGTGTCATCACAATGCTACATGACCCTGGTCATCACAGTTCTCCCTGACCTTTGTCATCACAATGCTTTATGTCGCTTTTCATCACAATTCTCAAAGACCACTTTAATCACTATGCTCGCTGACCATTTTCATCACATTTCTCTATTGTCATTACAATTCCCCATCGTCCCTTTCTTCACAATGCTCCATGATGCATGTCATCACAATGCTCCACGGCTTCTGTTATCACAATGCTCCAGGACCAGTTTCATCACAATACTCCATCCCCCTTGTCATCACAGTGCACAATGAAACCTTTCATTACAATGCTCCATGACACTTGTCATCACAATGCTCCATGGCCTTTATCGTCACAATGCTCCCAGGCACTTTTCATCACGATGTTCCATGAAAACTTACATCACTTTGCTCCACGACCATTGTCATCACAATAGTCCATACCCTTGTCAACACAATGCTGCATAATCCCTGTCATCACAATTCTCCTTGACTGCTGTCATCACGATAATCCAGGACAATTTTCAGAACAATGGTTCATTCCCCCAGTCATCTCAGTGCTCCATGATACCTTTCATCACAATTCCTAGATGATCAATGTCATCACAAGGCCCCATGACACCTGTCATCACAATTTGCTATGACCCTTGTCATCACAATACTCGATGAACCGTGTCATCACAGTGTTCCAGGACACATGTCATCACAATGATCCATGACTACTTTCATCACAATGCTCCAATACACCTGTCATCACAATGCTCCATGGCCCCTGTAATCCCAGGACTCCATGACCCCTTTCATCACAATGCCCAATGCCACCTCTCATCACAATTCGCCATGGTATTTGTCATCACGATGCTCCATGACACATTTCGTCACAATGATCCATGACCATTGTCATCACAAGGCTCCATGTCTCTTGTATTCACAATGCTCCATGGCCCTTGTCATCACAATGATCCATAGTGCTTTTCATCGCAATGCTCCATGAACGCTTTCAGCACAATGCCCCATGAACCCTGTCATCACGATGCTCCATGGCCCTTGTCATCACAATGCTCCATGAAACATTTCCTCACAATGCTCCAGTACGCCTTTCATCCAAATTCCCCATGGCCACTGTCATCACAATTCTCCATGACCCCTGTCATAATAATGGTCCATGACCCATTTCATCTCAATGCTCCATGACACCTGTCATCACAATGCTCCATGGCCTTTATCATCACAATGCTCCATGGCCCCTCTAATCACAGTGTTGCATGACCTGTTTAATCTCAATGCTCCATGACCTCACTCATCACAATGCCCCATGACCCCTGTAATCACAATGCTCCATGGCCCTTGACATCACAGTGCTCCAAGCCTTTGTCATCACACTGCTCCATGGCCCCTGTAATCACAATGCTCCATGCCCTTGTCATCACAAGGCTCCAGAACTCTTGTCATTGTAATGCTCCATGTCCGTTTCATCACCATGCTCCATGACACTTTTCATCACAATGCTCCATGGCCCCTCTCATTACTGTGCTCCATAATAACTTTAATCACATTTCTAGATGACCACTGCCATCACAATGCCCCATGACATTGTCACCACAATTCGCCATGACCATTGTCATCACAATGCTCCATGAACCATGTCATCACACGGTCCCAGGACACTTGTCATCACAATGATCCATTACCACTTTCATCACAATGCTCCATGACCACTGTCATCTCAATGCTCCATGGCCTTTGTATTCACAATGCTCCATGGCCCCTGTAATCACAGTGCTCCATAACACCTTCCATCATAATGCTCCATGAGCACTGCCATCTCAATGCCCCATGACGCCTGTCATCACAATTCTCCAAGGCCCCTCTCATCACAATGCTCCAAGACACTTGTCATCACAATGCTCCATGGCCTTTGTCATCACAATGTTCCATGGCCCCTGTCATCACAGTGCACCTAATACATTTCATCACTATTCTAGATGAACACTGTCATCACAATGCCCCATGACAGATGTCATCACAATTCGCCAGGGTCCTTGTCATCACAATGCTCCATGAACCGTGTCATCACAAGGTTCCAGGATACTTGTCATCACAATGATCCATGATCATTTTCATCACAATGCTACATGAACCCTGTCATCTCAATGTTCCATAGCCTGTGTATTTACAATGCTCCATAGCCCCTGTAATCACAGTGCTCCATGACCCCTTTCATCACAATGCTCCAAGACCGCTGTCATAACAATGCCCCATGACGCCTGCCATCACAAATCTCCAAGGCCTCTCTTACCAAAAAGCTCCATGATCCCTGTCAGCACAATGTTCCATGACACTTTTCATCACAATGCTCCATGACCCCTCTCATCACAAAGTTCTCTGCCCATATCATCACAATGCTCCTTGTCACCTTTAATCACAATGCTCCATGCCCTTTCATCACAATGCTCCAGAATTCTTGTCATCGCAATGTTCCTTGACAGTGTCATCACAATGCTCCATGACCCTTGTCATCAAAAAGCTCCATGACCCCTGTCATCACAATGATCCATGACTCCTTTCCTCACAGTTCTCCAGTACCCTTTTCATCACAATGGTCCATGCCATTGTCAGCACAAAGCTCCTTGGACCCTCTCATCAAAATGCTCCATCCAATTTTCATCACAATGCTCCAGATAGCCTATCATTACAATGCTCCATGCCCGTGTCATCACAATGCTCCATGCCATTGTCATCACAATGCTCCATAGCCCCTGTAATCACAATGTTCCAAGCCCTTGTCATCACAATGCTCCTGAACACTTGTCATCATGATACTGCATTCCCATGTCATCACAATGCTCCATGGCCCGTCTAATCAAAATGCTCCATGCCCTTATCATCACAATGCTCCAGAACACTTGTCATCATAATACTCCATTGCTGTGTCATCCCATTGCTCAATGACACTTGTCATCAAAATGTTCCTTGGCCTTTGTCATCACAGTGTTCCATGATACCTTTAATCAAAATTCTACATGACCACTGTCATCACAATGCAAGATAACCAATGTCATCACAATGCCCCATGACACGTGTCATCACAATTCGCCTTGGCCGTTGTCATCTCAATGCTGTACGAACCGTGTCATCACTAGGTTCCAGGACACTTGTCATCACAGTGATCCATGACCACTTTCATCACAATGCTCCATGAACTCTGTTATCTCAATGCTCCTTGGCCTTTGTATTCACAATGCTCCATTGTCCCGATAATCGCGGTGCTCCATGAACACTTTAATCACAATGCTCCTTGACCAATGTCACCATAATGCCCCATGACGTCTCTCATCACTGTGCTCCAAGTCCACTCTCATCAAAATGCTCCATGATCTGTGTCAGCACAATATTGCATGACACTTGTCATCACAATGCTCCATGGTCCCTGTAATCACAATGATTCCTGCCAATGTCATCACAATGCTCCATGTCTCCTGTAATCACAATGCTCCATGCCCTTTTCATCACAAAGCTCCAGGCCTGTTGTCATCACCATGCTTCATTCCCGTGTCATCACAACGCTCCATGAAATTTGTCTTCACAATGCTCCATGGCCCATGTCATCACAGTGCTCCATGACCCCTGTCATCACAATGCTCTATGGCTTTGTCATCACAATGCTCTGTGACCCCTGTCAACACAATGCCTGATGAACCCTGTCATCAAAATGCTAAATGTCACTTGTCATCACAATGCCCTATGATGCCTGTCATCACTATTCTCCATGTCACTTGTTATCAGAATGCTCCATGGCCCCTGTAATCACAGTACTCCATGAACCCTTTCATCACAATGCACAATGCCACCTCTCATCACAATTCTCCATGGCATTTTTCATCAAGATGCTCCATGACACCTGTCATCACAATGCTTCATGACACTTGTCATAACAATGTTCGATGGCCCTTGTCATCACAATGTTCTTTGGTGCTTCTCATCGCAATGCTCCATGACAACTTTCATGAAAATACTCCAAGATTTGTTTCATCACAATGCTCCATGGCCCTTGTCATTACAAAGCCACATGATTCCTTTCATCATAATTCTCCATGGCAACTTACATATAAATGCTCCATTCCCCTGTCATCACACTGCCCAATGATACCTGTTTTTACAATGATCCATGACCCTTGTCATCACAAGGCTCCATGTCCCTTGTATTCGCAATGCTCCAGGGCCCTTGTCATCACAATGCTCCATAGCGCTTTTCATCGCAATGCTCCATGACCGCTTTAAGCACAATGCCCCATGACCCCTGTCATCACTCTGCTCCATGGCACTTGTCATCACAATGCTCCATGAAACATTTCCTCACAATGCTCCAGTACGCCTTTCATACAAATTCCCCATGCCCTTGTCATCACAATGCTCCAGAACACTTGTCATCATAATATTCCATTCCCGTGGCATCCCATTGGTCAATGACACTTGTCATTAAAATGTTCCTTGGCCTTTGTCATCACAGTGCTCCATGATACATTTAATCAAAATTCTACATGACAACAGTCATCACAATGCAAGATGACCAATGTCATCAAAATGCCCCATGACAAGTGTCATTACAATTCACCTTGGCCCTTGTCATCTCAATTCTGTATGAACCGTGTCATCACTAGGTTCCAGGACACTTGTCATCACAGTGATCCATGACCACTTTCATCACAATGCTCCATGAACTCTGTTATCTCAATGTTCCAAGGCCTTTGTATTCACAATGCTCCATTGTCCCATTCATCTTGTTGCTCCATGAACACTTTCATCACAATGCTCCTTGACCACTGTCACCATAATGCCCCATGACGTCTCTCATCACTGTGCTCCAAGGCCACTCTCATCAAAATGCTCCATGATCTGTGTCAGCACCATATTGCATGATAATTTTCATCACAATGCTCCATGATTACTGTAATCACAATGATCGCTGCCAATGTCATCACAATGCTCCAGGTCTGTTGTCATCAGCATGCTTCATGCCCGTGTCATCACAATGCTCCATGAATCTTGTCTTCACAATTCTCCATGGCCCATGTCATCACAGTGCTCCATGACCCCTATCATCACAATGCTCTATGGCCTTTGTCATCGCAATGCTCCATGACCCATGTCATCACAATGCTCTATGGCGTTTGTCATCACAGTGCTCCGTGACCCGTCCCAACACAATGCCTGATGACCCCTGTCATCAAAATGCTAAATGGCACTTGTCATCACAATGCTCTATGAGGCCTGTCATCACTATTCTCCATGTCACTTTTTATCACAATGCTCCATGGCCCCTGTAATTACAGATCTCCTTGACCCTTTTCATCACAATGCCCAATGCCACCTCTCATCACGAAGCTCCATGAAACCTGTCATCACAATGACCCATGACACTTGTCATCACAAAGCTTGATGGCCCTTGTCATCACAATGTTCCTTCGTGCTTTTCATCTCAATGCTCCATGACACCTGTCATCACAAAGCTTCATGGCCTTTGTCATCACAATGCTCCATGGCCCCAGTAAACACAGTGCTCCCTGATCCGTTTCATCTCAATGCTCCATGACCTCACTCATCACAATGCCCCATGACCCCTCTAATCACAGTGTTCCATGGCCCTTGTCATCACAGTGCTCCAAGCCTGTGTCATCACACTGCTCCATGGCGCCTGTAATCACAATGCTCCATGCCCTTGTCATCACAAGGCTCCAGAACACTTGTCATTATAATGCTCCATGTCCGTTTCACCACCATGCTCCATGACACTTGTCATCACAATGCTCCATGGCCCCTCTCATTACTGTGCTCCATAATAAATTTAATCACATTTCTAGATGACCACTACCATTACAATTCCCCATGACATTGTCATTACAATTCGCCATGACCAATGTCATCACAATGCTCCTTGAACCATGTCATCACAGTGTCCCAGGACACTTGTCATCACAATGATCCATTACCACTTTCATCACAATGCTCCATGACCACTGTCATCTCAATGCCTCATGACGCCTGTCATCACAATTCTCCAAGGCCCCTCTAATCACAATGCTCCAAGACACGTGTCATTATATTGCTCCATCACACCTGTCATCACAGTGTTCCCTGCCCATGTCATCACAATACTCCATGTCCCCGATAATCACAATGATCCATGCCTTTATCCTCACAATGCTCCAGAATTCTTGTCATCACAGTGTTCCATGACCGTGGCATCACAATGCTCCATGGCCCTTGTCATCACAATGCTCCAGAATTCTTGTCATCACAATGTTCCATGTATTTTGTTATCACCATGCTCCAGAACAAGTTTCCTCACAATATTCCATCCTCCTTTTATCACAGTGTACAATGTAACCTTTTATTACAATGGTCCATGACACTTGTCACCACAATGCTCCATGGCCTTTGTCACCACAATGTACCATGGCCCCTATCATCACAGTGCTCCATGATATTTTCATCACAATTCTAGATGACCACTGTCATCACAATGCCCCATGACAGATGTCATCACAATTCGCTATGTTCCTTGTCATCACAATGTTCCATGAACCGTGTCATCAAAAGGTTCCAGGACACTTGTCATCAGAATCATCCATGACCCCTTTCATCACAATGCCCAATGCCACCTCTCTTCACAATTCTCCATGGCATTTGTCATCACGTTGCTCCATGACACCTGTCACCACAATGCTCCATGACACTTGTCATCACAATACTCGGCCCTTGTCATCACAATGTTCCTTGGTGCTTTTCATCGCAATGCTCCATGACAACTTTCATCAAAATACTCCAAGATTTGTTTCATCACAATGCTCCATGGCCCTTGTCATTACAAATCCCCATGATCCGTTTCATCACAAATCTCCATGGCAAATTACATTAAAATGCTCCATGTCCCTGTCATCACAATGCCCAATGATACCTGTTTTTACAATGATCCATGACAATTGTCATCACAAGGCTTCATGTCCCTTGTATTCACAAAGCTCCATGGCCCTTGTCATCACAATGCTCCACAGCTTTTGTTATCACCATGCTCCAGGACCCGTTTCATCACAATACTCCATCCCCCTTGTCATCACAGTGCACAATGAAACCTTTCATTACAATGCTCCATGACACTTGTCATCACAATGATCCATGGCCTTTATTGTCACGATTCTCCCAGGCACTTTTCTTCACGATGTACCATGAAAACTTTCATCACATTGCTCCACGACCATTTTCATCACAATAGTCCATACCCTTGTCAACACAATGCTGCATAATCCCTGTCATCACAATTCTCCTTGACTGCTGTCATCACGATAATCCAGGACAATTTTCATAACAATGATTCATTCCCCGAGTCATCTCAGTGCTCCATGATACCTTTCATCACAATTCCTAGATGATCAATGTCATCACAAGGCCCCATGACACCTGTCATCACAATTTGCTATGACCCTTGTCATCACAATACTCGATGAACCGTGTCATCACAGTGTTCCAGGGCACATGTCATCACAATGATCCATGACGACTTTCATCACAATGCTCCAATACACCTGTCATCACAATGCTCCATGGCCCCTGTTATCATATTGCTCCATGATCACTTTCATCACAATGATCCATGACCAATGTCATCACCATTCCTAATGACGCCTGTCATCTCAATGCTCCATGGCACCTTCATCACAATGCTCCATGAACCCATTCATCATAATGTTCCCTGTCCTTTTCATCACAATGTTCCATGGGCCCTGTCATCACAATGTTCCATGCGCTTGTCATCAAAATGCTCCAGAACTCTTGTCATCATAATGCTCCATGCCAGTGTCATCAAAATGCCCCATGACACTTGTCATCACAATGCTCCACGTCATTTGTCATCACAATGCTCCATGACCCTTGTCATAACAATGGTCCATGGCCTTGTCATCACAATGTTCCATGGCCTCTGACATCACTATGCTCTATGGTTTTTCTCATCACAATGCTCTTTGACCCCTGTCATCACAATGCTTGATGACCATTGTCATCACAATGCTCCAAGAACCCTGTCATCACAATGCTCCATGCCGTTGACATCACAATGCTCCATGGCCCTTGTAATTAGAATGCTCCATGCCCTTGTCATCACAATGCTCCAGAACACTTGTGATCATAATACGCCTTTCCTGTGTCATCCCATTGCTCAATGACCCTTGTCATCAAAATATTCCTTGTCCTTTGTCATCACAGTGCTCCATGATGCCTTTAATCAAAATTCTACATGACAACTGTCATCACAATGCAAGATGACCAATGTCATCACAAGGCCCCATGACACGTGACATCACAATTCGCCTTGGCCCTTGACATCTCAATGCTGTATGAACCGTGTCATCACTAGGTTCCAGGACACTTGTCATCACAATGCTCCATGAACTCTGTTATCTCAATGTTCCATGGCCTTTGTATTCACAATGCTCCATTGTCCTGATAATCGCATTGCTCCATGAACACTTTCATCACTATGCTCCTTGACCACTGTCACCCTAATTCCCCATGACGTCTCGCCTCACTGTCTTCCAAGGCCACTCTCATCAAAATGCTCCATGATCTGTGTCAGCACAATATTGCATGACACTTGTCATCACAATGCTCCATGATGCCTGTCATCACAATGCTCCATGAATTTGTTATCACAATGCTCCAGGACCAGTTTCATCACAATACTCCATCCCCCTTTTCATCACAGTGCACAATGAAACCTTTCATTACAATGCTCCATGACACTTGTCATCACAATGCTCAACGGCCTTTATCGTCACAATGCTCCCAGGCACTTTTCATCACGATGTTCCATGAAAACTTACATCACTTTGCTCCACGACCATTGTCATCACGATAGTCCATACCCTTGTCAACACAATGCTGCATAATCCCTGTCATCACAATTCTCCTTGACTGCTGTCATCACGATAATCCAGGACAATTTTCATAACAATGATTCATTCCCCCAGTCATCTCAGTGCTCCATGATACCTTTCATCACAATTCCTAGATGATCAATGTCGTCACAAGGCCCCATGACACCTGTCATCACAATTCGCTATGACCCTTGTCATCACAATACTCGATGAACCGTGTCTTCACAGTGTTCCAGGGCACATGTCATCACAATGATCCATGACGACTTTCATCACAATGCTCCAATACACCTGTCATCACAAAGCTCCATGGCCCCTGTTATCATATTGCTCCATGATCACTTTCATCACAATGATCCATGACCAATGTCATCACCATTCCTAATGACGCCTGTCATCTCAATGCTCCATGGCACCTTCATCACAATGCTCCATGAACCCATTCATCACAATGTTCCCTGTCCTTTTCATCACAATGTTCCATGGGCCCTGTCATCACAATGCTCCATGCGCTTGTCATCAAAATGCTCCAGAACTCTTGTCATCATAATGCTCCATGCCAGTGTCATCAAAATGCCCCATGACACTTGTCATCACAATGCTCCACGTCATTTGTCATCACAATGCTCCATGACCCTTGTCATAACAATGGTCCATGGCCTTGTCATCACAATGTTCCATGGCCTCTGACATCACTATGCTCTATGGTTTTTCTCATCACAATGCTCTTTGACCCCTGTCATCACAGTGCTTGATGACCATTGTCATCACAATGCTCCAAGAACCCTGTCATCACAATGCTCCATGCCGTTGACATCACAATGCTCCATGGCCCTTGTAATTAGAATGCTCCATGCCCTTGTCATCACAATGCTCCAGAACACTTGTGATCATAATACGCCTTTCCTGTGTCATCCCATTGCTCAATGACCCTTGTCATCAAAATATTCCTTGTCCTTTGTCATCACAGTGCTCCATGATGCCTTTAATCAAAATTCTACATGACAACTGTCATCACAATGCAAGATGACCAATGTCATCACAAGGCCCCATGACACGTGTCATCACAATTCGCCTTGGCCCTGGACATCTCAATGCTGTATGAACCGTGTCATCACTAGGTTCCAGGACACTTGTCATCACAATGCTCCATGAACTCTGTTATCTCAATGTTCCATGGCCTTTGTATTCACAATGCTCCATTGTCCTGATAATCGCATTGCTCCATGAACACTTTCATCACAATGCTCCTTGACCACTGTCACCCTAATTCCCCATGACGTCTCGCCTCACTGTCTTCCAAGGCCACTCTCATCAAAATGCTCCATGATCTGTGTCAGCACAATATTGCATGACACTTGTCATCACAATGCTCCATGATGCCTGTCATCACAATGCTCCATGAATTTGTTATCACAATGCTCCAGGACCAGTTTCATCACAATACTCCATCCCCCTTTTCATCACAGTGCACAATGAAACCTTTCATTACAATGCTCCATGACACTTGTCATCACAATGCTCAACGGCCTTTATCGTCACAATGCTCCCAGGCACTTTTCATCACGATGTTCCATGAAAACTTACATCACTTTGCTCCACGAGCATTGTCATCACAATAGTCCATACCCTTGTCAACACAATGCTGCATAATCCCTGTCATCACAATTCTCCTTGACTGCTGTCATCACGATAATCCAGGACAATTTTCATAACAATGATTCATTCCCCCAGTCATCTCAGTGCTCCATGATACCTTTCATCACAATTCCTAGATGATCAATGTCGTCACAAGGCCCCATGACACCTGTCATCACAATTCGCTATGACCCTTGTCATCACAATACTCGATGAACCGTGTCTTCACAGTGTTCCAGGGCACATGTCATCACAATGATCCATGACGACTTTCATCACAATGCTCCAATACACCTGTCATCACAATGCTCCATGGCCCCTGTTATCATATTGCTCCATGATCACTTTCATCACAATGATCCATGACCAATGTCATCACCATTCCTAATGACGCCTGTCATCTCAATGCTCCATGGCACCTTCATCACAATGCTCCATGAACCCATTCATCACAATGTTCCCTGTCCTTTTCATCACAATGTTCCATGGGCCCTGTCATCACAATGCTCCATGCGCTTGTCATCAAAATGCTCCAGAACTCTTGTCATCATAATGCTCCATGCCAGTGTCATCAAAATGCCCCATGACACTTGTCATCACAATGTTCCACGTCATTTGTCATCACAATGCTCCATGACCCTTGTCATAACAATGGTCCATGGCCTTGTCATCACAATGTTCCATGGCCTCTGACATCACTATGCTCTATGGTTTTTCTCATCACAATGCTCTTTGACCCCTGTCATCACAGTGCTTGATGACCATTGTCATCACAATGCTCCAAGAACCCTGTCATCACAATGCTCCATGCCGTTGACATCACAATGCTCCATGGCACTTGTAATTAGAATGCTCCATGCCCTTGTCATCACAATGCTCCAGAACACTTGTGATCATAATACGCCTTTCCTGTGTCATCCCATTGCTCAATGACCCTTGTCATCAAAATATTCCTTGTCCTTTGTCATCACAGTGCTCCATGATGCCTTTAATCAAAATTCTACATGACAACTGTCATCACAATGCAAGATGACCAATGTCATCACAAGGCCCCATGACACGTGTCATCACAATTCGCCTTGGCCCTGGACATCTCAATGCTGTATGAACCGTGTCATCACTAGGTTCCAGGACACTTGTCATCACAATGCTCCATGAACTCTGTTATCTCAATGTTCCATGGCCTTTGTATTCACAATGCTCCATTGTCCTGATAATCGCATTGCTCCATGAACACTTTCATCACAATGCTCCTTGACCACTGTCACCCTAATTCCCCATGACGTCTCGCCTCACTGTCTTCCAAGGCCACTCTCATCAAAATGCTCCATGATCTGTGTCAGCACAATATTGCATGACACTTGTCATCACAATGCTCCATGATGCCTGTCATCACAATGCTCCATGAATTTGTTATCACAATGCTCCAGGACCAGTTTCATCACAATACTCCATCCCCCTTTTCATCACAGTGCACAATGAAACCTTTCATTACAATGCTCCATGACACTTGTCATCACAATGCTCAACGGCCTTTATCGTCACAATGCTCCCAGGCACTTTTCATCACGATGTTCCATGAAAACTTACATCACTTTGCTCCACGACCATTGTCATCACAATAGTCCATACCCTTGTCAACACAATGCTGCATAATACCTGTCATCACAATTCTCCTTGACTGCTGTCATCACGATAATCCAGGACAATTTTCATAACAATGGTTCATTCCCCCAGTCATCTCAGTGCTCCATGATACCTTTCATCACAATTCCTAGATGATCAATGTCATCACAAGGCCCCATGACACCTGTCATCACAATTTGCTATGACCCTTGTCATCACAATACTCGATGAACCGTGTCATCACAGTGTTCCAGGGCACATGTCATCACAATGATCCATGACGACTTTCATCACAATGCTCCAATACACCTGTCATCACAATGCTCCATGGCCCCTGTTATCATATTGCTCCATGATCACTTTCATCACAATGATCCATGACCAATGTCATCACCATTCCTAATGACGCCTGTCATCTCAATGCTCCATGTCACCTTCATCACAATGCTCCATGAACCCATTCATCACAATGTTCCCTGTCCTTTTCATCACAATGTTCCATGGGCCCTGTCATCACAATGCTCCATGCGCTTGTCATCAAAATGCTCCAGAACTCTTGTCATCATAATGCTCCATGCCAATGTCATCAAAATGCCCCATGACACTTGTCATCACAATGCTCCACGTCATTTGTCATCACAATGCTCCATGACCCTTGTCATAACAATGGTCCATGGCCTTGTCATCACAATGTTCCATGGCCTCTGACATCACTATGCTCTATGGTTTTTCTCATCACAATGCTCTTTGACCCCTGTCATCACAATGCTTGATGACCATTGTCATCACAATGCTCCAAGAACCCTGTCATCACAATGCTCCATGCCGTTGACATCACAATGCTCCACGGCCCTTGTAATTAGAATGCTCCATGCCCTTGTCATCACAATGCTCCAGAACACTTGTGATCATAATACGCCTTTCCTGTGTCATCCCATTGCTCAATGACCCTTGTCATCAAAATATTCCTTGTCCTTTGTCATCACAGTGCTCCATGATACCTTTAATCAAAATTCTACATGACAACTGTCATCACAATGCAAGATGACCAATGTCATCACAAGGCCCCATGACACGTGTCATCACAATTCGCCTTGGCCCTGGACATCTCAATGCTGTATGAACCGTGTCATCACTAGGTTCCAGGACACTTGTCATCACAATGCTCCATGAACTCTGTTATCTCAATGTTCCATGGCCTTTGTATTCACAATGCTCCATTGTCCTGATAATCGCATTGCTCCATGAACACTTTCATCACAATGCTCCTTGACCACTGTCACCCTAATTCCCCATGACGTCTCGCCTCACTGTCTTCCAAGGCCACTCTCATCAAAATGCTCCATGATCTGTGTCAGCACAATATTGCATGACACTTGTCATCACAATGCTCCATGATGCCTGTCATCACAATGCTCCATGAATTTGTTATCACAATGCTCCAGGACCAGTTTCATCACAATACTCCATCCCCCTTTTCATCACAGTGCACAATGAAACCTTTCATTACAATGCTCCATGACACTTGTCATCACAATGCTCAACGGCCTTTATCGTCACAATGCTCCCAGGCACTTTTCATCACGATGTTCGATGAAAACTTACATCACTTTGCTCCACGACCATTGTCATCACAATAGTCCATACCCTTGTCAACACAATGCTGCATAATCCCTGTCATCACAATTCTCCTTGACTGCTGTCATCACGATAATCCAGGACAATTTTCATAACAATGGTTCATTCCCCCAGTCATCTCAGTGCTCCATGATACCTTTCATCACAATTCCTAGATGATCAATGTCATCACAAGGCCCCATGACACCTGTCATCACAATTTGCTATGACCCTTGTCATCACAATACTCGATGAACCGTGTCATCACAGTGTTCCAGGGCACATGTCATCACAATGATCCATGACGACTTTCATCACAATGCTCCAATACACCTGTCATCACAATGCTCCATGGCCCCTGTTATCATATTGCTCCATGATCACTTTCATCACAATGATCCATGACCAATGTCATCACCATTCCTAATGACGCCTGTCATCTCAATGCTCCATGGCACCTTCATCACAATGCTCCATGAACCCATTCATCACAATGTTCCCTGTCCTTTTCATCACAATGTTCCATGGGCCCTGTCATCACAATGCTCCATGCGCTTGTCATCAAAATGCTCCAGAACTCTTGTCATCATAATGCTCCATGCCAGTGTCATCAAAATGCCCCATGACACTTGTCATCACAATGCTCCACGTCATTTGTCATCACAATGCTCCATGACCCTTGTCATAACAATGGTCCATGGCCTTGTCATCACAATGTTCCATGGCCTCTGACATCACTATGCTCTATGGTTTTTCTCATCACAATGCTCTTTGACCCCTGTCATCACAATGCTTGATGACCATTGTCATCACAATGCTCCAAGAACCCTGTCATCACAATGCTCCATGCCGTTGACATCACAATGCTCCATGGCCCTTGTAATTAGAATGCTCCATGCCCTTGTCATCACAATGCTCCAGAACACTTGTGATCATAATACGCCTTTCCTGTGTCATCCCATTGCTCAATGACCCTTGTCATCAAAATATTCCTTGTCCTTTGTCATCACAGTGCTCCATGATACCTTTAATCAAAATTCTACATGACAACTGTCATCACAATGCAAGATGACCAATGTCATCACAAGGCCCCATGACACGTGTCATCACAATTCGCCTTGGCCCTGGACATCTCAATGCTGTGTGAACCGTGTCATCACTAGGTTCCAGGACACTTGTCATCACAATGCTCCATGAACTCTGTTATCTCAATGTTCCATGGCCTTTGTATACACAATGCTCCATTGTCCTGATAATCGCATTGCTCCATGAACACTTTCATCACAATGCTCCTTGACCACTGTCACCCTAATTCCCCATGACGTCTCGCCTCACTGTCTTCCAAGGCCACTCTCATCAAAATGCTCCATGATCTGTGTCAGCACAATATTGCATGACACTTGTCATCACAATGCTCCATGATGCCTGTCATCACAATGCTCCATGAATTTGTTATCACAATGCTCCAGGACCAGTTTCATCACAATACTCCATCCCCCTTTTCATCACAGTGCACAATGAAACCTTTCATTACAATGCTCCATGACACTTGTCATCACAATGCTCAACGGCCTTTATCGTCACAATGCTCCCAGGCACTTTTCATGACGATGTTCCATGAAAACTTACATCACTTTGCTCCACGACCATTGTCATCACAATAGTCCATACCCTTGTCAACACAATGCTGCATAATCCCTGTCATCACAATTCTCCTTGACTGCTGTCATCACGATAATCCAGGACAATTTTCATAACAATGGTTCATTCCCCCAGTCATCTCAGTGCTCCATGATACCTTTCATCACAATTCCTAGATGATCAATGTCATCACAAGGCCCCATGACACCTGTCATCACAATTTGCTATGACCCTTGTCATCACAATACTCGATGAACCGTGTCATCACAGTGTTCCAGGGCACATGTCATCACAATGATCCATGACGACTTTCATCACAATGCTCCAATACACCTGTCATCACAATGCTCCATGGCCCCTGTTATCATATTGCTCCATGATCACTTTCATCACAATGATCCATGACCAATGTCATCACCATTCCTAATGACGCCTGTCATCTCAATGCTCCATGGCACCTTCATCACAATGATCCATGAACCCATTCATCACAATGTTCCCTGTCCTTTTCATCACAATGTTCCATGGGCCCTGTCATCACAATGCTCCATGCGCTTGTCATCAAAATGCTCCAGAACTCTTGTCATCATAATGCTCCATGCCAATGTCATCAAAATGCCCCATGACACTTGTCATCACAATGCTCCACGTCATTTGTCATCACAATGCTCCATGACCCTTGTCATAACAATGGTCCATGGCCTTGTCATCACAATGTTCCATGGCCTCTGACATCACTATGCTCTATGGTTTTTCTCATCACAATGCTCTTTGACCCCTGTCATCACAATGCTTGATGACCATTGTCATCACAATGCTCCAAGAACCCTGTCATCACAATGCTCCATGCCGTTGACATCACAATGCTCCATGGCCCTTGTAATTAGAATGCTCCATGCCCTTGTCATCACAATGCTCCAGAACACTTGTGATCATAATACGCCTTTCCTGTGTCATCCCATTGCTCAATGACCCTTGTCATCAAAATATTCCTTGTCCTTTGTCATCACAGTGCTCCATGATACCTTTAATCAAAATTCTACATGACAACTGTCATCACAATGCAAGATGACCAATGTCATCACAAGGCCCCATGACACGTGTCATCACAATTTGCCTTGGCCCTGGACATCTCAATGCTGTGTGAACCGTGTCATCACTAGGTTCCAGGACACTTGTCATCACAATGCTCCATGAACTCTGTTATCTCAATGTTCCATGGCCTTTGTATACACAATGCTCCATTGTCCTGATAATCGCATTGCTCCATGAACACTTTCATCACAATGCTCCTTGACCACTGTCACCCTAATTCCCCATGACGTCTCGCCTCACTGTCTTCCAAGGCCACTCTCATCAAAATGCTCCATGATCTGTGTCAGCACAATATTGCATGACACTTGTCATCACAATGCTCCATGATGCCTGTCATCACAATGCTCCATGAATTTGTTATCACAATGCTCCAGGACCAGTTTCATCACAATACTCCATCCCCCTTTTCATCACAGTGCACAATGAAACCTTTCATTACAATGCTCCATGACACTTGTCATCACAATGCTCAACGGCCTTTATCGTCACAATGCTCCCAGGCACTTTTCATCACGATGTTCCATGAAAACTTACATCACTTTGCTCCACGACCATTGTCATCACAATAGTCCCTACCCTTGTCAACACAATGCTGCATAATCCCTGTCATCACAATTCTCCTTGACTGCTGTCATCACGATAATCCAGGACAATTTTCATAACAATGGTTCATTCCCCCAGTCATCTCAGTGCTCCATGATACCTTTCATCACAATTCCTAGATGATCAATGTCATCACAAGGCCCCATGACACCTGTCATCACAATTTGCTATGACCCTTGTCATCACAATACTCGATGAACCGTGTCATCACAGTGTTCCAGGGCACATGTCATCACAATGATCCATGACGACTTTCATCACAATGCTCCAATACACCTGTCATCACAATGCTCCATGGCCCCTGTTATCATATTGCTCCATGATCACTTTCATCACAATGATCCATGACCAATGTCATCACCATTCCTAATGACGCCTGTCATCTCAATGCTCCATGGCACCTTCATCACAATGCTCCATGAACCCATTCATCACAATGTTCCCTGTCCTTTTCATCACAATGTTCCATGGGCCCTGTCATCACAATGCTCCATGCACTTGTCATCAAAATGCTCCAGAACTCTTGTCATCATAATGCTCCATGCCAGTGTCATCAAAATGCCCCATGACACTTGTCATCACAATGCTCCACGTCATTTGTCATCACAATGCTCCATGACCCTTGTCATAACAATGGTCCATGGCCTTGTCATCACAATGTTCCATGGCCTCTGACATCACTATGCTCTATGGTTTTTCTCATCACAATGCTCTTTGACCCCTGTCATCACAATGCTTGATGACCATTGTCATCACAATGCTCCAAGAACCCTGTCATCACAATGCTCCATGCCGTTGACATCACAATGCTCCATGGCCCTTGTAATTAGAATGCTCCATGCCCTTGTCATCACAATGCTCCAGAACACTTGTGATCATAATACGCCTTTCCTGTGTCATCCCATTGCTCAATGACCCTTGTCATCAAAATATTCCTTGTCCTTTGTCATCACAGTGCTCCATGATACCTTTAATCAAAATTCTACATGACAACTGTCATCACAATGCAAGATGACCAATGTCATCACAAGGCCCCATGACACGTGTCATCACAATTCGCCTTGGCCCTTGACATCTCAATGCTGTGTGAACCGTGTCATCACTAGGTTCCAGGACACTTGTCATCACAATGCTCCATGAACTCTGTTATCTCAATGTTCCATGGCCTTTGTATTCACAATGCTCCATTGTCCTGATAATCGCATTGCTCCATGAACACTTTCATCACAATGCTCCTTGACCACTGTCACCCTAATTCCCCATGACGTCTCGCCTCACTGTCTTCCAAGGCCACTCTCATCAAAATGCTCCATGATCTGTGTCAGCACAATATTGCATGACACTTGTCATCACAATGCTCCATGATGCCTGTCATCACAATGCTCCATGAATTTGTTATCACAATGCTCCAGGACCAGTTTCATCACAATACTCCATCCCCCTTTTCATCACAGTGCACAATGAAACCTTTCATTACAATGCTCCATGACACTTGTCATCACAATGCTCAACGGCCTTTATCGTCACAATGCTCCCAGGCACTTTTCATCACGATGTTCCATGAAAACTTACATCACTTTGCTCCACGACCATTGTCATCACAATAGTCCATACCCTTGTCAACACAATGCTGCATAATCCCTGTCATCACAATTCTCCTTGACTGCTGTCATCACGATAATCCAGGACAATTTTCATAAAAATGGTTCATTCCCCAAGTCATCTCAGTGCTCCATGATACCTTTCATCACAATTCCTAGATGATCAATGTCATCACAAGGCCCCATGACACCTGTCATCACAATTTGCTATGACCCTTGTCATCACAATACTCGATGAACAGTGTCATCACAGTGTTCCAGGGCACATGTCATCACAATGATCCATGACGACTTTCATCACAATGCTCCAATACACCTGTCATCACAATGCTCCATGGCCCCTGTTATCATATTGCTCCATGTTCACTTTCATCACAATGATCCATGACCAATGTCATCACCATTCCTAATGACGCCTGTCATCTCAATGCTCCATGGCACCTTCATCACAATGCTCCATGAACCCATTCATCACAATGTTCCCTGTCCTTTTCATCACAATGTTCCATGGGCCCTGTCATCACAATGCTCCATGCGCTTGTCATCAAAATGCTCCAGAACTCTTGTCATCATAATGCTCCATGCCAGTGTCATCAAAATGCCCCATGACACTTGTCATCACAATGCTCCACGTCATTTGTCATCACAATGCTCCATGACCCTTGTCATAACAATGGTCCATGGCCTTGTCATCACAATGTTCCATGGCCTCTGACATCACTATGCTCTATGGTTTTTCTCATCACAATGCTCTTTGACCCCTGTCATCACAATGCTTGATGACCATTGTCATCACAATGCTCCAAGAACCCTGTCATCACAATGCTCCATGCCGTTGACATCACAATGCTCCATGGCCCTTGTAATTAGAATGCTCCATGCCCTTGTCATCACAATGCTCCAGAACACTTGTGATCATAATACGCCTTTCCTGTGTCATCCCATTGCTCAATGACCCTTGTCATCAAAATATTCCTTGTCCTTTGTCATCACAGTGCTCCATGATACCTTTAATCAAAATTCTACATGACAACTGTCATCACAATGCAAGATGACCAATGTCATCACAAGGCCCCATGACACGTGTCATCACAATTCGCCTTGGCCCTTGACATCTCAATGCTGTATGAACCGTGTCATCACTAGGTTCCAGGACACTTGTCATCACAATGCTCCATGAACTCTGTTATCTCAATGTTCCATGGCCTTTGTATTCACAATGCTCCATTGTCCTGATAATCGCATTGCTCCATGAACACTTTCATCACAATGCTCCTTGACCACTGTCACCCTAATTCCCCATGACATCTCGCCTCACTGTCTTCCAAGGCCACTCTCATCAAAATGCTCCATGATCTGTGTCAGCACAATATTGCATGACACTTGTCATCACAATGCTCCATGATGCCTGTCATCACAATGCTCCATGAATTTGTTATCACAATGCTCCAGGACCAGTTTCATCACAATACTCCATCCCCCTTTTCATCACAGTGCACAATGAAACCTTTCATTACAATGCTCCATGACACTTGTCATCACAATGCTCAACGGCCTTTATCGTCACAATGCTCCCAGGCACTTTTCATCACGATGTTCGATGAAAACTTACATCACTTTGCTCCACGACCATTGTCATCACAATAGTCCATACCCTTGTCAACACAATGCTGCATAATCCCTGTCATCACAATTCTCCTTGACTGCTGTCATCACGATAATCCAGGACAATTTTCAGAACAATGGTTCATTCCCCCAGTCATCTCAGTGCTCCATGATACCTTTCATCACAATTCCTAGATGATCAATGTCATCACAAGGCCCCATGACACCTGTCATCACAATTTGCTATGACCCTTGTCATCACAATACTCGATGAACCGTGTCATCACAGTGTTCCAGGGCACATGTCATCACAATGATCCATGACGACTTTCATCACAATGCTCCAATACACCTGTCATCACAATGCTCCATGGCCCCTGTTATCATATTGCTCCATGATCACTTTCATCACAATGATCCATGACCAATGTCATCACCATTCCTAATGACGCCTGTCATCTCAGTGCTCCATGGCACCTTCATCACAATGCTCCATGAACCCATTCATCACAATGTTCCCTGTCCTTTTCATCACAATGTTCCATGGGCCCTGTCATCACAATGCTCCATGCGCTTGTCATCAAAATGCTCCAGAACTCTTGTCATCATAATGCTCCATGCCAGTGTCATCAAAATGCCCCATGACACTTGTCATCACAATGCTCCACGTCATTTGTCATCACAATGCTCCATGACCCTTGTCATAACAATGGTCCATGGCCTTGTCATCACAATGTTCCATGGCCTCTGACATCACTATGCTCTATGGTTTTTCTCATCACAATGCTCTTTGACCCCTGTCATCACAATGCTTGATGACCATTGTCATCACAATGCTCCAAGAACCCTGTCATCACAATGCTCCATGCCGTTGACATCACAATGCTCCATGGCCCTTGTAATTAGAATGCTCCATGCCCTTGTCATCACAATGCTCCAGAACACTTGTGATCATAATACGCCTTTCCTGTGTCATCCCATTGCTCAATGACCCTTGTCATCAAAATATTCCTTGTCCTTTGTCATCACAGTGCTCCATGATACCTTTAATCAAAATTCTACATGACAACTGTCATCACAATGCAAGATGACCAATGTCATCACAAGGCCCCATGACACGTGTCATCACAATTCGCCTTGGCCCTTGACATCTCAATGCTGTATGAACCGTGTCATCACTAGGTTCCAGGACACTTGTCATCACAATGCTCCATGAACTCTGTTATCTCAATGTTCCATGGCCTTTGTATACACAATGCTCCATTGTCCTGATAATCGCATTGCTCCATGAACACTTTCATCACAATGCTCCTTGACCACTGTCACCCTAATTCCCCATGACGTCTCGCCTCACTGTCTTCCAAGGCCACTCTCATCAAAATGCTCCATGATCTGTGTCAGCACAATATTGCATGACACTTGTCATCACAATGCTCCATGATGCCTGTCATCACAATGCTCCATGAATTTGTTATCACAATGCTCCAGGACCAGTTTCATCACAATACTCCATCCCCCTTTTCATCACAGTGCACAATGAAACCTTTCATTACAATGCTCCATGACACTTGTCATCACAATGCTCAACGGCCTTTATCGTCACAATGCTCCCAGGCACTTTTCATCACGATGTTCCATGAAAACTTACATCACTTTGCTCCACGACCATTGTCATCACAATAGTCCCTACCCTTGTCAACACAATGCTGCATAATCCCTGTCATCACAATTCTCCTTGACTGCTGTCATCACGATAATCCAGGACAATTTTCATAACAATGGTTCATTCCCCCAGTCATCTCAGTGCTCCATGATACCTTTCATCACAATTCCTAGATGATCAATGTCATCACAAGGCCCCATGACACCTGTCATCACAATTTGCTATGACCCTTGTCATCACAATACTCGATGAACCGTGTCATCACAGTGTTCCAGGGCACATGTCATCACAATGATCCATGACGACTTTCATCACAATGCTCCAATACACCTGTCATCACAATGCTCCATGGCCCCTGTTATCATATTGCTCCATGATCACTTTCATCACAATGATCCATGACCAATGTCATCACCATTCCTAATGACGCCTGTCATCTCAATGCTCCATGGCACCTTCATCACAATGCTCCATGAACCCATTCATCACAATGTTCCCTGTCCTTTTCATCACAATGTTCCATGGGCCCTGTCATCACAATGCTCCATGCACTTGTCATCAAAATGCTCCAGAACTCTTGTCATCATAATGCTCCATGCCAGTGTCATCAAAATGCCCCATGACACTTGTCATCACAATGCTCCACGTCATTTGTCATCACAATGCTCCATGACCCTTGTCATAACAATGGTCCATGGCCTTGTCATCACAATGTTCCATGGCCTCTGACATCACTATGCTCTATGGTTTTTCTCATCACAATGCTCTTTGACCCCTGTCATCACAATGCTTGATGACCATTGTCATCACAATGCTCCAAGAACCCTGTCATCACAATGCTCCATGCCGTTGACATCACAATGCTCCATGGCCCTTGTAATTAGAATGCTCCATGCCCTTGTCATCACAATGCTCCAGAACACTTGTGATCATAATACGCCTTTCCTGTGTCATCCCATTGCTCAATGACCCTTGTCATCAAAATATTCCTTGTCCTTTGTCATCACAGTGCTCCATGATACCTTTAATCAAAATTCTACATGACAACTGTCATCACAATGCAAGATGACCAATGTCATCACAAGGCCCCATGACACGTGTCATCACAATTCGCCTTGGCCCTTGACATCTCAATGCTGTGTGAACCGTGTCATCACTAGGTTCCAGGACACTTGTCATCACAATGCTCCATGAACTCTGTTATCTCAATGTTCCATGGCCTTTGTATTCACAATGCTCCATTGTCCTGATAATCGCATTGCTCCATGAACACTTTCATCACAATGCTCCTTGACCACTGTCACCCTAATTCCCCATGACGTCTCGCCTCACTGTCTTCCAAGGCCACTCTCATCAAAATGCTCCATGATCTGTGTCAGCACAATATTGCATGACACTTGTCATCACAATGCTCCATGATGCCTGTCATCACAATGCTCCATGAATTTGTTATCACAATGCTCCAGGACCAGTTTCATCACAATACTCCATCCCCCTTTTCATCACAGTGCACAATGAAACCTTTCATTACAATGCTCCATGACACTTGTCATCACAATGCTCAACGGCCTTTATCGTCACAATGCTCCCAGGCACTTTTCATCACGATGTTCCATGAAAACTTACATCACTTTGCTCCACGACCATTGTCATCACAATAGTCCCTACCCTTGTCAACACAATGCTGCATAATCCCTGTCATCACAATTCTCCTTGACTGCTGTCATCACGATAATCCAGGACAATTTTCATAACAATGGTTCATTCCCCCAGTCATCTCAGTGCTCCATGATACCTTTCATCACAATTCCTAGATGATCAATGTCATCACAAGGCCCCATGACACCTGTCATCACAATTTGCTATGACCCTTGTCATCACAATACTCGATGAACCGTGTCATCACAGTGTTCCAGGGCACATGTCATCACAATGATCCATGACGACTTTCATCACAATGCTCCAATACACCTGTCATCACAATGCTCCATGGCCCCTGTTATCATATTGCTCCATGATCACTTTCATCACAATGATCCATGACCAATGTCATCACCATTCCTAATGACGCCTGTCATCTCAATGCTCCATGGCACCTTCATCACAATGCTCCATGAACCCATTCATCACAATGTTCCCTGTCCTTTTCATCACAATGTTCCATGGGCCCTGTCATCACAATGCTCCATGCGCTTGTCATCAAAATGCTCCAGAACTCTTGTCATCATAATGCTCCATGCCAGTGTCATCAAAATGCCCCATGACACTTGTCATCACAATGCTCCACGTCATTTGTCATCACAATGCTCCATGACCCTTGTCATAACAATGGTCCATGGCCTTGTCATCACAATGTTCCATGGCCTCTGACATCACTATGCTCTATGGTTTTTCTCATCACAATGCTCTTTGACCCCTGTCATCACAATGCTTGATGACCATTGTCATCACAATGCTCCAAGAACCCTGTCATCACAATGCTCCATGCCGTTGACATCACAATGCTCCATGGCCCTTGTAATTAGAATGCTCCATGCCCTTGTCATCACAATGCTCCAGAACACTTGTGATCATAATACGCCTTTCCTGTGTCATCCCATTGCTCAATGACCCTTGTCATCAAAATATTCCTTGTCCTTTGTCATCACAGTGCTCCATGATACCTTTAATCAAAATTCTACATGACAACTGTCATCACAATGCAAGATGACCAATGTCATCACAAGGCCCCATGACACGTGTCATCACAATTCGCCTTGGCCCTTGACATCTCAATGCTGTGTGAACCGTGTCATCACTAGGTTCCAGGACACTTGTCATCACAATGCTCCATGAACTCTGTTATCTCAATGTTCCATGGCCTTTGTATTCACAATGCTCCATTGTCCTGATAATCGCATTGCTCCATGAACACTTTCATCACAATGCTCCTTGACCACTGTCACCCTAATTCCCCATGACGTCTCGCCTCACTGTCTTCCAAGGCCACTCTCATCAAAATGCTCCATGATCTGTGTCAGCACAATATTGCATGACACTTGTCATCACAATGCTCCATGATGCCTGTCATCACAATGCTCCATGAATTTGTTATCACAATGCTCCAGGACCAGTTTCATCACAATACTCCATCCCCCTTTTCATCACAGTGCACAATGAAACCTTTCATTACAATGCTCCATGACACTTGTCATCACAATGCTCAACGGCCTTTATCGTCACAATGCTCCCAGGCACTTTTCATCACGATGTTCCATGAAAACTTACATCACATTGCTCCACGACCATTGTCATCACAATAGTCCATACCCTTGTCAACACAATGCTGCATAATCCCTGTCATCACAATTCTCCTTGACTGCTGTCATCACGATAATCCAGGACAATTTTCATAACAATGGTTCATTCCCCCAGTCATCTCAGTGCTCCATGATACCTTTCATCACAATTCCTAGATGATCAATGTCATCACAAGGCCCCATGACACCTGTCATCACAATTTGCTATGACCCTTGTCATCACAATACTCGATGAACCGTGTCATCACAGTGTTCCAGGGCACATGTCATCACAATGATCCATGACGACTTTCATCACAATGCTCCAATACACCTGTCATCACAATGCTCCATGGCCCCTGTTATCATATTGCTCCATGATCACTTTCATCACAATGATCCATGACCAATGTCATCACCATTCCTAATGACGCCTGTCATCTCAATGCTCCATGGCACCTTCATCACAATGCTCCATGAACCCATTCATCACAATGTTCCCTGTCCTTTTCATCACAATGTTCCATGGGCCCTGTCATCACAATGCTCCATGCGCTTGTCATCAAAATGCTCCAGAACTCTTGTCATCATAATGCTCCATGCCAATGTCATCAAAATGCCCCATGACACTTGTCATCACAATGCTCCACGTCATTTGTCATCACAATGCTCCATGACCCTTGTCATAACAATGGTCCATGGCCTTGTCATCACAATGTTCCATGGCCTCTGACATCACTATGCTCTATGGTTTTTCTCATCACAATGCTCTTTGACCCCTGTCATCACAATGCTTGATGACCATTGTCATCACAATGCTCCAAGAACCCTGTCATCACAATGCTCCATGCCGTTGACATCACAATGCTCCATGGCCCTTGTAATTAGAATGCTCCATGCCCTTGTCATCACAATGCTCCAGAACACTTGTGATCATAATACGCCTTTCCTGTGTCATCCCATTGCTCAATGACCCTTGTCATCAAAATATTCCTTGTCCTTTGTCATCACAGTGCTCCATGATACCTTTAATCAAAATTCTACATGACAACTGTCATCACAATGCAAGATGACCAATGTCATCACAAGGCCCCATGACACGTGTCATCACAATTCGCCTTGGCCCTGGACATCTCAATGCTGTGTGAACCGTGTCATCACTAGGTTCCAGGACACTTGTCATCACAATGCTCCATGAACTCTGTTATCTCAATGTTCCATGGCCTTTGTATACACAATGCTCCATTGTCCTGATAATCGCATTGCTCCATGAACACTTTCATCACAATGCTCCTTGACCACTGTCACCCTAATTCCCCATGACGTCTCGCCTCACTGTCTTCCAAGGCCACTCTCATCAAAATGCTCCATGATCTGTGTCAGCACAATATTGCATGACACTTGTCATCACAATGCTCCATGATGCCTGTCATCACAATGCTCCATGAATTTGTTATCACAATGCTCCAGGACCAGTTTCATCACAATACTCCATCCCCCTTTTCATCACAGTGCACAATGAAACCTTTCATTACAATGCTCCATGACACTTGTCATCACAATGCTCAATGTCCTTTATCGTCACAATGCTCCCAGGCACTTTTCATCACGATGTTCCATGAAAACTTACATCACTTTGCTCCACGACCATTGTCATCACAATAGTCCATACCCTTGTCAACACAATGCTGCATAATCCCTGTCATCACAATTCTCCTTGACTGCTGTCATCACGATAATCCAGGACAATTTTCATAACAATGGTTCATTCCCCCAGTCATCTCAGTGCTCCATGATACCTTTCATCACAATTCCTAGATGATCAATGTCATCACAAGGCCCCATGACACCTGTCATCACAATTTGCTATGACCCTTGTCATCACAATACTCGATGAATAGTGTCATCACAGTGTTCCAGGGCACATGTCATCACAATGATCCATGACGACTTTCATCACAATGCTCCAATACACCTGTCATCACAATGCTCCATGGCCCCTGTTATCATATTGCTCCATGATCACTTTCATCACAATGATCCATGACCAATGTCATCACCATTCCTAATGACGCCTGTCATCTCAATGCTCCATGGCACCTTCATCACAATGCTCCATGAACCCATTCATCACAATGTTCCCTGTCCTTTTCATCACAATGTTCCATGGGCCCTGTCATCACAATGCTCCATGCGCTTGTCATCAAAATGCTCCAGAACTCTTGTCATCATAATGCTCCATGCCAGTGTCATCAAAATGCCCCATGACACTTGTCATCACAATGCTCCACGTCATTTGTCATCACAATGCTCCATGACCCTTGTCATAACAATGGTCCATGGCCTTGTCATCACAATGTTCCATGGCCTCTGACATCACTATGCTCTATTGTTTTTCTCATCACAATGCTCTTTGACCCCTGTCATCACAATGCTTGATGACCATTGTCATCACAATGCTCCAAGAACCCTGTCATCACAATGCTCCATGCCGTTGACATCACAATGCTCCATGGCCCTTGTAATTAGAATGCTCCATGCCCTTGTCATCACAATGCTCCAGAACACTTGTGATCATAATACGCCTTTCCTGTGTCATCCCATTGCTCAATGACCCTTGTCATCAAAATATTCCTTGTCCTTTGTCATCACAGTGCTCCATGATACCTTTAATCAAAATTCTACATGACAACTGTCATCACAATGCAAGATGACCAATGTCATCACAAGGCCCCATGACACGTGTCATCACAATTCGCCTTGGCCCTTGACATCTCAATGCTGTATGAACCGTGTCATCACTAGGTTCCAGGACACTTGTCATCACAATGCTCCATGAACTCTGTTATCTCAATGTTCCATGGCCTTTGTATTCACAATGCTCCATTGTCCTGATAATCGCATTGCTCCATGAACACTTTCATCACAATGCTCCTTGACCACTGTCACCCTAATTCCCCATGACGTCTCGCCTCACTGTCTTCCAAGGCCACTCTCATCAAAATGCTCCATGATCTGTGTCAGCACAATATTGCATGACACTTGTCATCACAATGCTCCATGATGCCTGTCATCACAATGCTCCATGAATTTGTTATCACAATGCTCCAGGACCAGTTTCATCACAATACTCCATCCCCCTTTTCATCACAGTGCACAATGAAACCTTTCATTACAATGCTCCATGACACTTGTCATCACAATGCTCAACGGCCTTTATCGTCACAATGCTCCCAGGCACTTTTCATCACGATGTTCGATGAAAACTTACATCACTTTGCTCCACGACCATTGTCATCACAATAGTCCATACCCTTGTCAACACAATGCTGCATAATCCCTGTCATCACAAATCTCCTTGACTGCTGTCATCACGATAATCCAGGACAATTTTCATAACAATGGTTCATTCCCCCAGTCATCTCAGTGCTCCATGATACCTTTCATCACAATTCCTAGATGATCAATGTCATCACAAGGCCCCATGACACCTGTCATCACAATTTGCTATGACCCTTGTCATCACAATACTCGATGAACCGTGTCATCACAGTGTTCCAGGGCACATGTCATCACAATGATCCATGACGACTTTCATCACAATGCTCCAATACACCTGTCATCACAATGCTCCATGGCCCCTGTTATCATATTGCTCCATGATCACTTTCATCACAATGATCCATGACCAATGTCATCACCATTCCTAATGACGCCTGTCATCTCAATGCTCCATGGCACCTTCATCACAATGCTCCATGAACCCATTCATCACAATGTTCCCTGTCCTTTTCATCACAATGTTCCATGGGCCCTGTCATCACAATGCTCCATGCGCTTGTCATCAAAATGCTCCAGAACTCTTGTCATCATAATGCTCCATGCCAATGTCATCAAAATGCCCCATGACACTTGTCATCACAATGCTCCACGTCATTTGTCATCACAATGCTCCATGACCCTTGTCATAACAATGGTCCATGGCCTTGTCATCACAATGTTCCATGGCCTCTGACATCACTATGCTCTATGGTTTTTCTCATCACAATGCTCTTTGACCCCTGTCACCACAATGCTTGATGACCATTGTCATCACAATGCTCCAAGAACCCTGTCATCACAATGCTCCATGCCGTTGACATCACAATGCTCCATGGCCCTTGTAATTAGAATGCTCCATGCCCTTGTCATCACAATGCTCCAGAACACTTGTGATCATAATACGCCTTTCCTGTGTCATCCCATTGCTCAATGACCCTTGTCATCAAAATATTCCTTGTCCTTTGTCATCACAGTGCTCCATGATACCTTTAATCAAAATTCTACATGACAACTGTCATCACAATGCAAGATGACCAATGTCATCACAAGGCCCCATGACACGTGTCATCACAATTCGCCTTGGCCCTGGACATCTCAATGCTGTATGAACCGTGTCATCACTAGGTTCCAGGACACTTGTCATCACAATGCTCCATGAACTCTGTTATCTCAATGTTCCATGGCCTTTGTATTCACAATGCTCCATTGTCCTGATAATCGCATTGCTCCATGAACACTTTCATCACAATGCTCCTTGACCACTGTCACCCTAATTCTCCATGATGTCTCGCCTCACTGTCTTCCAAGGCCACTCTCATCAAAATGCTCCATGATCTGTGTCAGCACAATATTGCATGACACTTGTCATCACAATGCTCCATGATGCCTGTCATCACAATGCTCCATGAATTTGTTATCACAATGCTCCAGGACCAGTTTCATCACAATACTCCATCCCCCTTTTCATCACAGTGCACAATGAAACCTTTCATTACAATGCTCCATGACACTTGTCATCACAATGCTCAACGGCCTTTATCGTCACAATGCTCCCAGGCACTTTTCATCACGATGTTCCATGAAAACTTACATCACTTTGCTCCACGACCATTGTCATCACAATAGTCCATACCCTTGTCAACACAATGCTGCATAATCCCTGTCATCACAATTCTCCTTGACTGCTGTCATCACGATAATCCAGGACAATTTTCATAACAATGATTCATTCCCCCAGTCATCTCAGTGCTCCATGATACCTTTCATCACAATTCCTAGATGATCAATGTCATCACAAGGCCCCATGACACCTGTCATCACAATTTGCTATGACCCTTGTCATCACAATACTCGATGAACCGTGTCATCACAGTGTTCCAGGGCACATGTCATCACAATGATCCATGACGACTTTCATCACAATGCTCCAATACACCTGTCATCACAATGCTCCATGGCCCCTGTTATCATATTGCTCCATGATCACTTTCATCACAATGATCCATGACCAATGTCATCACCATTCCTAATGACGCCTGTCATCTCAATGCTCCATGGCACCTTCATCACAATGCTCCATGAACCCATTCATCACAATGTTCCCTGTCCTTTTCATCACAATGTTCCATGGGCCCTGTCATCACAATGCTCCATGCGCTTGTCATCAAAATGCTCCAGAACTCTTGTCATCATAATGCTCCATGCCAATGTCATCAAAATGCCCCATGACACTTGTCATCACAATGCTCCACGTCATTTGTCATCACAATGCTCCATGACCCTTGTCATAACAATGGTCCATGGCCTTGTCATCACAATGTTCCATGGACTCTGACATCACTATGCTCTATGGTTTTTCTCATCACAATGCTCTTTGACCCCTGTCACCACAATGCTTGATGACCATTGTCATCACAATGCTCCAAGAACCCTGTCATCACAATGCTCCATGGCCCTTGTAATTAGAATGCTCCATGCCCTTGTCATCACAATGCTCCAGAACACTGGTGATCATAATACGCCTTTCCTGTGTCATCCCATTGCTCAATGACCCTTGTCATCAAAATATTCCTTGTCCTTTGTCATCACAGTGCTCCATGATACCTTTAATCAAAATTCTACATGACAACTGTCATCACAATGCAAGATGACCAATGTCATCACAAGGCCCCATGACACGTGTCATCACAATTCGCCTTGGCCCTGGACATCTCAATGCTGTGTGAACCGTGTCATCACTAGGTTCCAGGACACTTGTCATCACAATGCTCCATGAACTCTGTTATCTCAATGTTCCATGGCCTTTGTATACACAATGCTCCATTGTCCTGATAATCGCATTGCTCCATGAACACTTTCATCACAATGCTCCTTGACCACTGTCACCCTAATTCCCCATGACGTCTCGCCTCACTGTCTTCCAAGGCCACTCTCATCAAAATGCTCCATGATCTGTGTCAGCACAATATTGCATGACACTTGTCATCACAATGCTCCATGATGCCTGTCATCACAATGCTCCATGAATTTGTTATCACAATGCTCCAGGACCAGTTTCATCACAATACTCCATCCCCCTTTTCATCACAGTGCACAATGAAACCTTTCATTACAATGCTCCATGACACTTGTCATCACAATGCTCAACGGCCTTTATCGTCACAATGCTCCCAGGCACTTTTCATCACGATGTTCGATGAAAACTTACATCACTTTGCTCCACGACCATTGTCATCACAATAGTCCATACCCTTGTCAACACAATGCTGCATAATCCCTGTCATCACAATTCTCCTTGACTGCTGTCATCACGATAATCCAGGACAATTTTCATAACAATGGTTCATTCCCCCAGTCATCTCAGTGCTCCATGATACCTTTCATCACAATTCCTAGATGATCAATGTCATCACAAGGCCCCATGACACCTGTCATCACAATTTGCTATGACCCTTGTCATCACAATACTCGATGAACCGTGTCATCACAGTGTTCCAGGGCACATGTCATCACAATGATCCATGACGACTTTCATCACAATGCTCCAATACACCTGTCATCACAATGCTCCATGGCCCCTGTTATCATATTGCTCCATGATCACTTTCATCACAATGATCCATGACCAATGTCATCACCATTCCTAATGACGCCTGTCATCTCAATGCTCCATGGCACCTTCATCACAATGCTCCATGAACCCATTCATCACAATGTTCCCTGTCCTTTTCATCACAATGTTCCATGGGCCCTGTCATCACAATGCTCCATGCGCTTGTCATCAAAATGCTCCAGAACTCTTGTCATCATAATGCTCCATGCCAATGTCATCAAAATGCCCCATGACACTTGTCATCACAATGCTCCACGTCATTTGTCATCACAATGCTCCATGACCCTTGTCATAACAATGGTCCATGGCCTTGTCATCACAATGTTCCATGGCCTCTGACATCACTATGCTCTATGGTTTTTCTCATCACAATGCTCTTTGACCCCTGTCACCACAATGCTTGATGACCATTGTCATCACAATGCTCCAAGAACCCTGTCATCACAATGCTCCATGCCGTTGACATCACAATGCTCCATGGCCCTTGTAATTAGAATGCTCCATGCCCTTGTCATCACAATGCTCCAGAACACTTGTGATCATAATACGCCTTTCCTGTGTCATCCCATTGCTCAATGACCCTTGTCATCAAAATATTCCTTGTCCTTTGTCATCACAGTGCTCCATGATACCTTTAATCAAAATTCTACATGACAACTGTCATCACAATGCAAGATGACCAATGTCATCACATGGCCCCATGACACGTGTCATCACAATTCGCCTTGGCCCTTGACATCTCAATGCTGTATGAACCGTGTCATCACTAGGTTCCAGGACACTTGTCATCACAATGCTCCATGAACTCTGTTATCTCAATGTTCCATGGCCTTTGTATTCACAATGCTCCATTGTCCTGATAATCGCATTGCTCCATGAACACTTTCATCACAATGCTCCTTGACCACTGTCACCCTAATTCCCCATGACGTCTCGCCTCACTGTCTTCCAAGGCCACTCTCATCAAAATGCTCCATGATCTGTGTCAGCACAATATTGCATGACACTTGTCATCACAATGCTCCATGATGCCTGTCATCACAATGCTCCATGAATTTGTTATCACAATGCTCCAGGACCAGTTTCATCACAATACTCCATCCCCCTTTTCATCACAGTGCACAATGAAACCTTTCATTACAATGCTCCATGACACTTGTCATCACAATGCTCAACGGCCTTTATCGTCACAATGCTCCCAGGCACTTTTCATCACGATGTTCGATGAAAACTTACATCACTTTGCTCCACGACCATTGTCATCACAATAGTCCATACCCTTGTCAACACAATGCTGCATAATCCCTGTCATCACAATTCTCCTTGACTGCTGTCATCACGATAATCCAGGACAATTTTCAGAACAATGGTTCATTCCCCCAGTCATCTCAGTGCTCCATGATACCTTTCATCACAATTCCTAGATGATCAATGTCATCACAAGGCCCCATGACACCTGTCATCACAATTTGCTATGACCCTTGTCATCACAATACTCGATGAACCGTGTCATCACAGTGTTCCAGGGCACATGTCATCACAATGATCCATGACGACTTTCATCACAATGCTCCAATACACCTGTCATCACAATGCTCCATGGCCCCTGTTATCATATTGCTCCATGATCACTTTCATCACAATGATCCATGACCAATGTCATCACCATTCCTAATGACGCCTGTCATCTCAGTGCTCCATGGCACCTTCATCACAATGCTCCATGAACCCATTCATCACAATGTTCCCTGTCCTTTTCATCACAATGTTCCATGGGCCCTGTCATCACAATGCTCCATGCGCTTGTCATCAAAATGCTCCAGAACTCTTGTCATCATAATGCTCCATGCCAATGTCATCAAAATGCCCCATGACACTTGTCATCACAATGCTCCACGTCATTTGTCATCACAATGCTCCATGACCCTTGTCATAACAATGGTCCATGGCCTTGTCATCACAATGTTCCATGGCCTCTGACATCACTATGCTCTATGGTTTTTCTCATCACAATGCTCTTTGACCCCTGTCACCACAATGCTTGATGACCATTGTCATCACAATGCTCCAAGAACCCTGTCATCACAATGCTCCATGCCGTTGACATCACAATGCTCCATGGCCCTTGTAATTAGAATGCTCCATGCCCTTGTCATCACAATGCTCCAGAACACTTGTGATCATAATACGCCTTTCCTGTGTCATCCCATTGCTCAATGACCCTTGTCATCAAAATATTCCTTGTCCTTTGTCATCACAGTGCTCCATGATACCTTTAATCAAAATTCTACATGACAACTGTCATCACAATGCAAGATGACCAATGTCATCACAAGGCCCCATGACACGTGTCATCACAATTCGCCTTGGCCCTGGACATCTCAATGCTGTATGAACCGTGTCATCACTAGGTTCCAGGACACTTGTCATCACAATGCTCCATGAACTCTGTTATCTCAATGTTCCATGGCCTTTGTATTCACAATGCTCCATTGTCCTGATAATCGCATTGCTCCATGAACACTTTCATCACAATGCTCCTTGACCACTGTCACCCTAATTCCCCATGACGTCTCGCCTCACTGTCTTCCAAGGCCACTCTCATCAAAATGCTCCATGATCTGTGTCAGCACAATATTGCATGACACTTGTCATCACAATGCTCCATGATGCCTGTCATCACAATGCTCCATGAATTTGTTATCACAATGCTCCAGGACCAGTTTCATCACAATACTCCATCCCCCTTTTCATCACAGTGCACAATGAAACCTTTCATTACAATGCTCCATGACACTTGTCATCACAATGCTCAACGGCCTTTATCGTCACAATGCTCCCAGGCACTTTTCATCACGATGTTCCATGAAAACTTACATCACTTTGCTCCACGACCATTGTCATCACAATAGTCCATACCCTTGTCAACACAATGCTGCATAATCCCTGTCATCACAATTCTCCTTGACTGCTGTCATCACGATAATCCAGGACAATTTTCATAACAATGGTTCATTCCCCCAGTCATCTCAGTGCTCCATGATACCTTTCATCACAATTCCTAGATGATCAATGTCATCACAAGGCCCCATGACACCTGTCATCACAATTTGCTATGACCCTTGTCATCACAATACTCGATGAACCGTGTCATCACAGTGTTCCAGGGCACATGTCATCACAATGATCCATGACGACTTTCATCACAATGCTCCAATACACCTGTCATCACAATGCTCCATGGCCCCTGTTATCATATTGCTCCATGATCACTTTCATCACAATGATCCATGACCAATGTCATCACCATTCCTAATGACGCCTGTCATCTCAATGCTCCATGGCACCTTCATCACAATGCTCCATGAACCCATTCATCACAATGTTCCCTGTCCTTTTCATCACAATGTTCCATGGGCCCTGTCATCACAATGCTCCATGCGCTTGTCATCAAAATGCTCCAGAACTCTTGTCATCATAATGCTCCATGCCAATGTCATCAAAATGCCCCATGACACTTGTCATCACAATGCTCCACGTCATTTGTCATCACAATGCTCCATGACCCTTGTCATAACAATGGTCCATGGCCTTGTCATCACAATGTTCCATGGACTCTGACATCACTATGCTCTATGGTTTTTCTCATCACAATGCTCTTTGACCCCTGTCACCACAATGCTTGATGACCATTGTCATCACAATGCTCCAAGAACCCTGTCATCACAATGCTCCATGGCCCTTGTAATTAGAATGCTCCATGCCCTTGTCATCACAATGCTCCAGAACACTGGTGATCATAATACGCCTTTCCTGTGTCATCCCATTGCTCAATGACCCTTGTCATCAAAATATTCCTTGTCCTTTGTCATCACAGTGCTCCATGATACCTTTAATCAAAATTCTACATGACAACTGTCATCACAATGCAAGATGACCAATGTCATCACAAGGCCCCATGACACGTGTCATCACAATTCGCCTTGGCCCTGGACATCTCAATGCTGTGTGAACCGTGTCATCACTAGGTTCCAGGACACTTGTCATCACAATGCTCCATGAACTCTGTTATCTCAATGTTCCATGGCCTTTGTATACACAATGCTCCATTGTCCTGATAATCGCATTGCTCCATGAACACTTTCATCACAATGCTCCTTGACCACTGTCACCCTAATTCCCCATGACGTCTCGCCTCACTGTCTTCCAAGGCCACTCTCATCAAAATGCTCCATGATCTGTGTCAGCACAATATTGCATGACACTTGTCATCACAATGCTCCATGATGCCTGTCATCACAATGCTCCATGAATTTGTTATCACAATGCTCCAGGACCAGTTTCATCACAATACTCCATCCCCCTTTTCATCACAGTGCACAATGAAACCTTTCATTACAATGCTCCATGACACTTGTCATCACAATGCTCAATGGCCTTTATCGTCACAATGCTCCCAGGCACTTTTCATCACGATGTTCGATGAAAACTTACATCACTTTGCTCCACGACCATTGTCATCACAATAGTCCATACCCTTGTCAACACAATGCTGCATAATCCCTGTCATCACAATTCTCCTTGACTGCTGTCATCACGATAATCCAGGACAATTTTCATAACAATGGTTCATTCCCCCAGTCATCTCAGTGCTCCATGATACCTTTCATCACAATTCCTAGATGATCAATGTCATCACAAGGCCCCATGACACCTGTCATCACAATTTGCTATGACCCTTGTCATCACAATACTCGATGAACCGTGTCATCACAGTGTTCCAGGGCACATGTCATCACAATGATCCATGACGACTTTCATCACAATGCTCCAATACACCTGTCATCACAATGCTCCATGGCCCCTGTTATCATATTGCTCCATGATCACTTTCATCACAATGATCCATGACCAATGTCATCACCATTCCTAATGACGCCTGTCATCTCAATGCTCCATGGCACCTTCATCACAATGCTCCATGAACCCATTCATCACAATGTTCCCTGTCCTTTTCATCACAATGTTCCATGGGCCCTGTCATCACAATGCTCCATGCGCTTGTCATCAAAATGCTCCAGAACTCTTGTCATCATAATGCTCCATGCCAATGTCATCAAAATGCCCCATGACACTTGTCATCACAATGCTCCACGTCATTTGTCATCACAATGCTCCATGACCCTTGTCATAACAATGGTCCATGGCCTTGTCATCACAATGTTCCATGGCCTCTGACATCACTATGCTCTATGGTTTTTCTCATCACAATGCTCTTTGACCCCTGTCACCACAATGCTTGATGACCATTGTCATCACAATGCTCCAAGAACCCTGTCATCACAATGCTCCATGCCGTTGACATCACAATGCTCCATGGCCCTTGTAATTAGAATGCTCCATGCCCTTGTCATCACAATGCTCCAGAACACTTGTGATCATAATACGCCTTTCCTGTGTCATCCCATTGCTCAATGACCCTTGTCATCAAAATATTCCTTGTCCTTTGTCATCACAGTGCTCCATGATACCTTTAATCAAAATTCTACATGACAACTGTCATCACAATGCAAGATGACCAATGTCATCACATGGCCCCATGACACGTGTCATCACAATTCGCCTTGGCCCTTGACATCTCAATGCTGTATGAACCGTGTCATCACTAGGTTCCAGGACACTTGTCATCACAATGCTCCATGAACTCTGTTATCTCAATGTTCCATGGCCTTTGTATTCACAATGCTCCATTGTCCTGATAATCGCATTGCTCCATGAACACTTTCATCACAATGCTCCTTGACCACTGTCACCCTAATTCCCCATGACGTCTCGCCTCACTGTCTTCCAAGGCCACTCTCATCAAAATGCTCCATGATCTGTGTCAGCACAATATTGCATGACACTTGTCATCACAATGCTCCATGATGCCTGTCATCACAATGCTCCATGAATTTGTTATCACAATGCTCCAGGACCAGTTTCATCACAATACTCCATCCCCCTTTTCATCACAGTGCACAATGAAACCTTTCATTACAATGCTCCATGACACTTGTCATCACAATGCTCAACGGCCTTTATCGTCACAATGCTCCCAGGCACTTTTCATCACGATGTTCGATGAAAACTTACATCACTTTGCTCCACGACCATTGTCATCACAATAGTCCATACCCTTGTCAACACAATGCTGCATAATCCCTGTCATCACAATTCTCCTTGACTGCTGTCATCACGATAATCCAGGACAATTTTCAGAACAATGGTTCATTCCCCCAGTCATCTCAGTGCTCCATGATACCTTTCATCACAATTCCTAGATGATCAATGTCATCACAAGGCCCCATGACACCTGTCATCACAATTTGCTATGACCCTTGTCATCACAATACTCGATGAACCGTGTCATCACAGTGTTCCAGGGCACATGTCATCACAATGATCCATGACGACTTTCATCACAATGCTCCAATACACCTGTCATCACAATGCTCCATGGCCCCTGTTATCATATTGCTCCATGATCACTTTCATCACAATGATCCATGACCAATGTCATCACCATTCCTAATGACGCCTGTCATCTCAGTGCTCCATGGCACCTTCATCACAATGCTCCATGAACCCATTCATCACAATGTTCCCTGTCCTTTTCATCACAATGTTCCATGGGCCCTGTCATCACAATGCTCCATGCGCTTGTCATCAAAATGCTCCAGAACTCTTGTCATCATAATGCTCCATGCCAATGTCATCAAAATGCCCCATGACACTTGTCATCACAATGCTCCACGTCATTTGTCATCACAATGCTCCATGACCCTTGTCATAACAATGGTCCATGGCCTTGTCATCACAATGTTCCATGGCCTCTGACATCACTATGCTCTATGGTTTTTCTCATCACAATGCTCTTTGACCCCTGTCACCACAATGCTTGATGACCATTGTCATCACAATGCTCCAAGAACCCTGTCATCACAATGCTCCATGCCGTTGACATCACAATGCTCCATGGCCCTTGTAATTAGAATGCTCCATGCCCTTGTCATCACAATGCTCCAGAACACTTGTGATCATAATACGCCTTTCCTGTGTCATCCCATTGCTCAATGACCCTTGTCATCAAAATATTCCTTGTCCTTTGTCATCACAGTGCTCCATGATACCTTTAATCAAAATTCTACATGACAACTGTCATCACAATGCAAGATGACCAATGTCATCACAAGGCCCCATGACACGTGTCATCACAATTCGCCTTGGCCCTGGACATCTCAATGCTGTATGAACCGTGTCATCACTAGGTTCCAGGACACTTGTCATCACAATGCTCCATGAACTCTGTTATCTCAATGTTCCATGGCCTTTGTATTCACAATGCTCCATTGTCCTGATAATCGCATTGCTCCATGAACACTTTCATCACAATGCTCCTTGACCACTGTCACCCTAATTCCCCATGACGTCTCGCCTCACTGTCTTCCAAGGCCACTCTCATCAAAATGCTCCATGATCTGTGTCAGCACAATATTGCATGACACTTGTCATCACAATGCTCCATGATGCCTGTCATCACAATGCTCCATGAATTTGTTATCACAATGCTCCAGGACCAGTTTCATCACAATACTCCATCCCCCTTTTCATCACAGTGCACAATGAAACCTTTCATTACAATGCTCCATGACACTTGTCATCACAATGCTCAACGGCCTTTATCGTCACAATGCTCCCAGGCACTTTTCATCACGATGTTCCATGAAAACTTACATCACTTTGCTCCACGACCATTGTCATCACAATAGTCCATACCCTTGTCAACACAATGCTGCATAATCCCTGTCATCACAATTCTCCTTGACTGCTGTCATCACGATAATCCAGGACAATTTTCATAACAATGGTTCATTCCCCCAGTCATCTCAGTGCTCCATGATACCTTTCATCACAATTCCTAGATGATCAATGTCATCACAAGGCCCCATGACACCTGTCATCACAATTTGCTATGACCCTTGTCATCACAATACTCGATGAACCGTGTCATCACAGTGTTCCAGGGCACATGTCATCACAATGATCCATGACGACTTTCATCACAATGCTCCAATACACCTGTCATCACAATGCTCCATGGCCCCTGTTATCATATTGCTCCATGATCACTTTCATCACAATGATCCATGACCAATGTCATCTCCATTCCTAATGACGCCTGTCATCTCAATGCTCCATGGCACCTTCATCACAATGCTCCATGAACCCATTCATCACAATGTTCCCTGTCCTTTTCATCACAATGTTCCATGGGCCCTGTCATCACAATGCTCCATGCGCTTGTCATCAAAATGCTCCAGAACTCTTGTCATCATAATGCTCCATGCCAGTGTCATCAAAATGCCCCATGACACTTGTCATCACAATGCTCCACGTCATTTGTCATCACAATGCTCCATGACCCTTGTCATAACAATGGTCCATGGCCTTGTCATCACAATGTTCCATGGCCTCTGACATCACTATGCTCTATGGTTTTTCTCATCACAATGCTCTTTGACCCCTGTCATCACAATGCTTGATGACCATTGTCATCACAATGCTCCAAGAACCCTGTCATCACAATGCTCCATGCCGTTGACATCACAATGCTCCATGGCCCTTGTAATTAGAATGCTCCATGCCCTTGTCATCACAATGCTCCAGAACACTTGTGATCATAATACGCCTTTCCTGTGTCATCCCATTGCTCAATGACCCTTGTCATCAAAATATTCCTTGTCCTTTGTCATCACAGTGCTCCATGATACCTTTAATCAAAATTCTACATGACAACTGTCATCACAATGCAAGATGACCAATGTCATCACAAGGCCCCATGACACGTGTCATCACAATTCGCCTTGGCCCTGGACATCTCAATGCTGTGTGAACCGTGTCATCACTAGGTTCCAGGACACTTGTCATCACAATGCTCCATGAACTCTGTTATCTCAATGTTCCATGGCCTTTGTATACACAATGCTCCATTGTCCTGATAATCGCATTGCTCCATGAACACTTTCATCACAATGCTCCTTGACCACTGTCACCCTAATTCCCCATGACGTCTCGCCTCACTGTCTTCCAAGGCCACTCTCATCAAAATGCTCCATGATCTGTGTCAGCACAATATTGCATGACACTTGTCATCACAATGCTCCATGATGCCTGTCATCACAATGCTCCATGAATTTGTTATCACAATGCTCCAGGACCAGTTTCATCACAATACTCCATCCCCCTTTTCATCACAGTGCACAATGAAACCTTTCATTACAATGCTCCATGACACTTGTCATCACAATGCTCAACGGCCTTTATCGTCACAATGCTCCCAGGCACTTTTCATCACGATGTTCCATGAAAACTTACATCACTTTGCTCCACGACCATTGTCATCACAATAGTCCATACCCTTGTCAACACAATGCTGCATAATCCCTGTCATCACAATTCTCCTTGACTGCTGTCATCACGATAATCCAGGACAATTTTCATAACAATGGTTCATTCCCCCAGTCATCTCAGTGCTCCATGATACCTTTCATCACAATTCCTAGATGATCAATGTCATCACAAGGCCCCATGACACCTGTCATCACAATTTGCTATGACCCTTGTCATCACAATACTCGATGAACCGTGTCATCACAGTGTTCCAGGGCACATGTCATCACAATGATCCATGACGACTTTCATCACAATGCTCCAATACACCTGTCATCACAATGCTCCATGGCCCCTGTTATCATATTGCTCCATGATCACTTTCATCACAATGATCCATGACCAATGTCATCACCATTCCTAATGACGCCTGTCATCTCAATGCTCCATGGCACCTTCATCACAATGCTCCATGAACCCATTCATCACAATGTTCCCTGTCCTTTTCATCACAATGTTCCATGGGCCCTGTCATCACAATGCTCCATGCGCTTGTCATCAAAATGCTCCAGAACTCTTGTCATCATAATGCTCCATGCCAATGTCATCAAAATGCCCCATGACACTTGTCATCACAATGCTCCACGTCATTTGTCATCACAATGCTCCATGACCCTTGTCATAACAATGGTCCATGGCCTTGTCATCACAATGTTCCATGGCCTCTGACATCACTATGCTCTATGGTTTTTCTCATCACAATGCTCTTTGACCCCTGTCACCACAATGCTTGATGACCATTGTCATCACAATGCTCCAAGAACCCTGTCATCACAATGCTCCATGCCGTTGACATCACAATGCTCCATGGCCCTTGTAATTAGAATGCTCCATGCCCTTGTCATCACAATGCTCCAGAACACTTGTGATCATAATACGCCTTTCCTGTGTCATCCCATTGCTCAATGACCCTTGTCATCAAAATATTCCTTGTCCTTTGTCATCACAGTGCTCCATGATACCTTTAATCAAAATTCTACATGACAACTGTCATCACAATGCAAGATGACCAATGTCATCACAAGGCCCCATGACACGTGTCATCACAATTCGCCTTGGCCCTGGACATCTCAATGCTGTATGAACCGTGTCATCACTAGGTTCCAGGACACTTGTCATCACAATGCTCCATGAACTCTGTTATCTCAATGTTCCATGGCCTTTGTATTCACAATGCTCCATTGTCCTGATAATCGCATTGCTCCATGAACACTTTCATCACAATGCTCCTTGACCACTGTCACCCTAATTCTCCATGACGTCTCGCCTCACTGTCTTCCAAGGCCACTCTCATCAAAATGCTCCATGATCTGTGTCAGCACAATATTGCATGACACTTGTCATCACAATGCTCCATGATGCCTGTCATCACAATGCTCCATGAATTTGTTATCACAATGCTCCAGGACCAGTTTCATCACAATACTCCATCCCCCTTTTCATCACAGTGCACAATGAAACCTTTCATTACAATGCTCCATGACACTTGTCATCACAATGCTCAACGGCCTTTATCGTCACAATGCTCCCAGGCACTTTTCATCACGATGTTCCATGAAAACTTACATCACTTTGCTCCACGACCATTGTCATCACAATAGTCCATACCCTTGTCAACACAATGCTGCATAATCCCTGTCATCACAATTCTCCTTGACTGCTGTCATCACGATAATCCAGGACAATTTTCATAACAATGGTTCATTCCCCCAGTCATCTCAGTGCTCCATGATACCTTTCATCACAATTCCTAGATGATCAATGTCATCACAAGGCCCCATGACACCTGTCATCACAATTTGCTATGACCCTTGTCATCACAATACTCGATGAACCGTGTCATCACAGTGTTCCAGGGCACATGTCATCACAATGATCCATGACGACTTTCATCACAATGCTCCAATACACCTGTCATCACAATGCTCCATGGCCCCTGTTATCATATTGCTCCATGATCACTTTCATCACAATGATCCATGACCAATGTCATCACCATTCCTAATGACGCCTGTCATCTCAATGCTCCATGGCACCTTCATCACAATGCTCCATGAACCCATTCATCACAATGTTCCCTGTCCTTTTCATCACAATGTTCCATGGGCCCTGTCATCACAATGCTCCATGCGCTTGTCATCAAAATGCTCCAGAACTCTTGTCATCATAATGCTCCATGCCAGTGTCATCAAAATGCCCCATGACACTTGTCATCACAATGCTCCACGTCATTTGTCATCACAATGCTCCATGACCCTTGTCATAACAATGGTCCATGGCCTTGTCATCACAGTGTTCCATGGCCTCTGACATCACTATGCTCTATGGTTTTTCTCATCACAATGCTCTTTGACCCCTGTCATCACAATGCTTGATGACCATTGTCATCACAATGCTCCAAGAACCCTGTCATCACAATGCTCCATGCCGTTGACATCACAATGCTCCATGGCCCTTGTAATTAGAATGCTCCATGCCCTTGTCATCACAATGCTCCAGAACACTTGTGATCATAATACGCCTTTCCTGTGTCATCCCATTGCTCAATGACCCTTCTCATCAAAATATTCCTTGTCCTTTGTCATCACAGTGCTCCGTGATACCTTTAATCAAAATTCTACATGAAAACTGTCATCACAATGCAAGATGACCAATGTCATCACAAGGCCCCATGACACGTGTCATCACAATTCGCCTTGGCCCTTGACATCTCAATGCTGTGTGAACCGTGTCATCACTAGGTTCCAGGACACTTGTCATCACAATGCTCCATGAACTCTGTTATCTCAATGTTCCATGGCCTTTGTATTCACAATGCTCCATTGTCCTGATAATCGCATTGCTCCATGAACACTTTCATCACAATGCTCCTTGACCACTGTCACCCTAATTCCCCATGACGTTTCGCCTCACTGTCTTCCAAGGCCACTCTCATCAAAATGCTCCATGATCTGTGTCAGCACAATATTGCATGACACTTGTCATCACAATGCTCCATGATGCCTGTCATCACAATGCTCCATGAATTTGTTATCACAATGCTCCAGGACCAGTTTCATCACAATACTCCATCCCCCTTTTCATCACAGTGCACAATGAAACCTTTCATTACAATGCTCCATGACACTTGTCATCACAATGCTCAACGGCCTTTATCGTCACAATGCTCCCAGGCACTTTTCATCACGATGTTCGATGAAAACTTTCATCACTTTGCTCCACGACCATTGTCATCACAATAGTCCATACCCTTGTCAACACAATGCTGCATAATCCCTGTCATCACAATTCTCCTTGACTGCTGTCATCACGATAATCCAGGACAATTTTCATAACAATGGTTCATTCCCCCAGTCATCTCAGTGCTCCATGATACCTTTCATCACAATTCCTAGATGATCAATGTCATCACAAGGCCCCATGACACCTGTCATCACAATTTGCTATGACCCTTGTCATCACAATACTCGATGAACCGTGTCATCACAGTGTTCCAGGGCACATGTCATCACAATGATCCATGACGACTTTCATCACAATGCTCCAATACACCTGTCATCACAATGCTCCATGGCCCCTGTTATCATATTGCTCCATGATCACTTTCATCACAATGATCCATGACCAATGTCATCACCATTCCTAATGACGCCTGTCATCTCAATGCTCCATGGCACCTTCATCACAATGCTCCATGAACCCATTCATCACAATGTTCCCTGTCCTTTTCATCACAATGTTCCATGGGCCCTGTCATCACAATGCTCCATGCGCTTGTCATCAAAATGCTCCAGAACTCTTGTCATCATAATGCTCCATGCCAGTGTCATCAAAATGCCCCATGACACTTGTCATCACAATGCTCCACGTCATTTGTCATCACAATGCTCCATGACCCTTGTCATAACAATGGTCCATGGCCTTGTCATCACAGTGTTCCATGGCCTCTGACATCACTATGCTCTATGGTTTTTCTCATCACAATGCTCTTTGACCCCTGTCATCACAATGCTTGATGACCATTGTCATCACAATGCTCCAAGAACCCTGTCATCACAATGCTCCATGCCGTTGACATCACAATGCTCCATGGCCCTTGTAATTAGAATGCTCCATGCCCTTGTCATCACAATGCTCCAGAACACTTGTGATCATAATACGCCTTTCCTGTGTCATCCCATTGCTCAATGACCCTTCTCATCAAAATATTCCTTGTCCTTTGTCATCACAGTGCTCCGTGATACCTTTAATCAAAATTCTACATGAAAACTGTCATCACAATGCAAGATGACCAATGTCATCACAAGGCCCCATGACACGTGTCATCACAATTCGCCTTGGCCCTTGACATCTCAATGCTGTGTGAACCGTGTCATCACTAGGTTCCAGGACACTTGTCATCACAATGCTCCATGAACTCTGTTATCTCAATGTTCCATGGCCTTTGTATTCACAATGCTCCATTGTCCTGATAATCGCATTGCTCCATGAACACTTTCATCACAATGCTCCTTGACCACTGTCACCCTAATTCCCCATGACGTTTCGCCTCACTGTCTTCCAAGGCCACTCTCATCAAAATGCTCCATGATCTGTGTCAGCACAATATTGCATGACACTTGTCATCACAATGCTCCATGATGCCTGTCATCACAATGCTCCATGAATTTGTTATCACAATGCTCCAGGACCAGTTTCATCACAATACTCCATCCCCCTTTTCATCACAGTGCACAATGAAACCTTTCATTACAATGCTCCATGACACTTGTCATCACAATGCTCAACGGCCTTTATCGTCACAATGCTCCCAGGCACTTTTCATCACGATGTTCGATGAAAACTTTCATCACTTTGCTCCACGACCATTGTCATCACAATAGTCCATACCCTTGTCAACACAATGCTGCATAATCCCTGTCATCACAATTCTCCTTGACTGCTGTCATCACGATAATCCAGGACAATTTTCATAACAATGGTTCATTCCCCCAGTCATCTCAGTGCTCCATGATACCTTTCATCACAATTCCTAGATGATCAATGTCATCACAAGGCCCCATGACACCTGTCATCACAATTTGCTATGACCCTTGTCATCACAATACTCGATGAACCGTGTCATCACAGTGTTCCAGGGCACATGTCATCACAATGATCCATGACGACTTTCATCACAATGCTCCAATACACCTGTCATCACAATGCTCCATGGCCCCTGTTATCATATTGCTCCATGATCACTTTCATCACAATGATCCATGACCAATGTCATCACCATTCCTAATGACGCCTGTCATCTCAATGCTCCATGGCACCTTCATCACAATGCTCCATGAACCCATTCATCACAATGTTCCCTGTCCTTTTCATCACAATGTTCCATGGGCCCTGTCATCACAATGCTCCATGCGCTTGTCATCAAAATGCTCCAGAACTCTTGTCATCATAATGCTCCATGCCAATGTCATCAAAATGCCCCATGACACTTGTCATCACAATGCTCCACGTCATTTGTCATCACAATGCTCCATGACCCTTGTCATAACAATGGTCCATGGCCTTGTCATCACAATGTTCCATGGCCTCTGACATCACTATGCTCTATGGTTTTTCTCATCACAATGCTCTTTGACCCCTGTCACCACAATGCTTGATGACCATTGTCATCACAATGCTCCAAGAACCCTGTCATCACAATGCTCCATGCCGTTGACATCACAATGCTCCATGGCCCTTGTAATTAGAATGCTCCATGCCCTTGTCATCACAATGCTCCAGAACACTTGTGATCATAATACGCCTTTCCTGTGTCATCCCATTGCTCAATGACCCTTGTCATCAAAATATTCCTTGTCCTTTGTCATCACAGTGCTCCATGATACCTTTAATCAAAATTCTACATGACAACTGTCATCACAATGCAAGATGACCAATGTCATCACAAGGCCCCATGACACGTGTCATCACAATTCGCCTTGGCCCTGGACATCTCAATGCTGTATGAACCGTGTCATCACTAGGTTCCAGGACACTTGTCATCACAATGCTCCATGAACTCTGTTATCTCAATGTTCCATGGCCTTTGTATTCACAATGCTCCATTGTCCTGATAATCACATTGCTCCATGAACACTTTCATCACAATGCTCCTTGACCACTGTCACCCTAATTCCCCATGACGTCTCGCCTCACTGTCTTCCAAGGCCACTCTCATCAAAATGCTCCATGATCTGTGTCAGCACAATATTGCATGACACTTGTCATCACAATGCTCCATGATGCCTGTCATCACAATGCTCCATGAATTTGTTATCACAATGCTCCAGGACCAGTTTCATCACAATACTCCATCCCCCTTTTCATCCCAGTGCACAATGAAACCTTTCATTACAATGCTCCATGACACTTGTCATCACAATGCTCAACGGCCTTTATCGTCACAATGCTCCCAGGCACTTTTCATCACGATGTTCCATGAAAACTTACATCACTTTGCTCCACGACCATTGTCATCACAATAGTCCATACCCTTGTCAACACAATGCTGCATAATCCCTGTCATCACAATTCTCCTTGACTGCTGTCATCACGATAATCCAGGACAATTTTCATAACAATGGTTCATTCCCCCAGTCATCTCAGTGCTCCATGATACCTTTCATCACAATTCCTAGATGATCAATGTCATCACAAGGCCCCATGACACCTGTCATCACAATTTGCTATGACCCTTGTCATCACAATACTCGATGAACCGTGTCATCACAGTGTTCCAGGGCACATGTCATCACAATGATCCATGACGACTTTCATCACAATGCTCCAATACACCTGTCATCACAATGCTCCATGGCCCCTGTTATCATATTGCTCCATGATCACTTTCATCACAATGATCCATGACCAATGTCATCACCATTCCTAATGACGCCTGTCATCTCAATGCTCCATGGCACCTTCATCACAATGCTCCATGAACCCATTCATCACAATGTTCCCTGTCCTTTTCATCACAATGTTCCATGGGCCCTGTCATCACAATGCTCCATGCGCTTGTCATCAAAATGCTCCAGAACTCTTGTCATCATAATGCTCCATGCCAATGTCATCAAAATGCCCCATGACACTTGTCATCACAATGCTCCACGTCATTTGTCATCACAATGCTCCATGACCCTTGTCATAACAATGGTCCATGGCCTTGTCATCACAATGTTCCATGGCCTCTGACATCACTATGCTCTATGGTTTTTCTCATCACAATGCTCTTTGACCCCTGTCACCACAATGCTTGATGACCATTGTCATCACAATGCTCCAAGAACCCTGTCATCACAATGCTCCATGCCGTTGACATCACAATGCTCCATGGCCCTTGTAATTAGAATGCTCCATGCCCTTGTCATCACAATGCTCCAGAACACTTGTGATCATAATACGCCTTTCCTGTGTCATCCCATTGCTCAATGACCCTTGTCATCAAAATATTCCTTGTCCTTTGTCATCACAGTGCTCCATGATACCTTTAATCAAAATTCTACATGACAACTGTCATCACAATGCAAGATGACCAATGTCATCACAAGGCCCCATGACACGTGTCATCACAATTCGCCTTGGCCCTGGACATCTCAATGCTGTATGAACCGTGTCATCACTAGGTTCCAGGACACTTGTCATCACAATGCTCCATGAACTCTGTTATCTCAATGTTCCATGGCCTTTGTATTCACAATGCTCCATTGTCCTGATAATCGCATTGCTCCATGAACACTTTCATCACAATGCTCCTTGACCACTGTCACCCTAATTCTCCATGACGTCTCGCCTCACTGTCTTCCAAGGCCACTCTCATCAAAATGCTCCATGATCTGTGTCAGCACAATATTGCATGACACTTGTCATCACAATGCTCCATGATGCCTGTCATCACAATGCTCCATGAATTTGTTATCACAATGCTCCAGGACCAGTTTCATCACAATACTCCATCCCCCTTTTCATCACAGTGCACAATGAAACCTTTCATTACAATGCTCCATGACACTTGTCATCACAATGCTCAACGGCCTTTATCGTCACAATGCTCCCAGGCACTTTTCATCACGATGTTCCATGAAAACTTACATCACTTTGCTCCACGACCATTGTCATCACAATAGTCCATACCCTTGTCAACACAATGCTGCATAATCCCTGTCATCACAATTCTCCTTGACTGCTGTCATCACGATAATCCAGGACAATTTTCATAACAATGGTTCATTCCCCCAGTCATCTCAGTGCTCCATGATACCTTTCATCACAATTCCTAGATGATCAATGTCATCACAAGGCCCCATGACACCTGTCATCACAATTTGCTATGACCCTTGTCATCACAATACTCGATGAACCGTGTCATCACAGTGTTCCAGGGCACATGTCATCACAATGATCCATGACGACTTTCATCACAATGCTCCAATACACCTGTCATCACAATGCTCCATGGCCCCTGTTATCATATTGCTCCATGATCACTTTCATCACAATGATCCATGACCAATGTCATCACCATTCCTAATGACGCCTGTCATCTCAATGCTCCATGGCACCTTCATCACAATGCTCCATGAACCCATTCATCACAATGTTCCCTGTCCTTTTCATCACAATGTTCCATGGGCCCTGTCATCACAATGCTCCATGCGCTTGTCATCAAAATGCTCCAGAACTCTTGTCATCATAATGCTCCATGCCAGTGTCATCAAAATGCCCCATGACACTTGTCATCACAATGCTCCACGTCATTTGTCATCACAATGCTCCATGACCCTTGTCATAACAATGGTCCATGGCCTTGTCATCACAGTGTTCCATGGCCTCTGACATCACTATGCTCTATGGTTTTTCTCATCACAATGCTCTTTGACCCCTGTCATCACAATGCTTGATGACCATTGTCATCACAATGCTCCAAGAACCCTGTCATCACAATGCTCCATGCCGTTGACATCACAATGCTCCATGGCCCTTGTAATTAGAATGCTCCATGCCCTTGTCATCACAATGCTCCAGAACACTTGTGATCATAATACGCCTTTCCTGTGTCATCCCATTGCTCAATGACCCTTCTCATCAAAATATTCCTTGTCCTTTGTCATCACAGTGCTCCGTGATACCTTTAATCAAAATTCTACATGAAAACTGTCATCACAATGCAAGATGACCAATGTCATCACAAGGCCCCATGACACGTGTCATCACAATTCGCCTTGGCCCTTGACATCTCAATGCTGTGTGAACCGTGTCATCACTAGGTTCCAGGACACTTGTCATCACAATGCTCCATGAACTCTGTTATCTCAATGTTCCATGGCCTTTGTATTCACAATGCTCCATTGTCCTGATAATCGCATTGCTCCATGAACACTTTCATCACAATGCTCCTTGACCACTGTCACCCTAATTCCCCATGACGTTTCGCCTCACTGTCTTCCAAGGCCACTCTCATCAAAATGCTCCATGATCTGTGTCAGCACAATATTGCATGACACTTGTCATCACAATGCTCCATGATGCCTGTCATCACAATGCTCCATGAATTTGTTATCACAATGCTCCAGGACCAGTTTCATCACAATACTCCATCCCCCTTTTCATCACAGTGCACAATGAAACCTTTCATTACAATGCTCCATGACACTTGTCATCACAATGCTCAACGGCCTTTATCGTCACAATGCTCCCAGGCACTTTTCATCACGATGTTCCATGAAAACTTACATCACTTTGCTCCACGACCATTGTCATCACAATAGTCCATACCCTTGTCAACACAATGCTGCATAATCCCTGTCATCACAATTCTCCTTGACTGCTGTCATCACGATAATCCAGGACAATTTTCATAACAATGGTTCATTCCCCAGTAATCTCAGTGCTCCATGATACCTTTCATCACAATTCCTAGATGATCAATGTCATCACAAGGCCCCATGACACCTGTCATCACAATTTGCTATTACCCTTGTCATCACAATACTCGATGAACCGTGTCATCACAGTGTTCCAGGGCACATGTCATCACAATGATCCATGACGACTTTCATCACAATGCTCCAATACACCTGTCATCACAATGCTCCATGGCCCCTGTTATCATATTGCTCCATGTTCACTTTCATCACAATGATCCATGACCAATGTCATCACCATTCCTAATGACGCCTGTCATCTCAATGCTCCATGGCACCTTCATCACAATGCTCCATGAACCCATTCATCACAATGTTCCCTGTCCTTTTCATCACAATGTTCCATGGGCCCTGTCATCACAATGCTCCATGCGCTTGTCATCAAAATGCTCCAGAACTCTTGTCATCATAATGCTCCATGCCAGTGTCATCAAAATGCCCCATGACACTTGTCATCACAATGCTCCACGTCATTTGTCATCACAATGCTCCATGACCCTTGTCATAACAATGGTCCATGGCCTTGTCATCACAATGTTCCATGGCCTCTGACATCACTATGCTCTATGGTTTTTCTCATCACAATGCTCTTTGACCCCTGTCATCACAATGCTTGATGACCATTGTCATCACAATGCTCCAAGAACCCTGTCATCACAATGCTCCATGCCGTTGACATCACAATGCTCCATGGCCCTTGTAATTAGAATGCTCCATGCCCTTGTCATCACAATGCTCCAGAACACTTGTGATCATAATACGCCTTTCCTGTGTCATCCCATTGCTCAATGACCCTTGTCATCAAAATATTCCTTGTCCTTTGTCATCACAGTGCTCCATGATACCTTTAATCAAAATTCTACATGACAACTGTCATCACAATGCAAGATGACCAATGTCATCACAAGGCCCCATGACACGTGTCATCACAATTCGCCTTGGCCCTTGACATCTCAATGCTGTATGAACCGTGTCATCACTAGGTTCCAGGACACTTGTCATCACAATGCTCCATGAACTCTGTTATCTCAATGTTCCATGGCCTTTGTATTCACAATGCTCCATTGTCCTGATAATCGCATTGCTCCATGAACACTTTCATCACAATGCTCCTTGACCACTGTCACCCTAATTCTCCATGATGTCTCGCCTCACTGTCTTCCAAGGCCACTCTCATCAAAATGCTCCATGATCTGTGTCAGCACAATATTGCATGACACTTGTCATCACAATGCTCCATGATGCCTGTCATCACAATGCTCCATGAATTTGTTATCACAATGCTCCAGGACCAGTTTCATCACAATACTCCATCCCCCTTTTCATCACAGTGCACAATGAAACCTTTCATTACAATGCTCCATGACACTTGTCATCACAATGCTCAACGGCCTTTATCGTCACAATGCTCCCAGGCACTTTTCATCACGATGTTCCATGAAAACTTACATCACTTTGCTCCACGACCATTGTCATCACAATAGTCCATACCCTTGTCAACACAATGCTGCATAATCCCTGTCATCACAATTCTCCTTGACTGCTGTCATCACGATAATCCAGGACAATTTTCATAACAATGGTTCATTCCCCCAGTCATCTCAGTGCTCCATGATACCTTTCATCACAATTCCTAGATGATCAATGTCATCACAAGGCCCCATGACACCTGTCATCACAATTTGCTATGACCCTTGTCATCACAATACTCGATGAACCGTGTCATCACAGTGTTCCAGGGCACATGTCATCACAATGATCCATGACGACTTTCATCACAATGCTCCAATACACCTGTCATCACAATGCTCCATGGCCCCTGTTATCATATTGCTCCATGATCACTTTCATCACAATGATCCATGACCAATGTCATCACCATTCCTAATGACGCCTGTCATCTCAATGCTCCATGGCACCTTCATCACAATGCTCCATGAACCCATTCATCACAATGTTCCCTGTCCTTTTCATCACAATGTTCCATGGGCCCTGTCATCACAATGCTCCATGCGCTTGTCATCAAAATGCTCCAGAACTCTTGTCATCATAATGCTCCATGCCAATGTCATCAAAATGCCCCATGACACTTGTCATCACAATGCTCCACGTCATTTGTCATCACAATGCTCCATGACCCTTGTCATAACAATGGTCCATGGCCTTGTCATCACAATGTTCCATGGCCTCTGACATCACTATGCTCTATGGTTTTTCTCAACACAATGCTCTTTGACCCCTGTCATCACAATGCTTGATGACCATTGTCATCACAATGCTCCAAGAACCCTGTCATCACAATGCTCCATGCCGTTGACATCACAATGCTCCATGGCCCTTGTAATTAGAATGCTCCATGCCCTTGTCATCACAATGCTCCAGAACACTTGTGATCATAATACGCCTTTCCTGTGTCATCCCATTGCTCAATGACCCTTGTCATCAAAATATTCCTTGTCCTTTGTCATCACAGTGCTCCATGATACCTTTAATCAAAATTCTACATGACAACTGTCATCACAATGCAAGATGACCAATGTCATCACAAGGCCCCATGACACGTGTCATCACAATTCGCCTTGGCCCTGGACATCTCAATGCTGTGTGAACCGTGTCATCACTAGGTTCCAGGACACTTGTCATCACAATGCTCCATGAACTCTGTTATCTCAATGTTCCATGGCCTTTGTATACACAATGCTCCATTGTCCTGATAATCGCATTGCTCCATGAACACTTTCATCACAATGCTCCTTGACCACTGTCACCCTAATTCCCCATGACGTCTCGCCTCACTGTCTTCCAAGGCCACTCTCATCAAAATGCTCCATGATCTGTGTCAGCACAATATTGCATGACACTTGTCATCACAATGCTCCATGATGCCTGTCATCACAATGCTCCATGAATTTGTTATCACAATGCTCCAGGACCAGTTTCATCACAATACTCCATCCCCCTTTTCATCACAGTGCACAATGAAACCTTTCATTACAATGCTCCATGACACTTGTCATCACAATGCTCAACGGCCTTTATCGTCACAATGCTCCCAGGCACTTTTCATCACGATGTTCCATGAAAACTTACATCACTTTGCTCCACGACCATTGTCATCACAATAGTCCATACCCTTGTCAACACAATGCTGCATAATCCCTGTCATCACAATTCTCCTTGACTGCTGTCATCACGATAATCCAGGACAATTTTCATAACAATGGTTCATTCCCCCAGTCATCTCAGTGCTCCATGATACCTTTCATCACAATTCCTAGATGATCAATGTCATCACAAGGCCCCATGACACCTGTCATCACAATTTGCTATGACCCTTGTCATCACAATACTCGATGAACCGTGTCATCACAGTGTTCCAGGGCACATGTCATCACAATGATCCATGACGACTTTCATCACAATGCTCCAATACACCTGTCATCACAATGCTCCATGGCCCCTGTTATCATATTGCTCCATGATCACTTTCATCACAATGATCCATGACCAATGTCATCACCATTCCTAATGACGCCTGTCATCTCAATGCTCCATGGCACCTTCATCACAATGCTCCATGAACCCATTCATCACAATGTTCCCTGTCCTTTTCATCACAATGTTCCATGGGCCCTGTCATCACAATGCTCCATGCGCTTGTCATCAAAATGCTCCAGAACTCTTGTCATCATAATGCTCCATGCCAGTGTCATCAAAATGCCCCATGACACTTGTCATCACAATGCTCCACGTCATTTGTCATCACAATGCTCCATGACCCTTGTCATAACAATGGTCCATGGCCTTGTCATCACAATGTTCCATGGCCTCTGACATCACTATGCTCTATGGTTTTTCTCATCACAATGCTCTTTGACCCCTGTCATCACAATGCTTGATGACCATTGTCATCACAATGCTCCAAGAACCCTGTCATCACAATGCTCCATGCCGTTGACATCACAATGCTCCATGGCCCTTGTAATTAGAATGCTCCATGCCCTTGTCATCACAATGCTCCAGAACACTTGTGATCATAATACGCCTTTCCTGTGTCATCCCATTGCTCAATGACCCTTGTCATCAAAATATTCCTTGTCCTTTGTCATCACAGTGCTCCATGATACCTTTAATCAAAATTCTACATGACAACTGTCATCACAATGCAAGATGACCAATGTCATCACAAGGCCCCATGACACGTGTCATCACAATTCGCCTTGGCCCTGGACATCTCAATGCTGTGTGAACCGTGTCATCACTAGGTTCCAGGACACTTGTCATCACAATGCTCCATGAACTCTGTTATCTCAATGTTCCATGGCCTTTGTATACACAATGCTCCATTGTCCTGATAATCGCATTGCTCCATGAACACTTTCATCACAATGCTCCTTGACCACTGTCACCCTAATTCCCCATGACGTCTCGCCTCACTGTCTTCCAAGGCCACTCTCATCAAAATGCTCCATGATCTGTGTCAGCACAATATTGCATGACACTTGTCATCACAATGCTCCATGATGCCTGTCATCACAATGTTCCATGAATTTGTTATCACAATGCTCCAGGACCAGTTTCATCACAATACTCCATCCCCCTTTTCATCACAGTGCACAATGAAACCTTTCATTACAATGCTCCATGACACTTGTCATCACAATGCTCAACGGCCTTTATCGTCACAATGCTCCCAGGCACTTTTCATCACGATGTTCCATGAAAACTTACATCACTTTGCTCCACGACCATTGTCATCACAATAGTCCATACCCTTGTCAACACAATGCTGCATAATCCCTGTCATCACAATTCTCCTTGACTGCTGTCATCACGATAATCCAGGACAATTTTCATAACAATGGTTCATTCCCCCAGTCATCTCAGTGCTCCATGATACCTTTCATCACAATTCCTAGATGATCAATGTCATCACAAGGCCCCATGACACCTGTCATCACAATTTGCTATGACCCTTGTCATCACAATACTCGATGAACCGTGTCATCACAGTGTTCCAGGGCACATGTCATCACAATGATCCATGACGACTTTCATCACAATGCTCCAATACACCTGTCATCACAATGCTCCATGGCCCCTGTTATCATATTGCTCCATGATCACTTTCATCACAATGATCCATGACCAATGTCATCACCATTCCTAATGACGCCTGTCATCTCAATGCTCCATGGCACCTTCATCACAATGCTCCATGAACCCATTCATCACAATGTTCCCTGTCCTTTTCATCACAATGTTCCATGGGCCCTGTCATCACAATGCTCCATGCGCTTGTCATCAAAATGCTCCAGAACTCTTGTCATCATAATGCTCCATGCCAGTGTCATCAAAATGCCCCATGACACTTGTCATCACAATGCTCCACGTCATTTGTCATCACAATGCTCCATGACCCTTGTCATAACAATGGTCCATGGCCTTGTCATCACAATGTTCCATGGCCTCTGACATCACTATGCTCTATGGTTTTTCTCATCACAATGCTCTTTGACCCCTGTCATCACAATGCTTGATGACCATTGTCATCACAATGCTCCAAGAACCCTGTCATCACAATGCTCCATGCCGTTGACATCACAATGCTCCATGGCCCTTGTAATTAGAATGCTCCATGCCCTTGTCATCACAATGCTCCAGAACACTTGTGATCATAATACGCCTTTCCTGTGTCATCCCATTGCTCAATGACCCTTGTCATCAAAATATTCCTTGTCCTTTGTCATCACAGTGCTCCATGATACCTTTAATCAAAATTCTACATGACAACTGTCATCACAATGCAAGATGACCAATGTCATCACAAGGCCCCATGACACGTGTCATCACAATTCGCCTTGGCCCTTGACATCTCAATGCTGTGTGAACCGTGTCATCACTAGGTTCCAGGACACTTGTCATCACAATGCTCCATGAACTCTGTTATCTCAATGTTCCATGGCCTTTGTATTCACAATGCTCCATTGTCCTGATAATCGCATTGCTCCATGAACACTTTCATCACAATGCTCCTTGACCACTGTCACCCTAATTCCCCATGACGTCTCGCCTCACTGTCTTCCAAGGCCACTCTCATCAAAATGCTCCATGATCTGTGTCAGCACAATATTGCATGACACTTGTCATCACAATGCTCCATGATGCCTGTCATCACAATGCTCCATGAATTTGTTATCACAATGCTCCAGGACCAGTTTCATCACAATACTCCATCCCCCTTTTCATCACAGTGCACAATGAAACCTTTCATTACAATGCTCCATGACACTTGTCATCACAATGCTCAACGGCCTTTATCGTCACAATGCTCCCAGGCACTTTTCATCACGATGTTCCATGAAAACTTACATCACTTTGCTCCACGACCATTGTCATCACAATAGTCCATACCCTTGTCAACACAATGCTGCATAATCCCTGTCATCACAATTCTCCTTGACTGCTGTCATCACGATAATCCAGGACAATTTTCATAACAATGGTTCATTCCCCCAGTCATCTCAGTGCTCCATGATACCTTTCATCACAATTCCTAGATGATCAATGTCATCACAAGGCCCCATGACACCTGTCATCACAATTTGCTATGACCCTTGTCATCACAATACTCGATGAACCGTGTCATCACAGTGTTCCAGGGCACATGTCATCACAATGATCCATGACGACTTTCATCACAATGCTCCAATACACCTGTCATCACAATGCTCCATGGCCCCTGTTATCATATTGCTCCATGATCACTTTCATCACAATGATCCATGACCAATGTCATCACCATTCCTAATGACGCCTGTCATCTCAATGCTCCATGGCACCTTCATCACAATGCTCCATGAACCCATTCATCACAATGTTCCCTGTCCTTTTCATCACAATGTTCCATGGGCCCTGTCATCACAATGCTCCATGCGCTTGTCATCAAAATGCTCCAGAACTCTTGTCATCATAATGCTCCATGCCAGTGTCATCAAAATGCCCCATGACACTTGTCATCACAATGCTCCACGTCATTTGTCATCACAATGCTCCATGACCCTTGTCATAACAATGGTCCATGGCCTTGTCATCACAATGTTCCATGGCCTCTGACATCACTATGCTCTATGGTTTTTCTCATCACAATGCTCTTTGACCCCTGTCATCACAATGCTTGATGACCATTGTCATCACAATGCTCCAAGAACCCTGTCATCACAATGCTCCATGCCGTTGACATCACAATGCTCCATGGCCCTTGTAATTAGAATGCTCCATGCCCTTGTCATCACAATGCTCCAGAACACTTGTGATCATAATACGCCTTTCCTGTGTCATCCCATTGCTCAATGACCCTTGTCATCAAAATATTCCTTGTCCTTTGTCATCACAGTGCTCCATGATACCTTTAATCAAAATTCTACATGACAACTGTCATCACAATGCAAGATGACCAATGTCATCACAAGGCCCCATGACACGTGTCATCACAATTCGCCTTGGCCCTGGACATCTCAATGCTGTGTGAACCGTGTCATCACTAGGTTCCAGGACACTTGTCATCACAATGCTCCATGAACTCTGTTATCTCAATGTTCCATGGCCTTTGTATACACAATGCTCCATTGTCCTGATAATCGCATTGCTCCATGAACACTTTCATCACAATGCTCCTTGACCACTGTCACCCTAATTCCCCATGACGTCTCGCCTCACTGTCTTCCAAGGCCACTCTCATCAAAATGCTCCATGATCTGTGTCAGCACAATATTGCATGACACTTGTCATCACAATGCTCCATGATGCCTGTCATCACAATGTTCCATGAATTTGTTATCACAATGCTCCAGGACCAGTTTCATCACAATACTCCATCCCCCTTTTCATCACAGTGCACAATGAAACCTTTCATTACAATGCTCCATGACACTTGTCATCACAATGCTCAACGGCCTTTATCGTCACAATGCTCCCAGGCACTTTTCATCACGATGTTCCATGAAAACTTACATCACTTTGCTCCACGACCATTGTCATCACAATAGTCCATACCCTTGTCAACACAATGCTGCATAATCCCTGTCATCACAATTCTCCTTGACTGCTGTCATCACGATAATCCAGGACAATTTTCATAACAATGGTTCATTCCCCCAGTCATCTCAGTGCTCCATGATACCTTTCATCACAATTCCTAGATGATCAATGTCATCACAAGGCCCCATGACACCTGTCATCACAATTTGCTATGACCCTTGTCATCACAATACTCGATGAACCGTGTCATCACAGTGTTCCAGGGCACATGTCATCACAATGATCCATGACGACTTTCATCACAATGCTCCAATACACCTGTCATCACAATGCTCCATGGCCCCTGTTATCATATTGCTCCATGATCACTTTCATCACAATGATCCATGACCAATGTCATCACCATTCCTAATGACGCCTGTCATCTCAATGCTCCATGGCACCTTCATCACAATGCTCCATGAACCCATTCATCACAATGTTCCCTGTCCTTTTCATCACAATGTTCCATGGGCCCTGTCATCACAATGCTCCATGCGCTTGTCATCAAAATGCTCCAGAACTCTTGTCATCATAATGCTCCATGCCAATGTCATCAAAATGCCCCATGACACTTGTCATCACAATGCTCCACGTCATTTGTCATCACAATGCTCCATGACCCTTGTCATAACAATGGTCCATGGCCTTGTCATCACAATGTTCCATGGCCTCTGACATCACTATGCTCTATGGTTTTTCTCATCACAATGCTCTTTGACCCCTGTCATCACAATGCTTGATGACCATTGTCATCACAATGCTCCAAGAACCCTGTCATCACAATGCTCCATGCCGTTGACATCACAATGCTCCATGGCCCTTGTAATTAGAATGCTCCATGCCCTTGTCATCACAATGCTCCAGAACACTTGTGATCATAATACGCCTTTCCTGTGTCATCCCATTGCTCAATGACCCTTGTCATCAAAATATTCCTTGTCCTTTGTCATCACAGTGCTCCATGATACCTTTAATCAAAATTCTACATGACAACTGTCATCACAATGCAAGATGACCAATGTCATCACAAGGCCCCATGACACGTGTCATCACAATTCGCCTTGGCCCTTGACATCTCAATGCTGTGTGAACCGTGTCATCACTAGGTTCCAGGACACTTGTCATCACAATGCTCCATGAACTCTGTTATCTCAATGTTCCATGGCCTTTGTATTCACAATGCTCCATTGTCCTGATAATCGCATTGCTCCATGAACACTTTCATCACAATGCTCCTTGACCACTGTCACCCTAATTCCCCATGACGTCTCGCCTCACTGTCTTCCAAGGCCACTCTCATCAAAATGCTCCATGATCTGTGTCAGCACAATATTGCATGACACTTGTCATCACAATGCTCCATGATGCCTGTCATCACAATGCTCCATGAATTTGTTATCACAATGCTCCAGGACCAGTTTCATCACAATACTCCATCCCCCTTTTCATCACAGTGCACAATGAAACCTTTCATTACAATGCTCCATGACACTTGTCATCACAATGCTCAACGGCCTTTATCGTCACAATGCTCCCAGGCACTTTTCATCACGATGTTCCATGAAAACTTACATCACTTTGCTCCACGACCATTGTCATCACAATAGTCCATACCCTTGTCAACACAATGCTGCATAATCCCTGTCATCACAATTCTCCTTGACTGCTGTCATCACGATAATCCAGGACAATTTTCATAACAATGGTTCATTCCCCCAGTCATCTCAGTGCTCCATGATACCTTTCATCACAATTCCTAGATGATCAATGTCATCACAAGGCCCCATGACACCTGTCATCACAATTTGCTATTACCCTTGTCATCACAATACTCGATGAACCGTGTCATCACAGTGTTCCAGGGCACATGTCATCACAATGATCCATGACGACTTTCATCACAATGCTCCAATACACCTGTCATCACAATGCTCCATGGCCCCTGTTATCATATTGCTCCATGATCACTTTCATCACAATGATCCATGACCAATGTCATCACCATTCCTAATGACGCCTGTCATCTCAATGCTCCATGGCACCTTCATCACAATGCTCCATGAACCCATTCATCACAATGTTCCCTGTCCTTTTCATCACAATGTTCCATGGGCCCTGTCATCACAATGCTCCATGCGCTTGTCATCAAAATGCTCCAGAACTCTTGTCATCATAATGCTCCATGCCAATGTCATCAAAATGCCCCATGACACTTGTCATCACAATGCTCCACGTCATTTGTCATCACAATGCTCCATGACCCTTGTCATAACAATGGTCCATGGCCTTGTCATCACAATGTTCCATGGCCTCTGACATCACTATGCTCTATGGTTTTTCTCATCACAATGCTCTTTGACCCCTGTCATCACAATGCTTGATGACCATTGTCATCACAATGCTCCAAGAACCCTGTCATCACAATGCTCCATGCCGTTGACATCACAATGCTCCATGGCCCTTGTAATTAGAATGCTCCATGCCCTTGTCATCACAATGCTCCAGAACACTTGTGATCATAATACGCCTTTCCTGTGTCATCCCATTGCTCAATGACCCTTGTCATCAAAATATTCCTTGTCCTTTGTCATCACAGTGCTCCATGATACCTTTAATCAAAATTCTACATGACAACTGTCATCACAATGCAAGATGACCAATGTCATCACAAGGCCCCATGACACGTGTCATCACAATTCGCCTTGGCCCTGGACATCTCAATGCTGTGTGAACCGTGTCATCACTAGGTTCCAGGACACTTGTCATCACAATGCTCCATGAACTCTGTTATCTCAATGTTCCATGGCCTTTGTATACACAATGCTCCATTGTCCTGATAATCGCATTGCTCCATGAACACTTTCATCACAATGCTCCTTGACCACTGTCACCCTAATTCCCCATGACGTCTCGCCTCACTGTCTTCCAAGGCCACTCTCATCAAAATGCTCCATGATCTGTGTCAGCACAATATTGCATGACACTTGTCATCACAATGCTCCATGATGCCTGTCATCACAATGCTCCATGAATTTGTTATCACAATGCTCCAGGACCAGTTTCATCACAATACTCCATCCCCCTTTTCATCACAGTGCACAATGAAACCTTTCATTACAATGCTCCATGACACTTGTCATCACAATGCTCAATGTCCTTTATCGTCACAATGCTCCCAGGCACTTTTCATCACGATGTTCCATGAAAACTTACATCACTTTGCTCCACGACCATTGTCATCACAATAGTCCATACCCTTGTCAACACAATGCTGCATAATCCCTGTCATCACAATTCTCCTTGACTGCTGTCATCACGATAATCCAGGACAATTTTCATAACAATGGTTCATTCCCCCAGTCATCTCAGTGCTCCATGATACCTTTCATCACAATTCCTAGATGATCAATGTCATCACAAGGCCCCATGACACCTGTCATCACAATTTGCTATGACCCTTGTCATCACAATACTCGATGAATAGTGTCATCACAGTGTTCCAGGGCACATGTCATCACAATGATCCATGACGACTTTCATCACAATGCTCCAATACACCTGTCATCACAATGCTCCATGGCCCCTGTTATCATATTGCTCCATGATCACTTTCATCACAATGATCCATGACCAATGTCATCACCATTCCTAATGACGCCTGTCATCTCAATGCTCCATGGCACCTTCATCACAATGCTCCATGAACCCATTCATCACAATGTTCCCTGTCCTTTTCATCACAATGTTCCATGGGCCCTGTCATCACAATGCTCCATGCGCTTGTCATCAAAATGCTCCAGAACTCTTGTCATCATAATGCTCCATGCCAGTGTCATCAAAATGCCCCATGACACTTGTCATCACAATGCTCCACGTCATTTGTCATCACAATGCTCCATGACCCTTGTCATAACAATGGTCCATGGCCTTGTCATCACAATGTTCCATGGCCTCTGACATCACTATGCTCTATGGTTTTTCTCATCACAATGCTCTTTGACCCCTGTCATCACAATGCTTGATGACCATTGTCATCACAATGCTCCAAGAACCCTGTCATCACAATGCTCCATGCCGTTGACATCACAATGCTCCATGGCCCTTGTAATTAGAATGCTCCATGCCCTTGTCATCACAATGCTCCAGAACACTTGTGATCATAATACGCCTTTCCTGTGTCATCCCATTGCTCAATGACCCTTGTCATCAAAATATTCCTTGTCCTTTGTCATCACAGTGCTCCATGATACCTTTAATCAAAATTCTACATGACAACTGTCATCACAATGCAAGATGACCAATGTCATCACAAGGCCCCATGACACGTGTCATCACAATTCGCCTTGGCCCTTGACATCTCAATGCTGTATGAACCGTGTCATCACTAGGTTCCAGGACACTTGTCATCACAATGCTCCATGAACTCTGTTATCTCAATGTTCCATGGCCTTTGTATTCACAATGCTCCATTGTCCTGATAATCGCATTGCTCCATGAACACTTTCATCACAATGCTCCTTGACCACTGTCACCCTAATTCCCCATGACGTCTCGCCTCACTGTCTTCCAAGGCCACTCTCATCAAAATGCTCCATGATCTGTGTCAGCACAATATTGCATGACACTTGTCATCACAATGCTCCATGATGCCTGTCATCACAATGCTCCATGAATTTGTTATCACAATGCTCCAGGACCAGTTTCATCACAATACTCCATCCCCCTTTTCATCACAGTGCACAATGAAACCTTTCATTACAATGCTCCATGACACTTGTCATCACAATGCTCAACGGCCTTTATCGTCACAATGCTCCCAGGCACTTTTCATCACGATGTTCGATGAAAACTTACATCACTTTGCTCCACGACCATTGTCATCACAATAGTCCATACCCTTGTCAACACAATGCTGCATAATCCCTGTCATCACAAATCTCCTTGACTGCTGTCATCACGATAATCCAGGACAATTTTCATAACAATGGTTCATTCCCCCAGTCATCTCAGTGCTCCATGATACCTTTCATCACAATTCCTAGATGATCAATGTCATCACAAGGCCCCATGACACCTGTCATCACAATTTGCTATGACCCTTGTCATCACAATACTCGATGAACCGTGTCATCACAGTGTTCCAGGGCACATGTCATCACAATGATCCATGACGACTTTCATCACAATGCTCCAATACACCTGTCATCACAATGCTCCATGGCCCCTGTTATCATATTGCTCCATGATCACTTTCATCACAATGATCCATGACCAATGTCATCACCATTCCTAATGACGCCTGTCATCTCAATGCTCCATGGCACCTTCATCACAATGCTCCATGAACCCATTCATCACAATGTTCCCTGTCCTTTTCATCACAATGTTCCATGGGCCCTGTCATCACAATGCTCCATGCGCTTGTCATCAAAATGCTCCAGAACTCTTGTCATCATAATGCTCCATGCCAATGTCATCAAAATGCCCCATGACACTTGTCATCACAATGCTCCACGTCATTTGTCATCACAATGCTCCATGACCCTTGTCATAACAATGGTCCATGGCCTTGTCATCACAATGTTCCATGGCCTCTGACATCACTATGCTCTATGGTTTTTCTCATCACAATGCTCTTTGACCCCTGTCACCACAATGCTTGATGACCATTGTCATCACAATGCTCCAAGAACCCTGTCATCACAATGCTCCATGCCGTTGACATCACAATGCTCCATGGCCCTTGTAATTAGAATGCTCCATGCCCTTGTCATCACAATGCTCCAGAACACTTGTGATCATAATACGCCTTTCCTGTGTCATCCCATTGCTCAATGACCCTTGTCATCAAAATATTCCTTGTCCTTTGTCATCACAGTGCTCCATGATACCTTTAATCAAAATTCTACATGACAACTGTCATCACAATGCAAGATGACCAATGTCATCACAAGGCCCCATGACACGTGTCATCACAATTCGCCTTGGCCCTGGACATCTCAATGCTGTATGAACCGTGTCATCACTAGGTTCCAGGACACTTGTCATCACAATGCTCCATGAACTCTGTTATCTCAATGTTCCATGGCCTTTGTATTCACAATGCTCCATTGTCCTGATAATCGCATTGCTCCATGAACACTTTCATCACAATGCTCCTTGACCACTGTCACCCTAATTCTCCATGATGTCTCGCCTCACTGTCTTCCAAGGCCACTCTCATCAAAATGCTCCATGATCTGTGTCAGCACAATATTGCATGACACTTGTCATCACAATGCTCCATGATGCCTGTCATCACAATGCTCCATGAATTTGTTATCACAATGCTCCAGGACCAGTTTCATCACAATACTCCATCCCCCTTTTCATCACAGTGCACAATGAAACCTTTCATTACAATGCTCCATGACACTTGTCATCACAATGCTCAACGGCCTTTATCGTCACAATGCTCCCAGGCACTTTTCATCACGATGTTCCATGAAAACTTACATCACTTTGCTCCACGACCATTGTCATCACAATAGTCCATACCCTTGTCAACACAATGCTGCATAATCCCTGTCATCACAATTCTCCTTGACTGCTGTCATCACGATAATCCAGGACAATTTTCATAACAATGGTTCATTCCCCCAGTCATCTCAGTGCTCCATGATACCTTTCATCACAATTCCTAGATGATCAATGTCATCACAAGGCCCCATGACACCTGTCATCACAATTTGCTATGACCCTTGTCATCACAATACTCGATGAACCGTGTCATCACAGTGTTCCAGGGCACATGTCATCACAATGATCCATGACGACTTTCATCACAATGCTCCAATACACCTGTCATCACAATGCTCCATGGCCCCTGTTATCATATTGCTCCATGATCACTTTCATCACAATGATCCATGACCAATGTCATCACCATTCCTAATGACGCCTGTCATCTCAATGCTCCATGGCACCTTCATCACAATGCTCCATGAACCCATTCATCACAATGTTCCCTGTCCTTTTCATCACAATGTTCCATGGGCCCTGTCATCACAATGCTCCATGCGCTTGTCATCAAAATGCTCCAGAACTCTTGTCATCATAATGCTCCATGCCAATGTCATCAAAATGCCCCATGACACTTGTCATCACAATGCTCCACGTCATTTGTCATCACAATGCTCCATGACCCTTGTCATAACAATGGTCCATGGCCTTGTCATCACAATGTTCCATGGACTCTGACATCACTATGCTCTATGGTTTTTCTCATCACAATGCTCTTTGACCCCTGTCACCACAATGCTTGATGACCATTGTCATCACAATGCTCCAAGAACCCTGTCATCACAATGCTCCATGGCCCTTGTAATTAGAATGCTCCATGCCCTTGTCATCACAATGCTCCAGAACACTGGTGATCATAATACGCCTTTCCTGTGTCATCCCATTGCTCAATGACCCTTGTCATCAAAATATTCCTTGTCCTTTGTCATCACAGTGCTCCATGATACCTTTAATCAAAATTCTACATGACAACTGTCATCACAATGCAAGATGACCAATGTCATCACAAGGCCCCATGACACGTGTCATCACAATTCGCCTTGGCCCTGGACATCTCAATGCTGTGTGAACCGTGTCATCACTAGGTTCCAGGACACTTGTCATCACAATGCTCCATGAACTCTGTTATCTCAATGTTCCATGGCCTTTGTATACACAATGCTCCATTGTCCTGATAATCGCATTGCTCCATGAACACTTTCATCACAATGCTCCTTGACCACTGTCACCCTAATTCCCCATGACGTCTCGCCTCACTGTCTTCCAAGGCCACTCTCATCAAAATGCTCCATGATCTGTGTCAGCACAATATTGCATGACACTTGTCATCACAATGCTCCATGATGCCTGTCATCACAATGCTCCATGAATTTGTTATCACAATGCTCCAGGACCAGTTTCATCACAATACTCCATCCCCCTTTTCATCACAGTGCACAATGAAACCTTTCATTACAATGCTCCATGACACTTGTCATCACAATGCTCAATGGCCTTTATCGTCACAATGCTCCCAGGCACTTTTCATCACGATGTTCGATGAAAACTTACATCACTTTGCTCCACGACCATTGTCATCACAATAGTCCATACCCTTGTCAACACAATGCTGCATAATCCCTGTCATCACAATTCTCCTTGACTGCTGTCATCACGATAATCCAGGACAATTTTCATAACAATGGTTCATTCCCCCAGTCATCTCAGTGCTCCATGATACCTTTCATCACAATTCCTAGATGATCAATGTCATCACAAGGCCCCATGACACCTGTCATCACAATTTGCTATGACCCTTGTCATCACAATACTCGATGAACCGTGTCATCACAGTGTTCCAGGGCACATGTCATCACAATGATCCATGACGACTTTCATCACAATGCTCCAATACACCTGTCATCACAATGCTCCATGGCCCCTGTTATCATATTGCTCCATGATCACTTTCATCACAATGATCCATGACCAATGTCATCACCATTCCTAATGACGCCTGTCATCTCAATGCTCCATGGCACCTTCATCACAATGCTCCATGAACCCATTCATCACAATGTTCCCTGTCCTTTTCATCACAATGTTCCATGGGCCCTGTCATCACAATGCTCCATGCGCTTGTCATCAAAATGCTCCAGAACTCTTGTCATCATAATGCTCCATGCCAATGTCATCAAAATGCCCCATGACACTTGTCATCACAATGCTCCACGTCATTTGTCATCACAATGCTCCATGACCCTTGTCATAACAATGGTCCATGGCCTTGTCATCACAATGTTCCATGGCCTCTGACATCACTATGCTCTATGGTTTTTCTCATCACAATGCTCTTTGACCCCTGTCACCACAATGCTTGATGACCATTGTCATCACAATGCTCCAAGAACCCTGTCATCACAATGCTCCATGCCGTTGACATCACAATGCTCCATGGCCCTTGTAATTAGAATGCTCCATGCCCTTGTCATCACAATGCTCCAGAACACTTGTGATCATAATACGCCTTTCCTGTGTCATCCCATTGCTCAATGACCCTTGTCATCAAAATATTCCTTGTCCTTTGTCATCACAGTGCTCCATGATACCTTTAATCAAAATTCTACATGACAACTGTCATCACAATGCAAGATGACCAATGTCATCACATGGCCCCATGACACGTGTCATCACAATTCGCCTTGGCCCTTGACATCTCAATGCTGTATGAACCGTGTCATCACTAGGTTCCAGGACACTTGTCATCACAATGCTCCATGAACTCTGTTATCTCAATGTTCCATGGCCTTTGTATTCACAATGCTCCATTGTCCTGATAATCGCATTGCTCCATGAACACTTTCATCACAATGCTCCTTGACCACTGTCACCCTAATTCCCCATGACGTCTCGCCTCACTGTCTTCCAAGGCCACTCTCATCAAAATGCTCCATGATCTGTGTCAGCACAATATTGCATGACACTTGTCATCACAATGCTCCATGATGCCTGTCATCACAATGCTCCATGAATTTGTTATCACAATGCTCCAGGACCAGTTTCATCACAATACTCCATCCCCCTTTTCATCACAGTGCACAATGAAACCTTTCATTACAATGCTCCATGACACTTGTCATCACAATGCTCAACGGCCTTTATCGTCACAATGCTCCCAGGCACTTTTCATCACGATGTTCGATGAAAACTTACATCACTTTGCTCCACGACCATTGTCATCACAATAGTCCATACCCTTGTCAACACAATGCTGCATAATCCCTGTCATCACAATTCTCCTTGACTGCTGTCATCACGATAATCCAGGACAATTTTCAGAACAATGGTTCATTCCCCCAGTCATCTCAGTGCTCCATGATACCTTTCATCACAATTCCTAGATGATCAATGTCATCACAAGGCCCCATGACACCTGTCATCACAATTTGCTATGACCCTTGTCATCACAATACTCGATGAACCGTGTCATCACAGTGTTCCAGGGCACATGTCATCACAATGATCCATGACGACTTTCATCACAATGCTCCAATACACCTGTCATCACAATGCTCCATGGCCCCTGTTATCATATTGCTCCATGATCACTTTCATCACAATGATCCATGACCAATGTCATCACCATTCCTAATGACGCCTGTCATCTCAGTGCTCCATGGCACCTTCATCACAATGCTCCATGAACCCATTCATCACAATGTTCCCTGTCCTTTTCATCACAATGTTCCATGGGCCCTGTCATCACAATGCTCCATGCGCTTGTCATCAAAATGCTCCAGAACTCTTGTCATCATAATGCTCCATGCCAATGTCATCAAAATGCCCCATGACACTTGTCATCACAATGCTCCACGTCATTTGTCATCACAATGCTCCATGACCCTTGTCATAACAATGGTCCATGGCCTTGTCATCACAATGTTCCATGGCCTCTGACATCACTATGCTCTATGGTTTTTCTCATCACAATGCTCTTTGACCCCTGTCACCACAATGCTTGATGACCATTGTCATCACAATGCTCCAAGAACCCTGTCATCACAATGCTCCATGCCGTTGACATCACAATGCTCCATGGCCCTTGTAATTAGAATGCTCCATGCCCTTGTCATCACAATGCTCCAGAACACTTGTGATCATAATACGCCTTTCCTGTGTCATCCCATTGCTCAATGACCCTTGTCATCAAAATATTCCTTGTCCTTTGTCATCACAGTGCTCCATGATACCTTTAATCAAAATTCTACATGACAACTGTCATCACAATGCAAGATGACCAATGTCATCACAAGGCCCCATGACACGTGTCATCACAATTCGCCTTGGCCCTGGACATCTCAATGCTGTATGAACCGTGTCATCACTAGGTTCCAGGACACTTGTCATCACAATGCTCCATGAACTCTGTTATCTCAATGTTCCATGGCCTTTGTATTCACAATGCTCCATTGTCCTGATAATCGCATTGCTCCATGAACACTTTCATCACAATGCTCCTTGACCACTGTCACCCTAATTCCCCATGACGTCTCGCCTCACTGTCTTCCAAGGCCACTCTCATCAAAATGCTCCATGATCTGTGTCAGCACAATATTGCATGACACTTGTCATCACAATGCTCCATGATGCCTGTCATCACAATGCTCCATGAATTTGTTATCACAATGCTCCAGGACCAGTTTCATCACAATACTCCATCCCCCTTTTCATCACAGTGCACAATGAAACCTTTCATTACAATGCTCCATGACACTTGTCATCACAATGCTCAACGGCCTTTATCGTCACAATGCTCCCAGGCACTTTTCATCACGATGTTCCATGAAAACTTACATCACTTTGCTCCACGACCATTGTCATCACAATAGTCCATACCCTTGTCAACACAATGCTGCATAATCCCTGTCATCACAATTCTCCTTGACTGCTGTCATCACGATAATCCAGGACAATTTTCATAACAATGGTTCATTCCCCCAGTCATCTCAGTGCTCCATGATACCTTTCATCACAATTCCTAGATGATCAATGTCATCACAAGGCCCCATGACACCTGTCATCACAATTTGCTATGACCCTTGTCATCACAATACTCGATGAACCGTGTCATCACAGTGTTCCAGGGCACATGTCATCACAATGATCCATGACGACTTTCATCACAATGCTCCAATACACCTGTCATCACAATGCTCCATGGCCCCTGTTATCATATTGCTCCATGATCACTTTCATCACAATGATCCATGACCAATGTCATCACCATTCCTAATGACGCCTGTCATCTCAATGCTCCATGGCACCTTCATCACAATGCTCCATGAACCCATTCATCACAATGTTCCCTGTCCTTTTCATCACAATGTTCCATGGGCCCTGTCATCACAATGCTCCATGCGCTTGTCATCAAAATGCTCCAGAACTCTTGTCATCATAATGCTCCATGCCAGTGTCATCAAAATGCCCCATGACACTTGTCATCACAATGCTCCACGTCATTTGTCATCACAATGCTCCATGACCCTTGTCATAACAATGGTCCATGGCCTTGTCATCACAGTGTTCCATGGCCTCTGACATCACTATGCTCTATGGTTTTTCTCATCACAATGCTCTTTGACCCCTGTCATCACAATGCTTGATGACCATTGTCATCACAATGCTCCAAGAACCCTGTCATCACAATGCTCCATGCCGTTGACATCACAATGCTCCATGGCCCTTGTAATTAGAATGCTCCATGCCCTTGTCATCACAATGCTCCAGAACACTTGTGATCATAATACGCCTTTCCTGTGTCATCCCATTGCTCAATGACCCTTGTCATCAAAATATTCCTTGTCCTTTGTCATCACAGTGCTCCATGATACCTTTAATCAAAATTCTACATGACAACTGTCATCACAATGCAAGATGACCAATGTCATCACATGGCCCCATGACACGTGTCATCACAATTCGCCTTGGCCCTTGACATCTCAATGCTGTATGAACCGTGTCATCACTAGGTTCCAGGACACTTGTCATCACAATGCTCCATGAACTCTGTTATCTCAATGTTCCATGGCCTTTGTATTCACAATGCTCCATTGTCCTGATAATCGCATTGCTCCATGAACACTTTCATCACAATGCTCCTTGACCACTGTCACCCTAATTCCCCATGACGTCTCGCCTCACTGTCTTCCAAGGCCACTCTCATCAAAATGCTCCATGATCTGTGTCAGCACAATATTGCATGACACTTGTCATCACAATGCTCCATGATGCCTGTCATCACAATGCTCCATGAATTTGTTATCACAATGCTCCAGGACCAGTTTCATCACAATACTCCATCCCCCTTTTCATCACAGTGCACAATGAAACCTTTCATTACAATGCTCCATGACACTTGTCATCACAATTCTCAACGGCCTTTATCGTCACAATGCTCCCAGGCACTTTTCATCACGATGTTCGATGAAAACTTACATCACTTTGCTCCACGACCATTGTCATCACAATAGTCCATACCCTTGTCAACACAATGCTGCATAATCCCTGTCATCACAATTCTCCTTGACTGCTGTCATCACGATAATCCAGGACAATTTTCAGAACAATGGTTCATTCCCCCAGTCATCTCAGTGCTCCATGATACCTTTCATCACAATTCCTAGATGATCAATGTCATCACAAGGCCCCATGACACCTGTCATCACAATTTGCTATGACCCTTGTCATCACAATACTCGATGAACCGTGTCATCACAGTGTTCCAGGGCACATGTCATCACAATGATCCATGACGACTTTCATCACAATGCTCCAATACACCTGTCATCACAATGCTCCATGGCCCCTGTTATCATATTGCTCCATGATCACTTTCATCACAATGATCCATGACCAATGTCATCACCATTCCTAATGACGCCTGTCATCTCAGTGCTCCATGGCACCTTCATCACAATGCTCCATGAACCCATTCATCACAATGTTCCCTGTCCTTTTCATCACAATGTTCCATGGGCCCTGTCATCACAATGCTCCATGCGCTTGTCATCAAAATGCTCCAGAACTCTTGTCATCATAATGCTCCATGCCAATGTCATCAAAATGCCCCATGACACTTGTCATCACAATGCTCCACGTCATTTGTCATCACAATGCTCCATGACCCTTGTCATAACAATGGTCCATGGCCTTGTCATCACAATGTTCCATGGCCTCTGACATCACTATGCTCTATGGTTTTTCTCATCACAATGCTCTTTGACCCCTGTCACCACAATGCTTGATGACCATTGTCATCACAATGCTCCAAGAACCCTGTCATCACAATGCTCCATGCCGTTGACATCACAATGCTCCATGGCCCTTGTAATTAGAATGCTCCATGCCCTTGTCATCACAATGCTCCAGAACACTTGTGATCATAATACGCCTTTCCTGTGTCATCCCATTGCTCAATGACCCTTGTCATCAAAATATTCCTTGTCCTTTGTCATCACAGTGCTCCATGATACCTTTAATCAAAATTCTACATGACAACTGTCATCACAATGCAAGATGACCAATGTCATCACAAGGCCCCATGACACGTGTCATCACAATTCGCCTTGGCCCTGGACATCTCAATGCTGTATGAACCGTGTCATCACTAGGTTCCAGGACACTTGTCATCACAATGCTCCATGAACTCTGTTATCTCAATGTTCCATGGCCTTTGTATTCACAATGCTCCATTGTCCTGATAATCGCATTGCTCCATGAACACTTTCATCACAATGCTCCTTGACCACTGTCACCCTAATTCCCCATGACGTCTCGCCTCACTGTCTTCCAAGGCCACTCTCATCAAAATGCTCCATGATCTGTGTCAGCACAATATTGCATGACACTTGTCATCACAATGCTCCATGATGCCTGTCATCACAATGCTCCATGAATTTGTTATCACAATGCTCCAGGACCAGTTTCATCACAATACTCCATCCCCCTTTTCATCACAGTGCACAATGAAACCTTTCATTACAATGCTCCATGACACTTGTCATCACAATGCTCAACGGCCTTTATCGTCACAATGCTCCCAGGCACTTTTCATCACGATGTTCCATGAAAACTTACATCACTTTGCTCCACGACCATTGTCATCACAATAGTCCATACCCTTGTCAACACAATGCTGCATAATCCCTGTCATCACAATTCTCCTTGACTGCTGTCATCACGATAATCCAGGACAATTTTCATAACAATGGTTCATTCCCCCAGTCATCTCAGTGCTCCATGATACCTTTCATCACAATTCCTAGATGATCAATGTCATCACAAGGCCCCATGACACCTGTCATCACAATTTGCTATGACCCTTGTCATCACAATACTCGATGAACCGTGTCATCACAGTGTTCCAGGGCACATGTCATCACAATGATCCATGACGACTTTCATCACAATGCTCCAATACACCTGTCATCACAATGCTCCATGGCCCCTGTTATCATATTGCTCCATGATCACTTTCATCACAATGATCCATGACCAATGTCATCACCATTCCTAATGACGCCTGTCATCTCAATGCTCCATGGCACCTTCATCACAATGCTCCATGAACCCATTCATCACAATGTTCCCTGTCCTTTTCATCACAATGTTCCATAGGCCCTGTCATCACAATGCTCCATGCGCTTGTCATCAAAATGCTCCAGAACTCTTGTCATCATAATGCTCCATGCCAGTGTCATCAAAATGCCCCATGACACTTGTCATCACAATGCTCCACGTCATTTGTCATCACAATGCTCCATGACCCTTGTCATAACAATGGTCCATGGCCTTGTCATCACAATGTTCCATGGCCTCTGACATCACTATGCTCTATGGTTTTTCTCATCACAATGCTCTTTGACCCCTGTCATCACAATGCTTGATGACCATTGTCATCACAATGCTCCAAGAACCCTGTCATCACAATGCTCCATGCCGTTGACATCACAATGCTCCATGGCCCTTGTAATTAGAATGCTCCATGCCCTTGTCATCACAATGCTCCAGAACACTTGTGATCATAATACGCCTTTCCTGTGTCATCCCATTGCTCAATGACCCTTGTCATCAAAATATTCCTTGTCCTTTGTCATCACAGTGCTCCATGATACCTTTAATCAAAATTCTACATGACAACTGTCATCACAATGCAAGATGACCAATGTCATCACAAGGCCCCATGACACGTGTCATCACAATTCGCCTTGGCCCTGGACATCTCAATGCTGTGTGAACCGTGTCATCACTAGGTTCCAGGACACTTGTCATCACAATGCTCCATGAACTCTGTTATCTCAATGTTCCATGGCCTTTGTATACACAATGCTCCATTGTCCTGATAATCGCATTGCTCCATGAACACTTTCATCACAATGCTCCTTGACCACTGTCACCCTAATTCCCCATGACGTCTCGCCTCACTGTCTTCCAAGGCCACTCTCATCAAAATGCTCCATGATCTGTGTCAGCACAATATTGCATGACACTTGTCATCACAATGCTCCATGATGCCTGTCATCACAATGCTCCATGAATTTGTTATCACAATGCTCCAGGACCAGTTTCATCACAATACTCCATCCCCCTTTTCATCACAGTGCACAATGAAACCTTTCATTACAATGCTCCATGACACTTGTCATCACAATGCTCAATGTCCTTTATCGTCACAATGCTCCCAGGCACTTTTCATCACGATGTTCCATGAAAACTTACATCACTTTGCTCCACGACCATTGTCATCACAATAGTCCATACCCTTGTCAACACAATGCTGCATAATCCCTGTCATCACAATTCTCCTTGACTGCTGTCATCACGATAATCCAGGACAATTTTCATAACAATGGTTCATTCCCCCAGTCATCTCAGTGCTCCATGATACCTTTCATCACAATTCCTAGATGATCAATGTCATCACAAGGCCCCATGACACCTGTCATCACAATTTGCTATGACCCTTGTCATCACAATACTCGATGAATAGTGTCATCACAGTGTTCCAGGGCACATGTCATCACAATGATCCATGACGACTTTCATCACAATGCTCCAATACACCTGTCATCACAATGCTCCATGGCCCCTGTTATCATATTGCTCCATGATCACTTTCATCACAATGATCCATGACCAATGTCATCACCATTCCTAATGACGCCTGTCATCTCAATGCTCCATGGCACCTTCATCACAATGCTCCATGAACCCATTCATCACAATGTTCCCTGTCCTTTTCATCACAATGTTCCATGGGCCCTGTCATCACAATGCTCCATGCGCTTGTCATCAAAATGCTCCAGAACTCTTGTCATCATAATGCTCCATGCCAGTGTCATCAAAATGCCCCATGACACTTGTCATCACAATGCTCCACGTCATTTGTCATCACAATGCTCCATGACCCTTGTCATAACAATGGTCCATGGCCTTGTCATCACAATGTTCCATGGCCTCTGACATCACTATGCTCTATGGTTTTTCTCATCACAATGCTCTTTGACCCCTGTCATCACAATGCTTGATGACCATTGTCATCACAATGCTCCAAGAACCCTGTCATCACAATGCTCCATGCCGTTGACATCACAATGCTCCATGGCCCTTGTAATTAGAATGCTCCATGCCCTTGTCATCACAATGCTCCAGAACACTTGTGATCATAATACGCCTTTCCTGTGTCATCCCATTGCTCAATGACCCTTGTCATCAAAATATTCCTTGTCCTTTGTCATCACAGTGCTCCATGATACCTTTAATCAAAATTCTACATGACAACTGTCATCACAATGCAAGATGACCAATGTCATCACAAGGCCCCATGACACGTGTCATCACAATTCGCCTTGGCCCTTGACATCTCAATGCTGTATGAACCGTGTCATCACTAGGTTCCAGGACACTTGTCATCACAATGCTCCATGAACTCTGTTATCTCAATGTTCCATGGCCTTTGTATTCACAATGCTCCATTGTCCTGATAATCGCATTGCTCCATGAACACTTTCATCACAATGCTCCTTGACCACTGTCACCCTAATTCCCCATGACGTCTCGCCTCACTGTCTTCCAAGGCCACTCTCATCAAAATGCTCCATGATCTGTGTCAGCACAATATTGCATGACACTTGTCATCACAATGCTCCATGATGCCTGTCATCACAATGCTCCATGAATTTGTTATCACAATGCTCCAGGACCAGTTTCATCACAATACTCCATCCCCCTTTTCATCACAGTGCACAATGAAACCTTTCATTACAATGCTCCATGACACTTGTCATCACAATGCTCAACGGCCTTTATCGTCACAATGCTCCCAGGCACTTTTCATCACGATGTTCGATGAAAACTTACATCACTTTGCTCCACGACCATTGTCATCACAATAGTCCATACCCTTGTCAACACAATGCTGCATAATAGCTGTCATCACAAATCTCCTTGACTGCTGTCATCACGATAATCCAGGACAATTTTCATAACAATGGTTCATTCCCCCAGTCATCTCAGTGCTCCATGATACCTTTCATCACAATTCCTAGATGATCAATGTCATCACAAGGCCCCATGACACCTGTCATCACAATTTGCTATGACCCTTGTCATCACAATACTCGATGAACCGTGTCATCACAGTGTTCCAGGGCACATGTCATCACAATGATCCATGACGACTTTCATCACAATGCTCCAATACACCTGTCATCACAATGCTCCATGGCCCCTGTTATCATATTGCTCCATGATCACTTTCATCACAATGATCCATGACCAATGTCATCACCATTCCTAATGACGCCTGTCATCTCAATGCTCCATGGCACCTTCATCACAATGCTCCATGAACCCATTCATCACAATGTTCCCTGTCCTTTTCATCACAATGTTCCATGGGCCCTGTCATCACAATGCTCCATGCGCTTGTCATCAAAATGCTCCAGAACTCTTGTCATCATAATGCTCCATGCCAATGTCATCAAAATGCCCCATGACACTTGTCATCACAATGCTCCACGTCATTTGTCATCACAATGCTCCATGACCCTTGTCATAACAATGGTCCATGGCCTTGTCATCACAATGTTCCATGGCCTCTGACATCACTATGCTCTATGGTTTTTCTCATCACAATGCTCTTTGACCCCTGTCACCACAATGCTTGATGACCATTGTCATCACAATGCTCCAAGAACCCTGTCATCACAATGCTCCATGCCGTTGACATCACAATGCTCCATGGCCCTTGTAATTAGAATGCTCCATGCCCTTGTCATCACAATGCTCCAGAACACTTGTGATCATAATACGCCTTTCCTGTGTCATCCCATTGCTCAATGACCCTTGTCATCAAAATATTCCTTGTCCTTTGTCATCACAGTGCTCCATGATACCTTTAATCAAAATTCTACATGACAACTGTCATCACAATGCAAGATGACCAATGTCATCACAAGGCCCCATGACACGTGTCATCACAATTCGCCTTGGCCCTGGACATCTCAATGCTGTATGAACCGTGTCATCACTAGGTTCCAGGACACTTGTCATCACAATGCTCCATGAACTCTGTTATCTCAATGTTCCATGGCCTTTGTATTCACAATGCTCCATTGTCCTGATAATCGCATTGCTCCATGAACACTTTCATCACAATGCTCCTTGACCACTGTCACCCTAATTCTCCATGATGTCTCGCCTCACTGTCTTCCAAGGCCACTCTCATCAAAATGCTCCATGATCTGTGTCAGCACAATATTGCATGACACTTGTCATCACAATGCTCCATGATGCCTGTCATCACAATGCTCCATGAATTTGTTATCACAATGCTCCAGGACCAGTTTCATCACAATACTCCATCCCCCTTTTCATCACAGTGCACAATGAAACCTTTCATTACAATGCTCCATGACACTTGTCATCACAATGCTCAACGGCCTTTATCGTCACAATGCTCCCAGGCACTTTTCATCACGATGTTCCATGAAAACTTACATCACTTTGCTCCACGACCATTGTCATCACAATAGTCCATACCCTTGTCAACACAATGCTGCATAATCCCTGTCATCACAATTCTCCTTGACTGCTGTCATCACGATAATCCAGGACAATTTTCATAACAATGGTTCATTCCCCCAGTCATCTCAGTGCTCCATGATACCTTTCATCACAATTCCTAGATGATCAATGTCATCACAAGGCCCCATGACACCTGTCATCACAATTTGCTATGACCCTTGTCATCACAATACTCGATGAACCGTGTCATCACAGTGTTCCAGGGCACATGTCATCACAATGATCCATGACGACTTTCATCACAATGCTCCAATACACCTGTCATCACAATGCTCCATGGCCCCTGTTATCATATTGCTCCATGATCACTTTCATCACAATGATCCATGACCAATGTCATCACCATTCCTAATGACGCCTGTCATCTCAATGCTCCATGGCACCTTCATCACAATGCTCCATGAACCCATTCATCACAATGTTCCCTGTCCTTTTCATCACAATGTTCCATGGGCCCTGTCATCACAATGCTCCATGCGCTTGTCATCAAAATGCTCCAGAACTCTTGTCATCATAATGCTCCATGCCAATGTCATCAAAATGCCCCATGACACTTGTCATCACAATGCTCCACGTCATTTGTCATCACAATGCTCCATGACCCTTGTCATAACAATGGTCCATGGCCTTGTCATCACAATGTTCCATGGACTCTGACATCACTATGCTCTATGGTTTTTCTCATCACAATGCTCTTTGACCCCTGTCACCACAATGCTTGATGACCATTGTCATCACAATGCTCCAAGAACCCTGTCATCACAATGCTCCATGGCCCTTGTAATTAGAATGCTCCATGCCCTTGTCATCACAATGCTCCAGAACACTGGTGATCATAATACGCCTTTCCTGTGTCATCCCATTGCTCAATGACCCTTGTCATCAAAATATTCCTTGTCCTTTGTCATCACAGTGCTCCATGATACCTTTAATCAAAATTCTACATGACAACTGTCATCACAATGCAAGATGACCAATGTCATCACAAGGCCCCATGACACGTGTCATCACAATTCGCCTTGGCCCTGGACATCTCAATGCTGTGTGAACCGTGTCATCACTAGGTTCCAGGACACTTGTCATCACAATGCTCCATGAACTCTGTTATCTCAATGTTCCATGGCCTTTGTATACACAATGCTCCATTGTCCTGATAATCGCATTGCTCCATGAACACTTTCATCACAATGCTCCTTGACCACTGTCACCCTAATTCCCCATGACGTCTCGCCTCACTGTCTTCCAAGGCCACTCTCATCAAAATGCTCCATGATCTGTGTCAGCACAATATTGCATGACACTTGTCATCACAATGCTCCATGATGCCTGTCATCACAATGCTCCATGAATTTGTTATCACAATGCTCCAGGACCAGTTTCATCACAATACTCCATCCCCCTTTTCATCACAGTGCACAATGAAACCTTTCATTACAATGCTCCATGACACTTGTCATCACAATGCTCAATGGCCTTTATCGTCACAATGCTCCCAGGCACTTTTCATCACGATGTTCGATGAAAACTTACATCACTTTGCTCCACGACCATTGTCATCACAATAGTCCATACCCTTGTCAACACAATGCTGCATAATCCCTGTCATCACAATTCTCCTTGACTGCTGTCATCACGATAATCCAGGACAATTTTCATAACAATGGTTCATTCCCCCAGTCATCTCAGTGCTCCATGATACCTTTCATCACAATTCCTAGATGATCAATGTCATCACAAGGCCCCATGACACCTGTCATCACAATTTGCTATGACCCTTGTCATCACAATACTCGATGAACCGTGTCATCACAGTGTTCCAGGGCACATGTCATCACAATGATCCATGACGACTTTCATCACAATGCTCCAATACACCTGTCATCACAATGCTCCATGGCCCCTGTTATCATATTGCTCCATGATCACTTTCATCACAATGATCCATGACCAATGTCATCACCATTCCTAATGACGCCTGTCATCTCAGTGCTCCATGGCACCTTCATCACAATGCTCCATGAACCCATTCATCACAATGTTCCCTGTCCTTTTCATCACAATGTTCCATGGGCCCTGTCATCACAATGCTCCATGCGCTTGTCATCAAAATGCTCCAGAACTCTTGTCATCATAATGCTCCATGCCAATGTCATCAAAATGCCCCATGACACTTGTCATCACAATGCTCCACGTCATTTGTCATCACAATGCTCCATGACCCTTGTCATAACAATGGTCCATGGCCTTGTCATCACAATGTTCCATGGCCTCTGACATCACTATGCTCTATGGTTTTTCTCATCACAATGCTCTTTGACCCCTGTCACCACAATGCTTGATGACCATTGTCATCACAATGCTCCAAGAACCCTGTCATCACAATGCTCCATGCCGTTGACATCACAATGCTCCATGGCCCTTGTAATTAGAATGCTCCATGCCCTTGTCATCACAATGCTCCAGAACACTTGTGATCATAATACGCCTTTCCTGTGTCATCCCATTGCTCAATGACCCTTGTCATCAAAATATTCCTTGTCCTTTGTCATCACAGTGCTCCATGATACCTTTAATCAAAATTCTACATGACAACTGTCATCACAATGCAAGATGACCAATGTCATCACAAGGCCCCATGACACGTGTCATCACAATTCGCCTTGGCCCTGGACATCTCAATGCTGTATGAACCGTGTCATCACTAGGTTCCAGGACACTTGTCATCACAATGCTCCATGAACTCTGTTATCTCAATGTTCCATGGCCTTTGTATTCACAATGCTCCATTGTCCTGATAATCGCATTGCTCCATGAACACTTTCATCACAATGCTCCTTGACCACTGTCACCCTAATTCCCCATGACGTCTCGCCTCACTGTCTTCCAAGGCCACTCTCATCAAAATGCTCCATGATCTGTGTCAGCACAATATTGCATGACACTTGTCATCACAATGCTCCATGATGCCTGTCATCACAATGCTCCATGAATTTGTTATCACAATGCTCCAGGACCAGTTTCATCACAATACTCCATCCCCCTTTTCATCACAGTGCACAATGAAACCTTTCATTACAATGCTCCATGACACTTGTCATCACAATGCTCAACGGCCTTTATCGTCACAATGCTCCCAGGCACTTTTCATCACGATGTTCCATGAAAACTTACATCACTTTGCTCCACGACCATTGTCATCACAATAGTCCATACCCTTGTCAACACAATGCTGCATAATCCCTGTCATCACAATTCTCCTTGACTGCTGTCATCACGATAATCCAGGACAATTTTCATAACAATGGTTCATTCCCCCAGTCATCTCAGTGCTCCATGATACCTTTCATCACAATTCCTAGATGATCAATGTCATCACAAGGCCCCATGACACCTGTCATCACAATTTGCTATGACCCTTGTCATCACAATACTCGATGAACCGTGTCATCACAGTGTTCCAGGGCACATGTCATCACAATGATCCATGACGACTTTCATCACAATGCTCCAATACACCTGTCATCACAATGCTCCATGGCCCCTGTTATCATATTGCTCCATGATCACTTTCATCACAATGATCCATGACCAATGTCATCACCATTCCTAATGACGCCTGTCATCTCAATGCTCCATGGCACCTTCATCACAATGCTCCATGAACCCATTCATCACAATGTTCCCTGTCCTTTTCATCACAATGTTCCATGGGCCCTGTCATCACAATGCTCCATGCTCTTGTCATCAAAATGCTCCAGAACTCTTGTCATCATAATGCTCCATGCCAGTGTCATCAAAATGCCCCATGACACTTGTCATCACAATGCTCCACGTCATTTGTCATCACAATGCTCCATGACCCTTGTCATAACAATGGTCCATGGCCTTGTCATCACAATGTTCCATGGCCTCTGACATCACTATGCTCTATGGTTTTTCTCATCACAATGCTCTTTGACCCCTGTCATCACAATGCTTGATGACCATTGTCATCACAATGCTCCAAGAACCCTGTCATCACAATGCTCCATGCCGTTGACATCACAATGCTCCATGGCCCTTGTAATTAGAATGCTCCATGCCCTTGTCATCACAATGCTCCAGAACACTGGTGATCATAATACGCCTTTCCTGTGTCATCCCATTGCTCAATGACCCTTGTCATCAAAATATTCCTTGTCCTTTGTCATCACAGTGCTCCATGATACCTTTAATCAAAATTCTACATGACAACTGTCATCACAATGCAAGATGACCAATGTCATCACAAGGCCCCATGACACGTGTCATCACAATTCGCCTTGGCCCTGGACATCTCAATGCTGTGTGAACCGTGTCATCACTAGGTTCCAGGACACTTGTCATCACAATGCTCCATGAACTCTGTTATCTCAATGTTCCATGGCCTTTGTATACACAATGCTCCATTGTCCTGATAATCGCATTGCTCCATGAACACTTTCATCACAATGCTCCTTGACCACTGTCACCCTAATTCCCCATGACGTCTCGCCTCACTGTCTTCCAAGGCCACTCTCATCAAAATGCTCCATGATCTGTGTCAGCACAATATTGCATGACACTTGTCATCACAATGCTCCATGATGCCTGTCATCACAATGCTCCATGAATTTGTTATCACAATGCTCCAGGACCAGTTTCATCACAATACTCCATCCCCCTTTTCATCACAGTGCACAATGAAACCTTTCATTACAATGCTCCATGACACTTGTCATCACAATGCTCAACGGCCTTTATCGTCACAATGCTCCCAGGCACTTTTCATCACGATGTTCGATGAAAACTTACATCACTTTGCTCCACGACCATTGTCATCACAATAGTCCATACCCTTGTCAACACAATGCTGCATAATCCCTGTCATCACAATTCTCCTTGACTGCTGTCATCACGATAATCCAGGACAATTTTCAGAACAATGGTTCATTCCCCCAGTCATCTCAGTGCTCCATGATACCTTTCATCACAATTCCTAGATGATCAATGTCATCACAAGGCCCCATGACACCTGTCATCACAATTTGCTATGACCCTTGTCATCACAATACTCGATGAACCGTGTCATCACAGTGTTCCAGGGCACATGTCATCACAATGATCCATGACGACTTTCATCACAATGCTCCAATACACCTGTCATCACAATGCTCCATGGCCCCTGTTATCATATTGCTCCATGATCACTTTCATCACAATGATCCATGACCAATGTCATCACCATTCCTAATGACGCCTGTCATCTCAGTGCTCCATGGCACCTTCATCACAATGCTCCATGAACCCATTCATCACAATGTTCCCTGTCCTTTTCATCACAATGTTCCATGGGCCCTGTCATCACAATGCTCCATGCGCTTGTCATCAAAATGCTCCAGAACTCTTGTCATCATAATGCTCCATGCCAATGTCATCAAAATGCCCCATGACACTTGTCATCACAATGCTCCACGTCATTTGTCATCACAATGCTCCATGACCCTTGTCATAACAATGGTCCATGGCCTTGTCATCACAATGTTCCATGGCCTCTGACATCACTATGCTCTATGGTTTTTCTCATCACAATGCTCTTTGACCCCTGTCACCACAATGCTTGATGACCATTGTCATCACAATGCTCCAAGAACCCTGTCATCACAATGCTCCATGCCGTTGACATCACAATGCTCCATGGCCCTTGTAATTAGAATGCTCCATGCCCTTGTCATCACAATGCTCCAGAACACTTGTGATCATAATACGCCTTTCCTGTGTCATCCCATTGCTCAATGACCCTTGTCATCAAAATATTCCTTGTCCTTTGTCATCACAGTGCTCCATGATACCTTTAATCAAAATTCTACATGACAACTGTCATCACAATGCAAGATGACCAATGTCATCACAAGGCCCCATGACACGTGTCATCACAATTCGCCTTGGCCCTGGACATCTCAATGCTGTATGAACCGTGTCATCACTAGGTTCCAGGACACTTGTCATCACAATGCTCCATGAACTCTGTTATCTCAATGTTCCATGGCCTTTGTATTCACAATGCTCCATTGTCCTGATAATCGCATTGCTCCATGAACACTTTCATCACAATGCTCCTTGACCACTGTCACCCTAATTCCCCATGACGTCTCGCCTCACTGTCTTCCAAGGCCACTCTCATCAAAATGCTCCATGATCTGTGTCAGCACAATATTGCATGACACTTGTCATCACAATGCTCCATGATGCCTGTCATCACAATGCTCCATGAATTTGTTATCACAATGCTCCAGGACCAGTTTCATCACAATACTCCATCCCCCTTTTCATCACAGTGCACAATGAAACCTTTCATTACAATGCTCCATGACACTTGTCATCACAATGCTCAACGGCCTTTATCGTCACAATGCTCCCAGGCACTTTTCATCACGATGTTCCATGAAAACTTACATCACTTTGCTCCACGACCATTGTCATCACAATAGTCCATACCCTTGTCAACACAATGCTGCATAATCCCTGTCATCACAATTCTCCTTGACTGCTGTCATCACGATAATCCAGGACAATTTTCATAACAATGGTTCATTCCCCCAGTCATCTCAGTGCTCCATGATACCTTTCATCACAATTCCTAGATGATCAATGTCATCACAAGGCCCCATGACACCTGTCATCACAATTTGCTATGACCCTTGTCATCACAATACTCGATGAACCGTGTCATCACAGTGTTCCAGGGCACATGTCATCACAATGATCCATGACGACTTTCATCACAATGCTCCAATACACCTGTCATCACAATGCTCCATGGCCCCTGTTATCATATTGCTCCATGATCACTTTCATCACAATGATCCATGACCAATGTCATCACCATTCCTAATGACGCCTGTCATCTCAATGCTCCATGGCACCTTCATCACAATGCTCCATGAACCCATTCATCACAATGTTCCCTGTCCTTTTCATCACAATGTTCCATGGGCCCTGTCATCACAATGCTCCATGCTCTTGTCATCAAAATGCTCCAGAACTCTTGTCATCATAATGCTCCATGCCAGTGTCATCAAAATGCCCCATGACACTTGTCATCACAATGCTCCACGTCATTTGTCATCACAATGCTCCATGACCCTTGTCATAACAATGGTCCATGGCCTTGTCATCACAATGTTCCATGGCCTCTGACATCACTATGCTCTATGGTTTTTCTCATCACAATGCTCTTTGACCCCTGTCATCACAATGCTTGATGACCATTGTCATCACAATGCTCCAAGAACCCTGTCATCACAATGCTCCATGCCGTTGACATCACAATGCTCCATGGCCCTTGTAATTAGAATGCTCCATGCCCTTGTCATCACAATGCTCCAGAACACTTGTGATCATAATACGCCTTTCCTGTGTCATCCCATTGCTCAATGACCCTTGTCATCAAAATATTCCTTGTCCTTTGTCATCACAGTGCTCCATGATACCTTTAATCAAAATTCTACATGACAACTGTCATCACAATGCAAGATGACCAATGTCATCACAAGGCCCCATGACACGTGTCATCACAATTCGCCTTGGCCCTGGACATCTCAATGCTGTGTGAACCGTGTCATCACTAGGTTCCAGGACACTTGTCATCACAATGCTCCATGAACTCTGTTATCTCAATGTTCCATGGCCTTTGTATACACAATGCTCCATTGTCCTGATAATCGCATTGCTCCATGAACACTTTCATCACAATGCTCCTTGACCACTGTCACCCTAATTCCCCATGACGTCTCGCCTCACTGTCTTCCAAGGCCACTCTCATCAAAATGCTCCATGATCTGTGTCAGCACAATATTGCATGACACTTGTCATCACAATGCTCCATGATGCCTGTCATCACAATGCTCCATGAATTTGTTATCACAATGCTCCAGGACCAGTTTCATCACAATACTCCATCCCCCTTTTCATCACAGTGCACAATGAAACCTTTCATTACAATGCTCCATGACACTTGTCATCACAATGCTCAATGTCCTTTATCGTCACAATGCTCCCAGGCACTTTTCATCACGATGTTCCATGAAAACTTACATCACTTTGCTCCACGACCATTGTCATCACAATAGTCCATACCCTTGTCAACACAATGCTGCATAATCCCTGTCATCACAATTCTCCTTGACTGCTGTCATCACGATAATCCAGGACAATTTTCATAACAATGGTTCATTCCCCCAGTCATCTCAGTGCTCCATGATACCTTTCATCACAATTCCTAGATGATCAATGTCATCACAAGGCCCCATGACACCTGTCATCACAATTTGCTATGACCCTTGTCATCACAATACTCGATGAATAGTGTCATCACAGTGTTCCAGGGCACATGTCATCACAATGATCCATGACGACTTTCATCACAATGCTCCAATACACCTGTCATCACAATGCTCCATGGCCCCTGTTATCATATTGCTCCATGATCACTTTCATCACAATGATCCATGACCAATGTCATCACCATTCCTAATGACGCCTGTCATCTCAATGCTCCATGGCACCTTCATCACAATGCTCCATGAACCCATTCATCACAATGTTCCCTGTCCTTTTCATCACAATGTTCCATGGGCCCTGTCATCACAATGCTCCATGCGCTTGTCATCAAAATGCTCCAGAACTCTTGTCATCATAATGCTCCATGCCAGTGTCATCAAAATGCCCCATGACACTTGTCATCACAATGCTCCACGTCATTTGTCATCACAATGCTCCATGACCCTTGTCATAACAATGGTCCATGGCCTTGTCATCACAATGTTCCATGGCCTCTGACATCACTATGCTCTATGGTTTTTCTCATCACAATGCTCTTTGACCCCTGTCATCACAATGCTTGATGACCATTGTCATCACAATGCTCCAAGAACCCTGTCATCACAATGCTCCATGCCGTTGACATCACAATGCTCCATGGCCCTTGTAATTAGAATGCTCCATGCCCTTGTCATCACAATGCTCCAGAACACTTGTGATCATAATACGCCTTTCCTGTGTCATCCCATTGCTCAATGACCCTTGTCATCAAAATATTCCTTGTCCTTTGTCATCACAGTGCTCCATGATACCTTTAATCAAAATTCTACATGACAACTGTCATCACAATGCAAGATGACCAATGTCATCACAAGGCCCCATGACACGTGTCATCACAATTCGCCTTGGCCCTGGACATCTCAATGCTGTATGAACCGTGTCATCACTAGGTTCCAGGACACTTGTCATCACAATGCTCCATGAACTCTGTTATCTCAATGTTCCATGGCCTTTGTATTCACAATGCTCCATTGTCCTGATAATCGCATTGCTCCATGAACACTTTCATCACAATGCTCCTTGACCACTGTCACCCTAATTCCCCATGACGTCTCGCCTCACTGTCTTCCAAGGCCACTCTCATCAAAATGCTCCATGATCTGTGTCAGCACAATATTGCATGACACTTGTCATCACAATGCTCCATGATGCCTGTCATCACAATGCTCCATGAATTTGTTATCACAATGCTCCAGGACCAGTTTCATCACAATACTCCATCCCCCTTTTCATCACAGTGCACAATGAAACCTTTCATTACAATGCTCCATGACACTTGTCATCACAATGCTCAACGGCCTTTATCGTCACAATGCTCCCAGGCACTTTTCATCACGATGTTCGATGAAAACTTACATCACTTTGCTCCACGACCATTGTCATCACAATAGTCCATACCCTTGTCAACACAATGCTGCATAATCCCTGTCATCACAAATCTCCTTGACTGCTGTCATCACGATAATCCAGGACAATTTTCATAACAATGGTTCATTCCCCCAGTCATCTCAGTGCTCCATGATACCTTTCATCACAATTCCTAGATGATCAATGTCATCACAAGGCCCCATGACACCTGTCATCACAATTTGCTATGACCCTTGTCATCACAATACTCGATGAACCGTGTCATCACAGTGTTCCAGGGCACATGTCATCACAATGATCCATGACGACTTTCATCACAATGCTCCAATACACCTGTCATCACAATGCTCCATGGCCCCTGTTATCATATTGCTCCATGATCACTTTCATCACAATGATCCATGACCAATGTCATCACCATTCCTAATGACGCCTGTCATCTCAATGCTCCATGGCACCTTCATCACAATGCTCCATGAACCCATTCATCACAATGTTCCCTGTCCTTTTCATCACAATGTTCCATGGGCCCTGTCATCACAATGCTCCATGCGCTTGTCATCAAAATGCTCCAGAACTCTTGTCATCATAATGCTCCATGCCAATGTCATCAAAATGCCCCATGACACTTGTCATCACAATGCTCCACGTCATTTGTCATCACAATGCTCCATGACCCTTGTCATAACAATGGTCCATGGCCTTGTCATCACAATGTTCCATGGCCTCTGACATCACTATGCTCTATGGTTTTTCTCATCACAATGCTCTTTGACCCCTGTCACCACAATGCTTGATGACCATTGTCATCACAATGCTCCAAGAACCCTGTCATCACAATGCTCCATGCCGTTGACATCACAATGCTCCATGGCCCTTGTAATTAGAATGCTCCATGCCCTTGTCATCACAATGCTCCAGAACACTTGTGATCATAATACGCCTTTCCTGTGTCATCCCATTGCTCAATGACCCTTGTCATCAAAATATTCCTTGTCCTTTGTCATCACAGTGCTCCATGATACCTTTAATCAAAATTCTACATGACAACTGTCATCACAATGCAAGATGACCAATGTCATCACAAGGCCCCATGACACGTGTCATCACAATTCGCCTTGGCCCTGGACATCTCAATGCTGTATGAACCGTGTCATCACTAGGTTCCAGGACACTTGTCATCACAATGCTCCATGAACTCTGTTATCTCAATGTTCCATGGCCTTTGTATTCACAATGCTCCATTGTCCTGATAATCGCATTGCTCCATGAACACTTTCATCACAATGCTCCTTGACCACTGTCACCCTAATTCTCCATGATGTCTCGCCTCACTGTCTTCCAAGGCCACTCTCATCAAAATGCTCCATGATCTGTGTCAGCACAATATTGCATGACACTTGTCATCACAATGCTCCATGATGCCTGTCATCACAATGCTCCATGAATTTGTTATCACAATGCTCCAGGACCAGTTTCATCACAATACTCCATCCCCCTTTTCATCACAGTGCACAATGAAACCTTTCATTACAATGCTCCATGACACTTGTCATCACAATGCTCAACGGCCTTTATCGTCACAATGCTCCCAGGCACTTTTCATCACGATGTTCCATGAAAACTTACATCACTTTGCTCCACGACCATTGTCATCACAATAGTCCATACCCTTGTCAACACAATGCTGCATAATCCCTGTCATCACAATTCTCCTTGACTGCTGTCATCACGATAATCCAGGACAATTTTCATAACAATGGTTCATTCCCCCAGTCATCTCAGTGCTCCATGATACCTTTCATCACAATTCCTAGATGATCAATGTCATCACAAGGCCCCATGACACCTGTCATCACAATTTGCTATGACCCTTGTCATCACAATACTCGATGAACCGTGTCATCACAGTGTTCCAGGGCACATGTCATCACAATGATCCATGACGACTTTCATCACAATGCTCCAATACACCTGTCATCACAATGCTCCATGGCCCCTGTTATCATATTGCTCCATGATCACTTTCATCACAATGATCCATGACCAATGTCATCACCATTCCTAATGACGCCTGTCATCTCAATGCTCCATGGCACCTTCATCACAATGCTCCATGAACCCATTCATCACAATGTTCCCTGTCCTTTTCATCACAATGTTCCATGGGCCCTGTCATCACAATGCTCCATGCGCTTGTCATCAAAATGCTCCAGAACTCTTGTCATCATAATGCTCCATGCCAATGTCATCAAAATGCCCCATGACACTTGTCATCACAATGCTCCACGTCATTTGTCATCACAATGCTCCATGACCCTTGTCATAACAATGGTCCATGGCCTTGTCATCACAATGTTCCATGGACTCTGACATCACTATGCTCTATGGTTTTTCTCATCACAATGCTCTTTGACCCCTGTCACCACAATGCTTGATGACCATTGTCATCACAATGCTCCAAGAACCCTGTCATCACAATGCTCCATGGCCCTTGTAATTAGAATGCTCCATGCCCTTGTCATCACAATGCTCCAGAACACTGGTGATCATAATACGCCTTTCCTGTGTCATCCCATTGCTCAATGACCCTTGTCATCAAAATATTCCTTGTCCTTTGTCATCACAGTGCTCCATGATACCTTTAATCAAAATTCTACATGACAACTGTCATCACAATGCAAGATGACCAATGTCATCACAAGGCCCCATGACACGTGTCATCACAATTCGCCTTGGCCCTGGACATCTCAATGCTGTGTGAACCGTGTCATCACTAGGTTCCAGGACACTTGTCATCACAATGCTCCATGAACTCTGTTATCTCAATGTTCCATGGCCTTTGTATACACAATGCTCCATTGTCCTGATAATCGCATTGCTCCATGAACACTTTCATCACAATGCTCCTTGACCACTGTCACCCTAATTCCCCATGACGTCTCGCCTCACTGTCTTCCAAGGCCACTCTCATCAAAATGCTCCATGATCTGTGTCAGCACAATATTGCATGACACTTGTCATCACAATGCTCCATGATGCCTGTCATCACAATGCTCCATGAATTTGTTATCACAATGCTCCAGGACCAGTTTCATCACAATACTCCATCCCCCTTTTCATCACAGTGCACAATGAAACCTTTCATTACAATGCTCCATGACACTTGTCATCACAATGCTCAATGGCCTTTATCGTCACAATGCTCCCAGGCACTTTTCATCACGATGTTCGATGAAAACTTACATCACTTTGCTCCACGACCATTGTCATCACAATAGTCCATACCCTTGTCAACACAATGCTGCATAATCCCTGTCATCACAATTCTCCTTGACTGCTGTCATCACGATAATCCAGGACAATTTTCATAACAATGGTTCATTCCCCCAGTCATCTCAGTGCTCCATGATACCTTTCATCACAATTCCTAGATGATCAATGTCATCACAAGGCCCCATGACACCTGTCATCACAATTTGCTATGACCCTTGTCATCACAATACTCGATGAACCGTGTCATCACAGTGTTCCAGGGCACATGTCATCACAATGATCCATGACGACTTTCATCACAATGCTCCAATACACCTGTCATCACAATGCTCCATGGCCCCTGTTATCATATTGCTCCATGATCACTTTCATCACAATGATCCATGACCAATGTCATCACCATTCCTAATGACGCCTGTCATCTCAATGCTCCATGGCACCTTCATCACAATGCTCCATGAACCCATTCATCACAATGTTCCCTGTCCTTTTCATCACAATGTTCCATGGGCCCTGTCATCACAATGCTCCATGCGCTTGTCATCAAAATGCTCCAGAACTCTTGTCATCATAATGCTCCATGCCAATGTCATCAAAATGCCCCATGACACTTGTCATCACAATGCTCCACGTCATTTGTCATCACAATGCTCCATGACCCTTGTCATAACAATGGTCCATGGCCTTGTCATCACAATGTTCCATGGCCTCTGACATCACTATGCTCTATGGTTTTTCTCATCACAATGCTCTTTGACCCCTGTCACCACAATGCTTGATGACCATTGTCATCACAATGCTCCAAGAACCCTGTCATCACAATGCTCCATGCCGTTGACATCACAATGCTCCATGGCCCTTGTAATTAGAATGCTCCATGCCCTTGTCATCACAATGCTCCAGAACACTTGTGATCATAATACGCCTTTCCTGTGTCATCCCATTGCTCAATGACCCTTGTCATCAAAATATTCCTTGTCCTTTGTCATCACAGTGCTCCATGATACCTTTAATCAAAATTCTACATGACAACTGTCATCACAATGCAAGATGACCAATGTCATCACATGGCCCCATGACACGTGTCATCACAATTCGCCTTGGCCCTTGACATCTCAATGCTGTATGAACCGTGTCATCACTAGGTTCCAGGACACTTGTCATCACAATGCTCCATGAACTCTGTTATCTCAATGTTCCATGGCCTTTGTATTCACAATGCTCCATTGTCCTGATAATCGCATTGCTCCATGAACACTTTCATCACAATGCTCCTTGACCACTGTCACCCTAATTCCCCATGACGTCTCGCCTCACTGTCTTCCAAGGCCACTCTCATCAAAATGCTCCATGATCTGTGTCAGCACAATATTGCATGACACTTGTCATCACAATGCTCCATGATGCCTGTCATCACAATGCTCCATGAATTTGTTATCACAATGCTCCAGGACCAGTTTCATCACAATACTCCATCCCCCTTTTCATCACAGTGCACAATGAAACCTTTCATTACAATGCTCCATGACACTTGTCATCACAATGCTCAACGGCCTTTATCGTCACAATGCTCCCAGGCACTTTTCATCACGATGTTCGATGAAAACTTACATCACTTTGCTCCACGACCATTGTCATCACAATAGTCCATACCCTTGTCAACACAATGCTGCATAATCCCTGTCATCACAATTCTCCTTGACTGCTGTCATCACGATAATCCAGGACAATTTTCAGAACAATGGTTCATTCCCCCAGTCATCTCAGTGCTCCATGATACCTTTCATCACAATTCCTAGATGATCAATGTCATCACAAGGCCCCATGACACCTGTCATCACAATTTGCTATGACCCTTGTCATCACAATACTCGATGAACCGTGTCATCACAGTGTTCCAGGGCACATGTCATCACAATGATCCATGACGACTTTCATCACAATGCTCCAATACACCTGTCATCACAATGCTCCATGGCCCCTGTTATCATATTGCTCCATGATCACTTTCATCACAATGATCCATGACCAATGTCATCACCATTCCTAATGACGCCTGTCATCTCAGTGCTCCATGGCACCTTCATCACAATGCTCCATGAACCCATTCATCACAATGTTCCCTGTCCTTTTCATCACAATGTTCCATGGGCCCTGTCATCACAATGCTCCATGCGCTTGTCATCAAAATGCTCCAGAACTCTTGTCATCATAATGCTCCATGCCAATGTCATCAAAATGCCCCATGACACTTGTCATCACAATGCTCCACGTCATTTGTCATCACAATGCTCCATGACCCTTGTCATAACAATGGTCCATGGCCTTGTCATCACAATGTTCCATGGCCTCTGACATCACTATGCTCTATGGTTTTTCTCATCACAATGCTCTTTGACCCCTGTCACCACAATGCTTGATGACCATTGTCATCACAATGCTCCAAGAACCCTGTCATCACAATGCTCCATGCCGTTGACATCACAATGCTCCATGGCCCTTGTAATTAGAATGCTCCATGCCCTTGTCATCACAATGCTCCAGAACACTTGTGATCATAATACGCCTTTCCTGTGTCATCCCATTGCTCAATGACCCTTGTCATCAAAATATTCCTTGTCCTTTGTCATCACAGTGCTCCATGATACCTTTAATCAAAATTCTACATGACAACTGTCATCACAATGCAAGATGACCAATGTCATCACAAGGCCCCATGACACGTGTCATCACAATTCGCCTTGGCCCTGGACATCTCAATGCTGTATGAACCGTGTCATCACTAGGTTCCAGGACACTTGTCATCACAATGCTCCATGAACTCTGTTATCTCAATGTTCCATGGCCTTTGTATTCACAATGCTCCATTGTCCTGATAATCGCATTGCTCCATGAACACTTTCATCACAATGCTCCTTGACCACTGTCACCCTAATTCCCCATGACGTCTCGCCTCACTGTCTTCCAAGGCCACTCTCATCAAAATGCTCCATGATCTGTGTCAGCACAATATTGCATGACACTTGTCATCACAATGCTCCATGATGCCTGTCATCACAATGCTCCATGAATTTGTTATCACAATGCTCCAGGACCAGTTTCATCACAATACTCCATCCCCCTTTTCATCACAGTGCACAATGAAACCTTTCATTACAATGCTCCATGACACTTGTCATCACAATGCTCAACGGCCTTTATCGTCACAATGCTCCCAGGCACTTTTCATCACGATGTTCCATGAAAACTTACATCACTTTGCTCCACGACCATTGTCATCACAATAGTCCATACCCTTGTCAACACAATGCTGCATAATCCCTGTCATCACAATTCTCCTTGACTGCTGTCATCACGATAATCCAGGACAATTTTCATAACAATGGTTCATTCCCCCAGTCATCTCAGTGCTCCATGATACCTTTCATCACAATTCCTAGATGATCAATGTCATCACAAGGCCCCATGACACCTGTCATCACAATTTGCTATGACCCTTGTCATCACAATACTCGATGAACCGTGTCATCACAGTGTTCCAGGGCACATGTCATCACAATGATCCATGACGACTTTCATCACAATGCTCCAATACACCTGTCATCACAATGCTCCATGGCCCCTGTTATCATATTGCTCCATGATCACTTTCATCACAATGATCCATGACCAATGTCATCACCATTCCTAATGACGCCTGTCATCTCAATGCTCCATGGCACCTTCATCACAATGCTCCATGAACCCATTCATCACAATGTTCCCTGTCCTTTTCATCACAATGTTCCATGGGCCCTGTCATCACAATGCTCCATGCGCTTGTCATCAAAATGCTCCAGAACTCTTGTCATCATAATGCTCCATGCCAATGTCATCAAAATGCCCCATGACACTTGTCATCACAATGCTCCACGTCATTTGTCATCACAATGCTCCATGACCCTTGTCATAACAATGGTCCATGGCCTTGTCATCACAATGTTCCATGGACTCTGACATCACTATGCTCTATGGTTTTTCTCATCACAATGCTCTTTGACCCCTGTCACCACAATGCTTGATGACCATTGTCATCACAATGCTCCAAGAACCCTGTCATCACAATGCTCCATGGCCCTTGTAATTAGAATGCTCCATGCCCTTGTCATCACAATGCTCCAGAACACTGGTGATCATAATACGCCTTTCCTGTGTCATCCCATTGCTCAATGACCCTTGTCATCAAAATATTCCTTGTCCTTTGTCATCACAGTGCTCCATGATACCTTTAATCAAAATTCTACATGACAACTGTCATCACAATGCAAGATGACCAATGTCATCACAAGGCCCCATGACACGTGTCATCACAATTCGCCTTGGCCCTGGACATCTCAATGCTGTGTGAACCGTGTCATCACTAGGTTCCAGGACACTTGTCATCACAATGCTCCATGAACTCTGTTATCTCAATGTTCCATGGCCTTTGTATACACAATGCTCCATTGTCCTGATAATCGCATTGCTCCATGAACACTTTCATCACAATGCTCCTTGACCACTGTCACCCTAATTCCCCATGACGTCTCGCCTCACTGTCTTCCAAGGCCACTCTCATCAAAATGCTCCATGATCTGTGTCAGCACAATATTGCATGACACTTGTCATCACAATGCTCCATGATGCCTGTCATCACAATGCTCCATGAATTTGTTATCACAATGCTCCAGGACCAGTTTCATCACAATACTCCATCCCCCTTTTCATCACAGTGCACAATGAAACCTTTCATTACAATGCTCCATGACACTTGTCATCACAATGCTCAATGGCCTTTATCGTCACAATGCTCCCAGGCACTTTTCATCACGATGTTCCATGAAAACTTACATCACTTTGCTCCACGACCATTGTCATCACAATAGTCCATACCCTTGTCAACACAATGCTGCATAATCCCTGTCATCACAATTCTCCTTGACTGCTGTCATCACGATAATCCAGGACAATTTTCATAACAATGGTTCATTCCCCCAGTCATCTCAGTGCTCCATGATACCTTTCATCACAATTCCTAGATGATCAATGTCATCACAAGGCCCCATGACACCTGTCATCACAATTTGCTATGACCCTTGTCATCACAATACTCGATGAACCGTGTCATCACAGTGTTCCAGGGCACATGTCATCACAATGATCCATGACGACTTTCATCACAATGCTCCAATACACCTGTCATCACAATGCTCCATGGCCCCTGTTATCATATTGCTCCATGATCACTTTCATCACAATGATCCATGACCAATGTCATCACCATTCCTAATGACGCCTGTCATCTCAATGCTCCATGGCACCTTCATCACAATGCTCCATGAACCCATTCATCACAATGTTCCCTGTCCTTTTCATCACAATGTTCCATGGGCCCTGTCATCACAATGCTCCATGCGCTTGTCATCAAAATGCTCCAGAACTCTTGTCATCATAATGCTCCATGCCAATGTCATCAAAATGCCCCATGACACTTGTCATCACAATGCTCCACGTCATTTGTCATCACAATGCTCCATGACCCTTGTCATAACAATGGTCCATGGCCTTGTCATCACAATGTTCCATGGCCTCTGACATCACTATGCTCTATGGTTTTTCTCATCACAATGCTCTTTGACCCCTGTCACCACAATGCTTGATGACCATTGTCATCACAATGCTCCAAGAACCCTGTCATCACAATGCTCCATGCCGTTGACATCACAATGCTCCATGGCCCTTGTAATTAGAATGCTCCATGCCCTTGTCATCACAATGCTCCAGAACACTTGTGATCATAATACGCCTTTCCTGTGTCATCCCATTGCTCAATGACCCTTGTCATCAAAATATTCCTTGTCCTTTGTCATCACAGTGCTCCATGATACCTTTAATCAAAATTCTACATGACAACTGTCATCACAATGCAAGATGACCAATGTCATCACATGGCCCCATGACACGTGTCATCACAATTCGCCTTGGCCCTTGACATCTCAATGCTGTATGAACCGTGTCATCACTAGGTTCCAGGACACTTGTCATCACAATGCTCCATGAACTCTGTTATCTCAATGTTCCATGGCCTTTGTATTCACAATGCTCCATTGTCCTGATAATCGCATTGCTCCATGAACACTTTCATCACAATGCTCCTTGACCACTGTCACCCTAATTCCCCATGACGTCTCGCCTCACTGTCTTCCAAGGCCACTCTCATCAAAATGCTCCATGATCTGTGTCAGCACAATATTGCATGACACTTGTCATCACAATGCTCCATGATGCCTGTCATCACAATGCTCCATGAATTTGTTATCACAATGCTCCAGGACCAGTTTCATCACAATACTCCATCCCCCTTTTCATCACAGTGCACAATGAAACCTTTCATTACAATGCTCCATGACACTTGTCATCACAATGCTCAACGGCCTTTATCGTCACAATGCTCCCAGGCACTTTTCATCACGATGTTCGATGAAAACTTACATCACTTTGCTCCACGACCATTGTCATCACAATAGTCCATACCCTTGTCAACACAATGCTGCATAATCCCTGTCATCACAATTCTCCTTGACTGCTGTCATCACGATAATCCAGGACAATTTTCAGAACAATGGTTCATTCCCCCAGTCATCTCAGTGCTCCATGATACCTTTCATCACAATTCCTAGATGATCAATGTCATCACAAGGCCCCATGACACCTGTCATCACAATTTGCTATGACCCTTGTCATCACAATACTCGATGAACCGTGTCATCACAGTGTTCCAGGGCACATGTCATCACAATGATCCATGACGACTTTCATCACAATGCTCCAATACACCTGTCATCACAATGCTCCATGGCCCCTGTTATCATATTGCTCCATGATCACTTTCATCACAATGATCCATGACCAATGTCATCACCATTCCTAATGACGCCTGTCATCTCAGTGCTCCATGGCACCTTCATCACAATGCTCCATGAACCCATTCATCACAATGTTCCCTGTCCTTTTCATCACAATGTTCCATGGGCCCTGTCATCACAATGCTCCATGCGCTTGTCATCAAAATGCTCCAGAACTCTTGTCATCATAATGCTCCATGCCAATGTCATCAAAATGCCCCATGACACTTGTCATCACAATGCTCCACGTCATTTGTCATCACAATGCTCCATGACCCTTGTCATAACAATGGTCCATGGCCTTGTCATCACAATGTTCCATGGCCTCTGACATCACTATGCTCTATGGTTTTTCTCATCACAATGCTCTTTGACCCCTGTCACCACAATGCTTGATGACCATTGTCATCACAATGCTCCAAGAACCCTGTCATCACAATGCTCCATGCCGTTGACATCACAATGCTCCATGGCCCTTGTAATTAGAATGCTCCATGCCCTTGTCATCACAATGCTCCAGAACACTTGTGATCATAATACGCCTTTCCTGTGTCATCCCATTGCTCAATGACCCTTGTCATCAAAATATTCCTTGTCCTTTGTCATCACAGTGCTCCATGATACCTTTAATCAAAATTCTACATGACAACTGTCATCACAATGCAAGATGACCAATGTCATCACAAGGCCCCATGACACGTGTCATCACAATTCGCCTTGGCCCTGGACATCTCAATGCTGTATGAACCGTGTCATCACTAGGTTCCAGGACACTTGTCATCACAATGCTCCATGAACTCTGTTATCTCAATGTTCCATGGCCTTTGTATTCACAATGCTCCATTGTCCTGATAATCGCATTGCTCCATGAACACTTTCATCACAATGCTCCTTGACCACTGTCACCCTAATTCCCCATGACGTCTCGCCTCACTGTCTTCCAAGGCCACTCTCATCAAAATGCTCCATGATCTGTGTCAGCACAATATTGCATGACACTTGTCATCACAATGCTCCATGATGCCTGTCATCACAATGCTCCATGAATTTGTTATCACAATGCTCCAGGACCAGTTTCATCACAATACTCCATCCCCCTTTTCATCACAGTGCACAATGAAACCTTTCATTACAATGCTCCATGACACTTGTCATCACAATGCTCAACGGCCTTTATCGTCACAATGCTCCCAGGCACTTTTCATCACGATGTTCCATGAAAACTTACATCACTTTGCTCCACGACCATTGTCATCACAATAGTCCATACCCTTGTCAACACAATGCTGCATAATCCCTGTCATCACAATTCTCCTTGACTGCTGTCATCACGATAATCCAGGACAATTTTCATAACAATGGTTCATTCCCCCAGTCATCTCAGTGCTCCATGATACCTTTCATCACAATTCCTAGATGATCAATGTCATCACAAGGCCCCATGACACCTGTCATCACAATTTGCTATGACCCTTGTCATCACAATACTCGATGAACCGTGTCATCACAGTGTTCCAGGGCACATGTCATCACAATGATCCATGACGACTTTCATCACAATGCTCCAATACACCTGTCATCACAATGCTCCATGGCCCCTGTTATCATATTGCTCCATGATCACTTTCATCACAATGATCCATGACCAATGTCATCTCCATTCCTAATGACGCCTGTCATCTCAATGCTCCATGGCACCTTCATCACAATGCTCCATGAACCCATTCATCACAATGTTCCCTGTCCTTTTCATCACAATGTTCCATGGGCCCTGTCATCACAATGCTCCATGCGCTTGTCATCAAAATGCTCCAGAACTCTTGTCATCATAATGCTCCATGCCAGTGTCATCAAAATGCCCCATGACACTTGTCATCACAATGCTCCACGTCATTTGTCATCACAATGCTCCATGACCCTTGTCATAACAATGGTCCATGGCCTTGTCATCACAATGTTCCATGGCCTCTGACATCACTATGCTCTATGGTTTTTCTCATCACAATGCTCTTTGACCCCTGTCATCACAATGCTTGATGACCATTGTCATCACAATGCTCCAAGAACCCTGTCATCACAATGCTCCATGCCGTTGACATCACAATGCTCCATGGCCCTTGTAATTAGAATGCTCCATGCCCTTGTCATCACAATGCTCCAGAACACTTGTGATCATAATACGCCTTTCCTGTGTCATCCCATTGCTCAATGACCCTTGTCATCAAAATATTCCTTGTCCTTTGTCATCACAGTGCTCCATGATACCTTTAATCAAAATTCTACATGACAACTGTCATCACAATGCAAGATGACCAATGTCATCACAAGGCCCCATGACACGTGTCATCACAATTCGCCTTGGCCCTGGACATCTCAATGCTGTGTGAACCGTGTCATCACTAGGTTCCAGGACACTTGTCATCACAATGCTCCATGAACTCTGTTATCTCAATGTTCCATGGCCTTTGTATACACAATGCTCCATTGTCCTGATAATCGCATTGCTCCATGAACACTTTCATCACAATGCTCCTTGACCACTGTCACCCTAATTCCCCATGACGTCTCGCCTCACTGTCTTCCAAGGCCACTCTCATCAAAATGCTCCATGATCTGTGTCAGCACAATATTGCATGACACTTGTCATCACAATGCTCCATGATGCCTGTCATCACAATGCTCCATGAATTTGTTATCACAATGCTCCAGGACCAGTTTCATCACAATACTCCATCCCCCTTTTCATCACAGTGCACAATGAAACCTTTCATTACAATGCTCCATGACACTTGTCATCACAATGCTCAACGGCCTTTATCGTCACAATGCTCCCAGGCACTTTTCATCACGATGTTCCATGAAAACTTACATCACTTTGCTCCACGACCATTGTCATCACAATAGTCCATACCCTTGTCAACACAATGCTGCATAATCCCTGTCATCACAATTCTCCTTGACTGCTGTCATCACGATAATCCAGGACAATTTTCATAACAATGGTTCATTCCCCCAGTCATCTCAGTGCTCCATGATACCTTTCATCACAATTCCTAGATGATCAATGTCATCACAAGGCCCCATGACACCTGTCATCACAATTTGCTATGACCCTTGTCATCACAATACTCGATGAACCGTGTCATCACAGTGTTCCAGGGCACATGTCATCACAATGATCCATGACGACTTTCATCACAATGCTCCAATACACCTGTCATCACAATGCTCCATGGCCCCTGTTATCATATTGCTCCGTGATCACTTTCATCACAATGATCCATGACCAATGTCATCACCATTCCTAATGACGCCTGTCATCTCAATGCTCCATGGCACCTTCATCACAATGCTCCATGAACCCATTCATCACAATGTTCCCTGTCCTTTTCATCACAATGTTCCATGGGCCCTGTCATCACAATGCTCCATGCGCTTGTCATCAAAATGCTCCAGAACTCTTGTCATCATAATGCTCCATGCCAATGTCATCAAAATGCCCCATGACACTTGTCATCACAATGCTCCACGTCATTTGTCATCACAATGCTCCATGACCCTTGTCATAACAATGGTCCATGGCCTTGTCATCACAATGTTCCATGGCCTCTGACATCACTATGCTCTATGGTTTTTCTCATCACAATGCTCTTTGATCCCTGTCACCACAATGCTTGATGACCATTGTCATCACAATGCTCCAAGAACCCTGTCATCACAATGCTCCATGCCGTTGACATCACAATGCTCCATGGCCCTTGTAATTAGAATGCTCCATGCCCTTGTCATCACAATGCTCCAGAACACTTGTGATCATAATACGCCTTTCCTGTGTCATCCCATTGCTCAATGACCCTTGTCATCAAAATATTCCTTGTCCTTTGTCATCACAGTGCTCCATGATACCTTTAATCAAAATTCTACATGAGAACTGTCATCACAATGCAAGATGACCAATGTCATCACAAGGCCCCATGACACGTGTCATCACAATTCGCCTTGGCCCTGGACATCTCAATGCTGTGTGAACCGTGTCATCACTAGGTTCCAGGACACTTGTCATCACAATGCTCCATGAACTCTGTTATCTCAATGTTCCATGGCCTTTGTATACACAATGCTCCATTGTCCTGATAATCGCATTGCTCCATGAACACTTTCATCACAATGCTCCTTGACCACTGTCACCCTAATTCCCCATGACGTCTCGCCTCACTGTCTTCCAAGGCCACTCTCATCAAAATGCTCCATGATCTGTGTCAGCACAATATTGCATGACACTTGTCATCACAATGCTCCATGATGCCTGTCATCACAATGCTCCATGAATTTGTTATCACAATGCTCCAGGACCAGTTTCATCACAATACTCCATCCCCCTTTTCATCACAGTGCACAATGAAACCTTTCATTACAATGCTCCATGACACTTGTCATCACAATGCTCAACGGCCTTTATCGTCACAATGCTCCCAGGCACTTTTCATCACGATGTTCCATGAAAACTTACATCACTTTGCTCCACGACCATTGTCATCACAATAGTCCATACCCTTGTCAACACAATGCTGCATAATCCCTGTCATCACAATTCTCCTTGACTGCTGTCATCACGATAATCCAGGACAATTTTCATAACAATGGTTCATTCCCCCAGTCATCTCAGTGCTCCATGATACCTTTCATCACAATTCCTAGATGATCAATGTCATCACAAGGCCCCATGACACCTGTCATCACAATTTGCTATGACCCTTGTCATCACAATACTCGATGAACCGTGTCATCACAGTGTTCCAGGGCACATGTCATCACAATGATCCATGACGACTTTCATCACAATGCTCCAATACACCTGTCATCACAATGCTCCATGGCCCCTGTTATCATATTGCTCCGTGATCACTTTCATCACAATGATCCATGACCAATGTCATCACCATTCCTAATGACGCCTGTCATCTCAATGCTCCATGGCACCTTCATCACAATGCTCCATGAACCCATTCATCACAATGTTCCCTGTCCTTTTCATCACAATGTTCCATGGGCCCTGTCATCACAATGCTCCATGCGCTTGTCATCAAAATGCTCCAGAACTCTTGTCATCATAATGCTCCATGCCAATGTCATCAAAATGCCCCATGACACTTGTCATCACAATGCTCCACGTCATTTGTCATCACAATGCTCCATGACCCTTGTCATAACAATGGTCCATGGCCTTGTCATCACAATGTTCCATGGCCTCTGACATCACTATGCTCTATGGTTTTTCTCATCACAATGCTCTTTGATCCCTGTCACCACAATGCTTGATGACCATTGTCATCACAATGCTCCAAGAACCCTGTCATCACAATGCTCCATGCCGTTGACATCACAATGCTCCATGGCCCTTGTAATTAGAATGCTCCATGCCCTTGTCATCACAATGCTCCAGAACACTTGTGATCATAATACGCCTTTCCTGTGTCATCCCATTGCTCAATGACCCTTGTCATCAAAATATTCCTTGTCCTTTGTCATCACAGTGCTCCATGATACCTTTAATCAAAATTCTACATGAGAACTGTCATCACAATGCAAGATGACCAATGTCATCACAAGGCCCCATGACACGTGTCATCACAATTCGCCTTGGCCCTGGACATCTCAATGCTGTATGAACCGTGTCATCACTAGGTTCCAGGACACTTGTCATCACAATGCTCCATGAACTCTGTTATCTCAATGTTCCATGGCCTTTGTATTCACAATGCTCCATTGTCCTGATAATCGCATTGCTCCATGAACACTTTCATCACAATGCTCCTTGACCACTGTCACCCTAATTCTCCATGACGTCTCGCCTCACTGTCTTCCAAGGCCACTCTCATCAAAATGCTCCATGATCTGTGTCAGCACAATATTGCATGACACTTGTCATCACAATGCTCCATGATGCCTGTCATCACAATGCTCCATGAATTTGTTATCACAATGCTCCAGGACCAGTTTCATCACAATACTCCATCCCCCTTTTCATCACAGTGCACAATGAAACCTTTCATTACAATGCTCCATGACACTTGTCATCACAATGCTCAACGGCCTTTATCGTCACAATGCTCCCAGGCACTTTTCATCACGATGTTCCATGAAAACTTACATCACTTTGCTCCACGACCATTGTCATCACAATAGTCCATACCCTTGTCAACACAATGCTGCATAATCCCTGTCATCACAATTCTCCTTGACTGCTGTCATCACGATAATCCAGGACAATTTTCATAACAATGGTTCATTCCCCCAGTCATCTCAGTGCTCCATGATACCTTTCATCACAATTCCTAGATGATCAATGTCATCACAAGGCCCCATGACACCTGTCATCACAATTTGCTATGACCCTTGTCATCACAATACTCGATGAACCGTGTCATCACAGTGTTCCAGGGCACATGTCATCACAATGATCCATGACGACTTTCATCACAATGCTCCAATACACCTGTCATCACAATGCTCCATGGCCCCTGTTATCATATTGCTCCATGATCACTTTCATCACAATGATCCATGACCAATGTCATCACCATTCCTAATGACGCCTGTCATCTCAATGCTCCATGGCACCTTCATCACAATGCTCCATGAACCCATTCATCACAATGTTCCCTGTCCTTTTCATCACAATGTTCCATGGGCCCTGTCATCACAATGCTCCATGCGCTTGTCATCAAAATGCTCCAGAACTCTTGTCATCATAATGCTCCATGCCAGTGTCATCAAAATGCCCCATGACACTTGTCATCACAATGCTCCACGTCATTTGTCATCACAATGCTCCATGACCCTTGTCATAACAATGGTCCATGGCCTTGTCATCACAGTGTTCCATGGCCTCTGACATCACTATGCTCTATGGTTTTTCTCATCACAATGCTCTTTGACCCCTGTCATCACAATGCTTGATGACCATTGTCATCACAATGCTCCAAGAACCCTGTCATCACAATGCTCCATGCCGTTGACATCACAATGCTCCATGGCCCTTGTAATTAGAATGCTCCATGCCCTTGTCATCACAATGCTCCAGAACACTTGTGATCATAATACGCCTTTCCTGTGTCATCCCATTGCTCAATGACCCTTCTCATCAAAATATTCCTTGTCCTTTGTCATCACAGTGCTCCGTGATACCTTTAATCAAAATTCTACATGAAAACTGTCATCACAATGCAAGATGACCAATGTCATCACAAGGCCCCATGACACGTGTCATCACAATTCGCCTTGGCCCTTGACATCTCAATGCTGTGTGAACCGTGTCATCACTAGGTTCCAGGACACTTGTCATCACAATGCTCCATGAACTCTGTTATCTCAATGTTCCATGGCCTTTGTATTCACAATGCTCCATTGTCCTGATAATCGCATTGCTCCATGAACACTTTCATCACAATGCTCCTTGACCACTGTCACCCTAATTCCCCATGACGTTTCGCCTCACTGTCTTCCAAGGCCACTCTCATCAAAATGCTCCATGATCTGTGTCAGCACAATATTGCATGACACTTGTCATCACAATGCTCCATGATGCCTGTCATCACAATGCTCCATGAATTTGTTATCACAATGCTCCAGGACCAGTTTCATCACAATACTCCATCCCCCTTTTCATCACAGTGCACAATGAAACCTTTCATTACAATGCTCCATGACACTTGTCATCACAATGCTCAACGGCCTTTATCGTCACAATGCTCCCAGGCACTTTTCATCACGATGTTCGATGAAAACTTTCATCACTTTGCTCCACGACCATTGTCATCACAATAGTCCATACCCTTGTCAACACAATGCTGCATAATCCCTGTCATCACAATTCTCCTTGACTGCTGTCATCACGATAATCCAGGACAATTTTCATAACAATGGTTCATTCCCCCAGTCATCTCAGTGCTCCATGATACCTTTCATCACAATTCCTAGATGATCAATGTCATCACAAGGCCCCATGACACCTGTCATCACAATTTGCTATGACCCTTGTCATCACAATACTCGATGAATCGTGTCATCACAGTGTTCCAGGGCACATGTCATCACAATGATCCATGACGACTTTCATCACAATGCTCCAATACACCTGTCATCACAATGCTCCATGGCCCCTGTTATCATATTGCTCCATGATCACTTTCATCACAATGATCCATGACCAATGTCATCACCATTCCTAATGACGCCTGTCATCTCAATGCTCCATGGCACCTTCATCACAATGCTCCATGAACCCATTCATCACAATGTTCCCTGTCCTTTTCATCACAATGTTCCATGGGCCCTGTCATCACAATGCTCCATGCGCTTGTCATCAAAATGCTCCAGAACTCTTGTCATCATAATGCTCCATGCCAGTGTCATCAAAATGCCCCATGACACTTGTCATCACAATGCTCCACGTCATTTGTCATCACAATGCTCCATGACCCTTGTCATAACAATGGTCCATGGCCTTGTCATCACAGTGTTCCATGGCCTCTGACATCACTATGCTCTATGGTTTTTCTCATCACAATGCTCTTTGACCCCTGTCATCACAATGCTTGATGACCATTGTCATCACAATGCTCCAAGAACCCTGTCATCACAATGCTCCATGCCGTTGACATCACAATGCTCCATGGCCCTTGTAATTAGAATGCTCCATGCCCTTGTCATCACAATGCTCCAGAACACTTGTGATCATAATACGCCTTTCCTGTGTCATCCCATTGCTCAATGACCCTTCTCATCAAAATATTCCTTGTCCTTTGTCATCACAGTGCTCCGTGATACCTTTAATCAAAATTCTACATGAAAACTGTCATCACAATGCAAGATGACCAATGTCATCACAAGGCCCCATGACACGTGTCATCACAATTCGCCTTGGCCCTTGACATCTCAATGCTGTGTGAACCGTGTCATCACTAGGTTCCAGGACACTTGTCATCACAATGCTCCATGAACTCTGTTATCTCAATGTTCCATGGCCTTTGTATTCACAATGCTCCATTGTCCTGATAATCGCATTGCTCCATGAACACTTTCATCACAATGCTCCTTGACCACTGTCACCCTAATTCCCCATGACGTTTCGCCTCACTGTCTTCCAAGGCCACTCTCATCAAAATGCTCCATGATCTGTGTCAGCACAATATTGCATGACACTTGTCATCACAATGCTCCATGATGCCTGTCATCACAATGCTCCATGAATTTGTTATCACAATGCTCCAGGACCAGTTTCATCACAATACTCCATCCCCCTTTTCATCACAGTGCACAATGAAACCTTTCATTACAATGCTCCATGACACTTGTCATCACAATGCTCAACGGCCTTTATCGTCACAATGCTCCCAGGCACTTTTCATCACGATGTTCGATGAAAACTTTCATCACTTTGCTCCACGACCATTGTCATCACAATAGTCCATACCCTTGTCAACACAATGCTGCATAATCCCTGTCATCACAATTCTCCTTGACTGCTGTCATCACGATAATCCAGGACAATTTTCATAACAATGGTTCATTCCCCCAGTCATCTCAGTGCTCCATGATACCTTTCATCACAATTCCTAGATGATCAATGTCATCACAAGGCCCCATGACACCTGTCATCACAATTTGCTATGACCCTTGTCATCACAATACTCGATGAACCGTGTCATCACAGTGTTCCAGGGCACATGTCATCACAATGATCCATGACGACTTTCATCACAATGCTCCAATACACCTGTCATCACAATGCTCCATGGCCCCTGTTATCATATTGCTCCATGATCACTTTCATCACAATGATCCATGACCAATGTCATCACCATTCCTAATGACGCCTGTCATCTCAATGCTCCATGGCACCTTCATCACAATGCTCCATGAACCCATTCATCACAATGTTCCCTGTCCTTTTCATCACAATGTTCCATGGGCCCTGTCATCACAATGCTCCATGCGCTTGTCATCAAAATGCTCCAGAACTCTTGTCATCATAATGCTCCATGCCAATGTCATCAAAATGCCCCATGACACTTGTCATCACAATGCTCCACGTCATTTGTCATCACAATGCTCCATGACCCTTGTCATAACAATGGTCCATGGCCTTGTCATCACAATGTTCCATGGCCTCTGACATCACTATGCTCTATGGTTTTTCTCATCACAATGCTCTTTGACCCCTGTCACCACAATGCTTGATGACCATTGTCATCACAATGCTCCAAGAACCCTGTCATCACAATGCTCCATGCCGTTGACATCACAATGCTCCATGGCCCTTGTAATTAGAATGCTCCATGCCCTTGTCATCACAATGCTCCAGAACACTTGTGATCATAATACGCCTTTCCTGTGTCATCCCATTGCTCAATGACCCTTGTCATCAAAATATTCCTTGTCCTTTGTCATCACAGTGCTCCATGATACCTTTAATCAAAATTCTACATGACAACTGTCATCACAATGCAAGATGACCAATGTCATCACAAGGCCCCATGACACGTGTCATCACAATTCGCCTTGGCCCTGGACATCTCAATGCTGTATGAACCGTGTCATCACTAGGTTCCAGGACACTTGTCATCACAATGCTCCATGAACTCTGTTATCTCAATGTTCCATGGCCTTTGTATTCACAATGCTCCATTGTCCTGATAATCGCATTGCTCCATGAACACTTTCATCACAATGCTCCTTGACCACTGTCACCCTAATTCCCCATGACGTCTCGCCTCACTGTCTTCCAAGGCCACTCTCATCAAAATGCTCCATGATCTGTGTCAGCACAATATTGCATGACACTTGTCATCACAATGCTCCATGATGCCTGTCATCACAATGCTCCATGAATTTGTTATCACAATGCTCCAGGACCAGTTTCATCACAATACTCCATCCCCCTTTTCATCACAGTGCACAATGAAACCTTTCATTACAATGCTCCATGACACTTGTCATCACAATGCTCAACGGCCTTTATCGTCACAATGCTCCCAGGCACTTTTCATCACGATGTTCCATGAAAACTTACATCACTTTGCTCCACGACCATTGTCATCACAATAGTCCATACCCTTGTCAACACAATGCTGCATAATCCCTGTCATCACAATTCTCCTTGACTGCTGTCATCACGATAATCCAGGACAATTTTCATAACAATGGTTCATTCCCCCAGTCATCTCAGTGCTCCATGATACCTTTCATCACAATTCCTAGATGATCAATGTCATCACAAGGCCCCATGACACCTGTCATCACAATTTGCTATGACCCTTGTCATCACAATACTCGATGAACCGTGTCATCACAGTGTTCCAGGGCACATGTCATCACAATGATCCATGACGACTTTCATCACAATGCTCCAATACACCTGTCATCACAATGCTCCATGGCCCCTGTTATCATATTGCTCCATGATCACTTTCATCACAATGATCCATGACCAATGTCATCACCATTCCTAATGACGCCTGTCATCTCAATGCTCCATGGCACCTTCATCACAATGCTCCATGAACCCATTCATCACAATGTTCCCTGTCCTTTTCATCACAATGTTCCATGGGCCCTGTCATCACAATGCTCCATGCGCTTGTCATCAAAATGCTCCAGAACTCTTGTCATCATAATGCTCCATGCCAGTGTCATCAAAATGCCCCATGACACTTGTCATCACAATGCTCCACGTCATTTGTCATCACAATGCTCCATGACCCTTGTCATAACAATGGTCCATGGCCTTGTCATCACAGTGTTCCATGGCCTCTGACATCACTATGCTCTATGGTTTTTCTCATCACAATGCTCTTTGACCCCTGTCATCACAATGCTTGATGACCATTGTCATCACAATGCTCCAAGAACCCTGTCATCACAATGCTCCATGCCGTTGACATCACAATGCTCCATGGCCCTTGTAATTAGAATGCTCCATGCCCTTGTCATCACAATGCTCCAGAACACTTGTGATCATAATACGCCTTTCCTGTGTCATCCCATTGCTCAATGACCCTTCTCATCAAAATATTCCTTGTCCTTTGTCATCACAGTGCTCCGTGATACCTTTAATCAAAATTCTACATGAAAACTGTCATCACAATGCAAGATGACCAATGTCATCACAAGGCCCCATGACACGTGTCATCACAATTCGCCTTGGCCCTTGACATCTCAATGCTGTGTGAACCGTGTCATCACTAGGTTCCAGGACACTTGTCATCACAATGCTCCATGAACTCTGTTATCTCAATGTTCCATGGCCTTTGTATTCACAATGCTCCATTGTCCTGATAATCGCATTGCTCCATGAACACTTTCATCACAATGCTCCTTGACCACTGTCACCCTAATTCCCCATGACGTTTCGCCTCACTGTCTTCCAAGGCCACTCTCATCAAAATGCTCCATGATCTGTGTCAGCACAATATTGCATGACACTTGTCATCACAATGCTCCATGATGCCTGTCATCACAATGCTCCATGAATTTGTTATCACAATGCTCCAGGACCAGTTTCATCACAATACTCCATCCCCCTTTTCATCACAGTGCACAATGAAACCTTTCATTACAATGCTCCATGACACTTGTCATCACAATGCTCAACGGCCTTTATCGTCACAATGCTCCCAGGCACTTTTCATCACGATGTTCCATGAAAACTTACATCACTTTGCTCCACGACCATTGTCATCACAATAGTCCATACCCTTGTCAACACAATGCTGCATAATCCCTGTCATCACAATTCTCCTTGACTGCTGTCATCACGATAATCCAGGACAATTTTCATAACAATGGTTCATTCCCCAGTCATCTCAGTGCTCCATGATACCTTTCATCACAATTCCTAGATGATCAATGTCATCACAAGGCCCCATGACACCTGTCATCACAATTTGCTATGACCCTTGTCATCACAATACTCGATGAACCGTGTCATCACAGTGTTCCAGGGCACATGTCATCACAATGATCCATGACGACTTTCATCACAATGCTCCAATACACCTGTCATCACAATGCTCCATGGCCCCTGTTATCATATTGCTCCATGATCACTTTCATCACAATGATCCATGACCAATGTCATCACCATTCCTAATGACGCCTGTCATCTCAATGCTCCATGGCACCTTCATCACAATGCTCCATGAACCCATTCATCACAATGTTCCCTGTCCTTTTCATCACAATGTTCCATGGGCCCTGTCATCACAATGCTCCATGCGCTTGTCATCAAAATGCTCCAGAACTCTTGTCATCATAATGCTCCATGCCAATGTCATCAAAATGCCCCATGACACTTGTCATCACAATGCTCCACGTCATTTGTCATCACAATGCTCCATGACCCTTGTCATAACAATGGTCCATGGCCTTGTCATCACAATGTTCCATGGCCTCTGACATCACTATGCTCTATGGTTTTTCTCATCACAATGCTCTTTGACCCCTGTCACCACAATGCTTGATGACCATTGTCATCACAATGCTCCAAGAACCCTGTCATCACAATGCTCCATGCCGTTGACATCACAATGCTCCATGGCCCTTGTAATTAGAATGCTCCATGCCCTTGTCATCACAATGCTCCAGAACACTTGTGATCATAATACGCCTTTCCTGTGTCATCCCATTGCTCAATGACCCTTGTCATCAAAATATTCCTTGTCCTTTGTCATCACAGTGCTCCATGATACCTTTAATCAAAATTCTACATGACAACTGTCATCACAATGCAAGATGACCAATGTCATCACAAGGCCCCATGACACGTGTCATCACAATTCGCCTTGGCCCTGGACATCTCAATGCTGTATGAACCGTGTCATCACTAGGTTCCAGGACACTTGTCATCACAATGCTCCATGAACTCTGTTATCTCAATGTTCCATGGCCTTTGTATTCACAATGCTCCATTGTCCTGATAATCGCATTGCTCCATGAACACTTTCATCACAATGCTCCATGACCACTGTCACCCTAATTCCCCATGACGTCTCGCCTCACTGTCTTCCAAGGCCACTCTCATCAAAATGCTCCATGATCTGTGTCAGCACAATATTGCATGACACTTGTCATCACAATGCTCCATGATGCCTGTCATCACAATGCTCCATGAATTTGTTATCACAATGCTCCAGGACCAGTTTCATCACAATACTCCATCCCCCTTTTCATCACAGTGCACAATGAAACCTTTCATTACAATGCTCCATGACACTTGTCATCACAATGCTCAACGGCCTTTATCGTCACAATGCTCCCAGGCACTTTTCATCACGATGTTCCATGAAAACTTACATCACTTTGCTCCACGACCATTGTCATCACAATAGTCCATACCCTTGTCAACACAATGCTGCATAATCCCTGTCATCACAATTCTCCTTGACTGCTGTCATCACGATAATCCAGGACAATTTTCATAACAATGGTTCATTCCCCCAGTCATCTCAGTGCTCCATGATACCTTTCATCACAATTCCTAGATGATCAATGTCATCACAAGGCCCCATGACACCTGTCATCACAATTTGCTATGACCCTTGTCATCACAATACTCGATGAACCGTGTCATCACAGTGTTCCAGGGCACATGTCATCACAATGATCCATGACGACTTTCATCACAATGCTCCAATACACCTGTCATCACAATGCTCCATGGCCCCTGTTATCATATTGCTCCATGATCACTTTCATCACAATGATCCATGACCAATGTCATCACCATTCCTAATGACGCCTGTCATCTCAATGCTCCATGGCACCTTCATCACAATGCTCCATGAACCCATTCATCACAATGTTCCCTGTCCTTTTCATCACAATGTTCCATGGGCCCTGTCATCACAATGCTCCATGCGCTTGTCATCAAAATGCTCCAGAACTCTTGTCATCATAATGCTCCATGCCAGTGTCATCAAAATGCCCCATGACACTTGTCATCACAATGCTCCACGTCATTTGTCATCACAATGCTCCATGACCCTTGTCATAACAATGGTCCATGGCCTTGTCATCACAGTGTTCCATGGCCTCTGACATCACTATGCTCTATGGTTTTTCTCATCACAATGCTCTTTGACCCCTGTCATCACAATGCTTGATGACCATTGTCATCACAATGCTCCAAGAACCCTGTCATCACAATGCTCCATGCCGTTGACATCACAATGCTCCATGGCCCTTGTAATTAGAATGCTCCATGCCCTTGTCATCACAATGCTCCAGAACACTTGTGATCATAATACGCCTTTCCTGTGTCATCCCATTGCTCAATGACCCTTCTCATCAAAATATTCCTTGTCCTTTGTCATCACAGTGCTCCGTGATACCTTTAATCAAAATTCTACATGAAAACTGTCATCACAATGCAAGATGACCAATGTCATCACAAGGCCCCATGACACGTGTCATCACAATTCGCCTTGGCCCTTGACATCTCAATGCTGTGTGAACCGTGTCATCACTAGGTTCCAGGACACTTGTCATCACAATGCTCCATGAACTCTGTTATCTCAATGTTCCATGGCCTTTGTATTCACAATGCTCCATTGTCCTGATAATCGCATTGCTCCATGAACACTTTCATCACAATGCTCCTTGACCACTGTCACCCTAATTCCCCATGACGTTTCGCCTCACTGTCTTCCAAGGCCACTCTCATCAAAATGCTCCATGATCTGTGTCAGCACAATATTGCATGACACTTGTCATCACAATGCTCCATGATGCCTGTCATCACAATGCTCCATGAATTTGTTATCACAATGCTCCAGGACCAGTTTCATCACAATACTCCATCCCCCTTTTCATCACAGTGCACAATGAAACCTTTCATTACAATGCTCCATGACACTTGTCATCACAATGCTCAACGGCCTTTATCGTCACAATGCTCCCAGGCACTTTTCATCACGATGTTCCATGAAAACTTACATCACTTTGCTCCACGACCATTGTCATCACAATAGTCCATACCCTTGTCAACACAATGCTGCATAATCCCTGTCATCACAATTCTCCTTGACTGCTGTCATCACGATAATCCAGGACAATTTTCATAACAATGGTTCATTCCCCAGTCATCTCAGTGCTCCATGATACCTTTCATCACAATTCCTAGATGATCAATGTCATCACAAGGCCCCATGACACCTGTCATCACAATTTGCTATTACCCTTGTCATCACAATACTCGATGAACCGTGTCATCACAGTGTTCCAGGGCACATGTCATCACAATGATCCATGACGACTTTCATCACAATGCTCCAATACACCTGTCATCACAATGCTCCATGGCCCCTGTTATCATATTGCTCCATGTTCACTTTCATCACAATGATCCATGACCAATGTCATCACCATTCCTAATGACGCCTGTCATCTCAATGCTCCATGGCACCTTCATCACAATGCTCCATGAACCCATTCATCACAATGTTCCCTGTCCTTTTCATCACAATGTTCCATGGGCCCTGTCATCACAATGCTCCATGCGCTTGTCATCAAAATGCTCCAGAACTCTTGTCATCATAATGCTCCATGCCAGTGTCATCAAAATGCCCCATGACACTTGTCATCACAATGCTCCACGTCATTTGTCATCACAATGCTCCATGACCCTTGTCATAACAATGGTCCATGGCCTTGTCATCACAATGTTCCATGGCCTCTGACATCACTATGCTCTATGGTTTTTCTCATCACAATGCTCTTTGACCCCTGTCATCACAATGCTTGATGACCATTGTCATCACAATGCTCCAAGAACCCTGTCATCACAATGCTCCATGCCGTTGACATCACAATGCTCCATGGCCCTTGTAATTAGAATGCTCCATGCCCTTGTCATCACAATGCTCCAGAACACTTGTGATCATAATACGCCTTTCCTGTGTCATCCCATTGCTCAATGACCCTTGTCATCAAAATATTCCTTGTCCTTTGTCATCACAGTGCTCCATGATACCTTTAATCAAAATTCTACATGACAACTGTCATCACAATGCAAGATGACCAATGTCATCACAAGGCCCCATGACACGTGTCATCACAATTCGCCTTGGCCCTTGACATCTCAATGCTGTATGAACCGTGTCATCACTAGGTTCCAGGACACTTGTCATCACAATGCTCCATGAACTCTGTTATCTCAATGTTCCATGGCCTTTGTATTCACAATGCTCCATTGTCCTGATAATCGCATTGCTCCATGAACACTTTCATCACAATGCTCCTTGACCACTGTCACCCTAATTCCCCATGACATCTCGCCTCACTGTCTTCCAAGGCCACTCTCATCAAAATGCTCCATGATCTGTGTCAGCACAATATTGCATGACACTTGTCATCACAATGCTCCATGATGCCTGTCATCACAATGCTCCATGAATTTGTTATCACAATGCTCCAGGACCAGTTTCATCACAATACTCCATCCCCCTTTTCATCACAGTGCACAATGAAACCTTTCATTACAATGCTCCATGACACTTGTCATCACAATGCTCAACGGCCTTTATCGTCACAATGCTCCCAGGCACTTTTCATCACGATGTTCGATGAAAACTTACATCACTTTGCTCCACGACCATTGTCATCACAATAGTCCATACCCTTGTCAACACAATGCTGCATAATCCCTGTCATCACAATTCTCCTTGACTGCTGTCATCACGATAATCCAGGACAATTTTCATAACAATGGTTCATTCCCCCAGTCATCTCAGTGCTCCATGATACCTTTCATCACAATTCCTAGATGATCAATGTCATCACAAGGCCCCATGACACCTGTCATCACAATTTGCTATGACCCTTGTCATCACAATACTCGATGAACCGTGTCATCACAGTGTTCCAGGGCACATGTCATCACAATGATCCATGACGACTTTCATCACAATGCTCCAATACACCTGTCATCACAATGCTCCATGGCCCCTGTTATCATATTGCTCCATGATCACTTTCATCACAATGATCCATGACCAATGTCATCACCATTCCTAATGACGCCTGTCATCTCAATGCTCCATGGCACCTTCATCACAATGCTCCATGAACCCATTCATCACAATGTTCCCTGTCCTTTTCATCACAATGTTCCATGGGCCCTGTCATCACAATGCTCCATGCGCTTGTCATCAAAATGCTCCAGAACTCTTGTCATCATAATGCTCCATGCCAGTGTCATCAAAATGCCCCATGACACTTGTCATCACAATGCTCCACGTCATTTGTCATCACAATGCTCCATGACCCTTGTCATAACAATGGTCCATGGCCTTGTCATCACAATGTTCCATGGCCTCTGACATCACTATGCTCTATGGTTTTTCTCATCACAATGCTCTTTGACCCCTGTCATCACAATGCTTGATGACCATTGTCATCACAATGCTCCAAGAACCCTGTCATCACAATGCTCCATGCCGTTGACATCACAATGCTCCATGGCCCTTGTAATTAGAATGCTCCATGCCCTTGTCATCACAATGCTCCAGAACACTTGTGATCATAATACGCCTTTCCTGTGTCATCCCATTGCTCAATGACCCTTGTCATCAAAATATTCCTTGTCCTTTGTCATCACAGTGCTCCATGATACCTTTAATCAAAATTCTACATGACAACTGTCATCACAATGCAAGATGACCAATGTCATCACAAGGCCCCATGACACGTGTCATCACAATTCGCCTTGGCCCTTGACATCTCAATGCTGTATGAACCGTGTCATCACTAGGTTCCAGGACACTTGTCATCACAATGCTCCATGAACTCTGTTATCTCAATGTTCCATGGCCTTTGTATTCACAATGCTCCATTGTCCTGATAATCGCATTGCTCCATGAACACTTTCATCACAATGCTCCTTGACCACTGTCACCCTAATTCTCCATGATGTCTCGCCTCACTGTCTTCCAAGGCCACTCTCATCAAAATGCTCCATGATCTGTGTCAGCACAATATTGCATGACACTTGTCATCACAATGCTCCATGATGCCTGTCATCACAATGCTCCATGAATTTGTTATCACAATGCTCCAGGACCAGTTTCATCACAATACTCCATCCCCCTTTTCATCACAGTGCACAATGAAACCTTTCATTACAATGCTCCATGACACTTGTCATCACAATGCTCAACGGCCTTTATCGTCACAATGCTCCCAGGCACTTTTCATCACGATGTTCCATGAAAACTTACATCACTTTGCTCCACGACCATTGTCATCACAATAGTCCATACCCTTGTCAACACAATGCTGCATAATCCCTGTCATCACAATTCTCCTTGACTGCTGTCATCACGATAATCCAGGACAATTTTCATAACAATGGTTCATTCCCCCAGTCATCTCAGTGCTCCATGATACCTTTCATCACAATTCCTAGATGATCAATGTCATCACAAGGCCCCATGACACCTGTCATCACAATTTGCTATGACCCTTGTCATCACAATACTCGATGAACCGTGTCATCACAGTGTTCCCGGGCACATGTCATCACAATGATCCATGACGACTTTCATCACAATGCTCCAATACACCTGTCATCACAATGCTCCATGGCCCCTGTTATCATATTGCTCCATGATCACTTTCATCACAATGATCCATGACCAATGTCATCACCATTCCTAATGACGCCTGTCATCTCAATGCTCCATGGCACCTTCATCACAATGCTCCATGAACCCATTCATCACAATGTTCCCTGTCCTTTTCATCACAATGTTCCATGGGCCCTGTCATCACAATGCTCCATGCGCTTGTCATCAAAATGCTCCAGAACTCTTGTCATCATAATGCTCCATGCCAATGTCATCAAAATGCCCCATGACACTTGTCATCACAATGCTCCACGTCATTTGTCATCACAATGCTCCATGACCCTTGTCATAACAATGGTCCATGGCCTTGTCATCACAATGTTCCATGGCCTCTGACATCACTATGCTCTATGGTTTTTCTCAACACAATGCTCTTTGACCCCTGTCATCACAATGCTTGATGACCATTGTCATCACAATGCTCCAAGAACCCTGTCATCACAATGCTCCATGCCGTTGACATCACAATGCTCCATGGCCCTTGTAATTAGAATGCTCCATGCCCTTGTCATCACAATGCTCCAGAACACTTGTGATCATAATACGCCTTTCCTGTGTCATCCCATTGCTCAATGACCCTTGTCATCAAAATATTCCTTGTCCTTTGTCATCACAGTGCTCCATGATACCTTTAATCAAAATTCTACATGACAACTGTCATCACAATGCAAGATGACCAATGTCATCACAAGGCCCCATGACACGTGTCATCACAATTCGCCTTGGCCCTGGACATCTCAATGCTGTGTGAACCGTGTCATCACTAGGTTCCAGGACACTTGTCATCACAATGCTCCATGAACTCTGTTATCTCAATGTTCCATGGCCTTTGTATACACAATGCTCCATTGTCCTGATAATCGCATTGCTCCATGAACACTTTCATCACAATGCTCCTTGACCACTGTCACCCTAATTCCCCATGACGTCTCGCCTCACTGTCTTCCAAGGCCACTCTCATCAAAATGCTCCATGATCTGTGTCAGCACAATATTGCATGACACTTGTCATCACAATGCTCCATGATGCCTGTCATCACAATGCTCCATGAATTTGTTATCACAATGCTCCAGGACCAGTTTCATCACAATACTCCATCCCCCTTTTCATCACAGTGCACAATGAAACCTTTCATTACAATGCTCCATGACACTTGTCATCACAATGCTCAACGGCCTTTATCGTCACAATGCTCCCAGGCACTTTTCATCACGATGTTCCATGAAAACTTACATCACTTTGCTCCACGACCATTGTCATCACAATAGTCCATACCCTTGTCAACACAATGCTGCATAATCCCTGTCATCACAATTCTCCTTGACTGCTGTCATCACGATAATCCAGGACAATTTTCATAACAATGGTTCATTCCCCCAGTCATCTCAGTGCTCCATGATACCTTTCATCACAATTCCTAGATGATCAATGTCATCACAAGGCCCCATGACACCTGTCATCACAATTTGCTATGACCCTTGTCATCACAATACTCGATGAACCGTGTCATCACAGTGTTCCAGGGCACATGTCATCACAATGATCCATGACGACTTTCATCACAATGCTCCAATACACCTGTCATCACAATGCTCCATGGCCCCTGTTATCATATTGCTCCATGATCACTTTCATCACAATGATCCATGACCAATGTCATCACCATTCCTAATGACGCCTGTCATCTCAATGCTCCATGGCACCTTCATCACAATGCTCCATGAACCCATTCATCACAATGTTCCCTGTCCTTTTCATCACAATGTTCCATGGGCCCTGTCATCACAATGCTCCATGCGCTTGTCATCAAAATGCTCCAGAACTCTTGTCATCATAATGCTCCATGCCAGTGTCATCAAAATGCCCCATGACACTTGTCATCACAATGCTCCACGTCATTTGTCATCACAATGCTCCATGACCCTTGTCATAACAATGGTCCATGGCCTTGTCATCACAATGTTCCATGGCCTCTGACATCACTATGCTCTATGGTTTTTCTCATCACAATGCTCTTTGACCCCTGTCATCACAATGCTTGATGACCATTGTCATCACAATGCTCCAAGAACCCTGTCATCACAATGCTCCATGCCGTTGACATCACAATGCTCCATGGCCCTTGTAATTAGAATGCTCCATGCCCTTGTCATCACAATGCTCCAGAACACTTGTGATCATAATACGCCTTTCCTGTGTCATCCCATTGCTCAATGACCCTTGTCATCAAAATATTCCTTGTCCTTTGTCATCACAGTGCTCCATGATACCTTTAATCAAAATTCTACATGACAACTGTCATCACAATGCAAGATGACCAATGTCATCACAAGGCCCCATGACACGTGTCATCACAATTCGCCTTGGCCCTGGACATCTCAATGCTGTGTGAACCGTGTCATCACTAGGTTCCAGGACACTTGTCATCACAATGCTCCATGAACTCTGTTATCTCAATGTTCCATGGCCTTTGTATACACAATGCTCCATTGTCCTGATAATCGCATTGCTCCATGAACACTTTCATCACAATGCTCCTTGACCACTGTCACCCTAATTCCCCATGACGTCTCGCCTCACTGTCTTCCAAGGCCACTCTCATCAAAATGCTCCATGATCTGTGTCAGCACAATATTGCATGACACTTGTCATCACAATGCTCCATGATGCCTGTCATCACAATGTTCCATGAATTTGTTATCACAATGCTCCAGGACCAGTTTCATCACAATACTCCATCCCCCTTTTCATCACAGTGCACAATGAAACCTTTCATTACAATGCTCCATGACACTTGTCATCACAATGCTCAACGGCCTTTATCGTCACAATGCTCCCAGGCACTTTTCATCACGATGTTCCATGAAAACTTACATCACTTTGCTCCACGACCATTGTCATCACAATAGTCCATACCCTTGTCAACACAATGCTGCATAATCCCTGTCATCACAATTCTCCTTGACTGCTGTCATCACGATAATCCAGGACAATTTTCATAACAATGGTTCATTCCCCCAGTCATCTCAGTGCTCCATGATACCTTTCATCACAATTCCTAGATGATCAATGTCATCACAAGGCCCCATGACACCTGTCATCACAATTTGCTATTACCCTTGTCATCACAATACTCGATGAACCGTGTCATCACAGTGTTCCAGGGCACATGTCATCACAATGATCCATGACGACTTTCATCACAATGCTCCAATACACCTGTCATCACAATGCTCCATGGCCCCTGTTATCATATTGCTCCATGATCACTTTCATCACAATGATCCATGACCAATGTCATCACCATTCCTAATGACGCCTGTCATCTCAATGCTCCATGGCACCTTCATCACAATGCTCCATGAACCCATTCATCACAATGTTCCCTGTCCTTTTCATCACAATGTTCCATGGGCCCTGTCATCACAATGCTCCATGCGCTTGTCATCAAAATGCTCCAGAACTCTTGTCATCATAATGCTCCATGCCAATGTCATCAAAATGCCCCATGACACTTGTCATCACAATGCTCCACGTCATTTGTCATCACAATGCTCCATGACCCTTGTCATAACAATGGTCCATGGCCTTGTCATCACAATGTTCCATGGCCTCTGACATCACTATGCTCTATGGTTTTTCTCATCACAATGCTCTTTGACCCCTGTCATCACAATGCTTGATGACCATTGTCATCACAATGCTCCAAGAACCCTGTCATCACAATGCTCCATGCCGTTGACATCACAATGCTCCATGGCCCTTGTAATTAGAATGCTCCATGCCCTTGTCATCACAATGCTCCAGAACACTTGTGATCATAATACGCCTTTCCTGTGTCATCCCATTGCTCAATGACCCTTGTCATCAAAATATTCCTTGTCCTTTGTCATCACAGTGCTCCATGATACCTTTAATCAAAATTCTACATGACAACTGTCATCACAATGCAAGATGACCAATGTCATCACAAGGCCCCATGACACGTGTCATCACAATTCGCCTTGGCCCTGGACATCTCAATGCTGTGTGAACCGTGTCATCACTAGGTTCCAGGACACTTGTCATCACAATGCTCCATGAACTCTGTTATCTCAATGTTCCATGGCCTTTGTATACACAATGCTCCATTGTCCTGATAATCGCATTGCTCCATGAACACTTTCATCACAATGCTCCTTGACCACTGTCACCCTAATTCCCCATGACGTCTCGCCTCACTGTCTTCCAAGGCCACTCTCATCAAAATGCTCCATGATCTGTGTCAGCACAATATTGCATGACACTTGTCATCACAATGCTCCATGATGCCTGTCATCACAATGCTCCATGAATTTGTTATCACAATGCTCCAGGACCAGTTTCATCACAATACTCCATCCCCCTTTTCATCACAGTGCACAATGAAACCTTTCATTACAATGCTCCATGACACTTGTCATCACAATGCTCAATGTCCTTTATCGTCACAATGCTCCCAGGCACTTTTCATCACGATGTTCCATGAAAACTTACATCACTTTGCTCCACGACCATTGTCATCACAATAGTCCATACCCTTGTCAACACAATGCTGCATAATCCCTGTCATCACAATTCTCCTTGACTGCTGTCATCACGATAATCCAGGACAATTTTCATAACAATGGTTCATTCCCCCAGTCATCTCAGTGCTCCATGATACCTTTCATCACAATTCCTAGATGACCAATGTCATCACAAGGCCCCATGACACCTGTCATCACAATTTGCTATGACCCTTGTCATCACAATACTCGATGAATAGTGTCATCACAGTGTTCCAGGGCACATGTCATCACAATGATCCATGACGACTTTCATCACAATGCTCCAATACACCTGTCATCACAATGCTCCATGGCCCCTGTTATCATATTGCTCCATGATCACTTTCATCACAATGATCCATGACCAATGTCATCACCATTCCTAATGACGCCTGTCATCTCAATGCTCCATGGCACCTTCATCACAATGCTCCATGAACCCATTCATCACAATGTTCCCTGTCCTTTTCATCACAATGTTCCATGGTCCCTGTCATCACAATGCTCCATGCGCTTGTCATCAAAATGCTCCAGAACTCTTGTCATCATAATGCTCCATGCCAGTGTCATCAAAATGCCCCATGACACTTGTCATCACAATGCTCCACGTCATTTGTCATCACAATGCTCCATGACCCTTGTCATAACAATGGTCCATGGCCTTGTCATCACAATGTTCCATGGCCTCTGACATCACTATGCTCTATGGTTTTTCTCATCACAATGCTCTTTGACCCCTGTCATCACAATGCTTGATGACCATTGTCATCACAATGCTCCAAGAACCCTGTCATCACAATGCTCCATGCCGTTGACATCACAATGCTCCATGGCCCTTGTAATTAGAATGCTCCATGCCCTTGTCATCACAATGCTCCAGAACACTTGTGATCATAATACGCCTTTCCTGTGTCATCCCATTGCTCAATGACCCTTGTCATCAAAATATTCCTTGTCCTTTGTCATCACAGTGCTCCATGATACCTTTAATCAAAATTCTACATGACAACTGTCATCACAATGCAAGATGACCAATGTCATCACAAGGCCCCATGACACGTGTCATCACAATTCGCCTTGGCCCTTGACATCTCAATGCTGTATGAACCGTGTCATCACTAGGTTCCAGGACACTTGTCATCACAATGCTCCATGAACTCTGTTATCTCAATGTTCCATGGCCTTTGTATTCACAATGCTCCATTGTCCTGATAATCGCATTGCTCCATGAACACTTTCATCACAATGCTCCTTGACCACTGTCACCCTAATTCCCCATGACGTCTCGCCTCACTGTCTTCCAAGGCCACTCTCATCAAAATGCTCCATGATCTGTGTCAGCACAATATTGCATGACACTTGTCATCACAATGCTCCATGATGCCTGTCATCACAATGCTCCATGAATTTGTTATCACAATGCTCCAGGACCAGTTTCATCACAATACTCCATCCCCCTTTTCATCACAGTGCACAATGAAACCTTTCATTACAATGCTCCATGACACTTGTCATCACAATGCTCAACGGCCTTTATCGTCACAATGCTCCCAGGCACTTTTCATCACGATGTTCGATGAAAACTTACATCACTTTGCTCCACGACCATTGTCATCACAATAGTCCATACCCTTGTCAACACAATGCTGCATAATCCCTGTCATCACAAATCTCCTTGACTGCTGTCATCACGATAATCCAGGACAATTTTCATAACAATGGTTCATTCCCCCAGTCATCTCAGTGCTCCATGATACCTTTCATCACAATTCCTAGATGATCAATGTCATCACAAGGCCCCATGACACCTGTCATCACAATTTGCTATGACCCTTGTCATCACAATACTCGATGAACCGTGTCATCACAGTGTTCCAGGGCACATGTCATCACAATGATCCATGACGACTTTCATCACAATGCTCCAATACACCTGTCATCACAATGCTCCATGGCCCCTGTTATCATATTGCTCCATGATCACTTTCATCACAATGATCCATGACCAATGTCATCACCATTCCTAATGACGCCTGTCATCTCAATGCTCCATGGCACCTTCATCATAATGCTCCATGAACCCATTCATCACAATGTTCCCTGTCCTTTTCATCACAATGTTCCATGGGCCCTGTCATCACAATGCTCCATGCGCTTGTCATCAAAATGCTCCAGAACTCTTGTCATCATAATGCTCCATGCCAATGTCATCAAAATGCCCCATGACACTTGTCATCACAATGCTCCACGTCATTTGTCATCACAATGCTCCATGACCCTTGTCATAACAATGGTCCATGGCCTTGTCATCACAATGTTCCATGGCCTCTGACATCACTATGCTCTATGGTTTTTCTCATCACAATGCTCTTTGACCCCTGTCACCACAATGCTTGATGACCATTGTCATCACAATGCTCCAAGAACCCTGTCATCACAATGCTCCATGCCGTTGACATCACAATGCTCCATGGCCCTTGTAATTAGAATGCTCCATGCCCTTGTCATCACAATGCTCCAGAACACTTGTGATCATAATACGCCTTTCCTGTGTCATCCCATTGCTCAATGACCCTTGTCATCAAAATATTCCTTGTCCTTTGTCATCACAGTGCTCCATGATACCTTTAATCAAAATTCTACATGACAACTGTCATCACAATGCAAGATGACCAATGTCATCACAAGGCCCCATGACACGTGTCATCACAATTCGCCTTGGCCCTGGACATCTCAATGCTGTATGAACCGTGTCATCACTAGGTTCCAGGACACTTGTCATCACAATGCTCCATGAACTCTGTTATCTCAATGTTCCATGGCCTTTGTATTCACAATGCTCCATTGTCCTGATAATCGCATTGCTCCATGAACACTTTCATCACAATGCTCCTTGACCACTGTCACCCTAATTCTCCATGATGTCTCGCCTCACTGTCTTCCAAGGCCACTCTCATCAAAATGCTCCATGATCTGTGTCAGCACAATATTGCATGACACTTGTCATCACAATGCTCCATGATGCCTGTCATCACAATGCTCCATGAATTTGTTATCACAATGCTCCAGGACCAGTTTCATCACAATACTCCATCCCCCTTTTCATCACAGTGCACAATGAAACCTTTCATTACAATGCTCCATGACACTTGTCATCACAATGCTCAACGGCCTTTATCGTCACAATGCTCCCAGGCACTTTTCATCACGATGTTCCATGAAAACTTACATCACTTTGCTCCACGACCATTGTCATCACAATAGTCCATACCCTTGTCAACACAATGCTGCATAATCCCTGTCATCACAATTCTCCTTGACTGCTGTCATCACGATAATCCAGGACAATTTTCAGAACAATGGTTCATTCCCCCAGTCATCTCAGTGCTCCATGATACCTTTCATCACAATTCCTAGATGATCAATGTCATCACAAGGCCCCATGACACCTGTCATCACAATTTGCTATGACCCTTGTCATCACAATACTCGATGAACCGTGTCATCACAGTGTTCCAGGGCACATGTCATCACAATGATCCATGACGACTTTCATCACAATGCTCCAATACACCTGTCATCACAATGCTCCATGGCCCCTGTTATCATATTGCTCCATGATCACTTTCATCACAATGATCCATGACCAATGTCATCACCATTCCTAATGACGCCTGTCATCTCAATGCTCCATGGCACCTTCATCACAATGCTCCATGAACCCATTCATCACAATGTTCCCTGTCCTTTTCATCACAATGTTCCATGGGCCCTGTCATCACAATGCTCCATGCGCTTGTCATCAAAATGCTCCAGAACTCTTGTCATCATAATGCTCCATGCCAATGTCATCAAAATGCCCCATGACACTTGTCATCACAATGCTCCACGTCATTTGTCATCACAATGCTCCATGACCCTTGTCATAACAATGGTCCATGGCCTTGTCATCACAATGTTCCATGGACTCTGACATCACTATGCTCTATGGTTTTTCTCATCACAATGCTCTTTGACCCCTGTCACCACAATGCTTGATGACCATTGTCATCACAATGCTCCAAGAACCCTGTCATCACAATGCTCCATGGCCCTTGTAATTAGAATGCTCCATGCCCTTGTCATCACAATGCTCCAGAACACTGGTGATCATAATACGCCTTTCCTGTGTCATCCCATTGCTCAATGACCCTTGTCATCAAAATATTCCTTGTCCTTTGTCATCACAGTGCTCCATGATACCTTTAATCAAAATTCTACATGACAACTGTCATCACAATGCAAGATGACCAATGTCATCACAAGGCCCCATGACACGTGTCATCACAATTCGCCTTGGCCCTGGACATCTCAATGCTGTGTGAACCGTGTCATCACTAGGTTCCAGGACACTTGTCATCACAATGCTCCATGAACTCTGTTATCTCAATGTTCCATGGCCTTTGTATACACAATGCTCCATTGTCCTGATAATCGCATTGCTCCATGAACACTTTCATCACAATGCTCCTTGACCACTGTCACCCTAATTCCCCATGACGTCTCGCCTCACTGTCTTCCAAGGCCACTCTCATCAAAATGCTCCATGATCTGTGTCAGCACAATATTGCATGACACTTGTCATCACAATGCTCCATGATGCCTGTCATCACAATGCTCCATGAATTTGTTATCACAATGCTCCAGGACCAGTTTCATCACAATACTCCATCCCCCTTTTCATCACAGTGCACAATGAAACCTTTCATTACAATGCTCCATGACACTTGTCATCACAATGCTCAATGGCCTTTATCGTCACAATGCTCCCAGGCACTTTTCATCACGATGTTCCATGAAAACTTACATCACTTTGCTCCACGACCATTGTCATCACAATAGTCCATACCCTTGTCAACACAATGCTGCATAATCCCTGTCATCACAATTCTCCTTGACTGCTGTCATCACGATAATCCAGGACAATTTTCAGAACAATGGTTCATTCCCCCAGTCATCTCAGTGCTCCATGATACCTTTCATCACAATTCCTAGATGATCAATGTCATCACAAGGCCCCATGACACCTGTCATCACAATTTGCTATGACCCTTGTCATCACAATACTCGATGAACCGTGTCATCACAGTGTTCCAGGGCACATGTCATCACAATGATCCATGACGACTTTCATCACAATGCTCCAATACACCTGTCATCACAATGCTCCATGGCCCCTGTTATCATATTGCTCCATGATCACTTTCATCACAATGATCCATGACCAATGTCATCACCATTCCTAATGACGCCTGTCATCTCAATGTTCCATGGCACCTTCATCACAATGCTCCATGAACCCATTCATCACAATGTTCCCTGTCCTTTTCATCACAATGTTCCATGGGCCCTGTCATCACAATGCTCCATGCGCTTGTCATCAAAATGCTCCAGAACTCTTGTCATCATAATGCTCCATGCCAATGTCATCAAAATGCCCCATGACACTTGTCATCACAATGCTCCACGTCATTTGTCATCACAATGCTCCATGACCCTTGTCATAACAATGGTCCATGGCCTTGTCATCACAATGTTCCATGGCCTCTGACATCACTATGCTCTATGGTTTTTCTCATCACAATGCTCTTTGACCCCTGTCACCACAATGCTTGATGACCATTGTCATCACAATGCTCCAAGAACCCTGTCATCACAATGCTCCATGCCGTTGACATCACAATGCTCCATGGCCCTTGTAATTAGAATGCTCCATGCCCTTGTCATCACAATGCTCCAGAACACTTGTGATCATAATACGCCTTTCCTGTGTCATCCCATTGCTCAATGACCCTTGTCATCAAAATATTCCTTGTCCTTTGTCATCACAGTGCTCCATGATACCTTTAATCAAAATTCTACATGACAACTGTCATCACAATGCAAGATGACCAATGTCATCACATGGCCCCATGACACGTGTCATCACAATTCGCCTTGGCCCTTGACATCTCAATGCTGTATGAACCGTGTCATCACTAGGTTCCAGGACACTTGTCATCACAATGCTCCATGAACTCTGTTATCTCAATGTTCCATGGCCTTTGTATTCACAATGCTCCATTGTCCTGATAATCGCATTGCTCCATGAACACTTTCATCACAATGCTCCTTGACCACTGTCACCCTAATTCCCCATGACGTCTCGCCTCACTGTCTTCCAAGGCCACTCTCATCAAAATGCTCCATGATCTGTGTCAGCACAATATTGCATGACACTTGTCATCACAATGCTCCATGATGCCTGTCATCACAATGCTCCATGAATTTGTTATCACAATGCTCCAGGACCAGTTTCATCACAATACTCCATCCCCCTTTTCATCACAGTGCACAATGAAACCTTTCATTACAATGCTCCATGACACTTGTCATCACAATGCTCAACGGCCTTTATCGTCACAATGCTCCCAGGCACTTTTCATCACGATGTTCGATGAAAACTTACATCACTTTGCTCCACGACCATTGTCATCACAATAGTCCATACCCTTGTCAACACAATGCTGCATAATCCCTGTCATCACAATTCTCCTTGACTGCTGTCATCACGATAATCCAGGACAATTTTCAGAACAATGGTTCATTCCCCCAGTCATCTCAGTGCTCCATGATACCTTTCATCACAATTCCTAGATGATCAATGTCATCACAAGGCCCCATGACACCTGTCATCACAATTTGCTATGACCCTTGTCATCACAATACTCGATGAACCGTGTCATCACAGTGTTCCAGGGCACATGTCATCACAATGATCCATGACGACTTTCATCACAATGCTCCAATACACCTGTCATCACAATGCTCCATGGCCCCTGTTATCATATTGCTCCATGATCACTTTCATCACAATGATCCATGACCAATGTCATCACCATTCCTAATGACGCCTGTCATCTCAGTGCTCCATGGCACCTTCATCACAATGCTCCATGAACCCATTCATCACAATGTTCCCTGTCCTTTTCATCACAATGTTCCATGGGCCCTGTCATCACAATGCTCCATGCGCTTGTCATCAAAATGCTCCAGAACTCTTGTCATCATAATGCTCCATGCCAATGTCATCAAAATGCCCCATGACACTTGTCATCACAATGCTCCACGTCATTTGTCATCACAATGCTCCATGACCCTTGTCATAACAATGGTCCATGGCCTTGTCATCACAATGTTCCATGGCCTCTGACATCACTATGCTCTATGGTTTTTCTCATCACAATGCTCTTTGACCCCTGTCACCACAATGCTTGATGACCATTGTCATCACAATGCTCCAAGAACCCTGTCATCACAATGCTCCATGCCGTTGACATCACAATGCTCCATGGCCCTTGTAATTAGAATGCTCCATGCCCTTGTCATCACAATGCTCCAGAACACTTGTGATCATAATACGCCTTTCCTGTGTCATCCCATTGCTCAATGACCCTTGTCATCAAAATATTCCTTGTCCTTTGTCATCACAGTGCTCCATGATACCTTTAATCAAAATTCTACATGACAACTGTCATCACAATGCAAGATGACCAATGTCATCACAAGGCCCCATGACACGTGTCATCACAATTCGCCTTGGCCCTGGACATCTCAATGCTGTATGAACCGTGTCATCACTAGGTTCCAGGACACTTGTCATCACAATGCTCCATGAACTCTGTTATCTCAATGTTCCATGGCCTTTGTATTCACAATGCTCCATTGTCCTGATAATCGCATTGCTCCATGAACACTTTCATCACAATGCTCCTTGACCACTGTCACCCTAATTCCCCATGACGTCTCGCCTCACTGTCTTCCAAGGCCACTCTCATCAAAATGCTCCATGATCTGTGTCAGCACAATATTGCATGACACTTGTCATCACAATGCTCCATGATGCCTGTCATCACAATGCTCCATGAATTTGTTATCACAATGCTCCAGGACCAGTTTCATCACAATACTCCATCCCCCTTTTCATCACAGTGCACAATGAAACCTTTCATTACAATGCTCCATGACACTTGTCATCACAATGCTCAACGGCCTTTATCGTCACAATGCTCCCAGGCACTTTTCATCACGATGTTCCATGAAAACTTACATCACTTTGCTCCACGACCATTGTCATCACAATAGTCCATACCCTTGTCAACACAATGCTGCATAATCCCTGTCATCACAATTCTCCTTGACTGCTGTCATCACGATAATCCAGGACAATTTTCATAACAATGGTTCATTCCCCCAGTCATCTCAGTGCTCCATGATACCTTTCATCACAATTCCTAGATGATCAATGTCATCACAAGGCCCCATGACACCTGTCATCACAATTTGCTATGACCCTTGTCATCACAATACTCGATGAACCGTGTCATCACAGTGTTCCAGGGCACATGTCATCACAATGATCCATGACGACTTTCATCACAATGCTCCAATACACCTGTCATCACAATGCTCCATGGCCCCTGTTATCATATTGCTCCATGATCACTTTCATCACAATGATCCATGACCAATGTCATCACCATTCCTAATGACGCCTGTCATCTCAATGCTCCATGGCACCTTCATCACAATGCTCCATGAACCCATTCATCACAATGTTCCCTGTCCTTTTCATCACAATGTTCCATGGGCCCTGTCATCACAATGCTCCATGCGCTTGTCATCAAAATGCTCCAGAACTCTTGTCATCATAATGCTCCATGCCAATGTCATCAAAATGCCCCATGACACTTGTCATCACAATGCTCCACGTCATTTGTCATCACAATGCTCCATGACCCTTGTCATAACAATGGTCCATGGCCTTGTCATCACAATGTTCCATGGACTCTGACATCACTATGCTCTATGGTTTTTCTCATCACAATGCTCTTTGACCCCTGTCACCACAATGCTTGATGACCATTGTCATCACAATGCTCCAAGAACCCTGTCATCACAATGCTCCATGGCCCTTGTAATTAGAATGCTCCATGCCCTTGTCATCACAATGCTCCAGAACACTGGTGATCATAATACGCCTTTCCTGTGTCATCCCATTGCTCAATGACCCTTGTCATCAAAATATTCCTTGTCCTTTGTCATCACAGTGCTCCATGATACCTTTAATCAAAATTCTACATGACAACTGTCATCACAATGCAAGATGACCAATGTCATCACAAGGCCCCATGACACGTGTCATCACAATTCGCCTTGGCCCTGGACATCTCAATGCTGTGTGAACCGTGTCATCACTAGGTTCCAGGACACTTGTCATCACAATGCTCCATGAACTCTGTTATCTCAATGTTCCATGGCCTTTGTATACACAATGCTCCATTGTCCTGATAATCGCATTGCTCCATGAACACTTTCATCACAATGCTCCTTGACCACTGTCACCCTAATTCCCCATGACGTCTCGCCTCACTGTCTTCCAAGGCCACTCTCATCAAAATGCTCCATGATCTGTGTCAGCACAATATTGCATGACACTTGTCATCACAATGCTCCATGATGCCTGTCATCACAATGCTCCATGAATTTGTTATCACAATGCTCCAGGACCAGTTTCATCACAATACTCCATCCCCCTTTTCATCACAGTGCACAATGAAACCTTTCATTACAATGCTCCATGACACTTGTCATCACAATGCTCAATGGCCTTTATCGTCACAATGCTCCCAGGCACTTTTCATCACGATGTTCGATGAAAACTTACATCACTTTGCTCCACGACCATTGTCATCACAATAGTCCATACCCTTGTCAACACAAAGCTGCATAATCCCTGTCATCACAATTCTCCTTGACTGCTGTCATCACGATAATCCAGGACAATTTTCATAACAATGGTTCATTCCCCCAGTCATCTCAGTGCTCCATGATACCTTTCATCACAATTCCTAGATGATCAATGTCATCACAAGGCCCCATGACACCTGTCATCACAATTTGCTATGACCCTTGTCATCACAATACTCGATGAACCGTGTCATCACAGTGTTCCAGGGCACATGTCATCACAATGATCCATGACGACTTTCATCACAATGCTCCAATACACCTGTCATCACAATGCTCCATGGCCCCTGTTATCATATTGCTCCATGATCACTTTCATCACAATGATCCATGACCAATGTCATCACCATTCCTAATGACGCCTGTCATCTCAATGCTCCATGGCACCTTCATCACAATGCTCCATGAACCCATTCATCACAATGTTCCCTGTCCTTTTCATCACAATGTTCCATGGGCCCTGTCATCACAATGCTCCATGCGCTTGTCATCAAAATGCTCCAGAACTCTTGTCATCATAATGCTCCATGCCAATGTCATCAAAATGCCCCATGACACTTGTCATCACAATGCTCCACGTCATTTGTCATCACAATGCTCCATGACCCTTGTCATAACAATGGTCCATGGCCTTGTCATCACAATGTTCCATGGCCTCTGACATCACTATGCTCTATGGTTTTTCTCATCACAATGCTCTTTGACCCCTGTCACCACAATGCTTGATGACCATTGTCATCACAATGCTCCAAGAACCCTGTCATCACAATGCTCCATGCCGTTGACATCACAATGCTCCATGGCCCTTGTAATTAGAATGCTCCATGCCCTTGTCATCACAATGCTCCAGAACACTTGTGATCATAATACGCCTTTCCTGTGTCATCCCATTGCTCAATGACCCTTGTCATCAAAATATTCCTTGTCCTTTGTCATCACAGTGCTCCATGATACCTTTAATCAAAATTCTACATGACAACTGTCATCACAATGCAAGATGACCAATGTCATCACATGGCCCCATGACACGTGTCATCACAATTCGCCTTGGCCCTTGACATCTCAATGCTGTATGAACCGTGTCATCACTAGGTTCCAGGACACTTGTCATCACAATGCTCCATGAACTCTGTTATCTCAATGTTCCATGGCCTTTGTATTCACAATGCTCCATTGTCCTGATAATCGCATTGCTCCATGAACACTTTCATCACAATGCTCCTTGACCACTGTCACCCTAATTCCCCATGACGTCTCGCCTCACTGTCTTCCAAGGCCACTCTCATCAAAATGCTCCATGATCTGTGTCAGCACAATATTGCATGACACTTGTCATCACAATGCTCCATGATGCCTGTCATCACAATGCTCCATGAATTTGTTATCACAATGCTCCAGGACCAGTTTCATCACAATACTCCATCCCCCTTTTCATCACAGTGCACAATGAAACCTTTCATTACAATGCTCCATGACACTTGTCATCACAATGCTCAACGGCCTTTATCGTCACAATGCTCCCAGGCACTTTTCATCACGATGTTCGATGAAAACTTACATCACTTTGCTCCACGACCATTGTCATCACAATAGTCCATACCCTTGTCAACACAATGCTGCATAATCCCTGTCATCACAATTCTCCTTGACTGCTGTCATCACGATAATCCAGGACAATTTTCAGAACAATGGTTCATTCCCCCAGTCATCTCAGTGCTCCATGATACCTTTCATCACAATTCCTAGATGATCAATGTCATCACAAGGCCCCATGACACCTGTCATCACAATTTGCTATGACCCTTGTCATCACAATACTCGATGAACCGTGTCATCACAGTGTTCCAGGGCACATGTCATCACAATGATCCATGACGACTTTCATCACAATGCTCCAATACACCTGTCATCACAATGCTCCATGGCCCCTGTTATCATATTGCTCCATGATCACTTTCATCACAATGATCCATGACCAATGTCATCACCATTCCTAATGACGCCTGTCATCTCAGTGCTCCATGGCACCTTCATCACAATGCTCCATGAACCCATTCATCACAATGTTCCCTGTCCTTTTCATCACAATGTTCCATGGGCCCTGTCATCACAATGCTCCATGCGCTTGTCATCAAAATGCTCCAGAACTCTTGTCATCATAATGCTCCATGCCAATGTCATCAAAATGCCCCATGACACTTGTCATCACAATGCTCCACGTCATTTGTCATCACAATGCTCCATGACCCTTGTCATAACAATGGTCCATGGCCTTGTCATCACAATGTTCCATGGCCTCTGACATCACTATGCTCTATGGTTTTTCTCATCACAATGCTCTTTGACCCCTGTCACCACAATGCTTGATGACCATTGTCATCACAATGCTCCAAGAACCCTGTCATCACAATGCTCCATGCCGTTGACATCACAATGCTCCATGGCCCTTGTAATTAGAATGCTCCATGCCCTTGTCATCACAATGCTCCAGAACACTTGTGATCATAATATGCCTTTCCTGTGTCATCCCATTGCTCAATGACCCTTGTCATCAAAATATTCCTTGTCCTTTGTCATCACAGTGCTCCATGATACCTTTAATCAAAATTCTACATGACAACTGTCATCACAATGCAAGATGACCAATGTCATCACAAGGCCCCATGACACGTGTCATCACAATTCGCCTTGGCCCTGGACATCTCAATGCTGTATGAACCGTGTCATCACTAGGTTCCAGGACACTTGTCATCACAATGCTCCATGAACTCTGTTATCTCAATGTTCCATGGCCTTTGTATTCACAATGCTCCATTGTCCTGATAATCGCATTGCTCCATGAACACTTTCATCACAATGCTCCTTGACCACTGTCACCCTAATTCCCCATGACGTCTCGCCTCACTGTCTTCCAAGGCCACTCTCATCAAAATGCTCCATGATCTGTGTCAGCACAATATTGCATGACACTTGTCATCACAATGCTCCATGATGCCTGTCATCACAATGCTCCATGAATTTGTTATCACAATGCTCCAGGACCAGTTTCATCACAATACTCCATCCCCCTTTTCATCACAGTGCACAATGAAACCTTTCATTACAATGCTCCATGACACTTGTCATCACAATGCTCAACGGCCTTTATCGTCACAATGCTCCCAGGCACTTTTCATCACGATGTTCCATGAAAACTTACATCACTTTGCTCCACGACCATTGTCATCACAATAGTCCATACCCTTGTCAACACAATGCTGCATAATCCCTGTCATCACAATTCTCCTTGACTGCTGTCATCACGATAATCCAGGACAATTTTCATAACAATGGTTCATTCCCCCAGTCATCTCAGTGCTCCATGATACCTTTCATCACAATTCCTAGATGATCAATGTCATCACAAGGCCCCATGACACCTGTCATCACAATTTGCTATGACCCTTGTCATCACAATACTCGATGAACCGTGTCATCACAGTGTTCCAGGGCACATGTCATCACAATGATCCATGACGACTTTCATCACAATGCTCCAATACACCTGTCATCACAATGCTCCATGGCCCCTGTTATCATATTGCTCCATGATCACTTTCATCACAATGATCCATGACCAATGTCATCTCCATTCCTAATGACGCCTGTCATCTCAATGCTCCATGGCACCTTCATCACAATGCTCCATGAACCCATTCATCACAATGTTCCCTGTCCTTTTCATCACAATGTTCCATGGGCCCTGTCATCACAATGCTCCATGCGCTTGTCATCAAAATGCTCCAGAACTCTTGTCATCATAATGCTCCATGCCAGTGTCATCAAAATGCCCCATGACACTTGTCATCACAATGCTCCACGTCATTTGTCATCACAATGCTCCATGACCCTTGTCATAACAATGGTCCATGGCCTTGTCATCACAATGTTCCATGGCCTCTGACATCACTATGCTCTATGGTTTTTCTCATCACAATGCTCTTTGACCCCTGTCATCACAATGCTTGATGACCATTGTCATCACAATGCTCCAAGAACCCTGTCATCACAATGCTCCATGCCGTTGACATCACAATGCTCCATGGCCCTTGTAATTAGAATGCTCCATGCCCTTGTCATCACAATGCTCCAGAACACTTGTGATCATAATACGCCTTTCCTGTGTCATCCCATTGCTCAATGACCCTTGTCATCAAAATATTCCTTGTCCTTTGTCATCACAGTGCTCCATGATACCTTTAATCAAAATTCTACATGACAACTGTCATCACAATGCAAGATGACCAATGTCATCACAAGGCCCCATGACACGTGTCATCACAATTCGCCTTGGCCCTGGACATCTCAATGCTGTGTGAACCGTGTCATCACTAGGTTCCAGGACACTTGTCATCACAATGCTCCATGAACTCTGTTATCTCAATGTTCCATGGCCTTTGTATACACAATGCTCCATTGTCCTGATAATCGCATTGCTCCATGAACACTTTCATCACAATGCTCCTTGACCACTGTCACCCTAATTCCCCATGACGTCTCGCCTCACTGTCTTCCAAGGCCACTCTCATCAAAATGCTCCATGATCTGTGTCAGCACAATATTGCATGACACTTGTCATCACAATGCTCCATGATGCCTGTCATCACAATGCTCCATGAATTTGTTATCACAATGCTCCAGGACCAGTTTCATCACAATACTCCATCCCCCTTTTCATCACAGTGCACAATGAAACCTTTCATTACAATGCTCCATGACACTTGTCATCACAATGCTCAACGGCCTTTATCGTCACAATCCTCCCAGGCACTTTTCATCACGATGTTCCATGAAAACTTACATCACTTTGCTCCACGACCATTGTCATCACAATAGTCCATACCCTTGTCAACACAATGCTGCATAATCCCTGTCATCACAATTCTCCTTGACTGCTGTCATCACGATAATCCAGGACAATTTTCATAACAATGGTTCATTCCCCCAGTCATCTCAGTGCTCCATGATACCTTTCATCACAATTCCTAGATGATCAATGTCATCACAAGGCCCCATGACACCTGTCATCACAATTTGCTATGACCCTTGTCATCACAATACTCGATGAACCGTGTCATCACAGTGTTCCAGGGCACATGTCATCACAATGATCCATGACGACTTTCATCACAATGCTCCAATACACCTGTCATCACAATGCTCCATGGCCCCTGTTATCATATTGCTCCATGATCACTTTCATCACAATGATCCATGACCAATGTCATCACCATTCCTAATGACGCCTGTCATCTCAATGCTCCATGGCACCTTCATCACAATGCTCCATGAACCCATTCATCACAATGTTCCCTGTCCTTTTCATCACAATGTTCCATGGGCCCTGTCATCACAATGCTCCATGCGCTTGTCATCAAAATGCTCCAGAACTCTTGTCATCATAATGCTCCATGCCAATGTCATCAAAATGCCCCATGACACTTGTCATCACAATGCTCCACGTCATTTGTCATCACAATGCTCCATGACCCTTGTCATAACAATGGTCCATGGCCTTGTCATCACAATGTTCCATGGCCTCTGACATCACTATGCTCTATGGTTTTTCTCATCACAATGCTCTTTGACCCCTGTCACCACAATGCTTGATGACCATTGTCATCACAATGCTCCAAGAACCCTGTCATCACAATGCTCCATGCCGTTGACATCACAATGCTCCATGGCCCTTGTAATTAGAATGCTCCATGCCCTTGTCATCACAATGCTCCAGAACACTTGTGATCATAATACGCCTTTCCTGTGTCATCCCATTGCTCAATGACCCTTGTCATCAAAATATTCCTTGTCCTTTGTCATCACAGTGCTCCATGATACCTTTAATCAAAATTCTACATGACAACTGTCATCACAATGCAAGATGACCAATGTCATCACAAGGCCCCATGACACGTGTCATCACAATTCGCCTTGGCCCTGGACATCTCAATGCTGTATGAACCGTGTCATCACTAGGTTCCAGGACACTTGTCATCACAATGCTCCATGAACTCTGTTATCTCAATGTTCCATGGCCTTTGTATTCACAATGCTCCATTGTCCTGATAATCGCATTGCTCCATGAACACTTTCATCACAATGCTCCTTGACCACTGTCACCCTAATTCTCCATGACGTCTCGCCTCACTGTCTTCCAAGGCCACTCTCATCAAAATGCTCCATGATCTGTGTCAGCACAATATTGCATGACACTTGTCATCACAATGCTCCATGATGCCTGTCATCACAATGCTCCATGAATTTGTTATCACAATGCTCCAGGACCAGTTTCATCACAATACTCCATCCCCCTTTTCATCACAGTGCACAATGAAACCTTTCATTACAATGCTCCATGACACTTGTCATCACAATGCTCAACGGCCTTTATCGTCACAATGCTCCCAGGCACTTTTCATCACGATGTTCCATGAAAACTTACATCACTTTGCTCCACGACCATTGTCATCACAATAGTCCATACCCTTGTCAACACAATGCTGCATAATCCCTGTCATCACAATTCTCCTTGACTGCTGTCATCACGATAATCCAGGACAATTTTCATAACAATGGTTCATTCCCCCAGTCATCTCAGTGCTCCATGATACCTTTCATCACAATTCCTAGATGATCAATGTCATCACAAGGCCCCATGACACCTGTCATCACAATTTGCTATGACCCTTGTCATCACAATACTCGATGAACCGTGTCATCACAGTGTTCCAGGGCACATGTCATCACAATGATCCATGACGACTTTCATCACAATGCTCCAATACACCTGTCATCACAATGCTCCATGGCCCCTGTTATCATATTGCTCCATGATCACTTTCATCACAATGATCCATGACCAATGTCATCACCATTCCTAATGACGCCTGTCATCTCAATGCTCCATGGCACCTTCATCACAATGCTCCATGAACCCATTCATCACAATGTTCCCTGTCCTTTTCATCACAATGTTCCATGGGCCCTGTCATCACAATGCTCCATGCGCTTGTCATCAAAATGCTCCAGAACTCTTGTCATCATAATGCTCCATGCCAGTGTCATCAAAATGCCCCATGACACTTGTCATCACAATGCTCCACGTCATTTGTCATCACAATGCTCCATGACCCTTGTCATAACAATGGTCCATGGCCTTGTCATCACAGTGTTCCATGGCCTCTGACATCACTATGCTCTATGGTTTTTCTCATCACAATGCTCTTTGACCCCTGTCATCACAATGCTTGATGACCATTGTCATCACAATGCTCCAAGAACCCTGTCATCACAATGCTCCATGCCGTTGACATCACAATGCTCCATGGCCCTTGTAATTAGAATGCTCCATGCCCTTGTCATCACAATGCTCCAGAACACTTGTGATCATAATACGCCTTTCCTGTGTCATCCCATTGCTCAATGACCCTTCTCATCAAAATATTCCTTGTCCTTTGTCATCACAGTGCTCCGTGATACCTTTAATCAAAATTCTACATGAAAACTGTCATCACAATGCAAGATGACCCATGTCATCACAAGGCCCCATGACACGTGTCATCACAATTCGCCTTGGCCCTGGACATCTCAATGCTGTGTGAACCGTGTCATCACTAGGTTCCAGGACACTTGTCATCACAATGCTCCATGAACTCTGTTATCTCAATGTTCCATGGCCTTTGTATTCACAATGCTCCATTGTCCTGATAATCGCATTGCTCCATGAACACTTTCATCACAATGCTCCTTGACCACTGTCACCCTAATTCCCCATGACGTTTCGCCTCACTGTCTTCCAAGGCCACTCTCATCAAAATGCTCCATGATCTGTGTCAGCACAATATTGCATGACACTTGTCATCACAATGCTCCATGATGCCTGTCATCACAATGCTCCATGAATTTGTTATCACAATGCTCCAGGACCAGTTTCATCACAATACTCCATCCCCCTTTTCATCACAGTGCACAATGAAACCTTTCATTACAATGCTCCATGACACTTGTCATCACAATGCTCAACGGCCTTTATCGTCACAATGCTCCCAGGCACTTTTCATCACGATGTTCGATGAAAACTTTCATCACTTTGCTCCACGACCATTGTCATCACAATAGTCCATACCCTTGTCAACACAATGCTGCATAATCCCTGTCATCACAATTCTCCTTGACTGCTGTCATCACGATAATCCAGGACAATTTTCATAACAATGGTTCATTCCCCCAGTCATCTCAGTGCTCCATGATACCTTTCATCACAATTCCTAGATGATCAATGTCATCACAAGGCCCCATGACACCTGTCATCACAATTTGCTATGACCCTTGTCATCACAATACTCGATGAACCGTGTCATCACAGTGTTCCAGGGCACATGTCATCACAATGATCCATGACGACTTTCATCACAATGCTCCAATACACCTGTCATCACAATGCTCCATGGCCCCTGTTATCATATTGCTCCATGATCACTTTCATCACAATGATCCATGACCAATGTCATCACCATTCCTAATGACGCCTGTCATCTCAATGCTCCATGGCACCTTCATCACAATGCTCCATGAACCCATTCATCACAATGTTCCCTGTCCTTTTCATCACAATGTTCCATGGGCCCTGTCATCACAATGCTCCATGCGCTTGTCATCAAAATGCTCCAGAACTCTTGTCATCATAATGCTCCATGCCAGTGTCATCAAAATGCCCCATGACACTTGTCATCACAATGCTCCACGTCATTTGTCATCACAATGCTCCATGACCCTTGTCATAACAATGGTCCATGGCCTTGTCATCACAGTGTTCCATGGCCTCTGACATCACTATGCTCTATGGTTTTTCTCATCACAATGCTCTTTGACCCCTGTCATCACAATGCTTGATGACCATTGTCATCACAATGCTCCAAGAACCCTGTCATCACAATGCTCCATGCCGTTGACATCACAATGCTCCATGGCCCTTGTAATTAGAATGCTCCATGCCCTTGTCATCACAATGCTCCAGAACACTTGTGATCATAATACGCCTTTCCTGTGTCATCCCATTGCTCAATGACCCTTCTCATCAAAATATTCCTTGTCCTTTGTCATCACAGTGCTCCGTGATACCTTTAATCAAAATTCTACATGAAAACTGTCATCACAATGCAAGATGACCCATGTCATCACAAGGCCCCATGACACGTGTCATCACAATTCGCCTTGGCCCTTGACATCTCAATGCTGTGTGAACCGTGTCATCACTAGGTTCCAGGACACTTGTCATCACAATGCTCCATGAACTCTGTTATCTCAATGTTCCATGGCCTTTGTATTCACAATGCTCCATTGTCCTGATAATCGCATTGCTCCATGAACACTTTCATCACAATGCTCCTTGACCACTGTCACCCTAATTCCCCATGACGTTTCGCCTCACTGTCTTCCAAGGCCACTCTCATCAAAATGCTCCATGATCTGTGTCAGCACAATATTGCATGACACTTGTCATCACAATGCTCCATGATGCCTGTCATCACAATGCTCCATGAATTTGTTATCACAATGCTCCAGGACCAGTTTCATCACAATACTCCATCCCCCTTTTCATCACAGTGCACAATGAAACCTTTCATTACAATGCTCCATGACACTTGTCATCACAATGCTCAACGGCCTTTATCGTCACAATGCTCCCAGGCACTTTTCATCATGATGTTCGATGAAAACTTTCATCACTTTGCTCCACGACCATTGTCATCACAATAGTCCATACCCTTGTCAACACAATGCTGCATAATCCCTGTCATCACAATTCTCCTTGACTGCTGTCATCACGATAATCCAGGACAATTTTCATAACAATGGTTCATTCCCCCAGTCATCTCAGTGCTCCATGATACCTTTCATCACAATTCCTAGATGATCAATGTCATCACAAGGCCCCATGACACCTGTCATCACAATTTGCTATGACCCTTGTCATCACAATACTCGATGAACCGTGTCATCACAGTGTTCCAGGGCACATGTCATCACAATGATCCATGACGACTTTCATCACAATGCTCCAATACACCTGTCATCACAATGCTCCATGGCCCCTGTTATCATATTGCTCCATGATCACTTTCATCACAATGATCCATGACCAATGTCATCACCATTCCTAATGACGCCTGTCATCTCAATGCTCCATGGCACCTTCATCACAATGCTCCATGAACCCATTCATCACAATGTTCCCTGTCCTTTTCATCACAATGTTCCATGGGCCCTGTCATCACAATGCTCCATGCGCTTGTCATCAAAATGCTCCAGAACTCTTGTCATCATAATGCTCCATGCCAATGTCATCAAAATGCCCCATGACACTTGTCATCACAATGCTCCACGTCATTTGTCATCACAATGCTCCATGACCCTTGTCATAACAATGGTCCATGGCCTTGTCATCACAATGTTCCATGGCCTCTGACATCACTATGCTCTATGGTTTTTCTCATCACAATGCTCTTTGACCCCTGTCACCACAATGCTTGATGACCATTGTCATCACAATGCTCCAAGAACCCTGTCATCACAATGCTCCATGCCGTTGACATCACAATGCTCCATGGCCCTTGTAATTAGAATGCTCCATGCCCTTGTCATCACAATGCTCCAGAACACTTGTGATCATAATACGCCTTTCCTGTGTCATCCCATTGCTCAATGACCCTTGTCATCAAAATATTCCTTGTCCTTTGTCATCACAGTGCTCCATGATACCTTTAATCAAAATTCTACATGACAACTGTCATCACAATGCAAGATGACCAATGTCATCACAAGGCCCCATGACACGTGTCATCACAATTCGCCTTGGCCCTGGACATCTCAATGCTGTATGAACCGTGTCATCACTAGGTTCCAGGACACTTGTCATCACAATGCTCCATGAACTCTGATATCTCAATGTTCCATGGCCTTTGTATTCACAATGCTCCATTGTCCTGATAATCGCATTGCTCCATGAACACTTTCATCACAATGCTCCTTGACCACTGTCACCCTAATTCTCCATGACGTCTCGCCTCACTGTCTTCCAAGGCCACTCTCATCAAAATGCTCCATGATCTGTGTCAGCACAATATTGCATGACACTTGTCATCACAATGCTCCATGATGCCTGTCATCACAATGCTCCATGAATTTGTTATCACAATGCTCCAGGACCAGTTTCATCACAATACTCCATCCCCCTTTTCATCACAGTGCACAATGAAACCTTTCATTACAATGCTCCATGACACTTGTCATCACAATGCTCAACGGCCTTTATCGTCACAATGCTCCCAGGCACTTTTCATCACGATGTTCCATGAAAACTTACATCACTTTGCTCCACGACCATTGTCATCACAATAGTCCATACCCTTGTCAACACAATGCTGCATAATCCCTGTCATCACAATTCTCCTTGACTGCTGTCATCACGATAATCCAGGACAATTTTCATAACAATGGTTCATTCCCCCAGTCATCTCAGTGCTCCATGATACCTTTCATCACAATTCCTAGATGATCAATGTCATCACAAGGCCCCATGACACCTGTCATCACAATTTGCTATGACCCTTGTCATCACAATACTCGATGAACCGTGTCATCACAGTGTTCCAGGGCACATGTCATCACAATGATCCATGACGACTTTCATCACAATGCTCCAATACACCTGTCATCACAATGCTCCATGGCCCCTGTTATCATATTGCTCCATGATCACTTTCATCACAATGATCCATGACCAATGTCATCACCATTCCTAATGACGCCTGTCATCTCAATGCTCCATGGCACCTTCATCACAATGCTCCATGAACCCATTCATCACAATGTTCCCTGTCCTTTTCATCACAATGTTCCATGGGCCCTGTCATCACAATGCTCCATGCGCTTGTCATCAAAATGCTCCAGAACTCTTGTCATCATAATGCTCCATGCCAGTGTCATCAAAATGCCCCATGACACTTGTCATCACAATGCTCCACGTCATTTGTCATCACAATGCTCCATGACCCTTGTCATAACAATGGTCCATGGCCTTGTCATCACAGTGTTCCATGGCCTCTGACATCACTATGCTCTATGGTTTTTCTCATCACAATGCTCTTTGACCCCTGTCATCACAATGCTTGATGACCATTGTCATCACAATGCTCCAAGAACCCTGTCATCACAATGCTCCATGCCGTTGACATCACAATGCTCCATGGCCCTTGTAATTAGAATGCTCCATGCCCTTGTCATCACAATGCTCCAGAACACTTGTGATCATAATACGCCTTTCCTGTGTCATCCCATTGCTCAATGACCCTTCTCATCAAAATATTCCTTGTCCTTTGTCATCACAGTGCTCCGTGATACCTTTAATCAAAATTCTACATGAAAACTGTCATCACAATGCAAGATGACCAATGTCATCACAAGGCCCCATGACACGTGTCATCACAATTCGCCTTGGCCCTTGACATCTCAATGCTGTGTGAACCGTGTCATCACTAGGTTCCAGGACACTTGTCATCACAATGCTCCATGAACTCTGTTATCTCAATGTTCCATGGCCTTTGTATTCACAATGCTCCATTGTCCTGATAATCGCATTGCTCCATGAACACTTTCATCACAATGCTCCTTGACCACTGTCACCCTAATTCCCCATGACGTTTCGCCTCACTGTCTTCCAAGGCCACTCTCATCAAAATGCTCCATGATCTGTGTCAGCACAATATTGCATGACACTTGTCATCACAATGCTCCATGATGCCTGTCATCACAATGCTCCATGAATTTGTTATCACAATGCTCCAGGACCAGTTTCATCACAATACTCCATCCCCCTTTTCATCACAGTGCACAATGAAACCTTTCATTACAATGCTCCATGACACTTGTCATCACAATGCTCAACGGCCTTTATCGTCACAATGCTCCCAGGCACTTTTCATCACGATGTTCGATGAAAACTTTCATCACTTTGCTCCACGACCATTGTCATCACAATAGTCCATACCCTTGTCAACACAATGCTGCATAATCCCTGTCATCACAATTCTCCTTGACTGCTGTCATCACGATAATCCAGGACAATTTTCATAACAATGGTTCATTCCCCCAGTCATCTCAGTGCTCCATGATACCTTTCATCACAATTCCTAGATGATCAATGTCATCACAAGGCCCCATGACACCTGTCATCACAATTTGCTATGACCCTTGTCATCACAATACTCGATGAACCGTGTCATCACAGTGTTCCAGGGCACATGTCATCACAATGATCCATGACGACTTTCATCACAATGCTCCAATACACCTGTCATCACAATGCTCCATGGCCCCTGTTATCATATTGCTCCATGATCACTTTCATCACAATGATCCATGACCAATGTCATCACCATTCCTAATGACGCCTGTCATCTCAATGCTCCATGGCACCTTCATCACAATGCTCCATGAACCCATTCATCACAATGTTCCCTGTCCTTTTCATCACAATGTTCCATGGGCCCTGTCATCACAATGCTCCATGCGCTTGTCATCAAAATGCTCCAGAACTCTTGTCATCATAATGCTCCATGCCAATGTCATCAAAATGCCCCATGACACTTGTCATCACAATGCTCCACGTCATTTGTCATCACAATGCTCCATGACCCTTGTCATAACAATGGTCCATGGCCTTGTCATCACAATGTTCCATGGCCTCTGACATCACTATGCTCTATGGTTTTTCTCATCACAATGCTCTTTGACCCCTGTCACCACAATGCTTGATGACCATTGTCATCACAATGCTCCAAGAACCCTGTCATCACAATGCTCCATGCCGTTGACATCACAATGCTCCATGGCCCTTGTAATTAGAATGCTCCATGCCCTTGTCATCACAATGCTCCAGAACACTTGTGATCATAATACGCCTTTCCTGTGTCATCCCATTGCTCAATGACCCTTGTCATCAAAATATTCCTTGTCCTTTGTCATCACAGTGCTCCATGATACCTTTAATCAAAATTCTACATGACAACTGTCATCACAATGCAAGATGACCAATGTCATCACAAGGCCCCATGACACGTGTCATCACAATTCGCCTTGGCCCTGGACATCTCAATGCTGTGTGAACCGTGTCATCACTAGGTTCCAGGACACTTGTCATCACAATGCTCCATGAACTCTGTTATCTCAATGTTCCATGGCCTTTGTATTCACAATGCTCCATTGTCCTGATAATCGCATTGCTCCATGAACACTTTCATCACAATGCTCCTTGACCACTGTCACCCTAATTCCCCATGACATCTCGCCTCACTGTCTTCCAAGGCCACTCTCATCAAAATGCTCCATGATCTGTGTCAGCACAATATTGCATGACACTTGTCATCACAATGCTCCATGATGCCTATCATCACAATGCTCCATGAATTTGTTATCACAATGCTCCAGGACCAGTTTCATCACAATACTCCATCCCCCTTTTCATCACAGTGCACAATGAAACCTTTCATTACAATGCTCCATGACACTTGTCATCACAATGCTCAACGGCCTTTATCGTCACAATGCTCCCAGGCACTTTTCATCACGATGTTCCATGAAAACTTTCATCACTTTGCTCCACGACCATTGTCATCACAATAGTCCATACCCTTGTCAACACAATGCTGCATAATCCCTGTCATCACAATTCTCCTTGAGTGCTGTCATCACGATAATCCAGGACAATTTTCATAACAATGGTTCATTCCCCCAGTCATCTCAGTGCTCCATGATACCTTTCATCACAATTCCTAGATGATCAATGTCATCACAAGGCCCCATGACACCTGTCATCACAATTTGCTATGACCCTTGTCATCACAATACTCGATGAACCGTGTCATCACAGTGTTCCAGGGCACATGTCATCACAATGATCCATGACGACTTTCATCACAATGCTCCAATACACCTGTCATCACAATGCTCCATGGCCCCTGTTATCATATTGCTCCATGATCACTTTCATCACAATGATCCATGACCAATGTCATCACCATTCCTAATGACGCCTGTCATCTCAATGCTCCATGGCACCTTCATCACAATGCTCCATGAACCCATTCATCACAATGTTCCCTGTCCTTTTCATCACAATGTTCCATGGGCCCTGTCATCACAATGCTCCATGCGCTTGTCATCAAAATGCTCCAGAACTCTTGTCATCATAATGCTCCATGCCAATGTCATCAAAATGCCCCATGACACTTGTCATCACAATGCTCCACGTCATTTGTCATCACAATGCTCCATGACCCTTGTCATAACAATGGTCCATGGCCTTGTCATCACAATGTTCCATGGCCTCTGACATCACTATGCTCTATGGTTTTTCTCATCACAATGCTCTTTGACCCTTGTCACCACAATGCTTGATGACCATTGTCATCACAATGCTCCAAGAACCCTGTCATCACAATGCTCCATGCCGTTGACATCACAATGCTCCATGGCCCTTGTAATTAGAATGCTCCATGCCCTTGTCATCACAATGCTCCAGAACACTTGTGATCATAATACGCCTTTCCTGTGTCATCCCATTGCTCAATGACCCTTGTCATCAAAATATTCCTTGTCCTTTGTCATCACAGTGCTCCATGATACCTTTAATCAAAATTCTACATGACAACTGTCATCACAATGCAAGATGACCAATGTCATCACAAGGCCCCATGACACGTGTCATCACAATTCGCCTTGGCCCTGGACATCTCAATGCTGTATGAACCGTGTCATCACTAGGTTCCAGGACACTTGTCATCACAATGCTCCATGAACTCTGTTATCTCAATGTTCCATGGCCTTTGTATTCACAATGCTCCATTGTCCTGATAATCGCATTGCTCCATGAACACTTTCATCACAATGCTCCTTGACCACTGTCACCCTAATTCCCCATGACGTCTCGCCTCACTGTCTTCCAAGGCCACTCTCATCAAAATGCTCCATGATCTGTGTCAGCACAATATTGCATGACACTTGTCATCACAATGCTCCATGATGCCTGTCATCACAATGCTCCATGAATTTGTTATCACAATGCTCCAGGACCAGTTTCATCACAATACTCCATCCCCCTTTTCATCACAGTGCACAATGAAACCTTTCATTACAATGCTCCATGACACTTGTCATCACAATGCTCAACGGCCTTTATCGTCACAATGCTCCCAGGCACTTTTCATCACGATGTTCCATGAAAACTTACATCACTTTGCTCCACGACCATTGTCATCACAATAGTCCATACCCTTGTCAACACAATGCTGCATAATCCCTGTCATCACAATTCTCCTTGAGTGCTGTCATCACGATAATCCAGGACAATTTTCATAACAATGGTTCATTCCCCCAGTCATCTCAGTGCTCCATGATACCTTTCATCACAATTCCTAGATGATCAATGTCATCACAAGGCCCCATGACACCTGTCATCACAATTTGCTATGACCCTTGTCATCACAATACTCGATGAACCGTGTCATCACAGTGTTCCAGGGCACATGTCATCACAATGATCCATGACGACTTTCATCACAATGCTCCAATACACCTGTCATCACAATGCTCCATGGCCCCTGTTATCATATTGCTCCATGATCACTTTCATCACAATGATCCATGACCAATGTCATCACCATTCCTAATGACGCCTGTCATCTCAATGCTCCATGGCACCTTCATCACAATGCTCCATGAACCCATTCATCACAATGTTCCCTGTCCTTTTCATCACAATGTTCCATGGGCCCTGTCATCACAATGCTCCATGCGCTTGTCATCAAAATGCTCCAGAACTCTTGTCATCATAATGCTCCATGCCAATGTCATCAAAATGCCCCATGACACTTGTCATCACAATGCTCCACGTCATTTGTCATCACAATGCTCCATGACCCTTGTCATAACAATGGTCCATGGCCTTGTCATCACAATGTTCCATGGCCTCTGACATCACTATGCTCTATGGTTTTTCTCATCACAATGCTCTTTGACCCCTGTCATCACAATGCTTGATGACCATTGTCATCACAATGCTCCAAGAACCCTGTCATCACAATGCTCCATGCCGTTGACATCACAATGCTCCATGGCCCTTGTAATTAGAATGCTCCATGCCCTTGTCATCACAATGCTCCAGAACACTTGTGATCATAATACGCCTTTCCTGTGTCATCCCATTGCTCAATGACCCTTGTCATCAAAATATTCCTTGTCCTTTGTCATCACAGTGCTCCATGATACCTTTAATCAAAATTCTACATGACAACTGTCATCACAATGCAAGATGACCAATGTCATCACAAGGCCCCATGACACGTGTCATCACAATTCGCCTTGGCCCTTGACATCTCAATGCTGTATGAACCGTGTCATCACTAGGTTCCAGGACACTTGTCATCACAATGCTCCATGAACTCTGTTATCTCAATGTTCCATGGCCTTTGTATTCACAATGCTCCATTGTCCTGATAATCGCATTGCTCCATGAACACTTTCATCACAATGCTCCTTGACCACTGTCACCCTAATTCCCCATGACGTCTCGCCTCACTGTCTTCCAAGGCCACTCTCATCAAAATGCTCCATGATCTGTGTCAGCACAATATTGCATGACACTTGTCATCACAATGCTCCATGATGCCTGTCATCACAATGCTCCATGAATTTGTTATCACAATGCTCCAGGACCAGTTTCATCACAATACTCCATCCCCCTTTTCATCACAGTGCACAATGAAACCTTTCATTACAATGCTCCATGACACTTGTCATCACAATGCTCAACGGCCTTTATCGTCACAATGCTCCCAGGCACTTTTCATCACGATGTTCGATGAAAACTTTCATCACTTTGCTCCACGACCATTGTCATCACAATAGTCCATACCCTTGTCAACACAATGCTGCATAATCCCTGTCATCACAATTCTCCTTGACTGCTGTCATCACGATAATCCAGGACAATTTTCATAACAATGGTTCATTCCCCCAGTCATCTCAGTGCTCCATGATACCTTTCATCACAATTCCTAGATGATCAATGTCATCACAAGGCCCCATGACACCTGTCATCACAATTTGCTATGACCCTTGTCATCACAATACTCGATGAACCGTGTCATCACAGTGTTCCAGGGCACATGTCATCACAATGATCCATGACGACTTTCATCACAATGCTCCAATACACCTGTCATCACAATGCTCCATGGCCCCTGTTATCATATTGCTCCATGATCACTTTCATCACAATGATCCATGACCAATGTCATCACCATTCCTAATGACGCCTGTCATCTCAATGCTCCATGGCACCTTCATCACAATGCTCCATGAACCCATTCATCACAATGTTCCCTGTCCTTTTCATCACAATGTTCCATGGGCCCTGTCATCACAATGCTCCATGCGCTTGTCATCAAAATGCTCCAGAACTCTTGTCATCATAATGCTCCATGCCAGTGTCATCAAAATGCCCCATGACACTTGTCATCACAATGCTCCACGTCATTTGTCATCACAATGCTCCATGACCCTTGTCATAACAATGGTCCATGGCCTTGTCATCACAATGTTCCATGGCCTCTGACATCACTATGCTCTATGGTTTTTCTCATCACAATGCTCTTTGACCCCTGTCACCACAATGCTTGATGACCATTGTCATCACAATGCTCCAAGAACCCTGTCATCACAATGCTCCATGCCGTTGACATCACAATGCTCCATGGCCCTTGTAATTAGAATGCTCCATGCCCTTGTCATCACAATGCTCCAGAACACTTGTGATCATAATACGCCTTTCCTGTGTCATCCCATTGCTCAATGACCCTTGTCATCAAAATATTCCTTGTCCTTTGTCATCACAGTGCTCCATGATACCTTTAATCAAAATTCTACATGACAACTGTCATCACAATGCAAGATGACCAATGTCATCACAAGGCCCCATGACACGTGTCATCACAATTCGCCTTGGCCCTGGACATCTCAATGCTGTGTGAACCGTGTCATCACTAGGTTCCAGGACACTTGTCATCACAATGCTCCATGAACTCTGTTATCTCAATGTTCCATGGCCTTTGTATACACAATGCTCCATTGTCCTGATAATCGCATTGCTCCATGAACACTTTCATCACAATGCTCCTTGACCACTGTCACCCTAATTCCCCATGACGTCTCGCCTCACTGTCTTCCAAGGCCACTCTCATCAAAATGCTCCATGATCTGTGTCAGCACAATATTGCATGACACTTGTCATCACAATGCTCCATGATGCCTGTCATCACAATGCTCCATGAATTTGTTATCACAATGCTCCAGGACCAGTTTCATCACAATACTCCATCCCCCTTTTCATCACAGTGCACAATGAAACCTTTCATTACAATGCTCCATGACACTTGTCATCACAATGCTCAACGGCCTTTATCGTCACAATGCTCCCAGGCACTTTTCATCACGATGTTCCATGAAAACTTACATCACTTTGCTCCACGACCATTGTCATCACAATAGTCCATACCCTTGTCAACACAATGCTGCATAATCCCTGTCATCACAATTCTCCTTGACTGCTGTCATCACGATAATCCAGGACAATTTTCATAACAATGGTTCATTCCCCCAGTCATCTCAGTGCTCCATGATACCTTTCATCACAATTCCTAGATGATCAATGTCATCACAAGGCCCCATGACACCTGTCATCACAATTTGCTATGACCCTTGTCATCACAATACTCGATGAACCGTGTCATCACAGTGTTCCAGGGCACATGTCATCACAATGATCCATGACGACTTTCATCACAATGCTCCAATACACCTGTCATCACAATGCTCCATGGCCCCTGTTATCATATTGCTCCATGATCACTTTCATCACAATGATCCATGACCAATGTCATCACCATTCCTAATGACGCCTGTCATCTCAATGCTCCATGGCACCTTCATCACAATGCTCCATGAACCCATTCATCACAATGTTCCCTGTCCTTTTCATCACAATGTTCCATGGGCCCTGTCATCACAATGCTCCATGCGCTTGTCATCAAAATGCTCCAGAACTCTTGTCATCATAATGCTCCATGCCAGTGTCATCAAAATGCCCCATGACACTTGTCATCACAATGCTCCACGTCATTTGTCATCACAATGCTCCATGACCCTTGTCATAACAATGGTCCATGGCCTTGTCATCACAATGTTCCATGGCCTCTGACATCACTATGCTCTATGGTTTTTCTCATCACAATGCTCTTTGACCCCTGTCATCACAATGCTTGATGACCATTGTCATCACAATGCTCCAAGAACCCTGTCATCACAATGCTCCATGCCGTTGACATCACAATGCTCCATGGCCCTTGTAATTAGAATGCTCCATGCCCTTGTCATCACAATGCTCCAGAACACTTGTGATCATAATACGCCTTTCCTGTGTCATCCCATTGCTCAATGACCCTTGTCATCAAAATATTCCTTGTCCTTTGTCATCACAGTGCTCCATGATACCTTTAATCAAAATTCTACATGACAACTGTCATCACAATGCAAGATGACCAATGTCATCACAAGGCCCCATGACACGTGTCATCACAATTCGCCTTGGCCCTGGACATCTCAATGCTGTATGAACCGTGTCATCACTAGGTTCCAGGACACTTGTCATCACAATGCTCCATGAACTCTGTTATCTCAATGTTCCATGGCCTTTGTATTCACAATGCTCCATTGTCCTGATAATCGCATTGCTCCATGAACACTTTCATCACAATGCTCCTTGACCACTGTCACCCTTATTCCCCATGACGTCTCGCCTCACTGTCTTCCAAGGCCACTCTCATCAAAATGCTCCATGATCTGTGTCAGCACAATATTGCATGACACTTGTCATCACAATGTTCCATGATGCCTGTCATCACAATGCTCCATGAATTTGTTATCACAATGCTCCAGGACCAGTTTCATCACAATACTCCATCCCCCTTTTCATCACAGTGCACAATGAAACCTTTCATTACAATGCTCCATGACACTTGTCATCACAATGCTCAACGGCCTTTATCGTCACAATGCTCCCAGGCACTTTTCATCACGATGTTCCATGAAAACTTACATCACTTTGCTCCACGACCATTGTCATCACAATAGTCCATACCCTTGTCAACACAATGCTGCATAATCCCTGTCATCACAATTCTCCTTGACTGCTGTCATCACGATAATCCAGGACAATTTTCATAACAATGATTCATTCCCCCAGTCATCTCAGTGCTCCATGATACCTTTCATCACAATTCCTAGATGATCAATGTCATCACAAGGCCCCATGACACCTGTCATCACAATTTGCTATGACCCTTGTCATCACAATACTCGATGAACCGTGTCATCACAGTGTTCCAGGGCACATGTCATCACAATGATCCATGACGACTTTCATCACAATGCTCCAATACACCTGTCATCACAATGCTCCATGGCCCCTGTTATCATATTGCTCCATGATCACTTTCATCACAATGATCCATGACCAATGTCATCACCATTCCTAATGACGCCTGTCATCTCAATGCTCCATGGCACCTTCATCACAATGCTCCATGAACCCATTCATCACAATGTTCCCTGTCCTTTTCATCACAATGTTCCATGGGCCCTGTCATCACAATGCTCCATGCGCTTGTCATCAAAATGCTCCAGAACTCTTGTCATCATAATGCTCCATGCCAGTGTCATCAAAATGCCCCATGACACTTGTCATCACAATGCTCCACGTCATTTGTCATCACAATGCTCCATGACCCTTGTCATAACAATGGTCCATGGCCTTGTCATCACAATGTTCCATGGCCTCTGACATCACTATGCTCTATGGTTTTTCTCATCACAATGCTCTTTGACCCCTGTCATCACAATGCTTGATGACCATTGTCATCACAATGCTCCAAGAACCCTGTCATCACAATGCTCCATGCCGTTGACATCACAATGCTCCATGGCCCTTGTAATTAGAATGCTCCATGCCCTTGTCATCACAATGCTCCAGAACACTTGTGATCATAATACGCCTTTCCTGTGTCATCCCATTGCTCAATGACCCTTCTCATCAAAATATTCCTTGTCCTTTTTCATCACAGTGCTCCATGATACCTTTAATCAAAATTCTACATGACAACTGTCATCACAATGCAAGATGACCAATGTCATCACAAGGCCCCATGACACGTGTCATCACAATTCGCCTTGGCCCTTGACATCTCAATGCTGTGTGAACCGTGTCATCACTAGGTTCCAGGACACTTGTCATCACAATGCTCCATGAACTCTGTTATCTCAATGTTCCATGGCCTTTGTATTCACAATGCTCCATTGTCCTGATAATCGCATTGCTCCATGAACACTTTCATCACAATGCTCCTTGACCACTGTCACCCTAATTCCCCATGACGTCTCGCCTCACTGTCTTCCAAGGCCACTCTCATCAAAATGCTCCATGATCTGTGTCAGCACAATATTGCATGACACTTGTCATCACAATGCTCCATGATGCCTGTCATCACAATGCTCCATGAATTTGTTATCACAATGCTCCAGGACCAGTTTCATCACAATACTCCATCCCCCTTTTCATCACAGTGCACAATGAAACCTTTCATTACAATGCTCCATGACACTTGTCATCACAATGCTCAACGGCCTTTATCGTCACAATGCTCCCAGGCACTTTTCATCACGATGTTCCATGAAAACTTACATCACTTTGCTCCACGACCATTGTCATCACAATAGTCCATACCCTTGTCAACACAATGCTGCATAATCCCTGTCATCACAATTCTCCTTGACTGCTGTCATCACGATAATCCAGGACAATTTTCATAACAATGGTTCATTCCCCCAGTCATCTCAGTGCTCCATGATACCTTTCATCACAATTCCTAGATGATCAATGTCATCACAAGGCCCCATGACACCTGTCATCACAATTTGCTATGACCCTTGTCATCACAATACTCGATGAACCGTGTCATCACAGTGTTTCAGGGCACATGTCATCACAATGATCCATGACGACTTTCATCACAATGCTCCAATACACCTGTCATCACAATGCTCCATGGCCCCTGTTATCATATTGCTCCATGATCACTTTCATCACAATGATCCATGACCAATGTCATCACCATTCCTAATGACGCCTGTCATCTCAATGCTCCATGGCACCTTCATCACAATGCTCCATGAACCCATTCATCACAATGTTCCCTGTCCTTTTCATCACAATGTTCCATGGGCCCTGTCATCACAATGCTCCATGCGCTTGTCATCAAAATGCTCCAGAACTCTTGTCATCATAATGCTCCATGCCAATGTCATCAAAATGCCCCATGACACTTGTCATCACAATGCTCCACGTCATTTGTCATCACAATGCTCCATGACCCTTGTCATAACAATGGTCCATGGCCTTGTCATCAAAATGTTCCATGGCCTCTGACATCACTATGCTCTATGGTTTTTCTCATCACAATGCTCTTTGACCCCTGTCATCACAATGCTTGATGACCATTGTCATCACAATGCTCCAAGAACCCTGTCATCACAATGCTCCATGCCGTTGACATCACATTGCTCCATGGCCCTTGTAATTAGAATGCTCCATGCCCTTGTCATCACAATGCTCCAGAACACTTGTGATCATAATACGCCTTTCCTGTGTCATCCCATTGCTCAATGACCCTTGTCATCAAAATATTCCTTGTCCTTTGTCATCACAGTGCTCCATGATACCTTTAATCAAAATTCTACATGACAACTGTCATCACAATGCAAGATGACCAATGTCATCACAAGGCCCCATGACACGTGTCATCACAATTCGCCTTGGCCCTGGACATCTCAATGCTGTGTGAACCGTGTCATCACTAGGTTCCAGGACACTTGTCATCACAATGCTCCATGAACTCTGTTATCTCAATGTTCCATGGCCTTTGTATACACAATGCTCCATTGTCCTGATAATCGCATTGCTCCATGAACACTTTCATCACAATGCTCCTTGACCACTGTCACCCTAATTCCCCATGACGTCTCGCCTCACTGTCTTCCAAGGCCACTCTCATCAAAATGCTCCATGATCTGTGTCAGCACAATATTGCATGACACTTGTCATCACAATGCTCCATGATGCCTGTCATCACAATGCTCCATGAATTTGTTATCACAATGCTCCAGGACCAGTTTCATCACAATACTCCATCCCCCTTTTCATCACAGTGCACAATGAAACCTTTCATTACAATGCTCCATGACACTTGTCATCACAATGCTCAACGGCCTTTATCGTCACAATGCTCCCAGGCACTTTTCATCACGATGTTCCATGAAAACTTACATCACTTTGCTCCACGACCATTGTCATCACAATAGTCCATACCCTTGTCAACACAATGCTGCATAATCCCTGTCATCACAATTCTCCTTGACTGCTGTCATCACGATAATCCAGGACAATTTTCATAACAATGGTTCATTCCCCCAGTCATCTCAGTGCTCCATGATACCTTTCATCACAATTCCTAGATGATCAATGTCATCACAAGGCCCCATGACACCTGTCATCACAATTTGCTATGACCCTTGTCATCACAATACTCGATGAACCGTGTCATCACAGTGTTTCAGGGCACATGTCATCACAATGATCCATGACGACTTTCATCACAATGCTCCAATACACCTGTCATCACAATGCTCCATGGCCCCTGTTATCATATTGCTCCATGATCACTTTCATCACAATGATCCATGACCAATGTCATCACCATTCCTAATGACGCCTGTCATCTCAATGCTCCATGGCACCTTCATCACAATGCTCCATGAACCCATTCATCACAATGTTCCCTGTCCTTTTCATCACAATGTTCCATGGGCCCTGTCATCACAATGCTCCATGCGCTTGTCATCAAAATGCTCCAGAACTCTTGTCATCATAATGCTCCATGCCAATGTCATCAAAATGCCCCATGACACTTGTCATCACAATGCTCCACGTCATTTGTCATCACAATGCTCCATGACCCTTGTCATAACAATGGTCCATGGCCTTGTCATCAAAATGTTCCATGGCCTCTGACATCACTATGCTCTATGGTTTTTCTCATCACAATGCTCTTTGACCCCTGTCATCACAATGCTTGATGACCATTGTCATCACAATGCTCCAAGAACCCTGTCATCACAATGCTCCATGCCGTTGACATCACATTGCTCCATGGCCCTTGTAATTAGAATGCTCCATGCCCTTGTCATCACAATGCTCCAGAACACTTGTGATCATAATACGCCTTTCCTGTGTCATCCCATTGCTCAATGACCCTTGTCATCAAAATATTCCTTGTCCTTTGTCATCACAGTGCTCCATGATACCTTTAATCAAAATTCTACATGACAACTGTCATCACAATGCAAGATGACCAATGTCATCACAAGGCCCCATGACACGTGTCATCACAATTCGCCTTGGCCCTGGACATCTCAATGCTGTGTGAACCGTGTCATCACTAGGTTCCAGGACACTTGTCATCACAATGCTCCATGAACTCTGTTATCTCAATGTTCCATGGCCTTTGTATACACAATGCTCCATTGTCCTGATAATCGCATTGCTCCATGAACACTTTCATCACAATGCTCCTTGACCACTGTCACCCTAATTCCCCATGACGTCTCGCCTCACTGTCTTCCAAGGCCACTCTCATCAAAATGCTCCATGATCTGTGTCAGCACAATATTGCATGACACTTGTCATCACAATGCTCCATGATGCCTGTCATCACAATGCTCCATGAATTTGTTATCACAATGCTCCAGGACCAGTTTCATCACAATACTCCATCCCCCTTTTCATCACAGTGCACAATGAAACCTTTCATTACAATGCTCCATGACACTTGTCATCACAATGCTCAACGGCCTTTATCGTCACAATGCTCCCAGGCACTTTTCATCACGATGTTCCATGAAAACTTACATCACTTTGCTCCACGACCATTGTCATCACAATAGTCCATACCCTTGTCAACACAATGCTGCATAATCCCTGTCATCACAATTCTCCTTGACTGCTGTCATCACGATAATCCAGGACAATTTTCATAACAATGGTTCATTCCCCCAGTCATCTCAGTGCTCCATGATACCTTTCATCACAATTCCTAGATGATCAATGTCATCACAAGGCCCCATGACACCTGTCATCACAATTTGCTATGACCCTTGTCATCACAATACTCGATGAACCGTGTCATCACAGTGTTCCAGGGCACATGTCATCACAATGATCCATGACGACTTTCATCACAATGCTCCAATACACCTGTCATCACAATGCTCCATGGCCCCTGTTATCATATTGCTCCATGATCACTTTCATCACAATGATCCATGACCAATGTCATCACCATTCCTAATGACGCCTGTCATCTCAATGCTCCATGGCACCTTCATCACAATGCTCCATGAACCCATTCATCACAATGTTCCCTGTCCTTTTCATCACAATGTTCCATGGGCCCTGTCATCACAATGCTCCATGCGCTTGTCATCAAAATGCTCCAGAACTCTTGTCATCATAATGCTCCATGCCAGTGTCATCAAAATGCCCCATGACACTTGTCATCACAATGCTCCACGTCATTTGTCATCACAATGCTCCATGACCCTTGTCATAACAATGGTCCATGGCCTTGTCATCACAATGTTCCATGGCCTCTGACATCACTATGCTCTATGGTTTTTCTCATCACAATGCTCTTTGACCCCTGTCATCACAATGCTTGATGACCATTGTCATCACAATGCTCCAAGAACCCTGTCATCACAATGCTCCATGCCGTTGACATCACAATGCTCCATGGCCCTTGTAATTAGAATGCTCCATGCCCTTGTCATCACAATGCTCCAGAACACTTGTGATCATAATACGCCTTTCCTGTGTCATCCCATTGCTCAATGACCCTTGTCATCAAAATATTCCTTGTCCTTTGTCATCACAGTGCTCCATGATACCTTTAATCAAAATTCTACATGACAACTGTCATCACAATGCAAGATGACCAATGTCATCACAAGGCCCCATGACACGTGTCATCACAATTCGCCTTGGCCCTGGACATCTCAATGCTGTATGAACCGTGTCATCACTAGGTTCCAGGACACTTGTCATCACAATGCTCCATGAACTCTGTTATCTCAATGTTCCATGGCCTTTGTATTCACAATGCTCCATTGTCCTGATAATCGCATTGCTCCATGAACACTTTCATCACAATGCTCCTTGACCACTGTCACCCTTATTCCCCATGACGTCTCGCCTCACTGTCTTCCAAGGCCACTCTCATCAAAATGCTCCATGATCTGTGTCAGCACAATATTGCATGACACTTGTCATCACAATGTTCCATGATGCCTGTCATCACAATGCTCCATGAATTTGTTATCACAATGCTCCAGGACCAGTTTCATCACAATACTCCATCCCCCTTTTCATCACAGTGCACAATGAAACCTTTCATTACAATGCTCCATGACACTTGTCATCACAATGCTCAACGGCCTTTATCGTCACAATGCTCCCAGGCACTTTTCATCACGATGTTCCATGAAAACTTACATCACTTTGCTCCACGACCATTGTAATCACAATAGTCCATACCCTTGTCAACACAATGCTGCATAATCCCTGTCATCACAATTCTCCTTGACTGCTGTCATCACGATAATCCAGGACAATTTTCATAACAATGATTCATTCCCCCAGTCATCTCAGTGCTCCATGATACCTTTCATCACAATTCCTAGATGATCAATGTCATCACAAGGCCCCATGACACCTGTCATCACAATTTGCTATGACCCTTGTCATCACAATACTCGATGAACCGTGTCATCACAGTGTTCCAGGGCACATGTCATCACAATGATCCATGACGACTTTCATCACAATGCTCCAATACACCTGTCATCACAATGCTCCATGGCCCCTGTTATCATATTGCTCCATGATCACTTTCATCACAATGATCCATGACCAATGTCATCACCATTCCTAATGACGCCTGTCATCTCAATGCTCCATGGCACCTTCATCACAATGCTCCATGAACCCATTCATCACAATGTTCCCTGTCCTTTTCATCACAATGTTCCATGGGCCCTGTCATCACAATGCTCCATGCGCTTGTCATCAAAATGCTCCAGAACTCTTGTCATCATAATGCTCCATGCCAGTGTCATCAAAATGCCCCATGACACTTGTCATCACAATGCTCCACGTCATTTGTCATCACAATGCTCCATGACCCTTGTCATAACAATGGTCCATGGCCTTGTCATCACAATGTTCCATGGCCTCTGACATCACTATGCTCTATGGTTTTTCTCATCACAATGCTCTTTGACCCCTGTCATCACAATGCTTGATGACCATTGTCATCACAATGCTCCAAGAACCCTGTCATCACAATGCTCCATGCCGTTGACATCACAATGCTCCATGGCCCTTGTAATTAGAATGCTCCATGCCCTTGTCATCACAATGCTCCAGAACACTTGTGATCATAATACGCCTTTCCTGTGTCATCCCATTGCTCAATGACCCTTCTCATCAAAATATTCCTTGTCCTTTTTCATCACAGTGCTCCATGATACCTTTAATCAAAATTCTACATGACAACTGTCATCACAATGCAAGATGACCAATGTCATCACAAGGCCCCATGACACGTGTCATCACAATTCGCCTTGGCCCTTGACATCTCAATGCTGTGTGAACCGTGTCATCACTAGGTTCCAGGACACTTGTCATCACAATGCTCCATGAACTCTGTTATCTCAATGTTCCATGGCCTTTGTATTCACAATGCTCCATTGTCCTGATAATCGCATTGCTCCATGAACACTTTCATCACAATGCTCCTTGACCACTGTCACCCTAATTCCCCATGACGTCTCGCCTCACTGTCTTCCAAGGCCACTCTCATCAAAATGCTCCATGATCTGTGTCAGCACAATATTGCATGACACTTGTCATCACAATGCTCCATGATGCCTGTCATCACAATGCTCCATGAATTTGTTATCACAATGCTCCAGGACCAGTTTCATCACAATACTCCATCCCCCTTTTCATCACAGTGCACAATGAAACCTTTCATTACAATGCTCCATGACACTTGTCATCACAATGCTCAACGGCCTTTATCGTCACAATGCTCCCAGGCACTTTTCATCACGATGTTCCATGAAAACTTACATCACTTTGCTCCACGACCATTGTCATCACAATAGTCCATACCCTTGTCAACACAATGCTGCATAATCCCTGTCATCACAATTCTCCTTGACTGCTGTCATCACGATAATCCAGGACAATTTTCATAACAATGGTTCATTCCCCCAGTCATCTCAGTGCTCCATGATACCTTTCATCACAATTCCTAGATGATCAATGTCATCACAAGGCCCCATGACACCTGTCATCACAATTTGCTATGACCCTTGTCATCACAATACTCGATGAACCGTGTCATCACAGTGTTTCAGGGCACATGTCATCACAATGATCCATGACGACTTTCATCACAATGCTCCAATACACCTGTCATCACAATGCTCCATGGCCCCTGTTATCATATTGCTCCATGATCACTTTCATCACAATGATCCATGACCAATGTCATCACCATTCCTAATGACGCCTGTCATCTCAATGCTCCATGGCACCTTCATCACAATGCTCCATGAACCCATTCATCACAATGTTCCCTGTCCTTTTCATCACAATGTTCCATGGGCCCTGTCATCACAATGCTCCATGCGCTTGTCATCAAAATGCTCCAGAACTCTTGTCATCATAATGCTCCATGCCAATGTCATCAAAATGCCCCATGACACTTGTCATCACAATGCTCCACGTCATTTGTCATCACAATGCTCCATGACCCTTGTCATAACAATGGTCCATGGCCTTGTCATCAAAATGTTCCATGGCCTCTGACATCACTATGCTCTATGGTTTTTCTCATCACAATGCTCTTTGACCCCTGTCATCACAATGCTTGATGACCATTGTCATCACAATGCTCCAAGAACCCTGTCATCACAATGCTCCATGCCGTTGACATCACATTGCTCCATGGCCCTTGTAATTAGAATGCTCCATGCCCTTGTCATCACAATGCTCCAGAACACTTGTGATCATAATACGCCTTTCCTGTGTCATCCCATTGCTCAATGACCCTTGTCATCAAAATATTCCTTGTCCTTTGTCATCACAGTGCTCCATGATACCTTTAATCAAAATTCTACATGACAACTGTCATCACAATGCAAGATGACCAATGTCATCACAAGGCCCCATGACACGTGTCATCACAATTCGCCTTGGCCCTGGACATCTCAATGCTGTGTGAACCGTGTCATCACTAGGTTCCAGGACACTTGTCATCACAATGCTCCATGAACTCTGTTATCTCAATGTTCCATGGCCTTTGTATTCACAATGCTCCATTGTCCTGATAATCGCATTGCTCCATGAACACTTTCATCACAATGCTCCTTGACCACTGTCACCCTAATTCCCCATGACGTCTCGCCTCACTGTCTTCCAAGGCCACTCTCATCAAAATGCTCCATGATCTGTGTCAGCACAATATTGCATGACACTTGTCATCACAATGCTCCATGATGCCTGTCATCACAATGCTCCATGAATTTGTTATCACAATGCTCCAGGACCTGTTTCATCACAATACTCCATCCCCCTTTTCATCACAGTGCACAATGAAACCTTTCATTACAATGCTCCATGACACTTGTCATCACAATGCTCAACGGCCTTTATCGTCACAATGCTCCCAGGCACTTTTCATCACGATGTTCCATGAAAACTTACATCACTTTGCTCCACGACCATTGTCATCACAATAGTCCATACCCTTGTCAACACAATGCTGCATAATCCCTGTCATCACAATTCTCCTTGACTGCTGTCATCACGATAATCCAGGACAATTTTCATAACAATGGTTCATTCCCCCAGTCATCTCAGTGCTCCATGATACCTTTCATCACAATTCCTAGATGATCAATGTCATCACAAGGCCCCATGACACCTGTCATCACAATTTGCTATGACCCTTGTCATCACAATACTCGATGAACTGTGTCATCACAGTGTTCCAGGGCACATGTCATCACAATGATCCATGACGACTTTCATCACAATGCTCCAATACACCTGTCATCACAATGCTCCATGGCCCCTGTTATCATATTGCTCCATGATCACTTTCATCACAATGATCCATGACCAATGTCATCACCATTCCTAATGACGCCTGTCATCTCAATGCTCCATGGCACCTTCATCACAATGCTCCATGAACCCATTCATCACAATGTTCCCTGTCCTTTTCATCACAATGTTCCATGGGCCCTGTCATCACAATGCTCCATGCGCTTGTCATCAAAATGCTCCAGAACTCTTGTCATCATAATGCTCCATGCCAGTGTCATCAAAATGCCCCATGACACTTGTCATCACAATGCTCCACGTCATTTGTCATCACAATGCTCCATGACCCTTGTCATAACAATGGTCCATGGCCTTGTCATCACAATGTTCCATGGCCTCTGACATCACTATGCTCTATGGTTTTTCTCATCACAATGCTCTTTGACCCCTGTCATCACAATGCTTGATGACCATTGTCATCACAATGCTCCAAGAACCCTGTCATCACAATGCTCCATGCCGTTGACATCACAATGCTCCATGGCCCTTGTAATTAGAATGCTCCATGCCCTTGTCATCACAATGCTCCAGAACACTGGTGATCATAATACGCCTTTCCTGTGTCATCCCATTGCTCAATGACCCTTGTCATCAAAATATTCCTTGTCCTTTGTCATCACAGTGCTCCATGATACCTTTAATCAAAATTCTACATGACAACTGTCATCACAATGCAAGATGACCAATGTCATCACAAGGCCCCATGACACGTGTCATCACAATTCGCCTTGGCCCTGGACATCTCAATGCTGTGTGAACCGTGTCATCACTAGGTTCCAGGACACTTGTCATCACAATGCTCCATGAACTCTGTTATCTCAATGTTCCATGGCCTTTGTATACACAATGCTCCATTGTCCTGATAATCGCATTGCTCCATGAACACTTTCATCACAATGCTCCTTGACCACTGTCACCCTAATTCCCCATGACGTCTCGCCTCACTGTCTTCCAAGGCCACTCTCATCAAAATGCTCCATGATCTGTGTCAGCACAATATTGCATGACACTTGTCATCACAATGCTCCATGATGCCTGTCATCACAATGCTCCATGAATTTGTTATCACAATGCTCCAGGACCAGTTTCATCACAATACTCCATCCCCCTTTTCATCACAGTGCACAATGAAACCTTTCATTACAATGCTCCATGACACTTGTCATCACAATGCTCAACGGCCTTTATCGTCACAATGCTCCCAGGCACTTTTCATCACGATGTTCCATGAAAACTTACATCACTTTGCTCCACGACCATTGTCATCACAATAGTCCATACCCTTGTCAACACAATGCTGCATAATCCCTGTCATCACAATTCTCCTTGACTGCTGTCATCACGATAATCCAGGACAATTTTCATAACAATGGTTCATTCCCCCAGTCATCTCAGTGCTCCATGATACCTTTCATCACAATTCCTAGATGATCAATGTCATCACAAGGCCCCATGACACCTGTCATCACAATTTGCTATGACCCTTGTCATCACAATACTCGATGAACCGTGTCATCACAGTGTTCCAGGGCACATGTCATCACAATGATCCATGACGACTTTCATCACAATGCTCCAATACACCTGTCATCACAATGCTCCATGGCCCCTGTTATCATATTGCTCCATGATCACTTTCATCACAATGATCCATGACCAATGTCATCACCATTCCTAATGACGCCTGTCATCTCAATGCTCCATGGCACCTTCATCACAATGCTCCATGAACCCATTCATCACAATGTTCCCTGTCCTTTTCATCACAATGTTCCATGGGCCCTGTCATCACAATGCTCCATGCGCTTGTCATCAAAATGCTCCAGAACTCTTGTCATCATAATGCTCCATGCCAATGTCATCAAAATGCCCCATGACACTTGTCATCACAATGCTCCACGTCATTTGTCATCACAATGCTCCATGACCCTTGTCATAACAATGGTCCATGGCCTTGTCATCACAATGTTCCATGGCCTCTGACATCACTATGCTCTATGGTTTTTCTCATCACAATGCTCTTTGACCCCTGTCATCACAATGCTTGATGACCATTGTCATCACAATGCTCCAAGAACCCTGTCATCACAATGCTCCATGCCGTTGACATCACAATGCTCCATGGCCCTTGTAATTAGAATGCTCCATGCCCTTGTCATCACAATGCTCCAGAACACTTGTGATCATAATACGCCTTTCCTGTGTCATCCCATTGCTCAATGACCCTTGTCATCAAAATATTCCTTGTCCTTTGTCATCACAGTGCTCCATGATACCTTTAATCAAAATTCTACATGACAACTGTCATCACAATGCAAGATGACCAATGTCATCACAAGGCCCCATGACACGTGTCATCACAATTCGCCTTGGCCCTGGACATCTCAATGCTGTGTGAACCGTGTCATCACTAGGTTCCAGGACACTTGTCATCACAATGCTCCATGAACTCTGTTATCTCAATGTTCCATGGCCTTTGTATACACAATGCTCCATTGTCCTGATAATCGCATTGCTCCATGAACACTTTCATCACAATGCTCCTTGACCACTGTCACCCTAATTCCCCATGACGTCTCGCCTCACTGTCTTCCAAGGCCACTCTCATCAAAATGCTCCATGATCTGTGTCAGCACAATATTGCATGACACTTGTCATCACAATGCTCCATGATGCCTGTCATCACAATGCTCCATGAATTTGTTATCACAATGCTCCAGGACCAGTTTCATCACAATACTCCATCCCCCTTTTCATCACAGTGCACAATGAAACCTTTCATTACAATGCTCCATGACACTTGTCATCACAATGCTCAACGGCCTTTATCGTCACAATGCTCCCAGGCACTTTTCATCACGATGTTCCATGAAAACTTACATCACTTTGCTCCACGACCATTGTCATCACAATAGTCCATACCCTTGTCAACACAATGCTGCATAATCCCTGTCATCACAATTCTCCTTGACTGCTGTCATCACGATAATCCAGGACAATTTTCATAACAATGGTTCATTCCCCCAGTCATCTCAGTGCTCCATGATACCTTTCATCACAATTCCTAGATGATCAATGTCATCACAAGGCCCCATGACACCTGTCATCACAATTTGCTATGACCCTTGTCATCACAATACTCGATGAACCGTGTCATCACAGTGTTTCAGGGCACATGTCATCACAATGATCCATGACGACTTTCATCACAATGCTCCAATACACCTGTCATCACAATGCTCCATGGCCCCTGTTATCATATTGCTCCATGATCACTTTCATCACAATGATCCATGACCAATGTCATCACCATTCCTAATGACGCCTGTCATCTCAATGCTCCATGGCACCTTCATCACAATGCTCCATGAACCCATTCATCACAATGTTCCCTGTCCTTTTCATCACAATGTTCCATGGGCCCTGTCATCACAATGCTCCATGCGCTTGTCATCAAAATGCTCCAGAACTCTTGTCATCATAATGCTCCATGCCAATGTCATCAAAATGCCCCATGACACTTGTCATCACAATGCTCCACGTCATTTGTCATCACAATGCTCCATGACCCTTGCCATAACAATGGTCCATGGCCTTGTCATCACAATGTTCCATGGCCTCTGACATCACTATGCTCTATGGTTTTTCTCATCACAATGCTCTTTGACCCCTGTCATCACAATGCTTGATGACCATTGTCATCACAATGCTCCAAGAACCCTGTCATCACAATGCTCCATGCCGTTGACATCACAATGCTCCATGGCCCTTGTAATTAGAATGCTCCATGCCCTTGTCATCACAATGCTCCAGAACACTTGTGATCATAATACGCCTTTCCTGTGTCATCCCATTGCTCAATGACCCTTGTCATCAAAATATTCCTTGTCCTTTGTCATCACAGTGCTCCATGATACCTTTAATCAAAATTCTACATGACAACTGTCATCACAATGCAAGATGACCAATGTCATCACAAGGCCCCATGACACGTGTCATCACAATTCGCCTTGGCCCTGGACATCTCAATGCTGTATGAACCGTGTCATCACTAGGTTCCAGGACACTTGTCATCACAATGCTCCATGAACTCTGTTATCTCAATGTTCCATGGCCTTTGTATTCACAATGCTCCATTGTCCTGATAATCGCATTGCTCCATGAACACTTTCATCACAATGCTCCTTGACCACTGTCACCCTAATTCCCCATGACGTCTCGCCTCACTGTCTTCCAAGGCCACTCTCATCAAAATGCTCCATGATCTGTGTCAGCACAATATTGCATGACACTTGTCATCACAATGTTCCATGATGCCTGTCATCACAATGCTCCATGAATTTGTTATCACAATGCTCCAGGACCAGTTTCATCACAATACTCCATCCCCCTTTTCATCACAGTGCACAATGAAACCTTTCATTACAATGCTCCATGACACTTGTCATCACAATGCTCAACGGCCTTTATCGTCACAATGCTCCCAGGCACTTTTCATCACGATGTTCCATGAAAACTTACATCACTTTGCTCCACGACCATTGTCATCACAATAGTCCATACCCTTGTCAACACAATGCTGCATAATCCCTGTCATCACAATTCTCCTTGACTGCTGTCATCACGATAATCCAGGACAATTTTCATAACAATGGTTCATTCCCCCAGTCATCTCAGTGCTCCATGATACCTTTCATCACAATTCCTAGATGATCAATGTCATCACAAGGCCCCGTGACACCTGTCATCACAATTTGCTATGACCCTTGTCATCACAATACTCGATGAACCGTGTCATCACAGTGTTTCAGGGCACATGTCATCACAATGATCCATGACGACTTTCATCACAATGCTCCAATACACCTGTCATCACAATGCTCCATGGCCCCTGTTATCATATTGCTCCATGATCACTTTCATCACAATGATCCATGACCAATGTCATCACCATTCCTAATGACGCCTGTCATCTCAATGCTCCATGGCACCTTCATCACAATGCTCCATGAACCCATTCATCACAATGTTCCCTGTCCTTTTCATCACAATGTTCCATGGGCCCTGTCATCACAATGCTCCATGCGCTTGTCATCAAAATGCTCCAGAACTCTTGTCATCATAATGCTCCATGCCAATGTCATCAAAATGCCCCATGACACTTGTCATCACAATGCTCCACGTCATTTGTCATCACAATGCTCCATGACCCTTGCCATAACAATGGTCCATGGCCTTGTCATCACAATGTTCCATGGCCTCTGACATCACTATGCTCTATGGTTTTTCTCATCACAATGCTCTTTGACCCCTGTCATCACAATGCTTGATGACCATTGTCATCACAATGCTCCAAGAACCCTGTCATCACAATGCTCCATGCCGTTGACATCACAATGCTCCATGGCCCTTGTAATTAGAATGCTCCATGCCCTTGTCATCACAATGCTCCAGAACACTTGTGATCATAATACGCCTTTCCTGTGTCATCCCATTGCTCAATGACCCTTGTCATCAAAATATTCCTTGTCCTTTGTCATCACAGTGCTCCATGATACCTTTAATCAAAATTCTACATGACAACTGTCATCACAATGCAAGATGACCAATGTCATCACAAGGCCCCATGACACGTGTCATCACAATTCGCCTTGGCCCTGGACATCTCAATGCTGTGTGAACCGTGTCATCACTAGGTTCCAGGACACTTGTCATCACAATGCTCCATGAACTCTGTTATCTCAATGTTCCATGGCCTTTGTATTCACAATGCTCCATTGTCCTGATAATCGCATTGCTCCATGAACACTTTCATCACAATGCTCCTTGACCACTGTCACCCTAATTCCCCATGACGTCTCGCCTCACTGTCTTCCAAGGCCACTCTCATCAAAATGCTCCATGATCTGTGTCAGCACAATATTGCATGACACTTGTCATCACAATGTTCCATGATGCCTGTCATCACAATGCTCCATGAATTTGTTATCACAATGCTCCAGGACCAGTTTCATCACAATACTCCATCCCCCTTTTCATCACAGTGCACAATGAAACCTTTCATTACAATGCTCCATGACACTTGTCATCACAATGCTCAACGGCCTTTATCGTCACAATGCTCCCAGGCACTTTTCATCACGATGTTCGATGAAAACATACATCACTTTGCTCCACGACCATTGTCATCACAATAGTCCATACCCTTGTCAACACAATGCTGCATAATCCCTGTCATCACAATTCTCCTTGACTGCTGTCATCACGATAATCCAGGACAATTTTCATAACAATGGTTCATTCCCCCAGTCATCTCAGTGCTCCATGATACCTTTCATCACAATTCCTAGATGATCAATGTCATCACAAGGCCCCATGACACCTGTCATCACAATTTGCTATGACCCTTGTCATCACAATACTCGATGAACCGTGTCATCACAGTGTTCCAGGGCACATGTCATCACAATGATCCATGACGACTTTCATCACAATGCTCCAATACACCTGTCATCACAATGCTCCATGGCCCCTGTTATCATATTGCTCCATGATCACTTTCATCACAATGATCCATGACCAATGTCATCACCATTCCTAATGACGCCTGTCATCTCAATGCTCCATGGCACCTTCATCACAATGCTCCATGAACCCATTCATCACAATGTTCCCTGTCCTTTTCATCACAATGTTCCATGGGCCCTGTCATCACAATGCTCCATGCGCTTGTCATCAAAATGCTCCAGAACTCTTGTCATCATAATGCTCCATGCCAGTGTCATCAAAATGCCCCATGACACTTGTCATCACAATGCTCCACGTCATTTGTCATCACAATGCTCCATGACCCTTGTCATAACAATGGTCCATGGCCTTGTCATCACAATGTTCCATGGCCTCTGACATCTCTATGCTCTATGGTTTTTCTCATCACAATGCTCTTTGACCCCCTGTCATCACAATGCTTGATGACCATTGTCATCACAATGCTCCAAGAACCCTGTCATCACAATGCTCCATGCCGTTGACATCACAATGCTCCATGGCCCTTGTAATTAGAATGCTCCATGCCCTTGTCATCACAATGCTCCAGAACACTGGTGATCATAATACGCCTTTCCTGTGTCATCCCATTGCTCAATGACCCTTGTCATCAAAATATTCCTTGTCCTTTGTCATCACAGTGCTCCATGATACCTTTAATCAAAATTCTACATGACAACTGTCATCACAATGCAAGATGACCAATGTCATCACAAGGCCCCATGACACGTGTCATCACAATTCGCCTTGGCCCTGGACATCTCAATGCTGTGTGAACCGTGTCATCACTAGGTTCCAGGACACTTGTCATCACAATGCTCCATGAACTCTGTTATCTCAATGTTCCATGGCCTTTGTATTCACAATGCTCCATTGTCCTGATAATCGCATTGCTCCATGAACACTTTCATCACAATGCTCCTTGACCACTGTCACCCTAATTCCCCATGACGTCTCGCCTCACTCTCTTCCAAGGCCACTCTCATCAAAATGCTCCATGATCTGTGTCAGCACAATATTGCATGACACTTGTCATCACAATGCTCCATGATGCCTGTCATCACAATGCTCCATGAATTTGTTATCACAATGCTCCAGGACCTGTTTCATCACAATACTCCATCCCCCTTTTCATCACAGTGCACAATGAAACCTTTCATTACAATGCTCCATGACACTTGTCATCACAATGCTCAACGGCCTTTATCGTCACAATGCTCCCAGGCACTTTTCATCACGATGTTCCATGAAAACTTACATCACTTTGCTCCACGACCATTGTCATCACAATAGTCCATACCCTTGTCAACACAATGCTGCATAATCCCTGTCATCACAATTCTCCTTGACTGCTGTCATCACGATAATCTAGGACAATTTTCATAACAATGGTTCATTCCCCCAGTCATCTCAGTGCTCCATGATACCTTTCATCACAATTCCTAGATGATCAATGTCATCACAAGGCCCCATGACACCTGTCATCACAATTTGCTATGACCCTTGTCATCACAATACTCGATGAACCGTGTCATCACAGTGTTCCAGGGCACATGTCATCACAATGATCCATGACGACTTTCATCACAATGCTCCAATACACCTGTCATCACAATGCTCCATGGCCCCTGTTATCATATTGCTCCATGATCACTTTCATCACAATGATCCATGACCAATGTCATCACCATTCCTAATGACGCCTGTCATCTCAATGCTCCATGGCACCTTCATCACAATGCTCCATGAACCCATTCATCACAATGTTCCCTGTCCTTTTCATCACAATGTTCCATGGGCCCTGTCATCACAATGCTCCATGCGCTTGTCATCAAAATGCTCCAGAACTCTTGTCATCATAATGCTCCATGCCAGTGTCATCAAAATGCCCCATGACACTTGTCATCACAATGCTCCACGTCATTTGTCATCACAATGCTCCATGACCCTTGTCATAACAATGGTCCATGGCCTTGTCATCACAATGTTCCATGGCCTCTGACATCACTATGCTCTATAGTTTTTCTCATCACAATGCTCTTTGACCCCTGTCATCACAATGCTTGATGACCATTGTCATCACAATGCTCCAAGAACCCTGTCATCACAATGCTCCATGCCGTTGACATCACAATGCTCCATGGCCCTTGTAATTAGAATGCTCCATGCCCTTGTCATCACAATGCTCCAGAACACTGGTGATCATAATACGCCTTTCCTGTGTCATCCCATTGCTCAATGACCCTTGTCATCAAAATATTCCTTGTCCTTTGTCATCACAGTGCTCCATGATAACTTTAATCAAAATTCTACATGACAACTGTCATCACAATGCAAGATGACCAATGTCATCACAAGGCCCCATGACACGTGTCATCACAATTCGCCTTGGCCCTGGACATCTCAATGCTGTGTGAACCGTGTCATCACTAGGTTCCAGGACACTTGTCATCACAATGCTCCATGAACTCTGTTATCTCAATGTTCCATGGCCTTTATATACACAATGCTCCATTGTCCTGATAATCGCATTGCTCCATGAACACTTTCATCACAATGCTCCTTGACCACTGTCACCCTAATTCCCCATGACGTCTCGCCTCACTGTCTTCCAAGGCCACTCTCATCAAAATGCTCCATGATCTGTGTCAGCACAATATTGCATGACACTTGTCATCACAATGCTCCATGATGCCTGTCATCACAATGCTCCATGAATTTGTTATCACAATGCTCCAGGACCAGTTTCATCACAATACTCCATCCCCCTTTTCATCACAGTGCACAATGAAACCTTTCATTACAATGCTCCATGACACTTGTCATCACAATGCTCAACGGCCTTTATCGTCACAATGCTCCCAGGCACTTTTCATCACGATGTTCCATGAAAACTTACATCACTTTGCTCCACGACCATTGTCATCACAATAGTCCATACCCTTGTCAACACAATGCTGCATAATCCCTGTCATCACAATTCTCCTTGACTGCTGTCATCACGATAATCCAGGACAATTTTCATAACAATGGTTCATTCCCCCAGTCATCTCAGTGCTCCATGATACCTTTCATCACAATTCCTAGATGATCAATGTCATCACAAGGCCCCGTGACACCTGTCATCACTATTTTCTATGACCCTTGTCATCACAATACTCGATGAACCGTGTCATCACAGTGTTCCAGGGCACATGTCATCACAATGATCCATGACGACTTTCATCACAATGCTCCAATACACCTGTCATCACAATGCTCCATGGCCCCTGTTATCATATTGCTCCATGATCACTTTCATCACAATGATCCATGACCAATGTCATCACCATTCCTAATGACGCCTGTCATCTCAATGCTCCATGGCACCTTCATCACAATGCTCCATGAACCCATTCATCACAATGTTACCTGTCCTTTTCATCACAATGTTCCATGGGCCCTGTCATCACAATGCTCCATGCGCTTGTCATCAAAATGCTCCAGAACTCTTGTCATCATAATGCTCCATGCCAGTGTCATCAAAATGCCCCATGACACTTGTCATCACAATGCTCCACGTCATTTGTCATCACAATGCTCCATGACCCTTGTCATAACAATGGTCCATGGCCTTGTCATCACAATGTTCCATGGCCTCTGACATCACTATGCTCTATGTTTTTTCTCATCACAATGCTCTTTGACCCCTGTCATCACAATGCTTGATGACCATTGTCATCACAATGCTCCAAGAACCCTGTCATCACAATGCTCCATGCCGTTGACATCACAATGCTCCATGGCCCTTGTAATTAGAATGCTCCATGCCCTTGTCATCACAATGCTCCAGAACACTTGTGATCATAATACGCCTTTCCTGTGTCATCCCATTGCTCAATGACCCTTGTCATCAAAATATTCCTTGTCCTTTGTCATCACAGTGCTCCATGATACCTTTAATCAAAATTCTACATGACAACTGTCATCACAATGCAAGATGACCAATGTCATCACAAGGCCCCATGACACGTGTCATCACAATTCGCCTTGGCCCTGGACATCTCAATGCTGTATGAACCGTGTCATCACTAGGTTCCAGGACACTTGTCATCACAATGCTCCATGAACTCTGTTATCTCAATGTTCCATGGCCTTTGTATTCACAATGCTCCATTGTCCTGATAATCGCATTGCTCCATGAACACTTTCATCACAATGCTCCTTGACCACTGTCACCCTAATTCCCCATGACGTCTCGCCTCACTGTCTTCCAAGGCCACTCTCATCAAAATGCTCCATGATCTGTGTCAGCACAATATTGCATGACACTTGTCATCACAATGCTCCATGATGCCTGTCATCACAATGCTCCATGAATTTGTTATCACAATGCTCCAGGACCAGTTTCATCACAATACTCCATCCCCCTTTTCATCACAGTGCACAATGAAACCTTTCATTACAATGCTCCATGACACTTGTCATCACAATGCTCAACGGCCTTTATCGTCACAATGCTCCCAGGCACTTTTCATCACGATGTTCCATGAAAACTTACATCACTTTGCTCCACGACCATTGTCATCACAATAGTCCATACCCTTGTCAACACAATGCTGCATAATCCCTGTCATCACAATTCTCCTTGACTGCTGTCATCACGATAATCCAGGACAATTTTCATAACAATGGTTCATTCCCCCAGTCATCTCAGTGCTCCATGATACCTTTCATCACAATTCCTAGATGATCAATGTCATCACAAGGCCCCATGACACCTGTCATCACAATTTGCTATGACCCTTGTCATCACAATACTCGATGAACCGTGTCATCACAGTGTTCCAGGGCACATGTCATCACAATGATCCATGACGACTTTCATCACAATGCTCCAATACACCTGTCATCACAATGCTCCATGGCCCCTGTTATCATATTGCTCCATGATCACTTTCATCACAATGATCCATGACCAATGTCATCACCATTCCTAATGACGCCTGTCATCTCAATGCTCCATGGCACCTTCATCACAATGCTCCATGAACCCATTCATCACAATGTTCCCTGTCCTTTTCATCACAATGTTCCATGGGCCCTGTCATCACAATGCTCCATGCGCTTGTCATCAAAATGCTCCAGAACTCTTGTCATCATAATGCTCCATGCCAATGTCATCAAAATGCCCCATGACACTTGTCATCACAATGCTCCACGTCATTTGTCATCACAATGCTCCATGACCCTTGTCATAACAATGGTCCATGGCCTTGTCATCACAATGTTCCATGGCCTCTGACATCACTATGCTCTATGGTTTTTCTCATCACAATGCTCTTTGACCCCTGTCACCACAATGCTTGATGACCATTGTCATCACAATGCTCCAAGAACCCTGTCATCACAATGCTCCATGCCGTTGACATCACAATGCTCCATGGCCCTTGTAATTAGAATGCTCCATGCCCTTGTCATCACAATGCTCCAGAACACTTGTGATCATAATACGCCTTTCCTGTGTCATCCCATTGCTCAATGACCCTTGTCATCAAAATATTCCTTGTCCTTTGTCATCACAGTGCTCCATGATACCTTTAATCAAAATTCTACATGACAACTGTCATCACAATGCAAGATGACCAATGTCATCACAAGGCCCCATGACACGTGTCATCACAATTCGCCTTGGCCCTTGACATCTCAATGCTGTATGAACCGTGTCATCACTAGGTTCCAGGACACTTGTCATCACAATGCTCCATGAACTCTGTTATCTCAATGTTCCATGGCCTTTGTATTCACAATGCTCCATTGTCCTGATAATCGCATTGCTCCATGAACACTTTCATCACAATGCTCCTTGACCACTCTCACCCTAATTCCCCATGACGTCTCGCCTCACTGTCTTCCAAGGCCACTCTCATCAAAATGCTCCATGATCTGTGTCAGCACAATATTGCATGACACTTGTCATCACAATGCTCCATGATGCCTGTCATCACAATGCTCCATGAATTTGTTATCACAATGCTCCAGGACCAGTTTCATCACAATACTCCATCCCCCTTTTCATCACAGTGCACAATGAAACCTTTCATTACAATGCTCCATGACACTTGTCATCACAATGCTCAACGGCCTTTATCGTCACAATGCTCCCAGGCACTTTTCATCACGATGTTCCATGAAAACTTACATCACTTTGCTCCACGACCATTGTCATCACAATAGTCCATACCCTTGTCAACACAATGCTGCATAATCCCTGTCATCACAATTCTCCTTGACTGCTGTCATCACGATAATCCAGGACAATTTTCATAACAATGGTTCATTCCCCCAGTCATCTCAGAGCTCCATGATACCTTTCATCACAATTCCTAGATGATCAATGTCATCACAAGGCCCCATGACACCTGTCATCACAATTTGCTATGACCCTTGTCATCACAATACTCGATGAACCGTGTCATCACAGTGTTCCAGGGCACATGTCATCACAATGATCCATGACGACTTTCATCACAATGCTCCAATACACCTGTCATCACAATGCTCCATGGCCCCTGTTATCATATTGCTCCATGATCACTTTCATCACAATGATCCATGACCAATGTCATCTCCATTCCTAATGACGCCTGTCATCTCAATGCTCCATGGCACCTTCATCACAATGCTCCATGAACCCATTCATCACAATGTTCCCTGTCCTTTTCATCACAATGTTCCATGGGCCCTGTCATCACAATGCTCCATGCGCTTGTCATCAAAATGCTCCAGAACTCTTGTCATCATAATGCTCCATGCCAGTGTCATCAAAATGCCCCATGACACTTGTCATCACAATGCTCCACGTCATTTGTCATCACAATGCTCCATGACCCTTGTCATAACAATGGTCCATGGCCTTGTCATCACAATGTTCCATGGCCTCTGACATCACTATGCTCTATGGTTTTTCTCATCACAATGCTCTTTGACCCCTGTCATCACAATGCTTGATGACCATTGTCATCACAATGCTCCAAGAACCCTGTCATCACAATGCTCCATGCCGTTGACATCACAATGCTCCATGGCCCTTGTAATTAGTATGCTCCATGCCCTTGTCATCACAATGCTCCAGAACACTTGTGATCATAATACGCCTTTCCTGTGTCATCCCATTGCTCAATGACCCTTGTCATCAAAATATTCCTTGTCCTTTGTCATCACAGTGCTCCATGATACCTTTAATCAAAATTCTACATGACAACTGTCATCACAATGCAAGATGACCAATGTCATCACAAGGCCCCATGACACGTGTCATCACAATTCGCCTTGGCACTGGACATCTCAATGCTGTGTGAACCGTGTCATCACTAGGTTCCAGGACACTTGTCATCACAATGCTCCATGAACTCTGTTATCTCAATGTTCCATGGCCTTTGTATACACAATGCTCCATTGTCCTGATAATCGCATTGCTCCATGAACACTTTCATCACAATGCTCCTTGACCACTGTCACCCTAATTCCCCATGACGTCTCGCCTCACTGTCTTCCAAGGCCACTCTCATCAAAATGCTCCATGATCTGTGTCAGCACAATATTGCATGACACTTGTCATCACAATGCTCCATGATGCCTGTCATCACAATGCTCCATGAATTTGTTATCACAATGCTCCAGGACCAGTTTCATCACAATACTCCATCCCCCTTTTCATCACAGTGCACAATGAAACCTTTCATTACAATGCTCCATGACACTTGTCATCACAATGCTCAACGGCCTTTATCGTCACAATGCTCCCAGGCACTTTTCATCACGATGTTCCATGAAAACTTACATCACTTTGCTCCACGACCATTGTCATCACAATAGTCCATACCCTTGTCAACACAATGCTGCATAATCCCTGTCATCACAATTCTCCTTGACTGCTGTCATCACGATAATCCAGGACAATTTTCATAACAATGGTTCATTCCCCCAGTCATCTCAGTGCTCCATGATACCTTTCATCACAATTCCTAGATGATCAATGTCATCACAAGGCCCCATGACACCTGTCATCACAATTTTCTATGACCCTTGTCATCACAATACTTGATGAACCGTGTCATCACAGTGTTCCAGGGCACATGTCATCACAATGATCCATGACGACTTTCATCACAATGCTCCAATACACCTGTCATCACAATGCTCCATGGCCCCTGTTATCATATTGCTCCATGATCACTTTCATCACAATGATCCATGACCAATGTCATCACCATTCCTAATGACGCCTGTCATCTCAATGCTCCATGGCACCTTCATCACAATGCTCCATGAACCCATTCATCACAATGTTCCCTGTCCTTTTCATCACAATGTTCCATGGGCCCTGTCATCACAATGCTCCATGCGCTTGTCATCAAAATGCTCCAGAACTCTTGTCATCATAATGCTCCATGCCAATGTCATCAAAATGCCCCATGACACTTGTCATCACAATGCTCCACGTCATTTGTCATCACAATGCTCCATGACCCTTGTCATAACAATGGTCCATGGCCTTGTCATCACAATGTTCCATGGCCTCTGACATCACTATGCTCTATGGTTTTTCTCATCACAATGCTCTTTGACCCCTGTCACCACAATGCTTGATGACCATTGTCATCACAATGCTCCAAGAACCCTGTCATCACAATGCTCCATGCCGTTGACATCACAATGCTCCATGGCCCTTGTAATTAGAATGCTCCATGCCCTTGTCATCACAATGCTCCAGAACACTTGTGATCATAATACGCCTTTCCTGTGTCATCCCATTGCTCAATGACCCTTGTCATCAAAATATTCCTTGTCCTTTGTCATCACAGTGCTCCATGATACCTTTAATCAAAATTCTACATGACAACTGTCATCACAATGCAAGATGACCAATGTCATCACAAGGCCCCATGACACGTGTCATCACAATTCGCCTTGGCCCTTGACATCTCAATGCTGTATGAACCGTGTCATCACTAGGTTCCAGGACACTTGTCATCACAATGCTCCATGAACTCTGTTATCTCAATGTTCCATGGCCTTTGTATTCACAATGCTCCATTGTCCTGATAATCGCATTGCTCCATGAACACTTTCATCACAATGCTCCTTGACCACTCTCACCCTAATTCCCCATGACGTCTCGCCTCACTGTCTTCCAAGGCCACTCTCATCAAAATGCTCCATGATCTGTGTCAGCACAATATTGCATGACACTTGTCATCACAATGCTCCATGATGCCTGTCATCACAATGCTCCATGAATTTGTTATCACAATGCTCCAGGACCAGTTTCATCACAATACTCCATCCCCCTTTTCATCACAGTGCACAATGAAACCTTTCATTACAATGCTCCATGACACTTGTCATCACAATGCTCAACGGCCTTTATCGTCACAATGCTCCCAGGCACTTTTCATCACGATGTTCCATGAAAACTTACATCACTTTGCTCCACGACCATTGTCATCACAATAGTCCATACCCTTGTCAACACAATGCTGCATAATCCCTGTCATCACAATTCTCCTTGACTGCTGTCATCACGATAATCCAGGACAATTTTCATAACAATGGTTCATTCCCCCAGTCATCTCAGAGCTCCATGATACCTTTCATCACAATTCCTAGATGATCAATGTCATCACAAGGCCCCATGACACCTGTCATCACAATTTGCTATGACCCTTGTCATCACAATACTCGATGAACCGTGTCATCACAGTGTTCCAGGGCACATGTCATCACAATGATCCATGACGACTTTCATCACAATGCTCCAATACACCTGTCATCACAATGCTCCATGGCCCCTGTTATCATATTGCTCCATGATCACTTTCATCACAATGATCCATGACCAATGTCATCTCCATTCCTAATGACGCCTGTCATCTCAATGCTCCATGGCACCTTCATCACAATGCTCCATGAACCCATTCATCACAATGTTCCCTGTCCTTTTCATCACAATGTTCCATGGGCCCTGTCATCACAATGCTCCATGCGCTTGTCATCAAAATGCTCCAGAACTCTTGTCATCATAATGCTCCATGCCAGTGTCATCAAAATGCCCCATGACACTTGTCATCACAATGCTCCACGTCATTTGTCATCACAATGCTCCATGACCCTTGTCATAACAATGGTCCATGGCCTTGTCATCACAATGTTCCATGGCCTCTGACATCACTATGCTCTATGGTTTTTCTCATCACAATGCTCTTTGACCCCTGTCATCACAATGCTTGATGACCATTGTCATCACAATGCTCCAAGAACCCTGTCATCACAATGCTCCATGCCGTTGACATCACAATGCTCCATGGCCCTTGTAATTAGTATGCTCCATGCCCTTGTCATCACAATGCTCCAGAACACTTGTGATCATAATACGCCTTTCCTGTGTCATCCCATTGCTCAATGACCCTTGTCATCAAAATATTCCTTGTCCTTTGTCATCACAGTGCTCCATGATACCTTTAATCAAAATTCTACATGACAACTGTCATCACAATGCAAGATGACCAATGTCATCACAAGGCCCCATGACACGTGTCATCACAATTCGCCTTGGCACTGGACATCTCAATGCTGTGTGAACCGTGTCATCACTAGGTTCCAGGACACTTGTCATCACAATGCTCCATGAACTCTGTTATCTCAATGTTCCATGGCCTTTGTATACACAATGCTCCATTGTCCTGATAATCGCATTGCTCCATGAACACTTTCATCACAATGCTCCTTGACCACTGTCACCCTAATTCCCCATGACGTCTCGCCTCACTGTCTTCCAAGGCCACTCTCATCAAAATGCTCCATGATCTGTGTCAGCACAATATTGCATGACACTTGTCATCACAATGCTCCATGATGCCTGTCATCACAATGCTCCATGAATTTGTTATCACAATGCTCCAGGACCAGTTTCATCACAATACTCCATCCCCCTTTTCATCACAGTGCACAATGAAACCTTTCATTACAATGCTCCATGACACTTGTCATCACAATGCTCAACGGCCTTTATCGTCACAATGCTCCCAGGCACTTTTCATCACGATGTTCCATGAAAACTTACATCACTTTGCTCCACGACCATTGTCATCACAATAGTCCATACCCTTGTCAACACAATGCTGCATAATCCCTGTCATCACAATTCTCCTTGACTGCTGTCATCACGATAATCCAGGACAATTTTCATAACAATGGTTCATTCCCCCAGTCATCTCAGTGCTCCATGATACCTTTCATCACAATTCCTAGATGATCAATGTCATCACAAGGCCCCATGACACCTGTCATCACAATTTGCTATGACCCTTGTCATCACAATACTTGATGAACCGTGTCATCACAGTTTTCCAGGGCACATGTCATCACAATGATCCATGACGACTTTCATCACAATGCTCCAATACACCTGTCATCACAATGCTCCATGGCCCCTGTTATCATATTGCTCCATGATCACTTTCATCACAATGATCCATGACCAATGTCATCACCATTCCTAATGACGCCTGTCATCTCAATGCTCCATGGCACCTTCATCACAATGCTCCATGAACCCATTCATCACAATGTTCCCTGTCCTTTTCATCACAATGTTCCATGGGCCCTGTCATCACAATGCTCCATGCGCTTGTCATCAAAATGCTCCAGAACTCTTGTCATCATAATGCTCCATGCCAATGTCATCAAAATGCCCCATGACACTTGTCATCACAATGCTCCACGTCATTTGTCATCACAATGCTCCATGACCCTTGTCATAACAATGGTCCATGGCCTTGTCATCACAATGTTCCATGGCCTCTGACATCACTATGCTCTATGGTTTTTCTCATCACAATGCTCTTTGAACCCTGTCATCACAATGCTTGATGACCATTGTCATCACAATGCTCCAAGAACCCTGTCATCACAATGCTCCATGCCGTTGACATCACAATGCTCCATGGCCCTTGTAATTAGAATGCTCCATGCCCTTGTCATCACAATGCTCCAGAACACTTGTGATCATAATACGCCTTTCCTGTGTCATCCCATTGCTCAATGACCCTTGTCATCAAAATATTCCTTGTCCTTTGTCATCACAGTGCTCCATGATACCTTTAATCAAAATTCTACATGACAACTGTCATCACAATGCAAGATGACCAATGTCATCACAAGGCCCCATGACACGTGTCATCACAATTCGCCTTGGCCCTGGACATCTCAATGCTGTATGAACCGTGTCATCACTAGGTTCCAGGACACTTGTCATCACAATGCTCCATGAACTCTGTTATCTCAATGTTCCATGGCCTTTGTATACACAATGCTCCATTGTCCTGATAATCGCATTGCTCCATGAACACTTTCATCACAATGCTCCTTGACCACTGTCACCCTAATTCCCCATGACGTCTCGCCTCACTGTCTTCCAAGGCCACTCTCATCAAAATGCTCCATGATCTGTGTCAGCACAATATTGCATGACACTTGTCATCACAATGCTCCATGATGCCTGTCATCACAATGCTCCATGAATTTGTTATCACAATGCTCCAGGACCAGTTTCATCACAATACTCCATCCCCCTTTTCATCACAGTGCACAATGAAACCTTTCATTACAATGCTCCATGACACTTGTCATCACAATGCTCAACGGCCTTTATCGTCACAATGCTCCCAGGCACTTTTCATCACGATGTTCCATGAAAACTTACATCACTTTGCTCCACGACCATTGTCATCACAATAGTCCATACCCTTGTCAACACAATGCTGCATAATCCCTGTCATCACAATTCTCCTTGACTGCTGTCATCACGATAATCCAGGACAATTTTCATAACAATGGTTCATTCCCCCAGTCATCTCAGTGCTCCATGATACCTTTCATCACAATTCCTAGATGATCAATGTCATCACAAGGCCCCATGACACCTGTCATCACAATTTGCTATGACCCTTGTCATCACAATACTCGATGAACCGTGTCATCACAGTGTTCCAGGGCACATGTCATCACAATGATCCATGACGACTTTCATCACAATGCTCCAATACACCTGTCATCACAATGCTCCATGGCCCCTGTTATCATATTGCTCCATGATCACTTTCATCACAATGATCCATGACCAATGTCATCACCATTCCTAATGACGCCTGTCATCTCAATGCTCCATGGCACCTTCATCACAATGCTCCATGAACCCATTCATCACAATGTTCCCTGTCCTTTTCATCACAATGTTCCATGGGCCCTGTCATCACAATGCTCCATGCGCTTGTCATCAAAATGCTCCAGAACTCTTGTCATCATAATGCTCCATGCCAATGTCATCAAAATGCCCCATGACACTTGTCATCACAATGCTCCACGTCATTTGTCATCACAATGCTCCATGACCCTTGTCATAACAATGGTCCATGGCCTTGTCATCACAATGTTCCATGGCCTCTGACATCACTATGCTCTATGGTTTTTCTCATCACAATGCTCTTTGACCCCTGTCATCACAATGCTTGATGACCATTGTCATCACAATGCTCCAAGAACCCTGTCATCACAATGCTCCATGCCGTTGACATCACAATGCTCCATGGCCCTTGTAATTAGAATGCTCCATGCCCTTGTCATCACAATGCTCCAGAACACTGGTGATCATAATACGCCTTTCCTGTGTCATCCCATTGCTCAATGACCCTTGTCATCAAAATATTCCTTGTCCTTTGTCATCACAGTGCTCCATGATACCTTTAATCAAAATTCTACATGACAACTGTCATCACAATGCAAGATGACCAATGTCATCACAAGGCCCCATGACACGTGTCATCACAATTCGCCTTGGCCCTGGACATCTCAATGCTGTGTGAACCGTGTCATCACTAGGTTCCAGGACACTTGTCATCACAATGCTCCATGAACTCTGTTATCTCAATGTTCCATGGCCTTTGTATTCACAATGCTCCATTGTCCTGATAATCGCATTGCTCCATGAACACTTTCATCACAATGCTCCTTGACCACTGTCACCCTAATTCCCCATGACGTCTCGCCTCACTGTCTTCCAAGGCCACTCTCATCAAAATGCTCCATGATCTGTGTCAGCACAATATTGCATGACACTTGTCATCACAATGCTCCATGATGCCTGTCATCACAATGCTCCATGAATTTGTTATCACAATGCTCCAGGACCTGTTTCATCACAATACTCCATCCCCCTTTTCATCACAGTGCACAATGAAACCTTTCATTACAATGCTCCATGACACTTGTCATCACAATGCTCAACGGCCTTTATCGTCACAATGCTCCCAGGCACTTTTCATCACGATGTTCCATGAAAACTTACATCACTTTGCTCCACGACCATTGTCATCACAATAGTCCATACCCTTGTCAACACAATGCTGCATAATCCCTGTCATCACAATTCTCCTTGACTGCTGTCATCACGATAATCCAGGACAATTTTCATAACAATGGTTCATTCCCCCAGTCATCTCAGTGCTCCATGATACCTTTCATCACAATTCCTAGATGATCAATGTCATCACAAGGCCCCATGACACCTGTCATCACAATTTGCTATGACCCTTGTCATCACAATACTCGATGAACCGTGTCATCACAGTGTTCCAGGGCACATGTCATCACAATGATCCATGACGACTTTCATCACAATGCTCCAATACACCTGTCATCACAATGCTCCATGGCCCCTGTTATCATATTGCTCCATGATCACTTTCATCACAATGATCCATGACCAATGTCATCACCATTCCTAATGACGCCTGTCATCTCAATGCTCCATGGCACCTTCATCACAATGCTCCATGAACCCATTCATCACAATGTTCCCTGTCCTTTTCATCACAATGTTCCATGGGCCCTGTCATCACAATGCTCCATGCGCTTGTCATCAAAATGCTCCAGAACTCTTGTCATCATAATGCTCCATGCCAGTGTCATCAAAATGCCCCATGACACTTGTCATCACAATGCTCCACGTCATTTGTCATCACAATGCTCCATGACCCTTGTCATAACAATGGTCCATGGCCTTGTCATCACAATGTTCCATGGCCTCTGACATCACTATGCTCTATGGTTTTTCTCATCACAATGCTCGTTGACCCCTGTCATCACAATGCTTGATGACCATTGTCATCACAATGCTCCAAGAACCCTGTCATCACAATGCTCCATGCCGTTGACATCACAATGCTCCATGGCCCTTGTAATTAGAATGCTCCATGCCCTTGTCATCACAATGCTCCAGAACACTGGTGATCATAATACGCCTTTCCTGTGTCATCCCATTGCTCAATGACCCTTGTCATCAAAATATTCCTTGTCCTTTGTCATCACAGTGCTCCATGATACCTTTAATCAAAATTCTACATGACAACTGTCATCACAATGCAAGATGACCAATGTCATCACAAGGCCCCATGACACGTGTCATCACAATTCGCCTTGGCCCTGGACATCTCAATGCTGTGTGAACCGTGTCATCACTAGGTTCCAGGACACTTGTCATCACAATGCTCCATGAACTCTGTTATCTCAATGTTCCATGGCCTTTGTATACACAATGCTCCATTGTCCTGATAATCGCATTGCTCCATGAACACTTTCATCACAATGCTCCTTGACCACTGTCACCCTAATTCCCCATGACGTCTCGCCTCACTGTCTTCCAAGGCCACTCTCATCAAAATGCTCCATGATCTGTGTCAGCACAATATTGCATGACACTTGTCATCACAATGCTCCATGATGCCTGTCATCACAATGCTCCATGAATTTGTTATCACAATGCTCCAGGACCAGTTTCATCACAATACTCCATCCCCCTTTTCATCACAGTGCACAATGAAACCTTTCATTACAATGCTCCATGACACTTGTCATCACAATGCTCAACGGCCTTTATCGTCACAATGCTCCCAGGCACTTTTCATCACGATGTTCCATGAAAACTTACATCACTTTGCTCCACGACCATTGTCATCACAATAGTCCATACCCTTGTCAACACAATGCTGCATAATCCCTGTCATCACAATTCTCCTTGACTGCTGTCATCACGATAATCCAGGACAATTTTCATAACAATGGTTCATTCCCCCAGTCATCTCAGTGCTCCATGATACCTTTCATCACAATTCCTAGATGATCAATGTCATCACAAGGCCCCATGACACCTGTCATCACAATTTTCTATGACCCTTGTCATCACAATACTCGATGAACCGTGTCATCACAGTGTTCCAGGGCACATGTCATCACAATGATCCATGACGACTTTCATCACAATGCTCCAATACACCTGTCATCACAATGCTCCATGGCCCCTGTTATCATATTGCTCCATGATCACTTTCATCACAATGATCCATGACCAATGTCATCACCATTCCTAATGACGCCTGTCATCTCAATGCTCCATGGCACCTTCATCACAATGCTCCATGAACCCATTCATCACAATGTTCCCTGTCCTTTTCATCACAATGTTCCATGGGCCCTGTCATCACAATGCTCCATGCGCTTGTCATCAAAATGCTCCAGAACTCTTGTCATCATAATGCTCCATGCCAGTGTCATCAAAATGCCCCATGACACTTGTCATCACAATGCTCCACGTCATTTGTCATCACAATGCTCCATGACCCTTGTCATAACAATGGTCCATGGCCTTGTCATCACAATGTTCCATGGCCTCTGACATCACTATGCTCTATGGTTTTTCTCATCACAATGCTCTTTGACCCCTGTCATCACAATGCTTGATGACCATTGTCATCACAATGCTCCAAGAACCCTGTCATCACAATGCTCCATGCCGTTGACATCACAATGCTCCATGGCCCTTGTAATTAGAATGCTCCATGCCCTTGTCATCACAATGCTCCAGAACACTGGTGATCATAATACGCCTTTCCTGTGTCATCCCATTGCTCAATGACCCTTGTCATCAAAATATTCCTTGTCCTTTGTCATCACAGTGCTCCATGATACCTTTAATCAAAATTCTACATGACAACTGTCATCACAATGCAAGATGACCAATGTCATCACAAGGCCCCATGACACGTGTCATCACAATTCGCCTTGGCCCTGGACATCTCAATGCTGTGTGAACCGTGTCATCACTAGGTTCCAGGACACTTGTCATCACAATGCTCCATGAACTCTGTTATCTCAATGTTCCATGGCCTTTGTATACACAATGCTCCATTGTCCTGATAATCGCATTGCTCCATGAACACTTTCATCACAATGCTCCTTGACCACTGTCACCCTAATTCCCCATGACGTCTCGCCTCACTGTCTTCCAAGGCCAGTCTCATCAAAATGCTCCATGATCTGTGTCAGCACAATATTGCATGACACTTGTCATCACAATGCTCCATGATGCCTGTCATCACAATGCTCCATGAATTTGTTATCACAATGCTCCAGGACCAGTTTCATCACAATACTCCATCCCCCTTTTCATCACAGTGCACAATGAAACCTTTCATTACAATGCTCCATGACACTTGTCATCACAATGCTCAACGGCCTTTATCGTCACAATGCTCCCAGGCACTTTTCATCACGATGTTCCATGAAAACTTACATCACTTTGCTCCACGACCATTGTCATCACAATAGTCCATACCCTTGTCAACACAATGCTGCATAATCCCTGTCATCACAATTCTCCTTGACTGCTGTCATCACGATAATCCAGGACAATTTTCATAACAATGGTTCATTCCCCCAGTCATCTCAGTGCTCCATGATACCTTTCATCACAATTCCTAGATGATCAATGTCATCACAAGGCCCCTTGACACCTGTCATCACAATTTTCTATGACCCTTGTCATCACAATACTCGATGAACCGTGTCATCACAGTGTTCCAGGGCACATGTCATCACAATGATCCATGACGACTTTCATCACAATGCTCCAATACACCTGTCATCACAATGCTCCATGGCCCCTGTTATCATATTGCTCCATGATCACTTTCATCACAATGATCCATGACCAATGTCATCACCATTCCTAATGACGCCTGTCATCTCAATGCTCCATGGCACCTTCATCACAATGCTCCATGAACCCATTCATCACAATGTTACCTGTCCTTTTCATCACAATGTTCCATGGGCCCTGTCATCACAATGCTCCATGCGCTTGTCATCAAAATGCTCCAGAACTCTTGTCATCATAATGCTCCATGCCAGTGTCATCAAAATGCCCCATGACACTTGTCATCACAATGCTCCACGTCATTTGTCATCACAATGCTCCATGACCCTTGTCATAACAATGGTCCATGGCCTTGTCATCACAATGTTCCATGGCCTCTGACATCACTATGCTCTATGGTTTTTCTCATCACAATGCTCTTTGACCCCTGTCATCACAATGCTTGATGACCATTGTCATCACAATGCTCCAAGAACCCTGTCATCACAATGCTCCATGCCGTTGACATCACAATGCTCCATGGCCCTTGTAATTAGAATGCTCCATGCCCTTGTCATCACAATGCTCCAGAACACTTGTGATCATAATACGCCTTTCCTGTGTCATCCCATTGCTCAATGACCCTTGTCATCAAAATATTCCTTGTCCTTTGTCATCACAGTGCTCCATGATACCTTTAATCAAAATTCTACATGACAACTGTCATCACAATGCAAGATGACCAATGTCATCACAAGGCCCCATGACACGTGTCATCACAATTCGCCTTGGCCCTGGACATCTCAATGCTGTGTGAACCGTGTCATCACTAGGTTCCAGGACACTTGTCATCACAATGCTCCATGAACTCTGTTATCTCAATGTTCCATGGCCTTTGTATACACAATGCTCCATTGTCCTGATAATCGCATTGCTCCATGAACACTTTCATCACAATGCTCCTTGACCACTGTCACCCTAATTCCCCATGACGTCTCGCCTCACTGTCTTCCAAGGCCACTCTCATCAAAATGCTCCATGATCTGTGTCAGCACAATATTGCATGACACTTGTCATCACAATGCTCCATGATGCCTGTCATCACAATGCTCCATGAATTTGTTATCACAATGCTCCAGGACCAGTTTCATCACAATACTCCATCCCCCTTTTCATCACAGTGCACAATGAAACCTTTCATTACAATGCTCCATGACACTTGTCATCACAATGCTCAACGGCCTTTATCGTCACAATGCTCCCAGGCACTTTTCATCACGATGTTCCATGAAAACTTACATCACTTTGCTCCACGACCATTGTCATCACAATAGTCCATACCCTTGTCAACACAATGCTGCATAATCCCTGTCATCACAATTCTCCTTGACTGCTGTCATCACGATAATCCAGGACAATTTTCATAACAATGGTTCATTCCCCCAGTCATCTCAGTGCTCCATGATACCTTTCATCACAATTCCTAGATGATCAATGTCATCACAAGGCCCCATGACACCTGTCATCACAATTTTCTATGACCCTTGTCATCACAATACTCGATGAACCGTGTCATCACAGTGTTCCAGGGCACATGTCATCACAATGATCCATGACGACTTTCATCACAATGCTCCAATACACCTGTCATCACAATGCTCCATGGCCCCTGTTATCATATTGCTCCATGATCACTTTCATCACAATGATCCATGACCAATGTCATCACCATTCCTAATGACGCCTGTCATCTCAATGCTCCATGGCACCTTCATCACAATGCTCCATGAACCCATTCATCACAATGTTCCCTGTCCTTTTCATCACAATGTTCCATGGGCCCTGTCATCACAATGCTCCATGCGCTTGTCATCAAAATGCTCCAGAACTCTTGTCATCATAATGCTCCATGCCAGTGTCATCAAAATGCCCCATGACACTTGTCATCACAATGCTCCACGTCATTTGTCATCACAATGCTCCATGACCCTTGTCATAACAATGGTCCATGGCCTTGTCATCACAATGTTCCATGGCCTCTGACATCACTATGCTCTATGGTTTTTCTCATCACAATGCTCTTTGACCCCTGTCATCACAATGCTTGATGACCATTGTCATCACAATGCTCCAAGAACCCTGTCATCACAATGCTCCATGCCGTTGACATCACAATGCTCCATGGCCCTTGTAATTAGAATGCTCCATGCCCTTGTCATCACAATGCTCCAGAACACTTGTGATCATAATACGCCTTTCCTGTGTCATCCCATTGCTCAATGACCCTTGTCATCAAAATATTCCTTGTCCTTTGTCATCACAGTGCTCCATGATACCTTTAATCAAAATTCTTCATGACAACTGTCATCACAATGCAAGATGACCAATGTCATCACAAGGCCCCATGACACGTGTCATCACAATTCGCCTTGGCCCTGGACATCTCAATGCTGTATGAACCGTGTCATCACTAGGTTCCAGGACACTTGTCATCACAATGCTCCATGAACTCTGTTATCTCAATGTTCCATGGCCTTTGTATTCACAATGCTCCATTGTCCTGATAATCGCATTGCTCCATGAACACTTTCATCACAATGCTCCTTGACCACTGTCACCCTAATTCCCCATGACGTCTCGCCTCACTGTCTTCCAAGGCCACTCTCATCAAAATGCTCCATGATCTGTGTCAGCACAATATTGCATGACACTTGTCATCACAATGCTCCATGATGCCTGTCATCACAATGCTCCATGAATTTGTTATCACAATGCTCCAGGACCAGTTTCATCACAATACTCCATCCCCCTTTTCATCACAGTGCACAATGAAACCTTTCATTACAATGCTCCATGACACTTGTCATCACAATGCTCAACGGCCTTTATCGTCACAATGCTCCCAGGCACTTTTCATCACGATGTTCCATGAAAACTTACATCACTTTGCTCCACGACCATTGTCATCACAATAGTCCATACCCTTGTCAACACAATGCTGCATAATCCCTGTCATCACAATTCTCCTTGACTGCTGTCATCACGATAATCCAGGACAATTTTCATAACAATGGTTCATTCCCCCAGTCATCTCAGTGCTCCATGATACCTTTCATCACAATTCCTAGATGATCAATGTCATCACAAGGCCCCATGACACCTGTCATCACAATTTGCTATGACCCTTGTCATCACAATACTCGATGAACCGTGTCATCACAGTGTTCCAGGGCACATGTCATCACAATGATCCATGACGACTTTCATCACAATGCTCCAATACACCTGTCATCACAATGCTCCATGGCCCCTGTTATCATATTGCTCCATGATCACTTTCATCACAATGATCCATGACCAATGTCATCACCATTCCTAATGACGCCTGTCATCTCAATGCTCCATGGCACCTTCATCACAATGCTCCATGAACCCATTCATCACAATGTTCCCTGTCCTTTTCATCACAATGTTCCATGGGCCCTGTCATCACAATGCTCCATGCGCTTGTCATCAAAATGCTCCAGAACTCTTGTCATCATAATGCTCCATGCCAATGTCATCAAAATGCCCCATGACACTTGTCATCACAATGCTCCACGTCATTTGTCATCACAATGCTCCATGACCCTTGTCATAACAATGGTCCATGGCCTTGTCATCACAATGTTCCATGGCCTCTGACATCACTATGCTCTATGGTTTTTCTCATCACAATGCTCTTTGACCCCTGTCACCACAATGCTTGATGACCATTGTCATCACAATGCTCCAAGAACCCTGTCATCACAATGCTCCATGCCGTTGACATCACAATGCTCCATGGCCCTTGTAATTAGAATGCTCCATGCCCTTGTCATCACAATGCTCCAGAACACTTGTGATCATAATACGCCTTTCCTGTGTCATCCCATTGCTCAATGACCCTTGTCATCAAAATATTCCTTGTCCTTTGTCATCACAGTGCTCCATGATACCTTTAATCAAAATTCTACATGACAACTGTCATCACAATGCAAGATGACCAATGTCATCACAAGGCCCCATGACACGTGTCATCACAATTCGCCTTGGCCCTTGACATCTCAATGCTGTGTGAACCGTGTCATCACTAGGTTCCAGGACACTTGTCATCACAATGCTCCATGAACTCTGTTATCTCAATGTTCCATGGCCTTTGTATTCACAATGCTCCATTGTCCTGATAATCGCATTGCTCCATGAACACTTTCATCACAATGCTCCTTGACCACTGTCACCCTAATTCCCCATGACGTCTCGCCTCACTGTCTTCCAAGGCCACTCTCATCAAAATGCTCCATGATCTGTGTCAGCACAATATTGCATGACACTTGTCATCACAATGCTCCATGATGCCTGTCATCACAATGCTCCATGAATTTGTTATCACAATGCTCCAGGACCAGTTTCATCACAATACTCCATCCCCCTTTTCATCACAGTGCACAATGAAACCTTTCATTACAATGCTCCATGACACTTGTCATCACAATGCTCAACGGCCTTTATCGTCACAATGCTCCCAGGCACTTTTCATCACGATGTTCCATGAAAACTTACATCACTTTGCTCCACGACCATTGTCATCACAATAGTCCATACCCTTGTCAACACAATGCTGCATAATCCCTGTCATCACAATTCTCCTTGACTGCTGTCATCACGATAATCCAGGACAATTTTCATAACAATGGTTCATTCCCCCAGTCATCTCAGTGCTCCATGATACCTTTCATCACAATTCCTAGATGATCAATGTCATCACAAGGCCCCATGACACCTGTCATCACAATTTTCTATGACCCTTGTCATCACAATACTCGATGAACCGTGTCATCACAGTGTTCCAGGGCACATGTCATCACAATGATCCATGACGACTTTCATCACAATGCTCCAATACACCTGTCATCACAATGCTCCATGGCCCCTGTTATCATATTGCTCCATGATCACTTTCATCACAATGATCCATGACCAATGTCATCACCATTCCTAATGACGCCTGTCATCTCAATGCTCCATGGCACCTTCATCACAATGCTCCATGAACCCATTCATCACAATGTTCCCTGTCCTTTTCATCACAATGTTCCATGGGCCCTGTCATCACAATGCTCCATGCGCTTGTCATCAAAATGCTCCAGAACTCTTGTCATCATAATGCTCCATGCCAATGTCATCAAAATGCCCCATGACACTTGTCATCACAATGCTCCACGTCATTTGTCATCACAATGCTCCATGACCCTTGTCATAACAATGGTCCATGGCCTTGTCATCACAATGTTCCATGGCCTCTGACATCACTATGCTCTATGGTTTTTCTCATCACAATGCTCTTTGAACCCTGTCATCACAATGCTTGATGACCATTGTCATCACAATGCTCCAAGAACCCTGTCATCACAATGCTCCATGCCGTTGACATCACAATGCTCCATGGCCCTTGTAATTAGAATGCTCCATGCCCTTGTCATCACAATGCTCCAGAACACTTGTGATCATAATACGCCTTTCCTGTGTCATCCCATTGCTCAATGACCCTTGTCATCAAAATATTCCTTGTCCTTTGTCATCACAGTGCTCCATGATACCTTTAATCAAAATTCTTCATGACAACTGTCATCACAATGCAAGATGACCAATGTCATCACAAGGCCCCATGACACGTGTCATCACAATTCGCCTTGGCCCTGGACATCTCAATGCTGTATGAACCGTGTCATCACTAGGTTCCAGGACACTTGTCATCACAATGCTCCATGAACTCTGTTATCTCAATGTTCCATGGCCTTTGTATTCACAATGCTCCATTGTCCTGATAATCGCATTGCTCCATGAACACTTTCATCACAATGCTCCTTGACCACTGTCACCCTAATTCCCCATGACGTCTCGCCTCACTGTCTTCCAAGGCCACTCTCATCAAAATGCTCCATGATCTGTGTCAGCACAATATTGCATGACACTTGTCATCACAATGCTCCATGATGCCTGTCATCACAATGCTCCATGAATTTGTTATCACAATGCTCCAGGACCAGTTTCATCACAATACTCCATCCCCCTTTTCATCACAGTGCACAATGAAACCTTTCATTACAATGCTCCATGACACTTGTCATCACAATGCTCAACGGCCTTTATCGTCACAATGCTCCCAGGCACTTTTCATCACGATGTTCCATGAAAACTTACATCACTTTGCTCCACGACCATTGTCATCACAATAGTCCATACCCTTGTCAACACAATGCTGCATAATCCCTGTCATCACAATTCTCCTTGACTGCTGTCATCACGATAATCCAGGACAATTTTCATAACAATGGTTCATTCCCCCAGTCATCTCAGTGCTCCATGATACCTTTCATCACAATTCCTAGATGATCAATGTCATCACAAGGCCCCATGACACCTGTCATCACAATTTGCTATGACCCTTGTCATCACAATACTCGATGAACCGTGTCATCACAGTGTTCCAGGGCACATGTCATCACAATGATCCATGACGACTTTCATCACAATGCTCCAATACACCTGTCATCACAATGCTCCATGGCCCCTGTTATCATATTGCTCCATGATCACTTTCATCACAATGATCCATGACCAATGTCATCACCATTCCTAATGACGCCTGTCATCTCAATGCTCCATGGCACCTTCATCACAATGCTCCATGAACCCATTCATCACAATGTTCCCTGTCCTTTTCATCACAATGTTCCATGGGCCCTGTCATCACAATGCTCCATGCGCTTGTCATCAAAATGCTCCAGAACTCTTGTCATCATAATGCTCCATGCCAATGTCATCAAAATGCCCCATGACACTTGTCATCACAATGCTCCACGTCATTTGTCATCACAATGCTCCATGACCCTTGTCATAACAATGGTCCATGGCCTTGTCATCACAATGTTCCATGGCCTCTGACATCACTATGCTCTATGGTTTTTCTCATCACAATGCTCTTTGACCCCTGTCACCACAATGCTTGATGACCATTGTCATCACAATGCTCCAAGAACCCTGTCATCACAATGCTCCATGCCGTTGACATCACAATGCTCCATGGCCCTTGTAATTAGAATGCTCCATGCCCTTGTCATCACAATGCTCCAGAACACTTGTGATCATAATACGCCTTTCCTGTGTCATCCCATTGCTCAATGACCCTTGTCATCAAAATATTCCTTGTCCTTTGTCATCACAGTGCTCCATGATACCTTTAATCAAAATTCTACATGACAACTGTCATCACAATGCAAGATGACCAATGTCATCACAAGGCCCCATGACACGTGTCATCACAATTCGCCTTGGCCCTTGACATCTCAATGCTGTGTGAACCGTGTCATCACTAGGTTCCAGGACACTTGTCATCACAATGCTCCATGAACTCTGTTATCTCAATGTTCCATGGCCTTTGTATTCACAATGCTCCATTGTCCTGATAATCGCATTGCTCCATGAACACTTTCATCACAATGCTCCTTGACCACTGTCACCCTAATTCCCCATGACGTCTCGCCTCACTGTCTTCCAAGGCCACTCTCATCAAAATGCTCCATGATCTGTGTCAGCACAATATTGCATGACACTTGTCATCACAATGCTCCATGATGCCTGTCATCACAATGCTCCATGAATTTGTTATCACAATGCTCCAGGACCAGTTTCATCACAATACTCCATCCCCCTTTTCATCACAGTGCACAATGAAACCTTTCATTACAATGCTCCATGACACTTGTCATCACAATGCTCAACGGCCTTTATCGTCACAATGCTCCCAGGCACTTTTCATCACGATGTTCCATGAAAACTTACATCACTTTGCTCCACGACCATTGTCATCACAATAGTCCATACCCTTGTCAACACAATGCTGCATAATCCCTGTCATCACAATTCTCCTTGACTGCTGTCATCACGATAATCCAGGACAATTTTCATAACAATGGTTCATTCCCCCAGTCATCTCAGTGCTCCATGATACCTTTCATCACAATTCCTAGATGATCAATGTCATCACAAGGCCCCATGACACCTGTCATCACAATTTTCTATGACCCTTGTCATCACAATACTCGATGAACCGTGTCATCACAGTGTTCCAGGGCACATGTCATCACAATGATCCATGACGACTTTCATCACAATGCTCCAATACACCTGTCATCACAATGCTCCATGGCCCCTGTTATCATATTGCTCCATGATCACTTTCATCACAATGATCCATGACCAATGTCATCACCATTCCTAATGACGCCTGTCATCTCAATGCTCCATGGCACCTTCATCACAATGCTCCCTGAACCCATTCATCACAATGTTCCCTGTCCTTTTCATCACAATGTTCCATGGGCCCTGTCATCACAATGCTCCATGCGCTTGTCATCAAAATGCTCCAGAACTCTTGTCATCATAATGCTCCATGCCAATGTCATCAAAATGCCCCATGACACTTGTCATCACAATGCTCCACGTCATTTGTCATCACAATGCTCCATGACCCTTGTCATAACAATGGTCCATGGCCTTGTCATCACAATGTTCCATGGCCTCTGACATCACTATGCTCTATGGTTTTTCTCATCACAATGCTCTTTGAACCCTGTCATCACAATGCTTGATGACCATTGTCATCACAATGCTCCAAGAACCCTGTCATCACAATGCTCCATGCCGTTGACATCACAATGCTCCATGGCCCTTGTAATTAGAATGCTCCATGCCCTTGTCATCACAATGCTCCAGAACACTTGTGATCATAATACGCCTTTCCTGTGTCATCCCATTGCTCAATGACCCTTGTCATCAAAATATTCCTTGTCCTTTGTCATCACAGTGCTCCATGATACCTTTAATCAAAATTCTACATGACAACTGTCATCACAATGCAAGATGACCAATGTCATCACAAGGCCCCATGACACGTGTCATCACAATTCGCCTTGGCCCTGGACATCTCAATGCTGTATGAACCGTGTCATCACTAGGTTCCAGGACACTTGTCATCACAATGCTCCATGAACTCTGTTATCTCAATGTTCCATGGCCTTTGTATACACAATGCTCCATTGTCCTGATAATCGCATTGCTCCATGAACACTTTCATCACAATGCTCCTTGACCACTGTCACCCTAATTCCCCATGACGTCTCGCCTCACTGTCTTCCAAGGCCACTCTCATCAAAATGCTCCATGATCTGTGTCAGCACAATATTGCATGACACTTGTCATCACAATGCTCCATGATGCCTGTCATCACAATGCTCCATGAATTTGTTATCACAATGCTCCAGGACCAGTTTCATCACAATACTCCATCCCCCTTTTCATCACAGTGCACAATGAAACCTTTCATTACAATGCTCCATGACACTTGTCATCACAATGCTCAACGGCCTTTATCGTCACAATGCTCCCAGGCACTTTTCATCACGATGTTCCATGAAAACTTACATCACTTTGCTCCACGACCATTGTCATCACAATAGTCCATACCCTTGTCAACACAATGCTGCATAATCCCTGTCATCACAATTCTCCTTGACTGCTGTCATCACGATAATCCAGGACAATTTTCATAACAATGGTTCATTCCCCCAGTCATCTCAGTGCTCCATGATACCTTTCATCACAATTCCTAGATGATCAATGTCATCACAAGGCCCCATGACACCTGTCATCACAATTTGCTATGACCCTTGTCATCACAATACTCGATGAACCGTGTCATCACAGTGTTCCAGGGCACATGTCATCACAATGATCCATGACGACTTTCATCACAATGCTCCAATACACCTGTCATCACAATGCTCCATGGCCCCTGTTATCATATTGCTCCATGATCACTTTCATCACAATGATCCATGACCAATGTCATCACCATTCCTAATGACGCCTGTCATCTCAATGCTCCATGGCACCTTCATCACAATGCTCCATGAACCCATTCATCACAATGTTCCCTGTCCTTTTCATCACAATGTTCCATGGGCCCTGTCATCACAATGCTCCATGCGCTTGTCATCAAAATGCTCCAGAACTCTTGTCATCATAATGCTCCATGCCAATGTCATCAAAATGCCCCATGACACTTGTCATCACAATGCTCCACGTCATTTGTCATCACAATGCTCCATGACCCTTGTCATAACAATGGTCCATGGCCTTGTCATCACAATGTTCCATGGCCTCTGACATCACTATGCTCTATGGTTTTTCTCATCACAATGCTCTTTGACCCCTGTCACCACAATGCTTGATGACCATTGTCATCACAATGCTCCAAGAACCCTGTCATCACAATGCTCCATGCCGTTGACATCACAATGCTCCATGGCCCTTGTAATTAGAATGCTCCATGCCCTTGTCATCACAATGCTCCAGAACACTTGTGATCATAATACGCCTTTCCTGTGTCATCCCATTGCTCAATGACCCTTGTCATCAAAATATTCCTTGTCCTTTGTCATCACAGTGCTCCATGATACCTTTAATCAAAATTCTACATGACAACTGTCATCACAATGCAAGATGACCAATGTCATCACAAGGCCCCATGACACGTGTCATCACAATTCGCCTTGGCCCTGGACATCTCAATGCTGTATGAACCGTGTCATCACTAGGTTCCAGGACACTTGTCATCACAATGCTCCATGAACTCTGTTATCTCAATGTTCCATGGCCTTTGTATTCACAATGCTCCATTGTCCTGATAATCGCATTGCTCCATGAACACTTTCATCACAATGCTCCTTGACCACTGTCACCCTAATTCCCCATGACGTTTCGCCTCACTGTCTTCCAAGGCCACTCTCATCAAAATGCTCCATGATCTGTGTCAGCACAATATTGCATGACACTTGTCATCACAATGCTCCATGATGCCTGTCATCACAATGCTCCATGAATTTGTTATCACAATGCTCCAGGACCAGTTTCATCACAATACTCCATCCCCCTTTTCATCACAGTGCACAATGAAACCTTTCATTACAATGCTCCATGACACTTGTCATCACAATGCTCAACGGCCTTTATCGTCACAATGCTCCCAGGCACTTTTCATCACGATGTTCGATGAAAACTTTCATCACTTTGCTCCACGACCATTGTCATCACAATAGTCCATACCCTTGTCAACACAATGCTGCATAATCCCTGTCATCACAATTCTCCTTGACTGCTGTCATCACGATAATCCAGGACAATTTTCATAACAATGGTTCATTCCCCCAGTCATCTCAGTGCTCCATGATACCTTTCATCACAATTCCTAGATGATCAATGTCATCACAAGGCCCCATGACACCTGTCATCACAATTTGCTATGACCCTTGTCATCACAATACTCGATGAACCGTGTCATCACAGTGTTCCAGGGCACATGTCATCACAATGATCCATGACGACTTTCATCACAATGCTCCAATACACCTGTCATCACAATGCTCCATGGCCCCTGTTATCATATTGCTCCATGATCACTTTCATCACAATGATCCATGACCAATGTCATCACCATTCCTAATGACGCCTGTCATCTCAATGCTCCATGGCACCTTCATCACAATGCTCCATGAACCCATTCATCACAATGTTCCCTGTCCTTTTCATCACAATGTTCCATGGGCCCTGTCATCACAATGCTCCATGCGCTTGTCATCAAAATGCTCCAGAACTCTTGTCATCATAATGCTCCATGCCAATGTCATCAAAATGCCCCATGACACTTGTCATCACAATGCTCCACGTCATTTGTCATCACAATGCTCCATGACCCTTGTCATAACAATGGTCCATGGCCTTGTCATCACAATGTTCCATGGCCTCTGACATCACTATGCTCTATGGTTTTTCTCATCACAATGCTCTTTGACCCCTGTCACCACAATGCTTGATGACCATTGTCATCACAATGCTCCATGAACCCTGTCATCACAATGCTCCATGCCGTTGACATCACAATGCTCCATGGCCCTTGTAATTAGAATGCTCCATGCCCTTGTCATCACAATGCTCCAGAACACTTGTGATCATAATACGCCTTTCCTGTGTCATCCCATTGCTCAATGACCCTTGTCATCAAAATATTCCTTGTCCTTTGTCATCACAGTGCTCCATGATACCTTTAATCAAAATTCTACATGACAACTGTCATCACAATGCAAGATGACCAATGTCATCACAAGGCCCCATGACACGTGTCATCACAATTCGCCTTGGCCCTGGACATCTCAATGCTGTATGAACCGTGTCATCACTAGGTTCCAGGACACTTGTCATCACAATGCTCCATGAACTCTGTTATCTCAATGTTCCATGGCCTTTGTATTCACAATGCTCCATTGTCCTGATAATCGCATTGCTCCATGAACACTTTCATCACAATGCTCCTTGACCACTGTCACCCTAATTCCCCATGACGTCTCGCCTCACTGTCTTCCAAGGCCACTCTCATCAAAATGCTCCATGATCTGTGTCAGCACAATATTGCATGACACTTGTCATCACAATGCTCCATGATGCCTGTCATCACAATGCTCCATGAATTTGTTATCACAATGCTCCAGGACCAGTTTCATCACAATACTCCATCCCCCTTTTCATCACAGTGCACAATGAAACCTTTCATTACAATGCTCCATGACACTTGTCATCACAATGCTCAACGGCCTTTATCGTCACAATGCTCCCAGGCACTTTTCATCACGATGTTCCATGAAAACTTACATCACTTTGCTCCACGACCATTGTCATCACAATAGTCCATACCCTTGTCAACACAATGCTGCATAATCCCTGTCATCACAATTCTCCTTGACTGCTGTCATCACGATAATCCAGGACAATTTTCATAACAATGGTTCATTCCCCCAGTCATCTCAGTGCTCCATGATACCTTTCATCACAATTCCTAGATGATCAATGTCATCACAAGGCCCCATGACACCTGTCATCACAATTTGCTATGACCCTTGTCATCACAATACTCGATGAACCGTGTCATCACAGTGTTCCAGGGCACATGTCATCACAATGATCCATGACGACTTTCATCACAATGCTCCAATACACCTGTCATCACAATGCTCCATGGCCCCTGTTATCATATTGCTCCATGATCACTTTCATCACAATGATCCATGACCAATGTCATCACCATTCCTAATGACGCCTGTCATCTCAATGCTCCATGGCACCTTCATCACAATGCTTCATGAACCCATTCATCACAATGTTCCCTGTCCTTTTCATCACAATGTTCCATGGGCCCTGTCATCACAATGCTCCATGCGCTTGTCATCAAAATGCTCCAGAACTCTTGTCATCATAATGCTCCATGCCAATGTCATCAAAATGCCCCATGACACTTGTCATCACAATGCTCCACGTCATTTGTCATCACAATGCTCCATGACCCTTGTCATAACAATGGTCCATGGCCTTGTCATCACAATGTTCCATGGCCTCTGACATCACTATGCTCTATGGTTTTTCTCATCACAATGCTCTTTGACCCTTGTCACCACAATGCTTGATGACCATTGTCATCACAATGCTCCAAGAACCCTGTCATCACAATGCTCCATGCCGTTGACATCACAATGCTCCATGGCCCTTGTAATTAGAATGCTCCATGCCCTTGTCATCACAATGCTCCAGAACACTTGTGATCATAATACGCCTTTCCTGTGTCATCCCATTGCTCAATGACCCTTGTCATCAAAATATTCCTTGTCCTTTGTCATCACAGTGCTCCATGATACCTTTAATCAAAATTCTACATGACAACTGTCATCACAATGCAAGATGACCAATGTCATCACAAGGCCCCATGACACGTGTCATCACAATTCGCCTTGGCCCTTGACATCTCAATGCTGTATGAACCGTGTCATCACTAGGTTCCAGGACATTTGTCATCACAATGCTCCATGAACTCTGTTATCTCAATGTTCCATGGCCTTTGTATTCACAATGCTCCATTGTCCTGATAATCGCATTGCTCCATGAACACTTTCATCACAATGCTCCTTGACCACTGTCACCCTAATTCACCATGACGTCTCGCCTCACTGTCTTCCAAGGCCACTCTCATCAAAATGCTCCATGATCTGTGTCAGCACAATATTGCATGACACTTGTCATCACAATGCTCCATGATGCCTGTCATCACAATGCTCCATGAATTTGTTATCACAATGCTCCAGGACCAGTTTCATCACAATACTCCATCCCCCTTTTCATCACAGTGCACAATGAAACCTTTCATTACAATGCTCCATGACACTTGTCATCACAATGCTCAACGGCCTTTATCGTCACAATGCTCCCAGGCACTTTTCATCACGATGTTCCATGAAAACTTACATCACTTTGCTCCACGACCATTGTCATCACAATAGTCCATACCCTTGTCAACACAATGCTGCATAATCCCTGTCATCACAATTCTCCTTGACTGCTGTCATCACGATAATCCAGGACAATTTTCATAACAATGGTTCATTCCCCCAGTCATCTCAGTGCTCCATGATACCTTTCATCACAATTCCTAGATGATCAATGTCATCACAAGGCCCCATGACACCTGTCATCACAATTTTCTATGACCCTTGTCATCACAATACTCGATGAACCGTGTCATCACAGTGTTCCAGGGCACATGTCATCACAATGATCCATGACGACTTTCATCACAATGCTCCAATACACCTGTCATCACAATGCTCCATGGCCCCTGTTATCATATTGCTCCATGATCACTTTCATCACAATGATCCATGACCAATGTCATCACCATTCCTAATGACGCCTGTCATCTCAATGCTCCATGGCACCTTCATCACAATGCTCCATGAACCCATTCATCACAATGTTCCCTGTCCTTTTCATCACAATGTTCCATGGGCCCTGTCATCACAATGCTCCATGCGCTTGTCATCAAAATGCTCCAGAACTCTTGTCATCATAATGCTCCATGCCAATGTCATCAAAATGCCCCATGACACTTGTCATCACAATGCTCCACGTCATTTGTCATCACAATGCTCCATGACCCTTGTCATAACAATGGTCCATGGCCTTGTCATCACAATGTTCCATGGCCTCTGACATCACTATGCTCTATGGTTTTTCTCATCACAATGCTCTTTGACCCCTGTCATCACAATGCTTGATGACCATTGTCATCACAATGCTCCAAGAACCCTGTCATCACAATGCTCCATGCCGTTGACATCACAATGCTCCATGGCCCTTGTAATTAGAATGCTCCATGCCCTTGTCATCACAATGCTCCAGAACACTTGTGATCATAATACGCCTTTCCTGTGTCATCCCATTGCTCAATGACCCTTCTCATCAAAATATTCCTTGTCCTTTGTCATCACAGTGCTCCATGATACCTTTAATCAAAATTCTACATGACAACTGTCATCACAATGCAAGATGACCAATGTCATCACAAGGCCCCATGACACGTGTCATCACAATTCGCCTTGGCCCTGGACATCTCAATGCTGTGTGAACCGTGTCATCACTAGGTTCCAGGACACTTGTCATCACAATGCTCCATGAACTCTGTTATCTCAATGTTCCATGGCCTTTGTATACACAATGCTCCATTGTCCTGATAATCGCATTGCTCCATGAACACTTTCATCACAATGCTCCTTGACCACTGTCACCCTAATTCCCCATGACGTCTCGCCTCACTGTCTTCCAAGGCCACTCTCATCAAAATGCTCCATGATCTGTGTCAGCACAATATTGCATGACACTTGTCCTCACAATGCTCCATGATGCCTGTCATCACAATGCTCCATGAATTTGTTATCACAATGCTCCAGGACCAGTTTCATCACAATACTCCATCCCCCTTTTCATCACAGTGCACAATGAAACCTTTCATTACAATGCTCCATGACACTTGTCATCACAATGCTCAACGGCCTTTATCGTCACAATGCTCCCAGGCACTTTTCATCACGATGTTCCATGAAAACTTACATCACTTTGCTCCACGACCATTGTCATCACAATAGTCCATACCCTTGTCAACACAATGCTGCATAATCCCTGTCATCACAATTCTCCTTGACTGCTGTCATCACGATAATCCAGGACAATTTTCATAACAATGGTTCATTCCCCCAGTCATCTCAGTGCTCCATGATACCTTTCATCACAATTCCTAGATGATCAATGTCATCACAAGGCCCCATGACACCTGTCATCACAATTTGCTATGACCCTTGTCATCACAATACTCGATGAACCGTGTCATCACAGTGTTCCAGGGCACATGTCATCACAATGATCCATGACGACTTTCATCACAATGCTCCAATACACCTGTCATCACAATGCTCCATGGCCCCTGTTATCATATTGCTCCATGATCACTTTCATCACAATGATCCATGACCAATGTCATCACCATTCCTAATGACGCCTGTCATCTCAATGCTCCATGGCACCTTCATCACAATGCTCCATGAACCCATTCATCACAATGTTCCCTGTCCTTTTCATCACAATGTTCCATGGGCCCTGTCATCACAATGCTCCATGCGCTTGTCATCAAAATGCTCCAGAACTCTTGTCATCATAATGCTCCATGCCAGTGTCATCAAAATGCCCCATGACACTTGTCATCACAATGCTCCACGTCATTTGTCATCACAATGCTCCATGACCCTTGTCATAACAATGGTCCATGGCCTTGTCATCACAATGTTCCATGGCCTCTGACATCACTATGCTCTATGGTTTTTCTCATCACAATGCTCTTTGACCCCTGTCATCACAATGCTTGATGACCATTGTCATCACAATGCTCCAAGAACCCTGTCATCACAATGCTCCATGCCGTTGACATCACAATGCTCCATGGCCCTTGTAATTAGAATGCTCCATGCCCTTGTCATCACAATGCTCCAGAACACTTGTGATCATAATACGCCTTTCCTGTGTCATCCCATTGCTCAATGACCCTTGTCATCAAAATATTCCTTGTCCTTTGTCATCACAGTGCTCCATGATACCTTTAATCAAAATTCTACATGACAACTGTCATCACAATGCAAGATGACCAATGTCATCACAAGGCCCCATGACACGTGTCATCACAATTCGCCTTGGCCCTGGACATCTCAATGCTGTATGAACCGTGTCATCACTAGGTTCCAGGACACTTGTCATCACAATGCTCCATGAACTCTGTTATCTCAATGTTCCATGGCCTTTGTATTCACAATGCTCCATTGTCCTGATAATCGCATTGCTCCATGAACACTTTCATCACAATGCTCCTTGACCACTGTCACCCTAATTCCCCATGACGTCTCGCCTCACTGTCTTCCAAGGCCACTCTCATCAAAATGCTCCATGATCTGTGTCAGCACAATATTGCATGACACTTGTCCTCACAATGCTCCATGATGCCTGTCATCACAATGCTCCATGAATTTGTTATCACAATGCTCCAGGACCAGTTTCATCACAATACTCCATCCCCCTTTTCATCACAGTGCACAATGAAACCTTTCATTACAATGCTCCATGACACTTGTCATCACAATGCTCAACGGCCTTTATCGTCACAATGCTCCCAGGCACTTTTCATCACGATGTTCCATGAAAACTTACATCACTTTGCTCCACGACCATTGTCATCACAATAGTCCATACCCTTGTCAACACAATGCTGCATAATCCCTGTCATCACAATTCTCCTTGACTGCTGTCATCACGATAATCCAGGACAATTTTCATAACAATGGTTCATTCCCCCAGTCATCTCAGTGCTCCATGATACCTTTCATCACAATTCCTAGATGATCAATGTCATCACAAGGCCCCATGACACCTGTCATCACAATTTGCTATGACCCTTGTCATCACAATACTCGATGAACCGTGTCATCACAGTGTTCCAGGGCACATGTCATCACAATGATCCATGACGACTTTCATCACAATGCTCCAATACACCTGTCATCACAATGCTCCATGGCCCCTGTTATCATATTGCTCCATGATCACTTTCATCACAATGATCCATGACCAATGTCATCACCATTCCTAATGACGCCTGTCATCTCAATGCTCCATGGCACCTTCATCACAATGCTCCATGAACCCATTCATCACAATGTTCCCTGTCCTTTTCATCACAATGTTCCATGGGCCCTGTCATCACAATGCTCCATGCGCTTGTCATCAAAATGCTCCAGAACTCTTGTCATCATAATGCTCCATGCCAGTGTCATCAAAATGCCCCATGACACTTGTCATCACAATGCTCCACGTCATTTGTCATCACAATGCTCCATGACCCTTGTCATAACAATGGTCCATGGCCTTGTCATCACAATGTTCCATGGCCTCTGACATCACTATGCTCTATGGTTTTTCTCATCACAATGCTCTTTGACCCCTGTCATCACAATGCTTGATGACCATTGTCATCACAATGCTCCAAGAACCCTGTCATCACAATGCTCCATGCCGTTGACATCACAATGCTCCATGGCCCTTGTAATTAGAATGCTCCATGCCCTTGTCATCTCAATGCTCCAGAACACTTGTGATCATAATACGCCTTTCCTGTGTCATCCCATTGCTCAATGACCCTTCTCATCAAAATATTCCTTGTCCTTTGTCATCACAGTGCTCCATGATACCTTTAATCAAAATTCTACATGACAACTGTCATCACAATGCAAGATGACCAATGTCATCACAAGGCCCCATGACACGTGTCATCACAATTCGCCTTGGCCCTTGACATCTCAATGCAGTGTGAACCGTGTCATCACTAGGTTCCAGGACACTTGTCATCACAATGCTCCATGAACTCTGTTATCTCAATGTTCCATGGCCTTTGTATTCACAATGCTCCATTGTCCTGATAATCGCATTGCTCCATGAACACTTTCATCACAATGCTCCTTGACCACTGTCACCCTAATTCCCCATGACGTCTCGCCTCACTGTCTTCCAAGGCCACTCTCATCAAAATGCTCCATGATCTGTGTCAGCACAATATTGCATGACACTTGTCATCACAATGCTCCATGATGCCTGTCATCACAATGCTCCATGAATTTGTTATCACAATGCTCCAGGACCAGTTTCATCACAATACTCCATCCCCCTTTTCATCACAGTGCACAATGAAACCTTTCATTACAATGCTCCATGACACTTGTCATCACAATGCTCAACGGCCTTTATCGTCACAATGCTCCCAGGCACTTTTCATCACGATGTTCCATGAAAACTTACATCACTTTGCTCCACGACCATTGTCATCACAATAGTCCATACCCTTGTCAACACAATGCTGCATAATCCCTGTCATCACAATTCTCCTTGACTGCTGTCATCACGATAATCCAGGACAATTTTCATAACAATGGTTCATTCCCCCAGTCATCTCAGTGCTCCATGATACCTTTCATCACAATTCCTAGATGATCAATGTCATCACAAGGCCCCATGACACCTGTCATCACAATTTGCTATGACCCTTGTCATCACAATACTCGATGAACCGTGTCATCACAGTGTTCCAGGGCACATGTCATCACAATGATCCATGACGACTTTCATCACAATGCTCCAATACACCTGTCATCACAATGCTCCATGGCCCCTGTTATCATATTGCTCCATGATCACTTTCATCACAATGATCCATGACCAATGTCATCACCATTCCTAATGACGCCTGTCATCTCAATGCTCCATGGCACCTTCATCACAATGCTCCATGAACCCATTCATCACAATGTTCCCTGTCCTTTTCATCACAATGTTCCATGGGCCCTGTCATCACAATGCTCCATGCGCTTGTCATCAAAATGCTCCAGAACTCTTGTCATCATAATGCTCCATGCCAATGTCATCAAAATGCCCCATGACACTTGTCATCACAATGCTCCACGTCATTTGTCATCACAATGCTCCATGACCCTTGCCATAACAATGGTCCATGGCCTTGTCATCACAATGTTCCATGGCCTCTGACATCACTATGCTCTATGGTTTTTCTCATCACAATGCTCTTTGACCCCTGTCATCACAATGCTTGATGACCATTGTCATCACAATGCTCCAAGAACCCTGTCATCACAATGCTCCATGCCGTTGACATCACAATGCTCCATGGCCCTTGTAATTAGAATGCTCCATGCCCTTGTCATCACAATGCTCCAGAACACTTGTGATCATAATACGCCTTTCCTGTGTCATCCCATTGCTCAATGACCCTTGTCATCAAAATATTCCTTGTCCTTTGTCATCACAGTGCTCCATGATACCTTTAATCAAAATTCTACATGACAACTGTCATCACAATGCAAGATGACCAATGTCATCACAAGGCCCCATGACACGTGTCATCACAATTCGCCTTGGCCCTGGACATCTCAATGCTGTATGAACCGTGTCATCACTAGGTTCCAGGACACTTGTCATCACAATGCTCCATGAACTCTGTTATCTCAATGTTCCATGGCCTTTGTATTCACAATGCTCCATTGTCCTGATAATCGCATTGCTCCATGAACACTTTCATCACAATGCTCCTTGACCACTGTCACCCTAATTCCCCATGACGTCTCGCCTCACTGTCTTCCAAGGCCACTCTCATCAAAATGCTCCATGATCTGTGTCAGCACAATATTGCATGACACTTGTCATCACAATGCTCCATGATGCCTGTCATCACAATGCTCCATGAATTTGTTATCACAATGCTCCAGGACCAGTTTCATCACAATACTCCATCCCCCTTTTCATCACAGTGCACAATGAAACCTTTCATTACAATGCTCCATGACACTTGTCATCACAATGCTCAACGGCCTTTATCGTCACAATGCTCCCAGGCACTTTTCATCACGATGTTCGATGAAAACTTACATCACTTTGCTCCACGACCATTGTCATCACAATAGTCCATACCCTTGTCAACACAATGCTGCATAATCCCTGTCATCACAATTCTCCTTGACTGCTGTCATCACGATAATCCAGGACAATTTTCATAACAATGGTTCATTCCCCCAGTCATCTCAGTGCTCCATGATACCTTTCATCACAATTCCTAGATGATCAATGTCATCACAAGGCCCCATGACACCTGTCATCACAATTTGCTATGACCCTTGTCATCACAATACTCGATGAACCGTGTCATCACAGTGTTCCAGGGCACATGTCATCACAATGATCCATGACGACTTTCATCACAATGCTCCAATACACCTGTCATCACAATGCTCCATGGCCCCTGTTATCATATTGCTCCATGATCACTTTCATCACAATGATCCATGACCAATGTCATCACCATTCCTAATGACGCCTGTCATCTCAATGCTCCATGGCACCTTCATCACAATGCTCCATGAACCCATTCATCACAATGTTCCCTGTCCTTTTCATCACAATGTTCCATGGGCCCTGTCATCACAATGCTCCATGCGCTTGTCATCAAAATGCTCCAGAACTCTTGTCATCATAATGCTCCATGCCAATGTCATCAAAATGCCCCATGACACTTGTCATCACAATGCTCCACGTCATTTGTCATCACAATGCTCCATGACCCTTGTCATAACAATGGTCCATGGCCTTGTCATCACAATGTTCCATGGCCTCTGACATCACTATGCTCTATGGTTTTTCTCATCACAATGCTCTTTGACCCCTGTCATCACAATGCTTGATGACCATTGTCATCACAATGCTCCAAGAACCCTGTCATCACAATGCTCCATGCCGTTGACATCACAATGCTCCATGGCCCTTGTAATTAGAATGCTCCATGCCCTTGTCATCACAATGCTCCAGAACACTTGTGATCATAATACGCCTTTCCTGTGTCATCCCATTGCTCAATGACCCTTCTCATCAAAATATTCCTTGTCCTTTGTCATCACAGTGCTCCATGATACCTTTAATCAAAATTCTACATGACAACTGTCATCACAATGCAAGATGACCAATGTCATCACAAGGCCCCATGACACGTGTCATCACAATTCGCCTTGGCCCTTGACATCTCAATGCTGTGTGAACCGTGTCATCACTAGGTTCCAGGACACTTGTCATCACAATGCTCCATGAACTCTGTTATCTCAATGTTCCATGGCCTTTGTATTCACAATGCTCCATTGTCCTGATAATCGCATTGCTCCATGAACACTTTCATCACAATGCTCCTTGACCACTGTCACCCTAATTCCCCATGACGTCTCGCCTCACTGTCTTCCAAGGCCACTCTCATCAAAATGCTCCATGATCTGTGTCAGCACAATATTGCATGACACTTGTCATCACAATGCTCCATGATGCCTGTCATCACAATGCTCCATGAATTTGTTATCACAATGCTCCAGGACCAGTTTCATCACAATACTCCATCCCCCTTTTCATCACAGTGCACAATGAAACCTTTCATTACAATGCTCCATGACACTTGTCATCACAATGCTCAAAGGCCTTTATCGTCACAATGCTCCCAGGCACTTTTCATCACGATGTTCCATGAAAACTTACATCACTTTGCTCCACGACCATTGTCATCACAATAGTCCATACCCTTGTCAACACAATGCTGCATAATCCCTGTCATCACAATTCTCCTTGACTGCTGTCATCACGATAATCCAGGACAATTTTCATAACAATGGTTCATTCCCCCAGTCATCTCAGTGCTCCATGATACCTTTCATCACAATTCCTAGATGATCAATGTCATCACAAGGCCCCATGACACCTGTCATCACAATTTGCTATGACCCTTGTCATCACACTACTCGATGAACCGTGTCATCACAGTGTTCCAGGGCACATGTCATCACAATGATCCATGAAGACTTTCATCACAATGCTCCAATACACCTGTCATCACAATGCTCCATGGCCCCTGTTATCATATTGCTCCATGATCACTTTCATCACAATGATCCATGACCAATGTCATCACCATTCCTAATGACGCCTGTCATCTCAATGCTCCATGGCACCTTCATCACAATGCTCCATGAACCCATTCATCACAATGTTCCCTGTCCTTTTCATCACAATGTTCCATGGGCCCTGTCATCACAATGCTCCATGCGCTTGTCATCAAAATGCTCCAGAACTCTTGTCATCATAATGCTCCATGCCAGTGTCATCAAAATGCCCCATGACACTTGTCATCACAATGCTCCACGTCATTTGTCATCACAATGCTCCATGACCCTTGTCATAAGAATGGTCCATGGCCTTGTCATCACAATGTTCCATGGCCTCTGACATCACTATGCTCTATGGTTTTTCTCATCACAATGCTCTTTGACCCCTGTCATCACAATGCTTGATGACCATTGTCATCACAATGCTCCAAGAACCCTGTCATCACAATGCTCCATGCCGTTGACATCACAATGCTCCATGGCCCTTGTAATTAGAATGCTCCATGCCCTTGTCATCACAATGCTCCAGAACACTTGTGATCATAATACACCTTTCCTCTGTCATCCCATTGCTCAATGACCCTTGTCATCAAAATATTCCTTGTCCTTTGTCATCACAGTGCTCCATGATACCTTTAATCAAAATTCTACATGACAACTGTCATCACAATGCAAGATGACCAATGTCATCACAAGGCCCCATGACACGTGTCATCACAATTCGCCTTGGCCCTTGACATCTCAATGCTGTATGAACCGTGTCATCACTAGGTTCCAGGACACTTGTCATCACAATGCTCCATGAACTCTGTTATCTCAATGTTCCATGGCCTTTGTATTCAAAATGCTCCATTGTCCTGATAATCGCATTGCTCCATGAACACTTTCATCACAATGCTCCTTGACCACTGTCACCCTAATTCCCCATGACGTCTCGCCTCACTGTCTTCCAAGGCCACTCTCATCAAAATGCTCCATGATCTGTGTCAGCACAATATTGCATGACACTTGTCATCACAATGCTCCATGATGCCTGTCATCACAATGCTCCATGAATTTGTTATCACAATGCTCCAGGACCAGTTTCATCACAATACTCCATCCCCCTTTTCATCACAGTGCACAATGAAACCTTTCATTACAATGCTCCATGACACTTGTCATCACAATGCTCAACGGCCTTTATCGTCACAATGCTCCCAGGCACTTTTCATCACGATGTTCCATGAAAACTTACATCACTTTGCTCCACGACCATTGTCATCACAATAGTCCATACCCTTGTCAACACAATGCTGCATAATCCCTGTCATCACAATTCTCCTTGACTGCTGTCATCACGATAATCCAGGACAATTTTCATAACAATGGTTCATTCCCCCAGTCATCTCAGTGCTCCATGATACCTTTCATCACAATTCCTAGATGATCAATGTCATCACAAGGCCCCATGACACCTGTCATCACAATTTGCTATGACCCTTGTCATCACAATACTCGATGAACCGTGTCATCACAGTGTTCCAGGGCACATGTCATCACAATGATCCATGACGACTTTCATCACAATGCTCCAATACACCTGTCATCACAATGCTCCATGGCCCCTGTTATCATATTGCTCCATGATCACTTTCATCACAATGATCCATGACCAATGTCATCACCATTCCTAATGACGCCTGTCATCTCAATGCTCCATGGCACCTTCATCACAATGCTCCATGAACCCATTCATCACAATGTTCCCTGTCCTTTTCATCACAATGTTCCATGGGCCCTGTCATCACAATGCTCCATGCGCTTGTCATCAAAATGCTCCAGAACTCTTGTCATCATAATGCTCCATGCCAATGTCATCAAAATGCCCCATGACACTTGTCATCACAATGCTCCACGTCATTTGTCATCACAATGCTCCATGACCCTTGTCATAACAATGGTCCATGGCCTTGTCATCACAATGTTCCATGGCCTCTGACATCACTATGCTCTATGGTTTTTCTCTTCACAATGCTCTTTGACCCCTGTCATCACAATGCTTGATGACCATTGTCATCACAATGCTCCAAGAACCCTGTCATCACAATGCTCCATGCCGTTGACATCACAATGCTCCATGGCCGTTGTAATTAGAATGCTCCATGCCCTTGTCATCACAATGCTCCAGAACACTTGTGATCATAATACGCCTTTCCTGTGTCATCCCATTGCTCAATGACCCTTGTCATCAAAATATTCCTTGTCCTTTGTCATCACAGTGCTCCATGATACCTTTAATCAAAATTCTACATGACAACTGTCATCACAATGCAAGATGACCAATGTCATCACAAGGCCCCATGACACGTGTCATCACAATTCGCCTTGGCCCTTGACATCTCAATGCTGTATGAACCGTGTCATCACTAGGTTCCAGGACACTTGTCATCACAATGCTCCATGAACTCTGTTATCTCAATGTTCCATGGCCTTTGTATTCACAATGCTCCATTGTCCTGATAATCGCATTGCTCCATGAACACTTTCATCACAATGCTCCTTGACCACTGTCACCCTAATTCCCAATGACGTCTCGCCTCACTGTCTTCCAAGGCCACTCTCATCAAAATGCTCCATGATCTGTGTCAGCACAATATTGCATGACACTTGTCATCACAATGCTCCATGATGCCTGTCATCACAATGCTCCATGAATTTGTTATCACAATGCTCCAGGACCAGTTTCATCACAATACTCCATCCCCCTTTTCATCACAGTGCACAATGAAACCTTTCATTACAATGCTCCGTGACACTTGTCATCACAATGCTCAACGGCCTTTATCGTCACAATGCTCCCAGGCACTTTTCATCACGATGTTCCATGAAAACTTACATCACTTTGCTCCACGACCATTGTCATCACAATAGTCCATACCCTTGTCAACACAATGCTGCATAATCCCTGTCATCACAATTCTCCTTGACTGCTGTCATCACGATAATCCAGGACAATTTTCATAACAATGGTTCATTCCCCCAGTCATCTAAGTGCTCCATGATACCTTTCATCACAATTCCTAGATGATCAATGTCATCACAAGGCCCCATGACACCTGTCATCACAATTTGCTATGACCCTTGTCATCACAATACTCGATGAACCGTGTCATCACAGTGTTCCAGGGCACATGTCATCACAATGATCCATGACGACTTTCATCACAATGCTCCAATACACCTGTCATCACAATGCTCCATGGCCCCTGTTATCATATTGCTCCATGATCACTTTCATCACAATGATCCATGACCAATGTCATCACCATTCCTAATGACGCCTGTCATCTCAATGCTCCATGGCACCTTCATCACAATGCTCCATGAACCCATTCATCACAATGTTCCCTGTCCTTTTCATCACAATGTTCCATGGGCCCTGTCATCACAATGCTCCATGCGCTTGTCATCAAAATGCTCCAGAACTCTTGTCATCATAATGCTCCATGCCAATGTCATCAAAATGCCCCATGACACTTGTCATCACAATGCTCCACGTCATTTGTCATCACAATGCTCCATGACCCTTGTCATAACAATGGTCCATGGCCTTGTCATCACAATGTTCCATGGCCTCTGACATCACTATGCTCTATGGTTTTTCTCATCACAATGCTCTTTGACCCCTGTCATCACAATGCTTGATGACCATTGTCATCACAATGCTCCAAGAACCCTGTCATCACAATGCTCCATGCCGTTGACATCACAATGCTCCATGGCCCTTGTAAATAGAATGCTCCATGCCCTTGTCATCACAATGCTCCAGAACACTTGTGATCATAATACGCCTTTCCTGTGTAATCCCTTTGCTCAATGACCCTTGTCATCAAAATATTCCTTGTCCTTTGTCATCACAGTGCTCCATGATACCTTTAATCAAAATTCTACATGACAACTGTCATCACAATGCAAGATGACCAATGTCATCACAAGGCCCCATGACACGTGTCATCACAATTCGCCTTGGCCCTTGACATCTCAATGCTGTATGAACCGTGTCATCACTAGGTTCCAGGACACTTGTCATCACAATGCTCCATGAACTCTGTTATCTCAATGTTCCATGGCCTTTGTATTCACAATGCTCCATTGTCCTGATAATCGCATTGCTCCATGAACACTTTCATCACAATGCTCCTTGACCACTGTCACCCTAATTCCCCATGACGTCTCGCCTCACTGTCTTCCAAGGCCACTCTCATCAAAATGCTCCATGATCTGTGTCAGCACAATATTGCATGACACTTGTCATCACAATGCTCCATGATGCCTGTCATCACAATGCTCCATGAATTTGTTATCACAATGCTCCAGGACCAGTTTCATCGCAATACTCCATCCCCCTTTTCATCACAGTGCACAATGAAACCTTTCATTACAATGCTCCATGACACTTGTCATCACAATGCTCAACGGCCTTTATCGTCACAATGCTCCCAGGCACTTTTCATCACGATGTTCCATGAAAACTTACATCACTTTGCTCCACGACCATTGTCATCACAATAGTCCATACCCTTGTCAACACAATGCTGCATAATCCCTGTCATCACAATTCTCCTTGACTGCTGTCATCACGATAATCCAGGACAATTTTCAGAACAATGGTTCATTCCCCCAGTCATCTCAGTGCTCCATGATACCTTTCATCACAATTCCTAGATGATCAATGTCATCACAAGGCCCCATGACACCTGTCATCACAATTTGCTATGACCCTTGTCATCACAATACTCGATGAACCGTGTCATCACAGTGTTCCAGGGCACATGTCATCACAATGATCCATGACGACTTTCATCACAATGCTCCAATACACCTGTCATCACAATGCTCCATGGCCCCTGTTATCATATTGCTCCATGATCACTTTCATCACAATGATCCATGACCAATGTCATCACCATTCCTAATGACGCCTGTCATCTCAATGCTCCATGGCACCTTCATCACAATGCTCCATGAACCCATTCATCACAATGTTCCCTGTCCTTTTCATCACAATGTTCCATGGGCCCTGTCATCACAATGCTCCATGCGCTTGTCATCAAAATGCTCCAGAACTCTTGTCATCATAATGCTCCATGCCAGTGTCATCAAAATGCCCCATGACACTTGTCATCACAATGCTCCACGTCATTTGTCATCACAATGCTCCATGACCCTTGTCATAACAATGGTCCATGGCCTTGTCATCACAATGTTCCATGGCCTCTGACATCACTATGCTCTATGGTTTTTCTCATCACAATGCTCTTTGACCCCTGTCATCACAATGCTTGATGACCATTGTCATCACAATGCTCCAAGAACCCTGTCATCACAATGCTCCATGCCGTTGACATCACAATGCTCCATGGCCCTTGTAATTAGAATGCTCCATGCCCTTGTCATCACAATGCTCCAGAACACTTGTGATCATAATACGCCTTTCCTGTGTCATCCCATTGCTCAATGACCCTTGTCATCAAAATATTCCTTGTCCTTTGTCATCACAGTGCTCCATGATACCTTTAATCAAAATTCTACATGACAACTGTCATCACAATGCAAGATGACCAATGTCATCACAAGGCCCCATGACACGTGTCATCACAATTCGCCTTGGCCCTTGACATCTCAATGCTGTATGAACCGTGTCATCACTAGGTTCCAGGACACTTGTCATCACAATGCTCCATGAACTCTGTTATCTCAATGTTCCATGGCCTTTGTATTCACAATGCTCCATTGTCCTGATAATCGCATTGCTCCATGATCACTTTCATCACAATGCTCCTTGAACACTGTCACCCTAATTCCCCATGACGTCTCGCCTCACTGTCTTCCAAGGCCACTCTCATCAAAATGCTCCATGATCTGTGTCAGCACAATATTGCATGACACTTGTCATCACAATGCTCCATGATGCCTGTCATCACAATGCTCCATGAATTTGTAATCACAATGCTCCAGGACCAGTTTCATCACAATACTCCATCCCCCTTTTCATCACAGTGCACAATGAAACCTTTCATTACAATGCTCCATGACACTTGTCATCACAATGCTCAACGGCCTTTATCGTCACAATGCTCCCAGGCACTTTTCATCACGATGTTCCATGAAAACTTACATCACTTTGCTCCACGACCATTGTCATCACAATAGTCCATACCCTTGTCAACACAATGCTGCATAATCCCTGTCATCACAATTCTCCTTGACTGCTGTCATCACGATAATCCAGGACAATTTTCAGAACAATGGTTCATTCCCCCAGTCATCTCAGTGCTCCATGATACCTTTCATCACAATTCCTAGATGATCAATGTCATCACAAGGCCCCATGACACCTGTCATCACAATTTGCTATGACCCTTGTCATCACAATACTCGATGAACCGTGTCATCACAGTGTTCCAGGGCACATGTCATCACAATGATCCATGACGACTTTCATCACAATGCTCCAATACACCTGTCATCACAATGCTCCATGGCCCCTGTTATCATATTGCTCCATGATCACTTTCATCACAATGATCCATGACCAATGTCATCACCATTCCTAATGACGCCTGTCATCTCAATGCTCCATGGCACCTTCATCACAATGCTCCATGAACCCATTCATCACAATGTTCCCTGTCCTTTTCATCACAATATTCCATGGGCCCTGTCATCACAATGCTCCATGCGCTTGTCATCAAAATGCTCCAGAACTCTTGTCATCATAATGCTCCATGCCAATGTCATCAAAATGCCCCATGACACTTGTCATCACAATGCTCCACGTCATTTGTCATCACAATGCTCCATGACCCTTGTCATAACAATGGTCCATGGCCTTGTCATCACAATGTTCCATGGCCTCTGACATCACTATGCTCTATGGTTTTTCTCATCACAATGCTCTTTGACCCCTGTCATCACAATGCTTGATGACCATTGTCATCACAATGCTCCAAGAACCCTGTCATCACAATGCTCCATGCCGTTGACATCACAATGCTCCATGGCCCTTGTAATTAGAATGCTCCATGCCCTTGTCATCACAATGCTCCAGAACACTTGTGATCATAATACGCCTTTCCTGTGTCATCCCATTGCTCAATGACCCTTGTCATCAAAATATTCCTTGTCCTTTGTCATCACAGTGCTCCATGATACCTTTAATCAAAATTCTACATGACAACTGTCATCACAATGCAAGATGACCAATGTCATCACAAGGCCCCATGACACGTGTCATCACAATTCGCCTTGGCCCTTGACATCTCAATGCTGTATGAACCGTGTCATCACTAGGTTCCAGGACACTTGTCATCACAATGCTCCATGAACTCTGTTATCTCAATGTTCCATGGCCTTTGTATTCACAATGCTCCATTGTCCTGATAATCGCATTGCTCCATGAACACTTTCATCACAATGCTCCTTGAACACTGTCACCCTAATTCCCCATGACGTCTCGCCTCACTGTCTTCCAAGGCCACTCTCATCAAAATGCTCCATGATCTGTGTCAGCACAATATTGCATGACACTTGTCATCACAATGCTCCATGATGCCTGTCATCACAATGCTCCATGAATTTGTTATCACAATGCTCCAGGACCAGTTTCATCACAATACTCCATCCCCCTTTTCATCACAGTGCACAATGAAACCTTTCATTACAATGCTCCATGACACTTGTCATCACAATGCTCAATGGCCTTTATCGTCACAATGCTCCCAGGCACTTTTCATCACGATGTTCCATGAAAACTTACATCACTTTGCTCCACGACCATTGTCATCACAATAGTCCATACCCTTGTCAACACAATGCTGCATAATCCCTGTCATCACAATTCTCCTTGACTGCTGTCATCACGATAATCCAGGACAATTTTCATAACAATGGTTCATTCCCCCAGTCATCTCAGTGCTCCATGATACCTTTCATCACAATTCCTAGATGATCAATGTCATCACAAGGCCCCATGACACCTGTCATCACAATTTGCTATGACCCTTGTCATCACAATACTCGATGAACCGTGTCATCACAGTGTTCCAGGGCACATGTCATCACAATGATCCATGACGACTTTCATCACAATGCTCCAATACACCTGTCATCACAATGCTCCATGGCCCCTGTTATCATATTGCTCCATGATCACTTTCATCACAATGATCCATGACCAATGTCATCACCATTCCTAATGACGCCTGTCATCTCAATGCTCCATGGCACCTTCATCACAATGCTCCATGAACCCATTCATCACAATGTTCCCTGTCCTTTTCATCACAATGTTCCATGGGCCCTGTCATCACAATGCTCCATGCGCTTGTCATCAAAATGCTCCAGAACTCTTGTCATCATAATGCTCCATGCCAATGTCATCAAAATGCTCCACGTCATTTGTCATCACAATGCTCCATGACCCTTGTCATAACAATGGTCCATGGCCTTGTCATCACAATGTTCCATGGCCTCTGACATCACTATGCTCTATGGTTTTTCTCATCACAATGCTCTTTGACCCCTGTCATCACAATGCTTGATGACCATTGTCATCACAATGCTCCAAGAACCCTGTCATCACAATGCTCCATGCCGTTGACATCACAATGCTCCATGGCCCTTGTAATTAGAATGCTCCATGCCCTTGTCATCACAATGCTCCAGAACACTTGTGATCATAATACGCCTTTCCTGTGTCATCCCATTGCTCAATGACCCTTCTCATCAAAATATTCCTTGTCCTTTGTCATCACAGTGCTCCATGATACCTTTAATCAAAATTCTACATGACAACTGTCATCACAATGCAAGATGACCAATGTCATCACAAGGCCCCATGACACGTGTCATCACAATTCGCCTTGGCCCTGGACATCTCAATGCTGTATGAACCGTGTCATCACTAGGTTCCAGGACACTTGTCATCACAATGCTCCATGAACTCTGTTATCTCAATGTTCCATGGCCTTTGTATTCACAATGCTCCATTGTCCTGATAATCGCATTGCTCCATGAACACTTTCATCACAATGCTCCTTGAACACTGTCACCCTAATTCCCCATGACGTCTCGCCTCACTGTCTTCCAAGGCCACTCTCATCAAAATGCTCCATGATCTGTGTCAGCACAATATTGCATGACACTTGTCATCACAATGCTCCATGATGCCTGTCATCACAATGCTCCATGAATTTGTTATCACAATGCTCCAGGACCAGATTCATCACAATACTCCATCCCCCTTTTCATCACAGTGCACAATGAAACCTTTCATTACAATGCTCCATGACACTTGTCATCACAATGCTCAACGGCCTTTATCGTCACAATGCTCCCAGGCACTTTTCATCACGATGTTCCATGAAAACTTACATCACTTTGCTCCACGACCATTGTCATCACAATAGTCCATACCCTTGTCAACACAATGCTGCATAATCCCTGTCATCACAATTCTCCTTGACTGCTGTCATCACGATAATCCAGGACAATTTTCATAACAATGGTTCATTCCCCCAGTCATCTCAGTGCTCCATGATACCTTTCATCACAATTCCTAGATGATCAATGTCATCACAAGGCCCCATGACACCTGTCATCACAATTTGCTATGACCCTTGTCATCACAATACTCGATGAACCGTGTCATCACAGTGTTCCAGGGCACATGTCATCACAATGATCCATGACGACTTTCATCACAATGCTCCAATACACCTGTCATCACAATGCTCCATGGCCCCTGTTATCATATTGCTCCATGATCACTTTCATCACAATGATCCATGACCAATGTCATCACCATTCCTAATGACGCCTGTCATCTCAATGCTCCATGTCACCTTCATCACAATGCTCCATGAACCCATTCATCACAATGTTCCCTGTCCTTTTCATCACAATGTTCCATGGGCCCTGTCATCACAATGCTCCATGCGCTTGTCATCAAAATGCTCCAGAACTCTTGTCATCATAATGCTCCATGCCAATGTCATCAAAATGCCCCATGACACTTGTCATCACAATGCTCCACGTCATTTGTCATCACAATGCTCCATGACCCTTGTCATAACAATGGTCCATGGCCTTGTCATCACAATGTTCCATGGCCTCTGACATCACTATGCTCTATGGTTTTTCTCATCACAATGCTCTTTGACCCCTGTCATCACAATGCTTGATGACCATTGTCATCACAATGCTCCAAGAACCCTGTCATCACAATGCTCCATGCCGTTGACATCACAATGCTCCATGGCCCTTGTAATTAGAATGCTCCATGCCTTTGTCATCACAATGCTCCAGAACACTTGTGATCATAATACGCCTTTCCTGTGTCATCCCATTGCTCAATGACCCTTGTCATCAAAATATTCCTTGTCCTTTGTCATCACAGTGCTCCATGATACCTTTAATCAAAATTCTACATGACAACTGTCATCACAATGCAAGATGACCAATGTCATCACAAGGCCCCATGACACGTGTCATCACAATTCGCCTTGGCCCTGGACATCTCAATGCTGTATGAACCGTGTCATCACTAGGTTCCAGGACACTTGTCATCACAATGCTCCATGAACTCTGTTATCTCAATGTTCCATGGCCTTTGTATTCACAATGCTCCATTGTCCTGATAATCGCATTGCTCCATGAACACTTTCATCACAATGCTCCTTGAACACTGTCACCCTAATTCCCCATGACGTCTCGCCTCACTGTCTTCCAAGGCCACTCTCATCAAAATGCTCCATGATCTGTGTCAGCACAATATTGCATGACACTTGTCATCACAATGCTCCATGATGCCTGTCATCACAATGCTCCATGAATTTGTTATCACAATGCTCCAGGACCAGTTTCATCACAATACTCCATCCCCCTTTTCATCACAGTGCACAATGAAACCTTTCATTACAATGCTCCATGACACTTGTCATCACAATGCTCAACGGCCTTTATCGTCACAATGCTCCCAGGCACTTTTCATCACGATGTTCCATGAAAACTTACATCACTTTGCTCCACGACCATTGTCATCACAATAGTCCATACCCTTGTCAACACAATGCTGCATAATCCCTGTCATCACAATTCTCCTTGACTGCTGTCATCACGATAATCCAGGACAATTTTCATAACAATGGTTCATTCCCCCAGTCATCTCAGTGCTCCATGATACCTTTCATCACAATTCCTAGATGATCAATGTCATCACAAGGCCCCATGACACCTGTCATCACAATTTGCTATGACCCTTGTCATCACAATACTCGATGAACCGTGTCATCACAGTGTTCCAGGGCACATGTCATCACAATGATCCATGACGACTTTCATCACAATGCTCCAATACACCTGTCATCACAATGCTCCATGGCCCCTGTTATCATATTGCTCCATGATCACTTTCATCACAATGATCCATGACCAATGTCATCACCATTCCTAATGACGCCTGTCATCTCAATGCTCCATGGCACCTTCATCACAATGCTCCATGAACCCATTCATCACAATGTTCCCTGTCCTTTTCATCACAATGTTCCATGGGCCCTGTCATCACAATGCTCCATGCGCTTGTCATCAAAATGCTCCAGAACTCTTGTCATCATAATGCTCCATGCCAATGTCATCAAAATGCCCCATGACACTTGTCATCACAATGCTCCACGTCATTTGTCATCACAATGCTCCATGACCCTTGTCATAACAATGGTCCATGGCCTTGTCATCACAATGTTCCATGGCCTCTGACATCACTATGCTCTATGGTTTTTCTCATCACAATGCTCTTTGACCCCTGTCATCACAATGCTCCAAGAACCCTGTCATCACAATGCTCCATGCCGTTGACATCACAATGCTCCATGGCCCTTGTAATTAGAATGCTCCATGCCCTTGTCATCACAATGCTCCAGAACACTTGTGATCATAATACGCCTTTCCTGTGTCATCCCATTGCTCAATGACCCTTGTCATCAAAATATTCCTTGTCCTTTGTCATCACAGTGCTCCATGATACCTTTAATCAAAATTCTACATGACAACTGTCATCACAATGCAAGATGACCAATGTCATCACAAGGCCCCATGACACGTGTCATCACAATTCGCCTTGGCCCTTGACATCTCAATGCTGTGTGAACCGTGTCATCACTAGGTTCCAGGACACTTGTCATCACAATGCTCCATGAACTCTGTTATCTCAATGTTCCATGGCCTTTGTATTCACAATGCTCCATTGTCCTGATAATCGCATTGCTCCATGAACACTTTCATCACAATGCTCCTTGAACACTGTCACCCTAATTCCCCATGACGTCTCGCCTCACTGTCTTCCAAGGCCACTCTCATCAAAATGCTCCATGATCTGTGTCAGCACAATATTGCATGACACTTGTCATCACAATGCTCCATGATGCCTGTCATCACAATGCTCCATGAATTTGTTATCACAATGCTCCAGGACCAGTTTCATCACAATACTCCATCCCCCTTTTCATCACAGTGCACAATGAAACCTTTCATTACAATGCTCCATGACACTTGTCATCACAATGCTCAATGGCCTTTATCGTCACAATGCTCCCAGGCACTTTTCATCACGATGTTCCATGAAAACTTACATCACTTTGCTCCACGACCATTGTCATCACAATAGTCCATACCCTTGTCAACACAATGCTGCATAATCCCTGTCATCACAATTCTCCTTGACTGCTGTCATCACGATAATCCAGGACAATTTTCAGAACAATGGTTCATTCCCCCAGTCATCTCAGTGCTCCATGATACCTTTCATCACAATTCCTAGATGATCAATGTCATCACAAGGCCCCATGACACCTGTCATCACAATTTGCTATGACCCTTGTCATCACAATACTCGATGAACCGTGTCATCACAGTGTTCCAGGGCACATGTCATCACAATGATCCATGACGACTTTCATTACAATGCTCCAATACACCTGTCATCACAATGCTCCATGGCCCCTGTTATCATATTGCTCCATGATCACTTTCATCACAATGATCCATGACCAATGTCATCACCATTCCTAATGACGCCTGTCATCTCAATGCTCCATGGCACCTTCATCACAATGCTCCATGAACCCATTCATCACAATGTTCCCTGTCCTTTTCATCACAATGTTCCATGGGCCCTGTCATCACAATGCTCCATGCGCTTGTCATCAAAATGCTCCAGAACTCTTGTCATCATAATGCTCCATGCCAATGTCATCAAAATGCCCCATGACACTTGTCATCACAATGCTCCACGTCATTTGTCATCACAATGCTCCATGACCCTTGTCATAACAATGTTCCATGGCCTTGTCATCACAATGTTCCATGGCCTCTGACATCACTATGCTCTATGGTTTTTCTCATCACAATGCTCTTTGACCCCTGTCATCACAATGCTTGATGACCATTGTCATCACAATGCTCCAAGAACCCTGTCATCACAATGCTCCATGCCGTTGACATCACAATGCTCCATGGCCCTTGTAATTAGAATGCTCCATGCTCTTGTCATCACAATGCTCCAGAACACTTGTGATCATAATACGCCTTTCCTGTGTCATCCCATTGCTCAATGACCCTTGTCATCAAAATATTCCTTGTCCTTTGTCATCACAGTGCTCCATGATACCTTTAATCAAAATTCTACATGACAACTGTCATCACAATGCAAGATGACCAATGTCATCACAAGGCCCCATGACACGTGTCATCACAATTCGCCTTGGCCCTTGACATCTCAATGCTGTATGAACCGTGTCATCACTAGGTTCCAGGACACTTGTCATCACAATGCTCCATGAACTCTGTTATCTCAATGTTCCATGGCCTTTGTATTCACAATGCTCCATTGTCCTGATAATCGCATTGCTCCATGAACACTTTCATCACAATGCTCCTTGACCACTGTCACCCTAATTCCCCATGACGTCTCGCCTCACTGTCTTCCAAGGCCACTCTCATCAAAATGCTCCATGATCTGTGTCAGCACAATATTGCATGACACTTGTCATCACAATGCTCCATGATGCCTGTCATCACAATGCTCCATGAATTTGTTATCACAATGCTTCAGGACCAGTTTCATCACAATACTCCATCCCCCTTTTCATCACAGTGCACAATGAAACCTTTCATTACAATGCTCCATGACACTTGTCATCACAATGCTCAATGGCCTTTATCGTCACAATGCTCCCAGGCACTTTTCATCACGATGTTCCATGAAAACTTACATCACTTTGCTCCACGACCATTGTCATCACAATAGTCCATACCCTTGTCAACACAATGCTGCATAATCCCTGTCATCACAATTCTCCTTGACTGCTGTCATCACGATAATCCAGGACAATTTTCAGAACAATGGTTCATTCCCCCAGTCATCTCAGTGCTCCATGATACCTTTCATCACAATTCCTAGATGATCAATGTCATCACAAGGCCCCATGACACCTGTCATCACAATTTGCTATGACCCTTGTCATCACAATACTCGATGAACCGTGTCATCACAGTGTTCCAGGGCACATGTCATCACAATGATCCATGACGACTTTCATCACAATGCTCCAATACACCTGTCATCACAATGCTCCATGGCCCCTGTTATCATATTGCTCCATGATCACTTTCATCACGATGATCCATGACCAATGTCATCACCATTCCTAATGACGCCTGTCATCTCAATGCTCCATGGCACCTTCATCACAATGCTCCATGAACCCATTCATCACAATGTTCCCTGTCCTTTTCATCACAATATTCCATGGGCCCTGTCATCACAATGCTCCATGCGCTTGTCATCAAAATGCTCCAGAACTCTTGTCATCATAATGCTCCATGCCAATGTCATCAAAATGCCCCATGACACTTGTCATCACAATGCTCCACGTCATTTGTCATCACAATGCTCCATGACCCTTGTCATAACAATGGTCCATGGCCTTGTCATCACAATGTTCCATGGCCTCTGACATCACTATGCTCTATGGTTTTTCTCATCACAATGCTCTTTGACCCCTGTCATCACAATGCTTGATGACCATTGTCATCACAATGCTCCAAGAACCCTGTCATCACAATGCTCCATGCCGTTGACATCACAATGCTCCATGGCCCTTGTAATTAGAATGCTCCATGCCCTTGTCATCACAATGCTCCAGAACACTTGTGATCATAATACGCCTTTCCTGTGTCATCCCATTGCTCAATGACCCTTCTCATCAAAATATTCCTTGTCCTTTGTCATCACAGTGCTCCATGATACCTTTAATCAAAATTCTACATGACAACTGTCATCACAATGCAAGATGACCAATGTCATCACAAGGCCCCATGACACGTGTCATCACAATTCGCCTTGGCCCTGGACATCTCAATGCTGTATGAACCGTGTCATCACTAGGTTCCAGGACACTTGTCATCACAATGCTCCATGAACTCTGTTATCTCAATGTTCCATGGCCTTTGTATTCACAATGCTCCATTGTCCTGATAATCGCATTGCTCCATGAACACTTTCATCACAATGCTCCTTGACCACTGTCACCCTAATTCCCCATGACGTCTCGCCTCACTGTCTTCCAAGGCCACTCTCATCAAAATGCTCCATGATCTGTGTCAGCACAATATTGCATGACACTTGTCATCACAATGCTCCATGATGCCTGTCATCACAATGCTCCATGAATTTGTTATCACAATGCTCCAGGACCAGTTTCATCACAATACTCCATCCCCCTTTTCATCACAGTGCACAATGAAACCTTTCATTACAATGCTCCATGACACTTGTCATCACAATGCTCAACGGCCTTTATCGTCACAATGCTCCCAGGCACTTTTCATCACGATGTTCCATGAAAACTTACATCACTTTGCTCCACGACCATTGTCATCACAATAGTCCATACCCTTGTCAACACAATGCTGCATAATCCCTGTCATCACAATTCTCCTTGACTGCTGTCATCACGATAATCCAGGACAATTTTCATAACAATGGTTCATTCCCCCAGTCATCTCAGTGCTCCATGATACCTTTCATCACAATTCCTAGATGATCAATGTCATCACAAGGCCCCATGACACCTGTCATCACAATTTGCTATGACCCTTGTCATCACAATACTCGATGAACCGTGTCATCACAGTGTTCCAGGGCACATGTCATCACAATGATCCATGACGACTTTCATCACAATGCTCCAATACACCTGTCATCACAATGCTCCATGGCCCCTGTTATCATATTGCTCCATGATCACTTTCATCACAATGATCCATGACCAATGTCATCACCATTCCTAATGACGCCTGTCATCTCAATGCTCCATGGCACCTTCATCACAATGCTCCATGAACCCATTCATCACAATGTTCCCTGTCCTTTTCATCACAATGTTCCATGGGCCCTGTCATCACAATGCTCCATGCGCTTGTCATCAAAATGCTCCAGAACTCTTGTCATCATAATGCTCCATGCCAGTGTCATCAAAATGCCCCATGACACTTGTCATCACAATGCTCCACGTCATTTGTCATCACAATGCTCCATGACCCTTGTCATAACAATGGTCCATGGCCTTGTCATCACAATGTTCCATGGCCTCTGACATCACTATGCTCTATGGTTTTTCTCATCACAATGCTCTTTGACCCCTGTCATCACAATGCTTGATGACCATTGTCATCACAATGCTCCAAGAACCCTGTCATCACAATGCTCCATGCCGTTGACATCACAATGCTCCATGGCCCTTGTAATTAGAATGCTCCATGCCCTTGTCATCTCAATGCTCCAGAACACTTGTGATCATAATACGCCTTTCCTGTGTCATCCCATTGCTCAATGACCCTTCTCATCAAAATATTCCTTGTCCTTTGTCATCACAGTGCTCCATGATACCTTTAATCAAAATTCTACATGACAACTGTCATCACAATGCAAGATGACCAATGTCATCACAAGGCCCCATGACACGTGTCATCACAATTCGCCTTGGCCCTGGACATCTCAATGCTGTATGAACCGTGTCATCACTAGGTTCCAGGACACTTGTCATCACAATGCTCCATGAACTCTGTTATCTCAATGTTCCATGGCCTTTGTATTCACAATGCTCCATTGTCCTGATAATCGCATTGCTCCATGAACACTTTCATCACAATGCTCCTTGACCACTGTCACCCTAATTCCCCATGACGTCTCGCCTCACTGTCTTCCAAGGCCACTCTCATCAAAATGCTCCATGATCTGTGTCAGCACAATATTGCATGACACTTGTCATCACAATGCTCCATGATGCCTGTCATCACAATGCTCCATGAATTTGTTATCACAATGCTCCAGGACCAGTTTCATCACAATACTCCATCCCCCTTTTCATCACAGTGCACAATGAAACCTTTCATTACAATGCTCCATGACACTTGTCATCACAATGCTCAACGGCCTTTATCGTCACAATGCTCCCAGGCACTTTTCATCACGATGTTCGATGAAAACTTACATCACTTTGCTCCACGACCATTGTCATCACAATACTCCATACCCTTGTCAACACAATGCTGCATAATCCCTGTCATCACAATTCTCCTTGACTGCTGTCATCACGATAATCCAGGACAATTTTCATAACAATGGTTCATTCCCCCAGTCATCTCAGTGCTCCATGATACCTTTCATCACAATTCCTAGATGATCAATGTCATCACAAGGCCCCATGACACCTGTCATCACAATTTGCTATGACCCTTGTCATCACAATACTCGATGAACCGTGTCATCACAGTGTTCCAGGGCACATGTCATCACAATGATCCATGACGACTTTCATCACAATGCTCCAATACACCTGTCATCACAATGCTCCATGGCCCCTGTTATCATATTGCTCCATGATCACTTTCATCACAATGATCCATGACCAATGTCATCACCATTCCTAATGACGCCTGTCATCTCAATGCTCCATGGCACCTTCATCACAATGCTCCATGAACCCATTCATCACAACGTTCCCTGTCCTTTTCATCACAATGTTCCATGGGCCCTGTCATCACAATGCTCCATGCGCTTGTCATCAAAATGCTCCAGAACTCTTGTCATCATAATGCTCCATGCCAGTGTCATCAAAATGCCCCATGACACTTGTCATCACAATGCTCCACGTCATTTGTCATCACAATGCTCCATGACCCTTGTCATAACAATGGTCCATGGCCTTGTCATCACAATGTTCCATGGCCTCTGACATCACTATGCTCTATGGTTTTTCTCATCACAATGCTCTTTGACCCCTGTCATCACAATGCTTGATGACCATTGTCATCACAATGCTCCAAGAACCCTGTCATCACAATGCTCCATGCCGTTGACATCACAATGCTCCATGGCCCTTGTAATTAGAATGCTCCATGCCCTTGTCATCACAATGCTCCAGAACACTTGTGATCATAATACGCCTTTCCTGTGTCATCCCATTGCTCAATGACCCTTGTCATCAAAATATTCCTTGTCCTTTGTCATCACAGTGCTCCATGATACCTTTAATCAAAATTCTACATGACAACTGTCATCACAATGCAAGATGACCAATGTCATCACAAGGCCCCATGACACGTGTCATCACAATTCGCCTTGGCCCTGGACATCTCAATGCTGTATCAACCGTGTCATCACTAGGTTCCAGGACACTTGTCATCACAATGCTCCATGAACTCTGTTATCTCAATGTTCCATGGCCTTTGTATTCACAATGCTCCATTGTCCTGATAATCGCATTGCTCCATGAACACTTTCATCACAATGCTCCTTGACCACTGTCACCCTAATTCCCATGACGTCTCGCCTCACTGTCTTCCAAGGCCACTCTCATCAAAATGCTCCATGATCTGTGTCAGTACAATATTGCATGACACTTGTCATCACAATGCTCCATGATGCCTGTCATCACAATGCTCCATGAATTTGTTATCACAATGCTCCAGGACCAGTTTCATCACAATACTCCATCCCCCTTTTCATCACAGTGCACAATGAAACCTTTCATTACAATGCTCCATGACACTTGTCATCACAATGCTCAACGGCCTTTATCGTCACAATGCTCCCAGGCACTTTTCATCACGATGTTCCATGAAAACTTACATCACTTTGCTCCACGACCATTGTCATCACAATAGTCCATACCCTTGTCAACACAATGCTGCATAATCCCTGTCATCACAATTCTCCTTGACTGCTGTCATCACGATAATCCAGGACAATTTTCATAACAATGGTTCATTCCCCCAGTCATCTCAGTGCTCCATGATACCTTTCATCACAATTCCTAGATGATCAATGTCATCACAAGGCCCCATGACACCTGTCATCACAATTTGCTATGACCCTTGTCATCACAATACTCGATGAACCGTGTCATCACAGTGTTCCAGGGCACATGTCATCACAATGATCCATGACGACTTTCATCACAATGCTCCAATACACCTGTCATCACAATGCTCCATGGCCCCTGTTATCATATTGCTCCATGATCACTTTCATCACAATGATCCATGACCAATGTCATCACCATTCTTAATGACGCCTGTCATCTCAATGCTCCATGGCACCTTCATCACAATGCTCCATGAACCCATTCATCACAATGTTCCCTGTCCTTTTCATCACAATGTTCCATGGGCCCTGTCATCACAATGCTCCATGCGCTTGTCATCAAAATGCTCCAGAACTCTTGTCATCATAATGCTCCATGCCAGTGTCATCAAAATGCCCCATGACACTTGTCATCACAATGCTCCACGTCATTTGTCATCACAATGCTCCATGACCCTTGTCATAACAATGGTCCATGGCCTTGTCATCACAATGTTCCATGGCCTCTGACATCACTATGCTCTATGGTTTTTCTCATCACAATGCTCTTTGACCCTGTCATCACAATGCTTGATGACCATTGTCATCACAATGCTCCAAGAACCCTGTCATCACAATGCTCCATGCCATTGACATCACAATGCTCCATGGCCCTTGTAATTAGAATGCTCCATGCCCTTGTCATCACAATGCTCCAGAACACTTGTGATCATAATACGCCTTTCCTGTGTCATCCCATTGCTCAATGACCCTTCTCATCAAAATATTCCTTGTCCTTTGTCATCACAGTGCTCCATGATACCTTTAATCAAAATTCTACATGACAACTGTCATCACAATGCAAGATGACCAATGTCATCACAAGGCCCCATGACACGTGTCATCACAATTCGCCTTGGCCCTTGACATCTCAATGCTGTGTGAACCGTGTCATCACTAGGTTCCAGGACACTTGTCATCACAATGCTCCATGAACTCTGTTATCTCAATGTTCCATGGCCTTTGTATTCACAATGCTCCATTGTCCTGATAATCGCATTGCTCCATGAACACTTTCATCACAATGCTCCTTGACCACTGTCACCCTAATTCCCCATGACGTCTCGCCTCACTGTCTTCCAAGGCCACTCTCATCAAAATGCTCCATGATCTGTGTCAGCACAATATTGCATGACACTTGTCATCACAATGCTCCATGATGCCTGTCATCACAATGCTCCATGAATTTGTTATCACAATGCTCCAGGACCAGTTTCATCACAATACTCCATCCCCCTTTTCATCACAGTGCACAATGAAACCTTTCATTACAATGCTCCATGACACTTGTCATCACAATGCTCAACGGCCTTTATCGTCACAATGCTCCCAGGCACTTTTCATCACGATGTTCCATGAAAACTTACATCACTTTGCTCCACGACCATTGTCATCACAATAGTCCATACCCTTGTCAACACAATGCTGCATAATCCCTGTCATCACAATTCTCCTTGACTGCTGTCATCACGATAATCCAGGACAATTTTCATAACAATGGTTCATTCCCCCAGTCATCTCAGTGCTCCATGATACCTTTCATCACAATTCCTAGATGATCAATGTCATCACAAGGCCCCATGACACCTGTCATCACAATTTGCTATGACCCTTGTCATCACAATACTCGATGAACCGTGTCATCACAGTGTTTCAGGGCACATGTCATCACAATGATCCATGACGACTTTCATCACAATGCTCCAATACACCTGTCATCACAATGCTCCATGGCCCCTGTTATCATATTGCTCCATGATCACTTTCATCACAATGATCCATGACCAATGTCATCACCATTCCTAATGACGCCTGTCATCTCAATGCTCCATGGCACCTTCATCACAATGCTCCATGAACCCATTCAACACAATGTTCCCTGTCCTTTTCATCACAATGTTCCATGGGCCCTGTCATCACAATGCTCCATGCGCTTGTCATCAAAATGCTCCAGAACTCTTGTCATCATAATGCTCCATGCCAATGTCATCAAAATGCCCCATGACACTTGTCATCACAATGCTCCACGTCATTTGTCATCACAATGCTCCATGACCCTTGTCATAACAATGGTCCATGGCCTTGTCATCACAATGTTCCATGGCCTCTGACATCACTATGCTCTATGGTTTTTCTCATCACAATGCTCTTTGACCCCTGTCATCACAATGCTTGATGACCATTGTCATCACAATGCTCCAAGAACCCTGTCATCACAATGCTCCATGCCGTTGACATCACAATGCTCCATGGCCCTTGTAATTAGAATGCTCCATGCCCTTGTCATCACAATGCTCCAGAACACTTGTGATCATAATACGCCTTTCCTGTGTCATCCCATTGCTCAATGACCCTTCTCATCAAAATATTCCTTGTCCTTTGTCATCACAGTGCTCCATGATACCTTTAATCAAAATTCTACATGACAACTGTCATCACAATGCAAGATGACCAATGTCATCACAAGGCCCCATGACACGTGTCATCACAATTCACCTTGGCCCTGGACATCTCAATGCTGTGTGAACCGTGTCATCACTAGGTTCCAGGACACTTGTCATCACAATGCTCCATGAACTCTGTTATCTCAATGTTCCATGGCCTTTGTATTCACAATGCTCCATTGTCCTGATAATCGCATTGCTCCATGAACACTTTCATCACAATGCTCCTTGACCACTGTCACCCTAATTCCCCATGACGTCTCGCCTCACTGTCTTCCAAGGCCACTCTCATCAAAATGCTCCATGATCTGTGTCAGCACAATATTGCATGACACTTGTCATCACAATGCTCCATGATGCCTGTCATCACAATGCTCCATGAATTTGTTATCACAATGCTCCAGGACCAGTTTCATCACAATACTCCATCCCCCTTTTCATCACAGTGCACAATGAAACCTTTCATTACAATGCTCCATGACACTTGTCATCACAATGCTCAACGGCCTTGATCGTCACAATGCTCCCAGGCACTTTTCATCACGATGTTCCATGAAAACTTACATCACTTTGCTCCACGACCATTGTCATCAAAATAGTCCATACCCTTGTCAACACAATGCTGCATAATCCCTGTCATCACAATTCTCCTTGACTGCTGTCATCACGATAATCCAGGACAATTTTCATAACAATGGTTCATTCCCCCAGTCATCTCAGTGCTCCATGATACCTTTCATCACAATTCCTAGATGATCAATGTCATCACAAGGCCCCATGACACCTGTCATCACAATTTGCTATGACCCTTGTCATCACAATACTCGATGAACCGTGTCATCACAGTGTTCCAGGGCACATGTCATCACAATGATCCATGACGACTTTCATCACAATGCTCCAATACACCTGTCATCACAATGCTCCATGGCCCCTGTTATCATATTGCTCCATGATCACTTTCATCACAATGATCCATGACCAATGTCATCACCATTCCTAATGACGCCTGTCATCTCAATGCTCCATGGCACCTTCATCACAATGCTCCATGAACCCATTCATCACAATGTTCCCTGTCCTTTTCATCACAATGTTCCATGGGCCCTGTCAACACAATGCTCCATGCGCTTGTCATCAAAATGCTCCAGAACTCTTGTCATCATAATGCTCCATGCCAGTGTCATCAAAATGCCCCATGACACTTGTCATCACAATGCTCCACGTCATTTGTCATCACAATGCTCCATGACCCTTGTCATAACAATGGTCCATGGCCTTGTCATCACAATGTTCCATGGCCTCTGACATCACTATGCTCTATGGTTTTTCTCATCACAATGCTCTTTGACCCCTGTCATCACAATGCTTGATGACCATTGTCATCACAATGCTCCAAGAACCCTGTCATCACAATGCTCCATGCCGTTGACATCACAATGCTCCATGGCCCTTGTAATTAGAATGCTCCATGCCCTTGTCATCACAATGCTCCAGAACACTTGTGATCATAATACGCCTTTCCTGTGTCATCCCATTGCTCAATGACCCTTGTCATCAAAATATTCCTTGTCCTTTGTCATCACAGTGCTCCATGATACCTTTAATCAAAATTCTACATGACAACTGTCATCACAATGCAAGATGACCAATGTCATCACAAGGCCCCATGACACGTGTCATCACAATTCGCCTTGGCCCTGGACATCTCAATGCTGTATGAACCGTGTCATCACTAGGTTCCAGGACACTTGTCATCACAATGCTCCATGAACTCTGTTATCTCAATGTTCCATGGCCTTTGTATTCACAATGCTGCATTGTCCTGATAATCGCATTGCTCCATGAACACTTTCATCACAATGCTCCTTGACCACTGTCACCCTAATTCCCCATGACGTCTCGCCTCACTGTCTTCCAAGGCCACTCTCATCAAAATGCTCCATGATCTGTGTCAGCACAATATTGCATGACACTTGTCATCACAATGCTCCATGATGCCTGTCATCACAATGCTCCATGAATTTGTTATCACAATGCTCCAGGACCAGTTTCATCACAATACTCCATCCCCCTTTTCATCACAGTGCACAATGAAACCTTTCATTACAATGCTCCATGACACTTGTCATCACAATGCTCAACGGCCTTTATCGTCACAATGCTCCCAGGCACTTTTCATCACGATGTTCCATGAAAACTTACATCACTTTGCTCCACGACCATTGTCATCACAATAGTCCATACCCTTGTCAACACAATGCTGCATAATCCCTGTCATCACAATTCTCCTTGACTGCTGTCATCACGATAATCCAGGACAATTTTCATAACAATGGTTCATTCCCCCAGTCATCTCAGTGCTCCATGATACCTTTCATCACAATTCCTAGATGATCAATGTCATCACAAGGCCCCATGACACCTGTCATCACAATTTGCTATGACCCTTGTCATCACAATACTCGATGAACCGTGTCATCACAGTGTTCCAGGGCACATGTCATCACAATGATCCATGACGACTTTCATCACAATGCTCCAATACACCTGTCATCACAATGCTCCATGGCCCCTGTTATCATATTGCTCCATGATCACTTTCATCACAATGATCCATGACCAATGTCATCACCATTCCTAATGACGCCTGTCATCTCAATGCTCCATGGCACCTTCATCACAATGCTCCATGAACCCATTCATCACAATGTTCCCTGTCCTTTTCATCACAATGTTCCATGGGCCCTGTCATCACAATGCTCCATGCGCTTGTCATCAAAATGCTCCAGAACTCTTGTCATCATAATGCTCCATGCCAGTGTCATCAAAATGCCCCATGACACTTGTCATCACAATGCTCCACGTCATTTGTCATCACAATGCTCCATGACCCTTGTCATAACAATGGTCCATGGCCTTGTCATCACAATGTTCCATGGCCTCCGACATCACTATGCTCTATGGTTTTTCTCATCACAATGCTCTTTGACCCCTGTCATCACAATGCTTGATGACCATTGTCATCACAATGCTCCAAGAACCTTGTCATCACAATGCTCCATGCCGTTGACATCACAATGCTCCATGGCCCTTGTAATTAGAATGCTCCATGCCCTTGTCATCACAATGCTCCAGAACACTTGTGATCATAATACGCCTTTCCTGTGTCATCCCATTGCTCAATGACCCTTGTCATCAAAATATTCCTTGTCCTTTGTCATCACAGTGCTCCATGATACCTTTAATCAAAATTCTACATGACAACTGTCATCACAATGCAAGATGACCAATGTCATCACAAGGCCCCATGACACGTGTCATCACAATTCGCCTTGGCCCTGGACATCTCAATGCTGTGTGAACCGTGTCATCACTAGGTTCCAGGACACTTGTCATCACAATGCTCCATGAACTCTGTTATCTCAATGTTCCATGGCCTTTGTATACACAATGCTCCATTGTCCTGATAATCGCATTGCTCCATGAACACTTTCATCACAATGCTCCTTGACCACTGTCACCCTAATTCCCCATGACGTCTCGCCTCACTGTCTTCCAAGGCCACTCTCATCAAAATGCTCCATGATCTGTGTCAGCACAATATTGCATGACACTTGTCATCACAATGCTCCATGATGCCTGTCATCACAATGCTCCATGAATTTGTTATCACAATGCTCCAGGAACAGTTTCATCACAATACTCCATCCCCCTTTTCATCACAGTGCACAATGAAACCTTTCATTACAATGCTCCATGACACTTGTCATCACAATGATCAATGGCCTTTATCGTCACAATGCTCCCAGGCACTTTTCATCACGATGTTCCATGAAAACTTACATCACTTTGCTCCACGACCATTGTCATCACAATAGTCCATACCCTTGTCAACACAATGCTGCATAATCCCTGTCATCACAATTCTCCTTGATGCTGTCATCACGATAATCCAGGACAATTTTCATAACAATGGTTCATTCCCCCAGTCATCTCAGTGCTCCATGATACCTTTCATCACAATTCCTAGATGATCAATGTCATCACAAGGCCCCATGACACCTGTCATCACAATTTGCTATGACCCTTGTCATCACAATACTCGATGAACCGTGTCATCACAGTGTTCCAGGGCACATGTCATCACAATGATCCATGACGACTTTCATCACAATGCTCCAATACACCTGTCATCACAATGCTCCATGGCCCCTGTTATCATATTGCTCCATGATCACTTTCATCACAATGATCCATGACCAATGTCATCACCATTCCTAATGACGCCTGTCATCTCAATGCTCCATGGCACCTTCATCACAATGCTCCATGAACCAATTCATCACAACGTTCCCTGTCCTTTTCATCACAATGTTCCATGGGCCCTGTCATCACAATGCTCCATGCGCTTGTCATCAAAATGCTCCAGAACTCTTGTCATCATAATGCTCCATGCCAGTGTCATCAAAATGCCCCATGACACTTGTCATCACAATGCTCCACGTCATTTGTCATCACAATGCTCCATGACCCTTGTCATAACAATGGTCCATGGCCTTGTCATCACAATGTTCCATGGCCTCTGACATCACTATGCTCTATGGTTTTTCTCATCACAATGCTCTTTGACCCCTGTCATCACAATGCTTGATGACCATTGTCATCACAATGCTCCAAGAACCCTGTCATCACAATGCTCCATGCCGTTGACATCACAATGCTCCATGGCCCTTGTAATTAGAATGCTCCATGCCCTTGTCATCACAATGCTCCAGAACACTTGTGATCATAATACGCCTTTCCTGTGTCATCCCATTGCTCAATGACCCTTGTCATCAAAATATTCCTTGTCCTTTGTCATCACAGTGCTCCATGATACCTTTAATCAAAATTCTACATGACAACTGTCATCACAATGCAAGATGACCAATGTCATCACAAGACCCCATGACACGTGTCATCACAATTCGCCTTGGCCCTGGACATCTCAATGCTGTATCAACCGTGTCATCACTAGGTTCCAGGACACTTGTCATCACAATGCTCCATGAACTCTGTTATCTCAATGTTCCATGGCCTTTGTATTCACAATGCTCCATTGTCCTGATAATCGCATTGCTCCATGAACACTTTCATCACAATGCTCCTTGACCACTGTCACCCTAATTCCCCATGACGTTTCGCCTCACTGTCTTCCAAGGCCACTCTCATCAAAATGCTCCATGATCTGTGTCAGCACAATATTGCATGACACTTGTCATCACAATGCTCCATGATGCCTGTCATCACAATGCTCCATGAATTTGTTATCACAATGCTCCAGGACCAGTTTCATCACAATACTCCATCCCCCTTTTCATCACAGTGCACAATGAAACCTTTCATTACAATGCTCCATGACACTTGTCATCACAATGCTCAACGGCCTTTATCGTCACAATGCTCCCAGGCACTTTTCATCACGATGTTCCATGAAAACTTACATCACTTTGCTCCACGACCATTGTCATCACAATAGTCCATACCCTTGTCAACACAATGCTGCATAATCCCTGTCATCACAATTCTCCTTGACTGCTGTCATCACGATAATCCAGGACAATTTTCAGAACAATGGTTCATTCCCCCAGTCATCTCAGTGCTCCATGATACCTTTCATCACAATTCCTAGATGATCAATGTCATCACAAGGCCCCATGACACCTGTCATCACAATTTGCTATGACCCTTGTCATCACAATACTCGATGAACCGTGTCATCACAGTGTTCCAGGGCACATGTCATCACAATGATCCATGACGACTTTCATCACAATGCTCCAATACACCTGTCATCACAATGCTCCATGGCCCCTGTTATCATATTGCTCCATGATCACTTTCATCACAATGATCCATGACCAATGTCATCACCATTCCTAATGACGCCTGTCATCTCAATGCTCCATGGCACCTTCATCACAATGCTCCATGAACCCATTCATCACAATGTTCCCTGTCCTTTTCATCACAATGTTCCATGGGCCCTGTCATCACAATGCTCCATGCGCTTGTCATCAAAATGCTCCAGAACTCTTGTCATCATAATGCTCCATGCCAGTGTCATCAAAATGCCCCATGACACTTGTCATCACAATGCTCCACGTCATTTGTCATCACAATGCTCCATGACCCTTGTCATAACAATGGTCCATGGCCTTGTCATCACAATGTTCCATGGCCTCTGACATCACTATGCTCTATGGTTTTTCTCATCACAATGCTCTTTGACCCCTGTCATCACAATGCTTGATGACCATTGTCATCACAATGCTCCAGAACACTTGTGATCATAATACGCCTTTCCTGTGTCATCCCATTGCTCAATGACCCTTGTCATCAAAATATTCCTTGTCCTTTGTCATCACAGTGCTCCATGATACCTTTAATCAAAATTCTACATGACAACTGTCATCACAATGCAAGATGACCAATGTCATCACAAGGCCCCATGACACGTGTCATCACAATTCGCCTTGGCCCTGGACATCTCAATGCTGTGTGAACCGTGTCATCACTAGGTTCCAGGACACTTGTCATCACAATGCTCCATGAACTCTGTTATCTCAATGTTCCATGGCCTTTGTATACACAATGCTCCATTGTCCTGATAATCGCATTGCTCCATGAACACTTTCATCACAATGCTCCTTGACCACTGTCACCCTAATTCCCCATGACGTCTCGCCTCACTGTCTTCCAAGGCCACTCTCATCAAAATGCTCCATGATCTGTGTCAGCACAATATTGCATGACACTTGTCATCACAATGCTCCATGATGCCTGTCATCACAATGCTCCATGAATTTGTTATCACAATGCTCCAGGACCAGTTTCATCACAATACTCCATCCCCCTTTTCATCACAGTGCACAATGAAACCTTTCATTACAATGCTCCATGACACTTGTCATCACAATGCTCAACGGCCTTTATCGTCACAATGCTCCCAGGCACTTTTCATCACGATGTTCCATGAAAACTTACATCACTTTGCTCCACGACCATTGTCATCACAATAGTCCATACCCTTGTCAACACAATGCTGCATAATCCCTGTCATCACAATTCTCCTTGACTGCTGTCATCACGATAATCCAGGACAATTTTCATAACAATGGTTCATTCCCCCAGTCATCTCAGTGCTCCATGATACCTTTCATCACAATTCCTAGATGATCAATGTCATCACAAGGCCCCATGACACCTGTCATCAAAATTTGCTATGACCCTTGTCATCACAATACTCGATGAACCGTGTCATCACAGTGTTCCAGGGCACATGTCATCACAATGATCCATGACGACTTTCATCACAATGCTCCAATACACCTGTCATCACAATGCTCCATGGCCCCTGTTATCATATTGCTCCATGATCACTTTCATCACAATGATCCATGACCAATGTCATCACCATTCCTAATGACGCCTGTCATCTCAATGCTCCATGGCACCTTCATCACAATGCTCCATGAACCCATTCATCACAATGTTCCCTGTCCTTTTCATCACAATGTTCCATGGGCCCTGTCATCACAATGCTCCATGCGCTTGTCATCAAAATGCTCCAGAACTCTTGTCATCATAATGCTCCATGCCAGTGTCATCAAAATGCCCCATGACACTTGTCATCACAATGCTCCACGTCATTTGTCATCACAATGCTCCATGACCCTTGTCATAACAATGGTCCATGGCCTTGTCATCACAATGTTCCATGGCCTCTGACATCACTATGCTCTATGGTTTTTCTCATCACAATGCTCTTTGACCCCTGTCATCACAATGCTTGATGACCATTGTCATCACAATGCTCCAGAACACTTGTGATCATAATACGCCTTTCCTGTGTCATCCCATTGCTCAATGACCCTTGTCATCAAAATATTCCTTGTCCTTTGTCATCACAGTGCTCCATGATACCTTTAATCAAAATTCTACATGACAACTGTCATCACAATGCAAGATGACCAATGTCATCACAAGGCCCCATGACACGTGTCATCACAATTCGCCTTGGCCCTGGACATCTCAATGCTGTGTGAACCGTGTCATCACTAGGTTCCAGGACACTTGTCATCACAATGCTCCATGAACTCTGTTATCTCAATGTTCCATGGCCTTTGTATACACAATGCTCCATTGTCCTGATAATCGCATTGCTCCATGAACACTTTCATCACAATGCTCCTTGACCACTGTCACCCTAATTCCCCATGACGTCTCGCCTCACTGTCTTCCAAGGCCACTCTCATCAAAATGCTCCATGATCTGTGTCAGCACAATATTGCATGACACTTGTCATCACAATGCTCCATGATGCCTGTCATCACAATGCTCCATGAATTTGTTATCACAATGCTCCAGGACCAGTTTCATCACAATACTCCATCCCCCTTTTCATCACAGTGCACAATGAAACCTTTCATTACAATGCTCCATGACACTTGTCATCACAATGCTCAACGGCCTTTATCGTCACAATGCTCCCAGGCACTTTTCATCACGATGTTCCATGAAAACTTACATCACTTTGCTCCACGACCATTGTCATCACAATAGTCCATACCCTTGTCAACACAATGCTGCATAATCCCTGTCATCACAATTCTCCTTGACTGCTGTCATCACGATAATCCAGGACAATTTTCATAACAATGGTTCATTCCCCCAGTCATCTCAGTGCTCCATGATACCTTTCATCACAATTCCTAGATGATCAATGTCATCACAAGGCCCCATGACACCTGTCATCACAATTTGCTATGACCCTTGTCATCACAATACTCGATGAACCGTGTCATCACAGTGTTCCAGGGCACATGTCATCACAATGATCCATGACGACTTTCATCACAATGCTCCAATACACCTGTCATCACAATGCTCCATGGCCCCTGTTATCATATTGCTCCATGATCACTTTCATCACAATGATCCATGACCAATGTCATCACCATTCCTAATGACGCCTGTCATCTCAATGCTCCATGGCACCTTCATCACAATGCTCCATGAACCCATTCATCACAATGTTCCCTGTCCTTTTCATCACAATGTTCCATGGGCCCTGTCATCACAATGCTCCATGCGCTTGTCATCAAAATGCTCCAGAACTCTTGTCATCATAATGCTCCATGCCAATGTCATCAAAATGCCCCATGACACTTGTCATCACAATGCTCCACGTCATTTGTCATCACAATGCTCCATGACCCTTGTCATAACAATGGTCCATGGCCTTGTCATCACAATGTTCCATGGCCTCTGACATCACTATGCTCTATGGTTTTTCTCATCACAATGCTCTTTGACCCCTGTCATCACAATGCTTGATGACCATTGTCATCACAATGCTCCAAGAACCCTGTCATCACAATGCTCCATGCCGTTGACATCACAATGCTCCATGGCCCTTGTAATTAGAATGCTCCATGCCCTTGTCATCACAATGCTCCAGAACACTTGTGATCATAATACGCCTTTCCTGTGTCATCCCATTGCTCAATGACCCTTGTCATCAAAATATTCCTTGTCCTTTGTCATCACAGTGCTCCATGATACCTTTAATCAAAATTCTACATGACAACTGTCATCACAATGCAAGATGACCAATGTCATCACAAGGCCCCATGACACGTGTCATCACAATTCGCCTTGGCCCTGGACATCTCAATGCTGTGTGAACCGTGTCATCACTAGGTTCCAGGACACTTGTCATCACAATGCTCCATGAACTCTGTTATCTCAATGTTCCATGGCCTTTGTATACACAATGCTCCATTGTCCTGATAATCGCATTGCTCCATGAACACTTTCATCACAATGCTCCTTGACCACTGTCACCCTAATTCCCCATGACGTCTCGCCTCACTGTCTTCCAAGGCCACTCTCATCAAAATGCTCCATGATCTGTGTCAGCACAATATTGCATGACACTTGTCATCACAATGCTCCATGATGCCTGTCATCACAATGCTCCATGAATTTGTTATCACAATGCTCCAGGACCAGTTTCATCACAATACTCCATCCCCCTTTTCATCACAGTGCACAATGAAACCTTTCATTACAATGCTCCATGACACTTGTCATCACAATGCTCAATGGCCTTTATCGTCACAATGCTCCCAGGCACTTTTCATCACGATGTTCCATGAAAACTTACATCACTTTGCTCCACGACCATTGTCATCACAATAGTCCATACCCTTGTCAACACAATGCTGCATAATCCCTGTCATCACAATTCTCCTTGACTGCTGTCATCACGATAATCCAGGACAATTTTCAGAACAATGGTTCATTCCCCCAGTCATCTCAGTGCTCCATGATACCTTTCATCACAATTCCTAGATGATCAATGTCATCACAAGGCCCCATGACACCTGTCATCACAATTTGCTATGACCCTTGTCATCACAATACTCGATGAACCGTGTCATCACAGTGTTCCAGGGCACATGTCATCACAATGATCCATGACGACTTTCATCACAATGCTCCAATACACCTGTCATCACAATGCTCCATGGCCCCTGTTATCATATTGCTCCATGATCACTTTCATCACAATGATCCATGACCAATGTCATCACCATTCCTAATGACGCCTGTCATCTCAATGCTCCATGGCACCTTCATCACAATGCTCCATGAACCCATTCATCACAATGTTCCCTGTCCTTTTCATCACAATGTTCCATGGGCCCTGTCATCACAATGCTCCATGCGCTTGTCATCAAAATGCTCCAGAACTCTTGTCATCATAATGCTCCATGCCAATGTCATCAAAATGCCCCATGACACTTGTCATCACAATGCTCCACGTCATTTGTCATCACAATGCTCCATGACCCTTGTCATAACAATGGTCCATGGCCTTGTCATCACAATGTTCCATGGCCTCTGACATCACTATGCTCTATGGTTTTTCTCATCACAATGCTCTTTGACCCCTGTCACCACAATGCTTGATGACCATTGTCATCACAATGCTCCAAGAACCCTGTCATCACAATGCTCCATGCCGTTGACATCACAATGCTCCATGGCCCTTGTAATTAGAATGCTCCATGCCCTTGTCATCACAATGCTCCAGAACACTTGTGATCATAATACGCCTTTCCTGTGTCATCCCATTGCTCAATGACCCTTGTCATCAAAATATTCCTTGTCCTTTGTCATCACAGTGCTCCATGATACCTTTAATCAAAATTCTACATGACAACTGTCATCACAATGCAAGATGACCAATGTCATCACAAGGCCCCATGACACGTGTCATCACAATTCGCCTTGGCCCTTGACATCTCAATGCTGTATGAACCGTGTCATCACTAGGTTCCAGGACACTTGTCATCACAATGCTCCATGAACTCTGTTATCTCAATGTTCCATGGCCTTTGTATTCACAATGCTCCATTGTCCTGATAATCGCATTGCTCCATGAACACTTTCATCACAATGCTCCTTGAACACTGTCACCCTAATTCCCCATGACGTCTCGCCTCACTGTCTTCCAAGGCCACTCTCATCAAAATGCTCCATGATCTGTGTCAGCACAATATTGCATGACACTTGTCATCACAATGCTCCATGATGCCTGTCATCACAATGCTCCATGAATTTGTAATCACAATGCTCCAGGACCAGTTTCATCACAATACTCCATCCCCCTTTTCATCACAGTGCACAATGAAACCTTTCATTACAATGCTCCATGACACTTGTCATCACAATGCTCAACGGCCTTTATCGTCACAATGCTCCCAGGCACTTTTCATCACGATGTTCCATGAAAACTTACATCACTTTGCTCCACGACCATTGTCATCACAATAGTCCATACCCTTGTCAACACAATGCTGCATAATCCCTGTCATCACAATTCTCCTTGACTGCTGTCATCACGATAATCCAGGACAATTTTCAGAACAATGGTTCATTCCCCCAGTCATCTCAGTGCTCCATGATACCTTTCATCACAATTCCTAGATGATCAATGTCATCACAAGGCCCCATGACACCTGTCATCACAATTTGCTATGACCCTTGTCATCACAATACTCGATGAACCGTGTCATCACAGTGTTCCAGGGCACATGTCATCACAATGATCCATGACGACTTTCATCACAATGCTCCAATACACCTGTCATCACAATGCTCCATGGCCCCTGTTATCATATTGCTCCATGATCACTTTCATCACAATGATCCATGACCAATGTCATCACCATTCCTAATGACGCCTGTCATCTCAATGCTCCATGGCACCTTCATCACAATGCTCCATGAACCCATTCATCACAATGTTCCCTGTCCTTTTCATCACAATATTCCATGGGCCCTGTCATCACAATGCTCCATGCGCTTGTCATCAAAATGCTCCAGAACTCTTGTCATCATAATGCTCCATGCCAATGTCATCAAAATGCCCCATGACACTTGTCATCACAATGCTCCACGTCATTTGTCATCACAATGCTCCATGACCCTTGTCATAACAATGGTCCATGGCCTTGTCATCACAATGTTCCATGGCCTCTGACATCACTATGCTCTATGGTTTTTCTCATCACAATGCTCTTTGACCCCTGTCATCACAATGCTTGATGACCATTGTCATCACAATGCTCCAAGAACCCTGTCATCACAATGCTCCATGCCGTTGACATCACAATGCTCCATGGCCCTTGTAATTAGAATGCTCCATGCCCTTGTCATCACAATGCTCCAGAACACTTGTGATCATAATACGCCTTTCCTGTGTCATCCCATTGCTCAATGACCCTTGTCATCAAAATATTCCTTGTCCTTTGTCATCACAGTGCTCCATGATACCTTTAATCAAAATTCTACATGACAACTGTCATCACAATGCAAGATGCCCAATGTCATCACAAGGCCCCATGACACGTGTCATCACAATTCGCCTTGGCCCTGGACATCTCAATGCTGTGTGAACCGTGTCATCACTAGGTTCCAGGACACTTGTCATCACAATGCTCCATGAACTCTGTTATCTCAATGTTCCATGGCCTTTGTATTCACAATGCTCCATTGTCCTGATAATCGCATTGCTCCATGAACACTTTCATCACAATGCTCCTTGACCACTGTCACCCTAATTCCCCATGACGTCTCGCCTCACTGTCTTCCAAGGCCACTCTCATCAAAATGCTCCATGATCTGTGTCAGCACAATATTGCATGACACTTGTCATCACAATGCTCCATGATGCCTGTCATCACAATGCTCCATGAATTTGTTATCACAATGCTCCAGGACCTGTTTCATCACAATACTCCATCCCCCTTTTCATCACAGTGCACAATGAAACCTTTCATTACAATGCTCCATGACACTTGTCATCACAATGCTCAACGGCCTTTATCGTCACAATGCTCCCAGGCACTTTTCATCACGATGTTCCATGAAAACTTACATCACTTTGCTCCACGACCATTGTCATCACAATAGTCCATACCCTTGTCAACACAATGCTGCATAATCCCTGTCATCACAATTCTCCTTGACTGCTGTCATCACGATAATCCAGGACAATTTTCATAACAATGGTTCATTCCCCCAGTCATCTCAGTGCTCCATGATACCTTTCATCACAATTCCTAGATGATCAATGTCATCACAAGGCCCCATGACACCTGTCATCACAATTTTCTATGACCCTTGTCATCACAATACTCGATGAACCGTGTCATCACAGTGTTCCAGGGCACATGTCATCACAATGATCCATGACGACTTTCATCACAATGCTCCAATACACCTGTCATCACAATGCTCCATGGCCCCTGTTATCATATTGCTCCATGATCACTTTCATCACAATGATCCATGACCAATGTCATCACCATTCCTAATGACGCCTGTCATCTCAATGCTCCATGGCACCTTCATCACAATGCTCCATGAACCCATTCATCACAATGTTCCCTGTCCTTTTCATCACAATGTTCCATGGGCCCTGTCATCACAATGCTCCATGCGCTTGTCATCAAAATGCTCCAGAACTCTTGTCATCATAATGCTCCATGCCAGTGTCATCAAAATGCCCCATGACACTTGTCATCACAATGCTCCACGTCATTTGTCATCACAATGCTCCATGACCCTTGTCATAACAATGGTCCATGGCCTTGTCATCACAATGTTCCATGGCCTCTGACATCACTATGCTCTATGGTTTTTCTCATCACAATGCTCTTTGACCCCTGTCATCACAATGCTTGATGACCATTGTCATCACAATGCTCCAAGAACCCTGTCATCACAATGCTCCATGCCGTTGACATCACAATGCTCCATGGCCCTTGTCATCACAATGCTCCAGAACACTGGTGATCATAATACGCCTTTCCTGTGTCATCCCATTGCTCAATGACCCTTGTCATCAAAATATTCCTTGTCCTTTGTCATCACAGTGCTCCATGATACCTTTAATCAAAATTCTACATGACAACTGTCATCACAATGCAAGATGACCAATGTCATCACAAGGCCCCATGACACGTGTCATCACAATTCGCCTTGGCCCTGGACATCTCAATGCTGTGTGAACCGTGTCATCACTAGGTTCCAGGACACTTGTCATCACAATGCTCCATGAACTCTGTTATCTCAATGTTCCATGGCCTTTGTATTCACAATGCTCCATTGTCCTGATAATCGCATTGCTCCATGAACACTTTCATCACAATGCTCCTTGACCACTGTCACCCTAATTCCCCATGACGTCTCGCCTCACTGTCTTCCAAGGCCACTCTCATCAAAATGCTCCATGATCTGTGTCAGCACAATATTGCATGACACTTGTCATCACAATGCTCCATGATGCCTGTCATCACAATGCTCCATGAATTTGTTATCACAATGCTCCAGGACCTGTTTCATCACAATACTCCATCCCCCTTTTCATCACAGTGCACAATGAAACCTTTCATTACAATGCTCCATGACACTTGTCATCACAATGCTCAACGGCCTTTATCGTCACAATGCTCCCAGGCACTTTTCATCACGATGTTCCATGAAAACTTACATCACTTTGCTCCACGACCATTGTCATCACAATAGTCCATACCCTTGTCAACACAATGCTGCATAATCCCTGTCATCACAATTCTCCTTGACTGCTGTCATCACGATAATCCAGGACAATTTTCATAACAATGGTTCATTCCCCCAGTCATCTCAGTGCTCCATGATACCTTTCATCACAATTCCTAGATGATCAATGTCATCACAAGGCCCCATGACACCTGTCATCACAATTTTCTATGACCCTTGTCATCACAATACTCGATGAACCGTGTCATCACAGTGTTCCAGGGCACATGTCATCACAATGATCCATGACGACTTTCATCACAATGCTCCAATACACCTGTCATCACAATGCTCCATGGCCCCTGTTATCATATTGCTCCATGATCACTTTCATCACAATGATCCATGACCAATGTCATCACCATTCCTAATGACGCCTGTCATCTCAATGCTCCATGGCACCTTCATCACAATGCTCCATGAACCCATTCATCACAATGTTCCCTGTCCTTTTCATCACAATGTTCCATGGGCCCTGTCATCACAATGCTCCATGCGCTTGTCATCAAAATGCTCCAGAACTCTTGTCATCATAATGCTCCATGCCAGTGTCATCAAAATGCCCCATGACACTTGTCATCACAATGCTCCACGTCATTTGTCATCACAATGCTCCATGACCCTTGTCATAACAATGGTCCATGGCCTTGTCATCACAATGTTCCATGGCCTCTGACATCACTATGCTCTATGGTTTTTCTCATCACAATGCTCTTTGACCCCTGTCATCACAATGCTTGATGACCATTGTCATCACAATGCTCCAAGAACCCTGTCATCACAATGCTCCATGCCGTTGACATCACAATGCTCCATGGCCCTTGTAATTAGAATGCTCCATGCCCTTGTCATCACAATGCTCCAGAACACTTGTGATCATAATACGCCTTTCCTGTGTCATCCCATTGCTCAATGACCCTTGTCATCAAAATATTCCTTGTCCTTTGTCATCACAGTGCTCCATGATACCTTTAATCAAAATTCTACATGACAACTGTCATCACAATGCAAGATGACCAATGTCATCACAAGGCCCCATGACACGTGTCATCACAATTCGCCTTGGCCCTGGACATCTCAATGCTGTGTGAACCGTGTCATCACTAGGTTCCAGGACACTTGTCATCACAATGCTCCATGAACTCTGTTATCTCAATGTTCCATGGCCTTTGTATACACAATGCTCCATTGTCCTGATAATCGCATTGCTCCATGAACACTTTCATCACAATGCTCCTTGACCACTGTCACCCTAATTCCCCATGACGTCTCGCCTCACTGTCTTCCAAGGCCACTCTCATCAAAATGCTCCATGATCTGTGTCAGCACAATATTGCATGACACTTGTCATCACAATGCTCCATGATGCCTGTCATCACAATGCTCCATGAATTTGTTATCACAATGCTCCAGGACCAGTTTCATCACAATACTCCATCCCCCTTTTCATCACAGTGCACAATGAAACCTTTCATTACAATGCTCCATGACACTTGTCATCACAATGCTCAACGGCCTTTATCGTCACAATGCTCCCAGGCACTTTTCATCACGATGTTCCATGAAAACTTACATCACTTTGCTCCACGACCATTGTCATCACAATAGTCCATACCCTTGTCAACACAATGCTGCATAATCCCTGTCATCACAATTCTCCTTGACTGCTGTCATCACGATAATCCAGGACAATTTTCATAACAATGGTTCATTCCCCCAGTCATCTCAGTGCTCCATGATACCTTTCATCACAATTCCTAGATGATCAATGTCATCACAAGGCCCCATGACACCTGTCATCACAATTTGCTATGACCCTTGTCATCACAATACTCGATGAACCGTGTCATCACAGTGTTCCAGGGCACATGTCATCACAATGATCCATGACGACTTTCATCACAATGCTCCAATACACCTGTCATCACAATGCTCCATGGCCCCTGTTATCATATTGCTCCATGATCACTTTCATCACAATGATCCATGACCAATGTCATCACCATTCCTAATGACGCCTGTCATCTCAATGCTCCATGGCACCTTCATCACAATGCTCCATGAACCCATTCATCACAATGTTCCCTGTCCTTTTCATCACAATGTTCCATGGGCCCTGTCATCACAATGCTCCATGCGCTTGTCATCAAAATGCTCCAGAACTCTTGTCATCATAATGCTCCATGCCAATGTCATCAAAATGCCCCATGACACTTGTCATCACAATGCTCCACGTCATTTGTCATCACAATGCTCCATGACCCTTGTCATAACAATGGTCCATGGCCTTGTCATCACAATGTTCCATGGCCTCTGACATCACTATGCTCTATGGTTTTTCTCATCACAATGCTCTTTGACCCCTGTCATCACAATGCTTGATGACCATTGTCATCACAATGCTCCAAGAACCCTGTCATCACAATGCTCCATGCCGTTGACATCACAATGCTCCATGGCCCTTGTAATTAGAATGCTCCATGCCCTTGTCATCACAATGCTCCAGAACACTTGTGATCATAATACGCCTTTCCTGTGTCATCCCATTGCTCAATGACCCTTGTCATCAAAATATTCCTTGTCCTTTGTCATCACAGTGCTCCATGATACCTTTAATCAAAATTCTACATGACAACTGTCATCACAATGCAAGATGACCAATGTCATCACAAGGCCCCATGACACGTGTCATCACAATTCGCCTTGGCCCTTGACATCTCAATGCTGTGTGAACCGTGTCATCACTAGGTTCCAGGACACTTGTCATCACAATGCTCCATGAACTCTGTTATCTCAATGTTCCATGGCCTTTGTATTCACAATGCTCCATTGTCCTGATAATCGCATTGCTCCATGAACACTTTCATCACAATGCTCCTTGACCACTGTCACCCTAATTCCCCATGACGTTTCGCCTCACTGTCTTCCAAGGCCACTCTCATCAAAATGCTCCATGATCTGTGTCAGCACAATATTGCATGACACTTGTCATCACAATGCTCCATGATGCCTGTCATCACAATGCTCCATGAATTTGTTATCACAATGCTCCAGGACCAGTTTCATCACAATACTCCATCCCCCTTTTCATCACAGTGCACAATGAAACCTTTCATTACAATGCTCCATGACACTTGTCATCACAATGCTCAACGGCCTTTATCGTCACAATGCTCCCAGGCACTTTTCATCACGATGTACCATGAAAACTTACATCACTTTGCTCCACGACCATTGTCATCACAATAGTCCATACCCTTGTCAACACAATGCTGCATAATCCCTGTCATCACAATTCTCCTTGACTGCTGTCATCACGATAATCCAGGACAATTTTCATAACAATGGTTCATTCCCCCAGTCATCTCAGTGCTCCATGATACCTTTCATCACAATTCCTAGATGATCAATGTCATCACAAGGCCCCATGACACCTGTCATCACAATTTGCTATGACCCTTGTCATCACAATACTCGATGAACCGTGTCATCACAGTGTTCCAGGGCACATGTCATCACAATGATCCATGACGACTTTCATCACAATGCTCCAATACACCTGTCATCACAATGCTCCATGGCCCCTGTTATCATATTGCTCCATGATCACTTTCATCACAATGATCCATGACCAATGTCATCACCATTCCTAATGACGCCTGTCATCTCAATGCTCCATGGCACCTTCATCACAATGCTCCATGAACCCATTCATCACAATGTTCCCTGTCCTTTTCATCACAATGTTCCATGGGCCCTGTCATCACAATGCTCCATGCGCTTGTCATCAAAATGCTCCAGAACTCTTGTCATCATAATGCTCCATGCCAATGTCATCAAAATGCCCCATGACACTTGTCATCACAATGCTCCACGTCATTTGTCATCACAATGCTCCATGACCCTTGTCATAACAATGGTCCATGGCCTTGTCATCACAATGTTCCATGGCCTCTGACATCACTATGCTCTATGGTTTTTCTCATCACAATGCTCTTTGACCCCTGTCATCACAATGCTTGATGACCATTGTCATCACAATGCTCCAAGAACCCTGTCATCACAATGCTCCATGCCGTTGACATCACAATGCTCCATGGCCCTTGTAATTAGAATGCTCCATGCCCTTGTCATCACAATGCTCCAGAACACTTGTGATCATAATACGCCTTTCCTGTGTCATCCCATTGCTCAATGACCCTTGTCATCAAAATATTCCTTGTCCTTTGTCATCACAGTGCTCCATGATACCTTTAATCAAAATTCTACATGACAACTGTCATCACAATGCAAGATGACCAATGTCATCACAAGGCCCCATGACACGTGTCATCACAATTCGCCTTGGCCCTGGACATCTCAATGCTGTGTGAACCGTGTCATCACTAGGTTCCAGGACACTTGTCATCACAATGCTCCATGAACTCTGTTATCTCAATGTTCCATGGCCTATGTATTCACAAAGCTCCATTGTCCTGATAATCGCATTGCTCCATGAACACTTTCATCACAATGCTCCTTGACCACTGTCACCCTAATTCCCCATGACGTCTCGCCTCACTGTCTTCCAAGGCCACTCTCATCAAAATGCTCCATGATCTGTGTCAGCACAATATTGCATGACACTTGTCATCACAATGCTCCATGATGCCTGTCATCACAATGCTCCATGAATTTGTTATCACAATGCTCCAGGACCAGTTTCATCACAATACTCCATCCCCCTTTTCATCACAGTGCACAATGAAACCTTTCATTACAATGCTCCATGACACTTGTCATCACAATGCTCAACGGCCTTTATCGTCACAATGCTCCCAGGCACTTTTCATCACGATGTTCCATGAAAACTTACATCACTTTGCTCCACGACCATTGTCATCACAATAGTCCATACCCTTGTCAACACAATGCTGCATAATCCCTGTCATCACAATTCTCCTTGACTGCTGTCATCACGATAATCCAGGACAATTTTCATAACAATGGTTCATTCCCCCAGTCATCTCAGTGCTCCATGATACCTTTCATCACAATTCCTAGATGATCAATGTCATCACAAGGCCCCATGACACCTGTCATCACAATTTGCTATGACCCTTGTCATCACAATACTCGATGAACCGTGTCATCACAGTGTTCCAGGGCACATGTCATCACAATGATCCATGACGACTTTCATCACAATGCTCCAATACACCTGTCATCACAATGCTCCATGGCCCCTGTTATCATATTGCTCCATGATCACTTTCATCACAATGATCCATGACCAATGTCATCACCATTCCTAATGACGCCTGTCATCTCAATGCTCCATGGCACCTTCATCACAATGCTCCATGAACCCATTCATCACAATGTTCCCTGTCATTTTCATCACAATGTTCCATGGGCCCTGTCATCACAATGCTCCATGCGCTTGTCATCAAAATGCTCCAGAACTCTTGTCATCATAATGCTCCATGCCAATGTCATCAAAATGCCCCATGACACTTGTCATCACAATGCTCCACGTCATTTGTCATCACAATGCTCCATGACCCTTGTCATAACAATGGTCCATGGCCTTGTCATCACAATGTTCCATGGCCTCTGACATCACTATGCTCTATGGTTTTTCTCATCACAATGCTCTTTGACCCCTGTCATCACAATGCTTGATGACCATTGTCATCACAATGCTCCAAGAACCCTGTCATCACAATGCTCCATGCCGTTGACATCACAATGCTCCATGGCCCTTGTAATTAGAATGCTCCATGCCCTTGTCATCACAATGCTCCAGAACACTTGTGATCATAATACGCCTTTCCTGTGTCATCCCATTGCTCAATGACACTTGTCATCAAAATATTCCTTGTCCTTTGTCATCACAGTGCTCCATGATACCTTTAATCAAAATTCTACATGACAACTGTCATCACAATGCAAGATGACCAATGTCATCACAAGGCCCCATGACACGTGTCATCACAATTCGCCTTGGCCCTGGACATCTCAATGCTGTGTGAACCGTGTCATCACTAGGTTCCAGGACACTTGTCATCACAATGCTCCATGAACTCTGTTATCTCAATGTTCCATGGCCTTTGTATACACAATGCTCCATTGTCCTGATAATCGCATTGCTCCATGAACACTTTCATCACAATGCTCCTTGACCACTGTCACCCTAATTCCCCATGACGTCTCGCCTCACTGTCTTCCAAGGCCACTCTCATCAAAATGCTCCATGATCTGTGTCAGCACAATATTGCATGACACTTGTCATCACAATGCTCCATGATGCCTGTCATCACAATGCTCCATGAATTTGTTATCACAATGCTCCAGGACCAGTTTCATCACAATACTCCATCCCCCTTTTCATCACAGTGCACAATGAAACCTTTCATTACAATGCTCCATGACACTTGTCATCACAATGCTCAACGGCCTTTATCATCACAATGCTCCCAGGCACTTTTCATCACGATGTACCATGAAAACTTACATCACTTTGCTCCACGACCATTGTCATCACAATAGTCCATACCCTTGTCAACACAATGCTGCATAATCCCTGTCATCACAATTCTCCTTGACTGCTGTCATCACGATAATCCAGGACAATTTTCATAACAATGGTTCATTCCCCCAGTCATCTCAGTGCTCCATGATACCTTTCATCACAATTCCTAGATGATCAATGTCATCACAAGGCCCCATGACACCTGTCATCACAATTTGCTATGACCCTTGTCATCACAATACTCGATGAACCGTGTCATCACAGTGTTCCAGGGCACATGTCATCACAATGATCCATGACGACTTTCATCACAATGCTCCAATACACCTGTCATCACAATGCTCCATGGCCCCTGTTATCATATTGCTCCATGATCACTTTCATCACAATGATCCATGACCAATGTCATCACCATTCCTAATGACGCCTGTCATCTCAATGCTCCATGGCACCTTCATCACAATGCTCCATGAACCCATTCATCACAATGTTCCCTGTCCTTTTCATCACAATGTTCCATGGGCCCTGTCATCACAATGCTCCATGCGCTTGTCATCAAAATGCTCCAGAACTCTTGTCATCATAATGCTCCATGCCAATGTCATCAAAATGCCCCATGACACTTGTCATCACAATGCTCCACGTCATTTGTCATCACAATGCTCCATGACCCTTGTCATAACAATGGTCCATGGCCTTGTCATCACAATGTTCCATGGCCTCTGACATCACTATGCTCTATGGTTTTTCTCATCACAATGCTCTTTGACCCCTGTCATCACAATGCTTGATGACCATTGTCATCACAATGCTCCAAGAACCCTGTCATCACAATGCTCCATGCCGTTGACATCACAATGCTCCATGGCCCTTGTAATTAGAATGCTCCATGCCCTTGTCATCACAATGCTCCAGAACACTTGTGATCATAATACGCCTTTCCTGTGTCATCCCATTGCTCAATGACCCTTGTCATCAAAATATTCCTTGTCCTTTGTCATCACAGTGCTCCATGATACCTTTAATCAAAATTCTACATGACAACTGTCATCACAATGCAAGATGACCAATGTCATCACAAGGCCCCATGACACGTGTCATCACAATTCGCCTTGGCCCTTGACATCTCAATGCTGTATGAACCGTGTCATCACTAGGTTCCAGGACACTTGTCATCACAATGCTCCATGAACTCTGTTATCTCAATGTTCCATGGCCTTTGTATTCACAATGCTCCATTGTCCTGATAATCGCATTGCTCCATGAACACTTTCATCACAATGCTCCTTGACCACTGTCACCCTAATTCCCCATGACGTCTCGCCTCACTGTCTTCCAAGGCCACTCTCATCAAAATGCTCCATGATCTGTGTCAGCACAATATTGCATGACACATGTCATCACAATGCTCCATGATGCCTGTCATCACAATGCTCCATGAATTTGTTATCACAATGCTCCAGGACCAGTTTCATCACAATACTCCATCCCCCTTTTCATCACAGTGCACAATGAAACCTTTCATTACAATGCTCCATGACACTTGTCATCACAATGCTCAACGGCCTTTATCGTCACAATGCTCCCAGGCACTTTTCATCACGATGTTCCATGAAAACTTACATCACTTTGCTCCACGACCATTGTCATCACAATAGTCCATACCCTTGTCAACACAATGCTGCATAATCCCTGTCATCACAATTCTCCTTGACTGCTGTCATCACGATAATCCAAGACAATTTTCATAACAATGGTTCATTCCCCCAGTCATCTCAGTGCTCCATGATACCTTTCATCACAATTCCTAGATGATCAATGTCATCACAAGGCCCCATGACACCTGTCATCACAATTTGCTATGACCCTTGTCATCACAATACTCGATGAACCGTGTCATCACAGTGTTCCAGGGCACATGTCATCACAATGATCCATGACGACTTTCATCACAATGCTCCAATACACCTGTCATCACAATGCTCCATGGCCCCTGTTATCATATTGCTCCATGATCACTTTCATCACAATGATCCATGACCAATGTCATCACCATTCCTAATGACGCCTGTCATCTCAATGCTCCATGGCACCTTCATCACAATGCTCCATGAACCCATTCATCACAATGTTCCCTGTCCTTTTCATCACAATGTTCCATGGGCCCTGTCATCACAATGCTCCATGCGCTTGTCATCAAAATGCTCCAGAACTCTTGTCATCATAATGCTCCATGCCAATGTCATCAAAATGCCCCATGACACTTGTCATCACAATGCTCCACGTCATTTGTCATCACAATGCTCCATGACCCTTGTCATAACAATGGTCCATGGCCTTGTCATCACAATGTTCCATGGCCTCTGACATCACTATGCTCTATGGTTTTTCTCATCACAATGCTCTTTGACCCCTGTCATCACAATGCTTGATGACCATTGTCATCACAATGCTCCAAGAACCCTGTCATCACAATGCTCCATGCCGTTGACATCACAATGCTCCATGGCCCTTGTAATTAGAATGCTCCATGCCCTTGTCATCACAATGCTCCAGAACACTTGTGATCATAATACGCCTTTCCTGTGTCATCCCATTGCTCAATGACCCTTCTCATCAAAATATTCCTTGTCCTTTGTCATCACAGTGCTCCATGATACCTTTAATCAAAATTCTACATGACAACTGTCATCACAATGCAAGATGACCAATGTCATCACAAGGCCCCATGACACGTGTCATCACAATTCGCCTTGGCCCTTGACATCTCAATGCTGTATGAACCGTGTCATCACTAGGTTCCAGGACACTTGTCATCACAATGCTCCATGAACTCTGTTATCTCAATGTTCCATGGCCTTTGTATTCACAATGCTCCATTGTCCTGATAATCGCATTGCTCCATGAACACTTTCATCACAATGCTCCTTGACCACTGTCACCCTAATTCCCCATGACGTCTCGCCTCACTGTCTTCCAAGGCCACTCTCATCAAAATGCTCCATGATCTGTGTCAGCACAATATTGCATGACACTTGTCATCACAATGCTCCATGATGCCTGTCATCACAATGCTCCATGAATTTGTTATCACAATGCTCCAGGACCAGTTTCATCACAATACTCCATCCCCCTTTTCATCACAGTGCACAATGAAACCTTTCATTACAATGCTCCATGACACTTGTCATCACAATGCTCAACGGCCTTTATCGTCACAATGCTCCCAGGCACTTTTCATCACGATGTTCCATGAAAACTTACATCACTTTGCTCCACGACCATTGTCATCACAATAGTCCATACCCTTGTCAACACAATGCTGCATAATCCCTGTCATCACAATTCTCCTTGACTGCTGTCATCACGATAATCCAGGACAATTTTCATAACAATGGTTCATTCCCCCAGTCATCTCAGTGCTCCATGATACCTTTCATCACAATTCCTAGATGATCAATGTCATCACAAGGCCCCATGACACCTGTCATCACAATTTGCTATGACCCTTGTCATCACAATACTCGATGAACCGTGTCATCACAGTGTTCCAGGGCACATGTCATCACAATGATCCATGACGACTTTCATCACAATGCTCCAATACACCTGTCATCACAATGCTCCATGGCCCCTGTTATCATATTGCTCCATGATCACTTTCATCACAATGATCCATGACCAATGTCATCACCATTCCTAATGACGCCTGTCATCTCAATGCTCCATGGCACCTTCATCACAATGCTCCATAAACCCATTCATCACAATGTTCCCTGTCCTTTTCATCACAATGTTCCATGGGCCCTGTCATCACAATGCTCCATGCGCTTGTCATCAAAATGCTCCAGAACTCTTGTCATCATAATGCTCCATGACAATGTCATCAAAATGCCCCATGACACTTGTCATCACAATGCTCCACGTCATTTGTCATCACAATGCTCCATGACCCTTGTCATAACAATGGTCCATGGCCTTGTCATCACAATGTTCCATGGCCTCTGACATTACTATTCTCTATGGTTTTTCTCATCACAATGCTCTTTGACCCCTGTCATCACAATGCTTGATGACCATTGTCATCACAATGCTCCAAGAACCCTGTCATCACAATGCTCCATGCCGTTGACATCACAATGCTCCATGGCCCTTGTAATTAGAATGCTCCATGACCTTGTCATCACAATGCTCCAGAACACTTGTGATCATAATACGCCTTTCCTGTGTCATCCCATTGCTCAATGACCCTTGTCATCAAAATATTCCTTGTCCTTTGTCATCACAGTGCTCCATGATACCTTTAATCAAAATTCTACATGACAACTGTCATCACAATGCAAGATGACCAATGTCATCACAAGGCCCCATGACACGTGTCATCACAATTCGCCTTGGCCCTGGACATCTCAATGCTGTATGAACCGTGTCATCACTAGGTTCCAGGACACTTGTCATCACAATGCTCCATGAACTCTGTTATCTCAATGTTCCATGGCCTTTGTATTCACAATGCTCCATTGTCCTGATAATCGCATTGCTCCATGAACACTTTCATCACAATGCTCCTTGACCACTGTCACCCTAATTCCCCATGACGTCTCGCCTCACTGTCTTCCAAGGCCACTCTCATCAAAATGCTCCATGATCTGTGTCAGCACAATATTGCATGACACTTGTCATCACAATGCTCCATGATGCCTGTCATCACAATGCTCCATGAATTTGTTATCACAATGCTCCAGGACCAGTTTCATCACAATACTCCATCCCCCTTTTCATCACAGTGCACAATGAAACCTTTCATTACAATGCTCCATGACACTTGTCATCACAATGCTCAACGGCCTTTATCGTCACAATGCTCCCAGGCACTTTTCATCACGATGTTCCATGAAAACTTACATCACTTTGCTCCACGACCATTGTCATCACAATAGTCCATACCCTTGTCAACACAATGCTGCATAATCCCTGTCATCACAATTCTCCTTGACTGCTGTCATCACGATAATCCAGGACAATTTTCATAACAATGGTTCATTCCCCCAGTCATCTCAGTGCTCCATGATACCTTTCATCACAATTCCTAGATGATCAATGTCATCACAAGGCCCCATGACACCTGTCATCACAATTTGCTATGACCCTTGTCATCACAATACTCGATGAACCGTGTCATCACAGTGTTCCAGGGCACATGTCATCACAATGATCCATGACGACTTTCATCACAATGCTCCAATACACCTGTCATCACAATGCTCCATGGCCCCTGTTATCATATTGCTCCATGATCACTTTCATCACAATGATCCATGACCAATGTCATCACCATTCCTAATGACGCCTGTCATCTCAATGCTCCATGGCACCTTCATCACAATGCTCCATGAACCCATTCATCACAATGTTCCCTGTCCTTTTCATCACAATGTTCCATGGGCCCTGTCATCACAATGCTCCATGCGCTTGTCATCAAAATGCTCCAGAACTCTTGTCATCATAATGCTCCATGCCAATGTCATCAAAATGCCCCATGACACTTGTCATCACAATGCTCCACGTCATTTGTCATCACAATGCTCCATGACCCTTGTCATAACAATGGTCCATGGCCTTGTCATCACAATGTTCCATGGCCTCTGACATCACTATGCTCTATGGTTTTTCTCATCACAATGCTCTTTGACCCCTGTCATCACAATGCTTGATGACCATTGTCATCACAATGCTCCAAGAACCCTGTCATCACAATGCTCCATGCCGTTGACATCACAATGCTCCATGGCCCTTGTAATTAGAATGCTCCATGCCCTTGTCATCACAATGCTCCAGAACACTTGTGATCATAATACGCCTTTCCTGTGTCATCCCATTGCTCAATGACCCTTCTCATCAAAATATTCCTTGTCCTTTGTCATCACAGTGCTCCATGATACCTTTAATCAAAATTCTACATGACAACTGTCATCACAATGCAAGATGACCAATGTCATCACAAGGCCCCATGACACGTGTCATCACAATTCGCCTTGGCCCTTGACATCTCAATGCTGTATGAACCGTGTCATCACTAGGTTCCAGGACACTTGTCATCACAATGCTCCATGAACTCTGTTATCTCAATGTTCCATGGCCTTTGTATTCACAATGCTCCATTGTCCTGATAATCGCATTGCTCCATGAACACTTTCATCACAATGCTCCTTGACCACTGTCACCCTAATTCCCCATGACGTCTCGCCTCACTGTCTTCCAAGGCCACTCTCATCAAAATGCTCCATGATCTGTGTCAGCACAATATTGCATGACACTTGTCATCACAATGCTCCATGATGCCTGTCATCACAATGCTCCATGAATTTGTTATCACAATGCTCCAGGACCAGTTTCATCACAATACTCCATCCCCCTTTTCATCACAGTGCACAATGAAACCTTTCATTACAATGCTCCATGACACTTGTCATCACAATGCTCAACGGCCTTTATCGTCACAATGCTCCCAGGCACTTTTCATCACGATGTTCGATGAAAACTTACATCACTTTGCTCCACGACCATTGTCATCACAATAGTCCATACCCTTGTCAACACAATGCTGCATAATCCCTGTCATCACAATTCTCCTTGACTGCTGTCATCACGATAATCCAGGACAATTTTCATAACAATGGTTCATTCCCCCAGTCATCTCAGTGCTCCATGATACCTTTCATCACAATTCCTAGATGATCAATTTCATCACAAGGCCCCATGACACCTGTCATCACAATTTGCTATGACCCTTGTCATCACAATACTCGATGAACCGTGTCATCACAGTGTTCCAGGGCACATGTCATCACAATGATCCATGACGACTTTCATCACAATGCTCCAATACACCTGTCATCACAATGCTCCATGGCCCCTGTTATCATATTGCTCCATGATCACTTTCATCACAATGATCCATGACCAATGTCATCACCATTCCTAATGACGCCTGTCATCTCAATGCTCCATGGCACCTTCATCACAATGCTCCATAAACCCATTCATCACAATGTTCCCTGTCCTTTTCATCACAATGTTCCATGGGCCCTGTCATCACAATGCTCCATGCGCTTGTCATCAAAATGCTCCAGAACTCTTGTCATCATAATGCTCCATGCCAATGTCATCAAAATGCCCCATGACACTTGTCATCACAATGCTCCACGTCATTTGTCATCACAATGCTCCATGACCCTTGTCATAACAATGGTCCATGGCCTTGTCATCACAATGTTCCATGGCCTCTGACATCACTATGCTCTATGGTTTTTCTCATCACAATGCTCTTTGACCCCTGTCATCACAATGCTTGATGACCATTGTCATCACAATGCTCCAAGAACCCTGTCATCACAATGCTCCATGCCGTTGACATCACAATGCTCCATGGCCCTTGTAATTAGAATGCTCCATGCCCTTGTCATCACAATGCTCCAGAACACTTGTGATCATAATACGCCTTTCCTGTGTCATCCCATTGCTCAATGACCCTTCTCATCAAAATATTCCTTGTCCTTTGTCATCACAGTGCTCCATGATACCTTTAATCAAAATTCTACATGACAACTGTCATCACAATGCAAGATGACCAATGTCATCACAAGGCCCCATGACACGTGTCATCACAATTCGCCTTGGCCCTTGACATCTCAATGCTGTATGAACCGTGTCATCACTAGGTTCCAGGACACTTGTCATCACAATGCTCCATGAACTCTGTTATCTCAATGTTCCATGGCCTTTGTATTCACAATGCTCCATTGTCCTGATAATCGCATTGCTCCATGAACACTTTCATCACAATGCTCCTTGACCACTGTCACCCTAATTCCCCATGACGTCTCGCCTCACTGTCTTCCAAGGCCACTCTCATCAAAATGCTCCATGATCTGTGTCAGCACAATATTGCATGACACTTGTCATCACAATGCTCCATGATGCCTGTCATCACAATGCTCCATGAATTTGTTATCACAATGTTCCAGGACCAGTTTCATCACAATACTCCATCCCCCTTTTCATCACAGTGCACAATGAAACCTTTCATTACAATGCTCCATGACACTTGTCATCACAATGCTCAACGGCCTTTATCGTCACAATGCTCCCAGGCACTTTTCATCACGATGTTCCATGAAAACTTACATCACTTTGCTCCACGACCATTGTCATCACAATAGTCCATACCCTTGTCAACACAATGCTGCATAATCCCTGTCATCACAATTCTCCTTGACTGCTGTCATCACGATAATCCAGGACAATTTTCATAACAATGGTTCATTCCCCCAGTCATCTCAGTGCTCCATGATACCTTTCATCACAATTCCTAGATGATCAATGTCATCACAAGGCCCCATGACACCTGTCATCACAATTTGCTATGACCCTTGTCATCACAATACTCGATGAACCGTGTCATCACAGTGTTCCAGGGCACATGTCATCACAATGATCCATGACGACTTTCATCACAATGCTCCAATACACCTGTCATCACAATGCTCCATGGCCCCTGTTATCATATTGCTCCATGATCACTTTCATCACAATGATCCATGACCAATGTCATCACCATTCCTAATGACGCCTGTCATCTCAATGCTCCATGGCACCTTCATCACAATGCTCCATGAACCCATTCATCACAATGTTCCCTGTCCTTTTCATCACAATGTTCCATGGGCCCTGTCATCACAATGCTCCATGCGCTTGTCATCAAAATGCTCCAGAACTCTTGTCATCATAATGCTCCATGCCAATGTCATCAAAATGCCCCATGACACTTGTCATCACAATGCTCCACGTCATTTGTCATCACAATGCTCCATGACCCTTGTCATAACAATGGTCCATGGCCTTGTCATCACAATGTTCCATGGCCTCTGACATCACTATGCTCTATGGTTTTTCTCATCACAATGCTCTTTGACCCCTGTCATCACAATGCTTGATGACCATTGTCATCACAATGCTCCAAGAACCCTGTCATCACAATGCTCCATGCCGTTGACATCACAATGCTCCATGGCCCTTGTAATTAGAATGCTCCATGCCCTTGTCATCACAATGCTCCAGAACACTTGTGATCATAATACGCCTTTCCTGTGTCATCCCATTGCTCAATGACCCTTGTCATCAAAATATTCCTTGTCCTTTGTCATCACAGTGCTCCATGATACCTTTAATCAAAATTCTACATGACAACTGTCATCACAATGCAAGATGACCAATGTCATCACAAGGCCCCATGACACGTGTCATCACAATTCGCCTTGGCCCTTGACATCTCAATGCTGTATGAACCGTGTCATCACTAGGTTCCAGGACACTTGTCATCACAATGCTCCATGAACTCTGTTATCTCAATGTTCCATGGCCTTTGTATTCACAATGCTCCATTGTCCTGATAATCGCATTGCTCCATGAACACTTTCATCACAATGCTCCTTGACCACTGTCACCCTAATTCCCCATGACGTCTCGCCTCACTGTCTTCCAAGGCCACTCTCATCAAAATGCTCCATGATCTGTGTCAGCACAATATTGCATGACACTTGTCATCACAATGCTCCATGATGCCTGTCATCACAATGCTCCATGAATTTGTTATCACAATGCTCCAGGACCAGTTTCATCACAATACTCCATCCCCCTTTTCATCACAGTGCACAATGAAACCTTTCATTACAATGCTCCATGACACTTGTCATCACAATGCTCAACGGCCTTTATCGTCACAATGCTCCCAGGCACTTTTCATCACGATGTTCGATTAAAACTTACATCACATTGCTCCACGACCATTGTCATCACAATAGTCCATACCCTTGTCAACACAATGCTGCATAATCCCTGTCATCACAATTCTCCTTGACTGCTGTCATCACGATAATCCAGGACAATTTTCATAACAATGGTTCATTCCCCCAGTCATCTCAGTGCTCCATGATACCTTTCATCACAATTCCTAGATGATCAATGTCATCACAAGGCCCCATGACACCTGTCATCACAATTTGCTATGACCCTTGTCATCACAATACTCGATGAACCGTGTCATCACAGTGTTCCAGGGCACATGTCATCACAATGATCCATGACGACTTTCATCACAATGCTCCAATACACCTGTCATCACAATGCTCCATGGCCCCTGTTATCATATTGCTCCATGATCACTTTCATCACAATGATCCATGACCAATGTCATCACCATTCCTAATGACGCCTGTCATCTCAATGCTCCATGGCACCTTCATCACAATGCTCCATGAACCCATTCATCACAATGTTCCCTGTCCTTTTCATCACAATGTTCCATGGGCCCTGTCATCACAATGCTCCATGCGCTTGTCATCAAAATGCTCCAGAACTCTTGTCATCATAATGCTCCATGCCAATGTCATCAAAATGCCCCATGACACTTGTCATCACAATGCTCCACGTCATTTGTCATCACAATGCTCCATGACCCTTGTCATAACAATGGTCCATGGCCTTGTCATCACAATGTTCCATGGCCTCTGACATCACTATGCTCTATGGTTTTTCTCATCACAATGCTCTTTGACCCCTGTCATCACAATGCTTGATGACCATTGTCATCACAATGCTCCAAGAACCCTGTCATCACAATGCTCCATGCCGTTGACATCACAATGCTCCATGGCCCTTGTAATTAGAATGCTCCATGCCCTTGTCATCACAATGCTCCAGAACACTTGTGATCATAATACGCCTTTCCTGTGTCATCCCATTGCTCAATGACCCTTCTCATCAAAATATTCCTTGTCCTTTGTCATCACAGTGCTCCATGATACCTTTAATCAAAATTCTACATGACAACTGTCATCACAATGCAAGATGACCAATGTCATCACAAGGCCCCATGACACGTGTCATCACAATTCGCCTTGGCCCTGGACATCTCAATGCTGTATGAACCGTGTCATCACTAGGTTCCAGGACACTTGTCATCACAATGCTCCATGAACTCTGTTATCTCAATGTTCCATGGCCTTTGTATTCACAATGCTCCATTGTCCTGATAATCGCATTGCTCCATGAACACTTTCATCACAATGCTCCTTGACCACTGTCACCCTAATTCCCCATGACGTCTCGCCTCACTGTCTTCCAAGGCCACTCTCATCAAAATGCTCCATGATCTGTGTCAGCACAATATTGCATGACACTTGTCATCACAATGCTCCATGATGCCTGTCATCACAATGCTCCATGAATTTGTTATCACAATGCTCCAGGACCAGTTTCATCACAATACTCCATCCCCCTTTTCATCACAGTGCACAATGAAACCTTTCATTACAATGCTCCATGACACTTGTCATCACAATGCTCAACGGCCTTTATCGTCACAATGCTCCCAGGCACTTTTCATCACGATGTTCCATGAAAACTTACATCACTTTGCTCCACGACCATTGTCATCACAATAGTCCATACCCTTGTCAACACAATGCTGCATAATCCCTGTCATCACAATTCTCCTTGACTGCTGTCATCACGATAATCCAGGACAATTTTCATAACAATGGTTCATTCCCCCAGTCATCTCAGTGCTCCATGATACCTTTCATCACAATTCCTAGATGATCAATGTCATCACAAGGCCCCATGACACCTGTCATCACAATTTGCTATGACCCTTGTCATCACAATACTCGATGAACCGTGTCATCACAGTGTTCCAGGGCACATGTCATCACAATGATCCATGACGACTTTCATCACAATGCTCCAATACACCTGTCATCACAATGCTCCATGGCCCCTGTTATCATATTGCTCCATGATCACTTTCATCACAATGATCCATGACCAATGTCATCACCATTCCTAATGACGCCTGTCATCTCAATGCTCCATGGCACCTTCATCACAATGCTCCATGAACCCATTCATCACAACGTTCCCTGTCCTTTTCATCACAATGTTCCATGGGCCCTGTCATCACAATGCTCCATGCGCTTGTCATCAAAATGCTCCAGAACTCTTGTCATCATAATGCTCCATGCCAATGTCATCAAAATGCCCCATGACACTTGTCATCACAATGCTCCACGTCATTTGTCATCACAAGGCTCCATGACCCTTGTCATAACAATGGTCCATGGCCTTGTCATCACAATGTTCCATGGCCTCTGACATCACTATGCTCTATGGTTTTTCTCATCACAATGCTCTTTGACCCCTGTCATCACAATGCTTGATGACCATTGTCATCACAATGCTCCAAGAACCCTGTCATCACAATGCTCCATGCCGTTGACATCACAATGCTCCATGGCCCTTGTAATTAGAATGCTCCATGCCCTTGTCATCACAATGCTCCAGAACACTTGTGATCATAATTCGCCTTTCCTGTGTCATCCCATTGCTCAATGACCCTTCTCATCAAAATATTCCTTGTCCTTTGTCATCACAGTGCTCCATGATACCTTTAATCAAAATTCTACATGACAACTGTCATCACAATGCAAGATGACCAATGTCATCACAAGGCCCCATGACACGTGTCATCACAATTCGCCTTGGCCCTTGACATCTCAATGCTGTATGAACCGTGTCATCACTAGGTTCCAGGACACTTGTCATCACAATGCTCCATGAACTCTGTTATCTCAATGTTCCATGGCCTTTGTATTCACAATGCTCCATTGTCCTGATAATCGCATTGCTCCATGAACACTTTCATCACAATGCACCTTGACCACTGTCACCCTAATTCCCCATGACGTCTCGCCTCACTGTCTTCCAAGGCCACTCTCATCAAAATGCTCCATGATCTGTGTCAGCACAATATTGCATGACACTTGTCATCACAATGCTCCATGATGCCTGTCATCACAATGCTCCATGAATTTGTTATCACAATGCTCCAGGACCAGTTTCATCACAATACTCCATCCCCCTTTTCATCACAGTGCACAATGAAACCTTTCATTACAATGCTCCATGACACTTGTCATCACAATGCTCAACGGCCTTTATCGTCACAATGCTCCCAGGCACTTTTCATCACGATGTTCCATGAAAACTTACATCACTTTGCTCCACGACCATTGTCATCACAATAGTCCATACCCTTGTCAACACAATGCTGCATAATCCCTGTCATCACAATTCTCCTTGACTGCTGTCATCACGATAATCCAGGACAATTTTCATAACAATGGTTCATTCCCCCAGTCATCTCAGTGCTCCATGATACCTTTCATCACAATTCCTAGATGATCAATGTCATCACAAGGCCCCATGACACCTGTCATCACAATTTGCTATGACCCTTGTCATCACAATACTCGATGAACCGTGTCATCACAGTGTTCCAGGGCACATGTCATCACAATGATCCATGACGACTTTCATCACAATGCTCCAATACACCTGTCATCACAATGCTCCATGGCCCCTGTTATCATATTGCTCCATGATCACTTTCATCACAATGATCCATGACCAATGTCATCACCATTCCTAATGACGCCTGTCATCTCAATGCTCCATGGCACCTTCATCACAATGCTCCATGAACCCATTCATCACAACGTTCCCTGTCCTTTTCATCACAATGTTCCATGGGCCCTGTCATCACAATGCTCCATGCGCTTGTCATCAAAATGCTCCAGAACTCTTGTCATCATAATGCTCCATGCCAATGTCATCAAAATGCCCCATGACACTTGTCATCACAATGCTCCACGTCATTTGTCATCACAATGCTCCATGACCCTTGTCATAACAATGGTCCATGGCCTTGTCATCACAATGTTCCATGGCCTCTGACATCACTATGCTCTATGGTTTTTCTCATCACAATGCTCTTTGACCCCTGTCATCACAATGCTTGATGACCATTGTCATCACAATGCTCCAAGAACCCTGTCATCACAATGCTCCATGCCGTTGACATCACAATGCTCGATGGCCCTTGTAATTAGAATGCTCCATGCCCTTGTCATCACAATGCTCCAGAACACTTGTGATCATAATTCGCCTTTCCTGTGTCATCCCATTGCTCAATGACCCTTCTCATCAAAATATTCCTTGTCCTTTGTCATCACAGTGCTCCATGATACCTTTAATCAAAATTCTACATGACAACTGTCATCACAATGCAAGATGACCAATGTCATCACAAGGCCCCATGACACGTGTCATCACAATTCGCCTTGGCCCTGGACATCTCAATGCTGTGTGAACCGTGTCATCACTAGGTTCCAGGACACTTGTCATCACAATGCTCCATGAACTCTGTTATCTCAATGTTCCATGGCCTTTGTATTCACAATGCTCCATTGTCCTGATAATCGCATTGCTCCATGAACACTTTCATCACAATGCACCTTGACCACTGTCACCCTAATTCCCCATGACGTCTCGCCTCACTGTCTTCCAAGGCCACTCTCATCAAAATGCTCCATGATCTGTGTCAGCACAATATTGCATGACACTTGTCATCACAATGCTCCATGATGCCTGTCATCACAATGCTCCATGAATTTGTTATCACAATGCTCCAGGACCAGTTTCATCACAATACTCCATCCCCCTTTTCATCACAGTGCACAATGAAACCTTTCATTACAATGCTCCATGACACTTGTCATCACAATGCTCAACGGCCTTTATCGTCACAATGCTCCCAGGCACTTTTCATCACGATGTTCCATGAAAACTTACATCACTTTGCTCCACGACCATTGTCATCACAATAGTCCATACCCTTGTCAACACAATGCTGCATAATCCCTGTCATCACAATTCTCCTTGACTGCTGTCATCACGATAATCCAGGACAATTTTCATAACAATGGTTCATTCCCCCAGTCATCTCAGTGCTCCATGATACCTTTCATCACAATTCCTAGATGATCAATTTCATCACAAGGCCCCATGACACCTGTCATCACAATTTGCTATGACCCTTGTCATCACAATACTCGATGAACCGTGTCATCACAGTGTTCCAGGGCACATGTCATCACAATGATCCATGACGACTTTCATCACAATGCTCCAATACACCTGTCATCACAATGCTCCATGGCCCCTGTTATCATATTGCTCCATGATCACTTTCATCACAATGATCCATGACCAATGTCATCACCATTCCTAATGACGCCTGTCATCTCAATGCTCCATGGCACCTTCATCACAATGCTCCATAAACCCATTCATCACAACGTTCCCTGTCCTTTTCATCACAATGTTCCATGGGCCCTGTCATCACAATGCTCCATGCGCTTGTCATCAAAATGCTCCAGAACTCTTGTCATCATAATGCTCCATGCCAATGTCATCAAAATGCCCCATGACACTTGTCATCACAATGCTCCACGTCATTTGTCATCACAATGCTCCATGACCCTTGTCATAACAATGGTCCATGGCCTTGTCATCACAATGTTCCATGGCCTCTGACATCACTATGCTCTATGGTTTTTCTCATCACAATGCTCTTTGACCCCTGTCATCACAATGCTTGATGACCATTGTCATCACAATGCTCCAAGAACCCTGTCATCACAATGCTCCATGCCGTTGACATCACAATGCTCCATGGCCCTTGTAATTAGAATGCTCCATGCCCTTGTCATCACAATGCTCCAGAACACTTGTGATCATAATACGCCTTTCCTGTGTCATCCCATTGCTCAATGACCCTTCTCATCAAAATATTCCTTGTCCTTTGTCATCACAGTGCTCCATGATACCTTTAATCAAAATTCTACATGACAACTGTCATCACAATGCAAGATGACCAATGTCATCACAAGGCCCCATGACACGTGTCATCACAATTCGCCTTGGCCCTTGACATCTCAATGCTGTATGAACCGTGTCATCACTAGGTTCCAGGACACTTGTCATCACAATGCTCCATGAACTCTGTTATCTCAATGTTCCATGGCCTTTGTATTCACAATGCTCCATTGTCCTGATAATCGCATTGCTCCATGAACACTTTCATCACAATGCTCCTTGACCACTGTCACCCTAATTCCCCATGACGTCTCGCCTCACTGTCTTCCAAGGCCACTATCATCAAAATGCTCCATGATCTGTGTCAGCACAATATTGCATGACACTTGTCATCACAATGCTCCATGATGCCTGTCATCACAATGCTCCATGAATTTGTTATCACAATGCTCCAGGACCAGTTTCATCACAATACTCCATCCCCCTTTTCATCACAGTGCACAATGAAACCTTTCATTACAATGCTCCATGACACTTGTCATCACAATGCTCAACGGCCTTTATCGTCACAATGCTCCCAGGCACTTTTCATCACGATGTTCCATGAAAACTTACATCACTTTGCTCCACGACCATTGTCATCACAATTGTCCATACCCTTGTCAACACAATGCTGCATAATCCCTGTCATCACAATTCTCCTTGACTGCTGTCATCACGATAATCCAGGACAATTTTCATAACAATGGTTCATTCCCCCAGTCATCTCAGTGCTCCATGATACCTTTCATCACAATTCCTAGATGATCAATGTCATCACAAGGCCCCATGACACCTGTCATCACAATTTGCTATGACCCTTGTCATCACAATACTCGATGAACCGTGTCATCACAGTGTTCCAGGGCACATGTCATCACAATGATCCATGACGACTTTCATCACAATGCTCCAATACACCTGTCATCACAATGCTCCATGGCCCCTGTTATCATATTGCTCCATGATCACTTTCATCACAATGATCCATGACCAATGTCATCACCATTCCTAATGACGCCTGTCATCTCAATGCTCCATGGCACCTTCATCACAATGCTCCATGAACCCATTCATCACAATGTTCCCTGTCCTTTTCATCACAATGTTCCATGGGCCCTGTCATCACAATGCTCCATGCGCTTGTCATCAAAATGCTCCAGAACTCTTGTCATCATAATGCTCCATGCCAATGTCATCAAAATGCCCCATGACACTTGTCATCACAATGCTCCACGTCATTTGTCATCACAATGCTCCATGACCCTTGTCATAACAATGGTCCATGGCCTTGTCATCACAATGTTCCATGGCCTCTGACATCACTATGCTCTATGGTTTTTCTCATCACAATGCTCTTTGACCCCTGTCATCACAATGCTTGATGACCATTGTCATCACAATGCTCCAAGAACCCTGTCATCACAATGCTCCATGCCGTTGACATCACAATGCTCCATGGCCCTTGTAATTAGAATGCTCCATGCCCTTGTCATCACAATGCTCCAGAACACTTGTGATAATAATACGCCTTTCCTGTGTCATCCCATTGCTCAATGACCCTTGTCATCAAAATATTCCTTGTCCTTTGTCATCACAGTGCTCCATGATACCTTTAATCAAAATTCTACATGACAACTGTCATCACAATGCAAGATGACCAATGTCATCACAAGGCCCCATGACACGTGTCATCACAATTCGCCTTGGCCCTTGACATCTCAATGCTGTATGAACCGTGTCATCACTAGGTTCCAGGACACTTGTCATCACAATGCTCCATGAACTCTGTTATCTCAATGTTCCATGGCCTTTGTATTCACAATGCTCCATTGTCCTGATAATCGCATTGCTCCATGAACACTTTCATCACAATGCTCCTTGAACACTGTCACCCTAATTCCCCATGACGTCTCGCCTCACTGTCTTCCAAGGCCACTCTCATCAAAATGCTCCATGATCTGTGTCAGCACAATATTGCATGACACTTGTCATCACAATGCTCCATGATGCCTGTCATCACAATGCTCCATGAATTTGTTATCACAATGCTCCAGGACCAGTTTCATCACAATACTCCATCCCCCTTTTCATCACAGTGCACAATGAAACCTTTCATTACAATGCTCCATGACACTTGTCATCACAATGCTCAACGGCCTTTATCGTCACAATGCTCCCAGGCACTTTTCATCACGATGTTCGATGAAAACTTACATCACATTGCTCCACGACCATTGTCATCACAATAGTCCATACCCTTGTCAACACAATGCTGCATAATCCCTGTCATCACAATTCTCCTTGACTGCTGTCATCACGATAATCCAGGACAATTTTCATAACAATGGTTCATTCCCCCAGTCATCTCAGTGCTCCATGATACCTTTCATCACAATTCCTAGATGATCAATGTCATCACAAGGCCCCATGACACCTGTCATCACAATTTGCTATGACCCTTGTCATCACAATACTCGATGAACCGTGTCATCACAGTGTTCCAGGGCACATGTCATCACAATGATCCATGACGACTTTCATCACAATGCTCCAATACACCTGTCATCACAATGCTCCATGGCCCCTGTTATCATATTGCTCCATGATCACTTTCATCACAATGATCCATGACCAATGTCATCACCATTCCTAATGACGCCTGTCATCTCAATGCTCCATGGCACCTTCATCACAATGCTCCATGAACCCATTCATCACAATGTTCCCTGTCCTTTTCATCACAATGTTCCATGGGCCCTGTCATCACAATGCTCCATGCGCTTGTCATCAAAATGCTCCAGAACTCTTGTCATCATAATGCTCCATGCCAATGTCATCAAAATGCCCCATGACACTTGTCATCACAATGCTCCACGTCATTTGTCATCACAATGCTCCATGACCCTTGTCATAACAATGGTCCATGGCCTTGTCATCACAATGTTCCATGGCCTCTGACATCACTATGCTCTATGGTTTTTCTCATCACAATGCTCTTTGACCCCTGTCATCACAATGCTTGATGACCATTGTCATCACAATGCTCCAAGAACCCTGTCATCACAATGCTCCATGCCGTTGACATCACAATGCTCCATGGCCCTTGTAATTAGAATGCTCCATGCCCTTGTCATCACAATGCTCCAGAACACTTGTGATCATAATACGCCTTTCCTGTGTAATCCCTTTGCTCAATGACCCTTCTCATCAAAATATTCCTTGTCCTTTGTCATCACAGTGCTCCATGATACCTTTAATCAAAATTCTACATGACAACTGTCATCACAATGCAAGATGACCAATGTCATCACAAGGCCCCATGACACGTGTCATCACAATTCGCCTTGGCCCTGGACATCTCAATGCTGTATGAACCGTGTCATCACTAGGTTCCAGGACACTTGTCATCACAATGCTCCATGAACTCTGTTATCTCAATGTTCCATGGCCTTTGTATTCACAATGCTCCATTGTCCTGATAATCGCATTGCTCCATGAACACTTTCATCACAATGCTCCTTGACCACTGTCACCCTAATTCCCCATGACGTCTTGCCTCACTGTCTTCCAAGGCCACTCTCATCAAAATGCTCCATGATCTGTGTCAGCACAATATTGCATGACACTTGTCATCACAATGCTCCATGATGCCTGTCATCACAATGCTCCATGAATTTGTTATCACAATGCTCCAGGACCAGTTTCATCACAATACTCCATCCCCCTTTTCATCACAGTGCACAATGAAACCTTTCATTACAATGCTCCATGACACTTGTCATCACAATGCTCAACGGCCTTTATCGTCACAATGCTCCCAGGCACTTTTCATCACGATGTTCCATGAAAACTTACATCACTTTGCTCCACGACCATTGTCATCACAATAGTCCATACCCTTGTCAACACAATGCTGCATAATCCCTGTCATCACAATTCTCCTTGACTGCTGTCATCACGATAATCCAGGACAATTTTCATAACAATGGTTCATTCCCCCAGTCATCTCAGTGCTCCATGATACCTTTCATCACAATTCCTAGATGATCAATGTCATCACAAGGCCCCATGACACCTGTCATCACAATTTGCTATGACCCTTGTCATCACAATACTCGATGAACCGTGTCATCACAGTGTTCCAGGGCACATGTCATCACAATGATCCATGACGACTTTCATCACAATGCTCCAATACACCTGTCATCACAATGCTCCATGGCCCCTGTTATCATATTGCTCCATGATCACTTTCATCACAATGATCCATGACCAATGTCATCACCATTCCTAATGACGCCTGTCATCTCAATGCTCCATGGCACCTTCATCACAATGCTCCATGAACCCATTCATCACAACGTTCCCTGTCCTTTTCATCACAATGTTCCATGGGCCCTGTCATCACAATGCTCCATGCGCTTGTCATCAAAATGCTCCAGAACTCTTGTCATCATAATGCTCCATGCCAATGTCATCAAAATGCCCCATGACACTTGTCATCACAATGCTCCACGTCATTTGTCATCACAAGGCTCCATGACCCTTGTCATAACAATGGTCCATGGCCTTGTCATCACAATGTTCCATGGCCTCTGACATCACTATGCTCTATGGTTTTTCTCATCACAATGCTCTTTGACCCCTGTCATCACAATGCTTGATGACCATTGTCATCACAATGCTCCAAGAACCCTGTCATCACAATGCTCCATGCCGTTGACATCACAATGCTCCATGGCCCTTGTAATTAGAATGCTCCATGCCCTTGTCATCACAATGCTCCAGAACACTTGTGATCATAATTCGCCTTTCCTGTGTCATCCCATTGCTCAATGACCCTTCTCATCAAAATATTCCTTGTCCTTTGTCATCACAGTGCTCCATGATACCTTTAATCAAAATTCTACATGACAACTGTCATCACAATGCAAGATGACCAATGTCATCACAAGGCCCCATGACACGTGTCATCACAATTCACCTTGGCCCTTGACATCTCAATGCTGTATGAACCGTGTCATCACTAGGTTCCAGGACACTTGTCATCACAATGCTCCATGAACTCTGTTATCTCAATGTTCCATGGCCTTTGTATTCACAATGCTCCATTGTCCTGATAATCGCATTGCTCCATGAACACTTTCATCACAATGCTCCTTGACCACTGTCACCCTAATTCCCCATGACGTCTCGCCTCACTGTCTTCCAAGGCCACTCTCATCAAAATGCTCCATGATCTGTGTCAGCACAATATTGCATGACACTTGTCATCACAATGCTCCATGATGCCTGTCATCACAATGCTCCATGAATTTGTTATCACAATGCTCCAGGACCAGTTTCATCACAATACTCCATCCCCCTTTTCATCACAGTGCACAATGAAACCTTTCATTACAATGCTCCATGACACTTGTCATCACAATGCTCAACGGCCTTTATCGTCACAATGCTCCCAGGCACTTTTCATCATGATGTTCGATGAAAACTTACATCACTTTGCTCCACGACCATTGTCATCACAATAGTCCATACCCTTGTCAACACAATGCTGCATAATCCCTGTCATCACAATTCTCCTTGGCTGCTGTCATCACGATAATCCAGGACAATTTTCATAACAATGGTTCATTCCCCAAGTCATCTCAGTGCTCCATGATACCTTTCATCACAATTCCTAGATGATCAATGTCATCACAAGGCCCCATGACACCTGTCATCACAATTTGCTATGACCCTTGTCATCACAATACTCGATGAACCGTGTCATCACAGTGTTCCAGGGCACATGTCATCACAATGATCCATGACGACTTTCATCACAATGCTCCAATACACCTGTCATCACAATGCTCCATGGCCCCTGTTATCATATTGCTCCATGATCACTTTCATCACAATGATCCATGACCAATGTCATCACCATTCCTAATGACGCCTGTCATCTCAATGCTCCATGGCACCTTCATCACAATGCTCCATGAACCCATTCATCACAATGTTCCCTGTCCTTTTCATCACAATGTTCCATGGGCCCTGTCATCACAATGCTCCATGCGCTTGTCATCAAAATGCTCCAGAACTCTTGTCATCATAATGCTCCATGCCAATGTCATCAAAATGCCCCATGACACTTGTCATCACAATGCTCCACGTCATTTGTCATCACAATGCTCCATGACCCTTGTCATAACAATGGTCCATGGCCTTGTCATCACAATGTTCCATGGCCTCTGACATCACTATGCTCTATGGTTTTTCTCATCACAATGCTCTTTGACCCCTGTCATCACAATGCTTGATGACCATTGTCATCACAATGCTCCAAGAACCCTGTCATCACAATGCTCCATGCCGTTGACATCACAATGCTCCATGGCCCTTGTAATTAGAATGCTCCATGCCCTTGTCATCACAATGCTCCAGAACACTTGTGATCATAATACGCCTTTCCTGTGTCATCCCATTGCTCAATGACCCTTCTCATCAAAATATTCCTTGCCCTTTGTCATCACAGTGCTCCATGATACCTTTAATCAAAATTCTACATGACAACTGTCATCACAATGCAAGATGACCAATGTCATCACAAGGCCCCATGACACGTGTCATCACAATTCGCCTTGGCCCTGGACATCTCAATGCTGTATGAACCGTGTCATCACTAGGTTCCAGGACACTTGTCATCACAATGCTCCATGAACTCTGTTATCTCAATGTTCCATGGCCTTTGTATTCACAATGCTCCATTGTCCTGATAATCGCATTGCTCCATGAACACTTTCATCACAATGCTCCTTGACCACTGTCACCCTAATTCCCCATGACGTCTCGCCTCACTGTCTTCCAAGGCCACTCTCATCAAAATGCTCCATGATCTGTGTCAGCACAATATTGCATGACACTTGTCATCACAATGCTCCATGATGCCTGTCATCACAATGCTCCATGAATTTGTTATCACAATGCTCCAGGACCAGTTTCATCACAATACTCCATCCCCCTTTTCATCACAGTGCACAATGAAACCTTTCATTACAATGCTCCATGACACTTGTCATCACAATGCTCAACGGCCTTTATCGTCACAATGCTCCCAGGCACTTTTCATCACGATGTTCCATGAAAACTTACATCACTTTGCTCCACGACCATTGTCATCACAATAGTCCATACCCTTGTCAACACAATGCTGCATAATCCCTGTCATCACAATTCTCCTTGACTGCTGTCATCACGATAATCCAGGACAATTTTCATAACAATGGTTCATTCCCCCAGTCATCTCAGTGCTCCATGATACCTTTCATCACAATTCCTAGATGATCAATGTCATCACAAGGCCCCATGACACCTGTCATCACAATTTGCTATGACCCTTGTCATCACAATACTCGATGAACCGTGTCATCACAGTGTTCCAGGGCACATGTCATCACAATGATCCATGACGACTTTCATCACAATGCTCCAATACACCTGTCATCACAATGCTCCATGGCCCCTGTTATCATATTGCTCCATGATCACTTTCATCACAATGATCCATGACCAATGTCATCACCATTCCTAATGACGCCTGTCATCTCAATGCTCCATGGCACCTTCATCACAATGCTCCATAAACCCATTCATCACAACGTTCCCTGTCCTTTTCATCACAATGTTCCATGGGCCCTGTCATCACAATGCTCCATGCGCTTGTCATCAAAATGCTCCAGAACTCTTGTCATCATAATGCTCCATGCCAATGTCATCAAAATGCCCCATGACACTTGTCATCACAATGCTCCACGTCATTTGTCATCACAATGCTCCATGACCCTTGTCATAACAATGGTCCATGGCCTTGTCATCACAATGTTCCATGGCCTCTGACATCACTATGCTCTATGGTTTTTCTCATCACAATGCTCTTTGACCCCTGTCATCACAATGCTTGATGACCATTGTCATCACAATGCTCCAAGAACCCTGTCATCACAATGCTCCATGCCGTTGACATCACAATGCTCGATGGCCCTTGTAATTAGAATGCTCCATGCCCTTGTCATCACAATGCTCCAGAACACTTGTGATCATAATTCGCCTTTCCTGTGTCATCCCATTGCTCAATGACCCTTCTCATCAAAATATTCCTTGTCCTTTGTCATCACAGTGCTCCATGATACCTTTAATCAAAATTCTACATGACAACTGTCATCACAATGCAAGATGACCAATGTCATCACAAGGCCCCATGACACGTGTCATCACAATTCGCCTTGGCCCTTGACATCTCAATGCTGTATGAACCGTGTCATCACTAGGTTCCAGGACACTTGTCATCACAATGCTCCATGAACTCTGTTATCTCAATGTTCCATGGCCTTTGTATTCACAATGCTCCATTGTCCTGATAATCGCATTGCTCCATGAACACTTTCATCACAATGCACCTTGACCACTGTCACCCTAATTCCCCATGACGTCTCGCCTCACTGTCTTCCAAGGCCACTCTCATCAAAATGCTCCATGATCTGTGTCAGCACAATATTGCATGACACTTGTCATCACAATGCTCCATGATGCCTGTCATCACAATGCTCCATGAATTTGTTATCACAATGCTCCAGGACCAGTTTCATCACAATACTCCATCCCCCTTTTCATCACAGTGCACAATGAAACCTTTCATTACAATGCTCCATGACACTTGTCATCACAATGCTCAACGGCCTTTATCGTCACAATGCTCCCAGGCACTTTTCATCACGATGTTCCATGAAAACTTACATCACTTTGCTCCACGACCATTGTCATCACAATAGTCCATACCCTTGTCAACACAATGCTGCATAATCCCTGTCATCACAATTCTCCTTGACTGCTGTCATCACGATAATCCAGGACAATTTTCATAACAATGGTTCATTCCCCCAGTCATCTCAGTGCTCCATGATACCTTTCATCACAATTCCTAGATGATCAATGTCATCACAAGGCCCCATGACACCTGTCATCACAATTTGCTATGACCCTTGTCATCACAATACTCGATGAACCGTGTCATCACAGTGTTCCAGGGCACATGTCATCACAATGATCCATGACGACTTTCATCACAATGCTCCAATACACCTGTCATCACAATGCTCCATGGCCCCTGTTATCATATTGCTCCATGATCACTTTCATCACAATGATCCATGACCAATGTCATCACCATTCCTAATGACGCCTGTCATCTCAATGCTCCATGGCACCTTCATCACAATGCTCCATGAACCCATTCATCACAACGTTCCCTGTCCTTTTCATCACAATGTTCCATGGGCCCTGTCATCACAATGCTCCATGCGCTTGTCATCAAAATGCTCCAGAACCCTTGTCATCATAATGCTCCATGCCAATGTCATCAAAATGCCCCATGACACTTGTCATCACAATGCTCCACGTCATTTGTCATCACAATGCTCCATGACCCTTGTCATAACAATGGTCCATGGCCTTGTCATCACAATGTTCCATGGCCTCTGACATCACTATGCTCTATGGTTTTTCTCATCACAATGCTCTTTGACCCCTGTCATCACAATGCTTGATGACCATTGTCATCACAATGCTCCAAGAACCCTGTCATCACAATGCTCCATGCCGTTGACATCACAATGCTCCATGGCCCTTGTAATTAGAATGCTCCATGCCCTTGTCATCACAATGCTCCAGAACACTTGTGATCATAATTCGCCTTTCCTGTGTCATCCCATTGCTCAATGACCCTTCTCATCAAAATATTCCTTGTCCTTTGTCATCACAGTGCTCCATGATACCTTTAATCAAAATTCTACATGACAACTGTCATCACAATGCAAGATGACCAATGTCATCACAAGGCCCCATGACACGTGTCATCACAATTCGCCTTGGCCCTGGACATCTCAATGCTGTGTGAACCGTGTCATCACTAGGTTCCAGGACACTTGTCATCACAATGCTCCATGAACTCTGTTATCTCAATGTTCCATGGCCTTTGTATTCACAATGCTCCATTGTCCTGATAATCGCATTGCTCCATGAACACTTTCATCACAATGCACCTTGACCACTGTCACCCTAATTCCCCATGACGTCTCGCCTCACTGTCTTCCAAGGCCACTCTCATCAAAATGCTCCATGATCTGTGTCAGCACAATATTGCATGACACTTGTCATCACAATGCTCCATGATGCCTGTCATCACAATGCTCCATGAATTTGTTATCACAATGCTCCAGGACCAGTTTCATCACAATACTCCATCCCCCTTTTCATCACAGTGCACAATGAAACCTTTCATTACAATGCTCCATGACACTTGTCATCACAATGCTCAACGGCCTTTATCGTCACAATGCTCCCAGGCACTTTTCATCACGATGTTCCATGAAAACTTACATCACTTTGCTCCACGACCATTGTCATCACAATAGTCCATACCCTTGTCAACACAATGCTGCATAATCCCTGTCATCACAATTCTCCTTGACTGCTGTCATCACGATAATCCAGGACAATTTTCATAACAATGGTTCATTCCCCCAGTCATCTCAGTGCTCCATGATACCTTTCATCACAATTCCTAGATGATCAATGTCATCACATGGCCCCATGACACCTGTCATCACAATTTGCTATGACCCTTGTCATCACAATACTCGATGAACCGTGTCATCACAGTGTTCCAGGGCACATGTCATCACAATGATCCATGACGACTTTCATCACAATGCTCCAATACACCTGTCATCACAATGCTCCATGGCCCCTGTTATCATATTGCTCCATGATCACTTTCATCACAATGATCCATGACCAATGTCATCACCATTCCTAATGACGCCTGTCATCTCAATGCTCCATGGCACCTTCATCACAATGCTCCATGAACCCATTCATCACAATGTTCCCTGTCCTTTTCATCACAATGTTCCATGGGCCCTGTCATCACAATGCTCCATGCGCTTGTCATCAAAATGCTCCAGAACTCTTGTCATCATAATGCTCCATGCCAATGTCATCAAAATGCCCCATGACACTTGTCATCACAATGCTCCACGTCATTTGTCATCACAATGCTCCATGACCCTTGTCATAACAATGGTCCATGGCCTTGTCATCACAATGTTCCATGGCCTCTGACATCACTATGCTCTATGGTTTTTCTCATCACAATGCTCTTTGACCCCTGTCATCACAATGCTTGATGACCATTGTCATCACAATGCTCCAAGAACCCTGTCATCACAATGCTCCATGCCGTTGACATCACAATGCTCCATGGCCCTTGTAATTAGAATGCTCCATGCCCTTGTCATCACAATGCTCCAGAACACTTGTGATCATAATACGCCTTTCCTGTGTCATCCCATTGCTCAATGACCCTTCTCATCAAAATATTCCTTGTCCTTTGTCATCACAGTGCTCCATGATACCTTTAATCAAAATTCTACATGACAACTGTCATCACAATGCAAGATGACCAATGTCATCACAAGGCCCCATGACACGTGTCATCACAATTCGCCTTGGCCCTGGACATCTCAATGCTGTGTGAACCGTGTCATCACTAGGTTCCAGGACACTTGTCATCACAATGCTCCATGAACTCTGTTATCTCAATGTTCCATGGCCTTTGTATTCACAATGCTCCATTGTCCTGATAATCGCATTGCTCCATGAACACTTTCATCACAATGCTCCTTGACCACTGTCACCCTAATTCCCCATGACGTCTCGCCTCACTGTCTTCCAAGGCCACTCTCATCAAAATGCTCCATGATCTGTGTCAGCACAATATTGCATGACACTTGTCATCACAATGCTCCATGATGCCTGTCATCACAATGCTCCATGAATTTGTTATCACAATGCTCCAGGACCAGTTTCATCACAATACTCCATCCCCCTTTTCATCACAGTGCACAATGAAACCTTTCATTACAATGCTCCATGACACTTGTCATCACAATGCTCAACGGCCTTTATCGTCACAATGCTCCCAGGCACTTTTCATCACGATGTTCCATGAAAACTTACATCACTTTGCTCCACGACCATTGTCATCACAATAGTCCATACCCTTGTCAACACAATGCTGCATAATCCCTGTCATCACAATTCTCCTTGACTGCTGTCATCACGATAATCCAGGACAATTTTCATAACAATGGTTCATTCCCCCAGTCATCTCAGTGCTCCATGATACCTTTCATCACAATTCCTAGATGATCAATGTCATCACAAGGCCCCATGACACCTGTCATCACAATTTGCTATGACCCTTGTCATCACAATACTCGATGAACCGTGTCATCACAGTGTTCCAGGGCACATGTCATCACAATGATCCATGACGACTTTCATCACAATGCTCCAATACACCTGTCATCACAATGCTCCATGGCCCCTGTTATCATATTGCTCCATGATCACTTTCATCACAATGATCCATGACCAATGTCATCACCATTCCTAATGACGCCTGTCATCTCAATGCTCCATGGCACCTTCATCACAATGCTCCATGAACCCATTCATCACAATGTTCCCTGTCCTTTTCATCACAATGTTCCATGGGCCCTGTCATCACAATGCTCCATGCGCTTGTCATCAAAATGCTCCAGAACTCTTGTCATCATAATGCTCCATGCCAATGTCATCAAAATGCCCCATGACACTTGTCATCACAATGCTCCACGTCATTTGTCATCACAATGCTCCATGACCCTTGTCATAACAATGGTCCATGGCCTTGTCATCACAATGTTCCATGGCCTCTGACATCACTATGCTCTATGGTTTTTCTCATCACAATGCTCTTTGACCCCTGTCATCACAATGCTTGATGACCATTGTCATCACAATGCTCCAAGAACCCTGTCATCACAATGCTCCATGCCGTTGACATCACAATGCTCCATGGCCCTTGTAATTAGAATGCTCCATGCCCTTGTCATCACAATGCTCCAGAACACTTGTGATCATAATACGCCTTTCCTGTGTCATCCCATTGCTCAATGACCCTTCTCATCAAAATATTCCTTGTCCTTTGTCATCACAGTGCTCCATGATACCTTTAATCAAAATTCTACATGACAACTGTCATCACAATGCAAGATGACCAATGTCATCACAAGGCCCCATGACACGTGTCATCACAATTCGCCTTGGCCCTGGACATCTCAATGCTGTGTGAACCGTGTCATCACTAGGTTCCAGGACACTTGTCATCACAATGCTCCATGAACTCTGTTATCTCAATGTTCCATGGCCTTTGTATTCACAATGCTCCATTGTCCTGATAATCGCATTGCTCCATGAACACTTTCATCACAATGCTCCTTGACCACTGTCACCCTAATTCCCCATGACGTCTCGCCTCACTGTCTTCCAAGGCCACTCTCATCAAAATGCTCCATGATCTGTGTCAGCACAATATTGCATGACACTTGTCATCACAATGCTCCATGATGCCTGTCATCACAATGCTCCATGAATTTGTTATCACAATGCTCCAGGACCAGTTTCATCACAATACTCCATCCCCCTTTTCATCACAGTGCACAATGAAACCTTTCATTACAATGCTCCATGACACTTGTCATCACAATGCTCAACGGCCTTTATCGTCACAATGCTCCCAGGCACTTTTCATCACGATGTTCCATGAAAACTTACATCACTTTGCTCCACGACCATTGTCATCACAATAGTCCATACCCTTGTCAACACAATGCTGCATAATCCCTGTCATCACAATTCTCCTTGACTGCTGTCATCACGATAATCCAGGACAATTTTCATAACAATGGTTCATTCCCCCAGTCATCTCAGTGCTCCATGATACCTTTCATCACAATTCCTAGATGATCAATGTCATCACAAGGCCCCATGACACCTGTCATCACAATTTGCTATGACCCTTGTCATCACAATACTCGATGAACCGTGTCATCACAGTGTTCCAGGGCACATGTCATCACAATGATCCATGACGACTTTCATCACAATGCTCCAATACACCTGTCATCACAATGCTCCATGGCCCCTGTTATCATATTGCTCCATGATCACTTTCATCACAATGATCCATGACCAATGTCATCACCATTCCTAATGACGCCTGTCATCTCAATGCTCCATGGCACCTTCATCACAATGCTCCATGAACCCATTCATCACAATGTTCCCTGTCCTTTTCATCACAATGTTCCATGGGCCCTGTCATCACAATGCTCCATGCGCTTGTCATCAAAATGCTCCAGAACTCTTGTCATCATAATGCTCCATGCCAATGTCATCAAAATGCCCCATGACACTTGTCATCACAATGCTCCACGTCATTTGTCATCACAATGCTCCATGACCCTTGTCATAACAATGGTCCATGGCCTTGTCATCACAATGTTCCATGGCCTCTGACATCACTATGCTCTATGGTTTTTCTCATCACAATGCTCTTTGACCCCTGTCATCACAATGCTTGATGACCATTGTCATCACAATGCTCCAAGAACCCTGTCATCACAATGCTCCATGCCGTTGACATCACAATGCTCCATGGCCCTTGTAATTAGAATGCTCCATGCCCTTGTCATCACAATGCTCCAGAACACTTGTGATCATAATACGCCTTTCCTGTGTCATCCCATTGCTCAATGACCCTTCTCATCAAAATATTCCTTGTCCTTTGTCATCACAGTGCTCCATGATACCTTTAATCAAAATTCTACATGACAACTGTCATCACAATGCAAGATGACCAATGTCATCACAAGGCCCCATGACACGTGTCATCACAATTCGCCTTGGCCCTGGACATCTCAATGCTGTGTGAACCGTGTCATCACTAGGTTCCAGGACACTTGTCATCACAATGCTCCATGAACTCTGTTATCTCAATGTTCCATGGCCTTTGTATTCACAATGCTCCATTGTCCTGATAATCGCATTGCTCCATGAACACTTTCATCACAATGCTCCTTGACCACTGTCACCCTAATTCCCCATGACGTCTCGCCTCACTGTCTTCCAAGGCCACTCTCATCAAAATGCTCCATGATCTGTGTCAGCACAATATTGCATGACACTTGTCATCACAATGCTCCATGATGCCTGTCATCACAATGCTCCATGAATTTGTTATCACAATGCTCCAGGACCAGTTTCATCACAATACTCCATCCCCCTTTTCATCACAGTGCACAATGAAACCTTTCATTACAATGCTCCATGACACTTGTCATCACAATGCTCAACGGCCTTTATCGTCACAATGCTCCCAGGCACTTTTCATCACGATGTTCCATGAAAACTTACATCACTTTGCTCCACGACCATTGTCATCACAATAGTCCATACCCTTGTCAACACAATGCTGCATAATCCCTGTCATCACAATTCTCCTTGACTGCTGTCATCACGATAATCCAGGACAATTTTCATAACAATGGTTCATTCCCCCAGTCATCTCAGTGCTCCATGATACCTTTCATCACAATTCCTAGATGATCAATGTCATCACAAGGCCCCATGACACCTGTCATCACAATTTGCTATGACCCTTGTCATCACAATACTCGATGAACCGTGTCATCACAGTGTTCCAGGGCACATGTCATCACAATGATCCATGACGACTTTCATCACAATGCTCCAATACACCTGTCATCACAATGCTCCATGGCCCCTGTTATCATATTGCTCCATGATCACTTTCATCACAATGATCCATGACCAATGTCATCACCATTCCTAATGACGCCTGTCATCTCAATGCTCCATGGCACCTTCATCACAATGCTCCATGAACCCATTCATCACAATGTTCCCTGTCCTTTTCATCACAATGTTCCATGGGCCCTGTCATCACAATGCTCCATGCGCTTGTCATCAAAATGCTCCAGAACTCTTGTCATCATAATGCTCCATGCCAATGTCATCAAAATGCCCCATGACACTTGTCATCACAATGCTCCACGTCATTTGTCATCACAATGCTCCATGACCCTTGTCATAACAATGGTCCATGGCCTTGTCATCACAATGTTCCATGGCCTCTGACATCACTATGCTCTATGGTTTTTCTCATCACAATGCTCTTTGACCCCTGTCATCACAATGCTTGATGACCATTGTCATCACAATGCTCCAAGAACCCTGTCATCACAATGCTCCATGCCGTTGACATCACAATGCTCCATGGCCCTTGTAATTAGAATGCTCCATGCCCTTGTCATCACAATGCTCCAGAACACTTGTGATCATAATACGCCTTCCTCTGTGTCATCCCATTGCTCAATGACCCTTGTCATCAAAATATTCCTTGTCCTTTGTCATCACAGTGCTCCATGATACCTTTAATCAAAATTCTACATGACAACTGTCATCACAATGCAAGATGACCAATGTCATCACAAGGCCCCATGACACGTGTCATCACAATTCGCCTTGGCCCTGGACATCTCAATGCTGTGTGAACCGTGTCATCACTAGGTTCCAGGACACTTGTCATCACAATGCTCCATGAACTCTGTTATCTCAATGTTCCATGGCCTTTGTATACACAATGCTCCATTGTCCTGATAATCGCATTGCTCCATGAACACTTTCATCACAATGCTCCTTGACCACTGTCACCCTAATTCCCCATGACGTCTCGCCTCACTGTCTTCCAAGGCCACTCTCATCAAAATGCTCCATGATCTGTGTCAGCACAATATTGCATGACACTTGTCATCACAATGCTCCATGATGCCTGTCATCACAATGCTCCATGAATTTGTTATCACAATGCTCCAGGACCAGTTTCATCACAATACTCCATCCCCCTTTTCATCACAGTGCACAATGAAACCTTTCATTACAATGCTCCATGACACTTGTCATCACAATGCTCAACGGCCTTTATCGTCACAATGCTCCCAGGCACTTTTCATCACGATGTTCCATGAAAACTTACATCACTTTGCTCCACGACCATTGTCATCACAATAGTCCATACCCTTGTCAACACAATGCTGCATAATCCCTGTCATCACAATTCTCCTTGACTGCTGTCATCACGATAATCCAGGACAATTTTCATAACAATGGTTCATTCCCCCAGTCATCTCAGTGCTCCATGATACCTTTCATCACAATTCCTAGATGATCAATGTCATCACATGGCCCCATGACACCTGTCATCACAATTTGCTATGACCCTTGTCATCACAATACTCGATGAACCGTGTCATCACAGTGTTCCAGGGCACATGTCATCACAATGATCCATGACGACTTTCATCACAATGCTCCAATACACCTGTCATCACAATGCTCCATGGCCCCTGTTATCATATTGCTCCATGATCACTTTCATCACAATGATCCATGACCAATGTCATCACCATTCCTAATGACGCCTGTCATCTCAATGCTCCATGGCACCTTCATCACAATGCTCCATGAACCCATTCATCACAATGTTCCCTGTCCTTTTCATCACAATGTTCCATGGGCCCTGTCATCACAATGCTCCATGCGCTTGTCATCAAAATGCTCCAGAACTCTTGTCATCATAATGCTCCATGCCAATGTCATCAAAATGCCCCATGACACTTGTCATCACAATGCTCCACGTCATTTGTCATCACAATGCTCCATGACCCTTGTCATAACAATGGTCCATGGCCTTGTCATCACAATGTTCCATGGCCTCTGACATCACTATGCTCTATGGTTTTTCTCATCACAATGCTCTTTGACCCCTGTCATCACAATGCTTGATGACCATTGTCATCACAATGCTCCAAGAACCCTGTCATCACAATGCTCCATGCCGTTGACATCACAATGCTCCATGGCCCTTGTAATTAGAATGCTCCATGCCCTTGTCATCACAATGCTCCAGAACACTTGTGATCATAATACGCCTTTCCTGTGTCATCCCATTGCTCAATGACCCTTCTCATCAAAATATTCCTTGTCCTTTGTCATCACAGTGCTCCATGATACCTTTAATCAAAATTCTACATGACAACTGTCATCACAATGCAAGATGACCAATGTCATCACAAGGCCCCATGACACGTGTCATCACAATTCGCCTTGGCCCTGGACATCTCAATGCTGTGTGAACCGTGTCATCACTAGGTTCCAGGACACTTGTCATCACAATGCTCCATGAACTCTGTTATCTCAATGTTCCATGGCCTTTGTATACACAATGCTCCATTGTCCTGATAATCGCATTGCTCCATGAACACTTTCATCACAATGCTCCTTGACCACTGTCACCCTAATTCCCCATGACGTCTCGCCTCACTGTCTTCCAAGGCCACTCTCATCAAAATGCTCCATGATCTGTGTCAGCACAATATTGCATGACACTTGTCATCACAATGCTCCATGATGCCTGTCATCACAATGCTCCATGAATTTGTTATCACAATGCTCCAGGACCAGTTTCATCACAATACTCCATCCCCCTTTTCATCACAGTGCACAATGAAACCTTTCATTACAATGCTCCATGACACTTGTCATCACAATGCTCAACGGCCTTTATCGTCACAATGCTCCCAGGCACTTTTCATCACGATGTTCCATGAAAACTTACATCACTTTGCTCCACGACCATTGTCATCACAATAGTCCATACCCTTGTCAACACAATGCTGCATAATCCCTGTCATCACAATTCTCCTTGACTGCTGTCATCACGATAATCCAGGACAATTTTCATAACAATGGTTCATTCCCCCAGTCATCTCAGTGCTCCATGATACCTTTCATCACAATTCCTAGATGATCAATGTCATCACAAGGCCCCATGACACCTGTCATCACAATTTGCTATGACCCTTGTCATCACAATACTCGATGAACCGTGTCATCACAGTGTTCCAGGGCACATGTCATCACAATGATCCATGACGACTTTCATCACAATGCTCCAATACACCTGTCATCACAATGCTCCATGGCCCCTGTTATCATATTGCTCCATGATCACTTTCATCACAATGATCCATGACCAATGTCATCACCATTCCTAATGACGCCTGTCATCTCAATGCTCCATGGCACCTTCATCACAATGCTCCATGAACCCATTCATCACAATGTTCCCTGTCCTTTTCATCACAATGTTCCATGGGCCCTGTCATCACAATGCTCCATGCGCTTGTCATCAAAATGCTCCAGAACTCTTGTCATCATAATGCTCCATGCCAATGTCATCAAAATGCCCCATGACACTTGTCATCACAATGCTCCACGTCATTTGTCATCACAATGCTCCATGACCCTTGTCATAACAATGGTCCATGGCCTTGTCATCACAATGTTCCATGGCCTCTGACATCACTATGCTCTATGGTTTTTCTCATCACAATGCTCTTTGACCCCTGTCATCACAATGCTTGATGACCATTGTCATCACAATGCTCCAAGAACCCTGTCATCACAATGCTCCATGCCGTTGACATCACAATGCTCCATGGCCCTTGTAATTAGAATGCTCCATGCCCTTGTCATCACAATGCTCCAGAACACTTGTGATCATAATACGCCTTTCCTGTGTCATCCCATTGCTCAATGACCCTTCTCATCAAAATATTCCTTGTCCTTTGTCATCACAGTGCTCCATGATACCTTTAATCAAAATTCTACATGACAACTGTCATCACAATGCAAGATGACCAATGTCATCACAAGGCCCCATGACACGTGTCATCACAATTCGCCTTGGCCCTTGACATCTCAATGCTGTATGAACCGTGTCATCACTAGGTTCCAGGACACTTGTCATCACAATGCTCCATGAACTCTGTTATCTCAATGTTCCATGGCCTTTGTATTCACAATGCTCCATTGTCCTGATAATCGCATTGCTCCATGAACACTTTCATCACAATGCTCCTTGACCACTGTCACCCTAATTCCCCATGACGTCTCGCCTCACTGTCTTCCAAGGCCACTCTCATCAAAATGCTCCATGATCTGTGTCAGCACAATATTGCATGACACTTGTCATCACAATGCTCCATGATGCCTGTCATCACAATGCTCCATGAATTTGTTATCACAATGCTCCAGGACCAGTTTCATCACAATACTCCATCCCCCTTTTCATCACAGTGCACAATGAAACCTTTCATTACAATGCTCCATGACACTTGTCATCACAATGCTCAACGGCCTTTATCGTCACAATGCTCCCAGGCACTTTTCATCACGATGTTCCATGAAAACTTACATCACTTTGCTCCACGACCATTGTCATCACAATAGTCCATACCCTTGTCAACACAATGCTGCATAATCCCTGTCATCACAATTCTCCTTGACTGCTGTCATCACGATAATCCAGGACAATTTTCATAACAATGGTTCATTCCCCCAGTCATCTCAGTGCTCCATGATACCTTTCATCACAATTCCTAGATGATCAATGTCATCACAAGGCCCCATGACACCTGTCATCACAATTTGCTATGACCCTTGTCATCACAATACTCGATGAACCGTGTCATCACAGTGTTCCAGGGCACATGTCATCACAATGATCCATGACGACTTTCATCACAATGCTCCAATACACCTGTCATCACAATGCTCCATGGCCCCTGTTATCATATTGCTCCATGATCACTTTCATCACAATGATCCATGAATGTCATCACCATTCCTAATGACGCCTGTCATCTCAATGCTCCATGGCACCTTCATCACAATGCTCCATGAACCCATTCATCACAATGTTCCCTGTCCTTTTCATCACAATGTTCCATGGGCCCTGTCATCACAATGCTCCATGCGCTTGTCATCAAAATGCTCCAGAACTCTTGTCATCATAATGCTCCATGCCAATGTCATCAAAATGCCCCATGACACTTGTCATCACAATGCTCCACGTCATTTGTCATCACAATGCTCCATGACCCTTGTCATAACAATGGTCCATGGCCTTGTCATCACAATGTTCCATGGCCTCTGACATCACTATGCTCTATGGTTTTTCTCATCACAATGCTCTTTGACCCCTGTCATCACAATGCTTGATGACCATTGTCATCACAATGCTCCAAGAACCCTGTCATCACAATGCTCCATGCCGTTGACATCACAATGCTCCATGGCCCTTGTAATTAGAATGCTCCATGCCCTTGTCATCACAATGCTCCAGAACACTTGTGATCATAATACGCCTTTCCTGTGTCATCCCATTGCTCAATGACCCTTGTCATCAAAATATTCCTTGTCCTTTGTCATCACAGTGCTCCATGATACCTTTAATCAAAATTCTACATGACAACTGTCATCACAATGCAAGATGACCAATGTCATCACAAGGCCCCATGACACGTGTCATCACAATTCGCCTTGGCCCTGGACATCTCAATGCTGTGTGAACCGTGTCATCACTAGGTTCCAGGACACTTGTCATCACAATGCTCCATGAACTCTGTTATCTCAATGTTCCATGGCCTTTGTATACACAATGCTCCATTGTCCTGATAATCGCATTGCTCCATGAACACTTTCATCACAATGCTCCTTGACCACTGTCACCCTAATTCCCCATGACGTCTCGCCTCACTGTCTTCCAAGGCCACTCTCATCAAAATGCTCCATGATCTGTGTCAGCACAATATTGCATGACACTTGTCATCACAATGCTCCATGATGCCTGTCATCACAATGCTCCATGAATTTGTTATCACAATGCTCCAGGACCAGTTTCATCACAATACTCCATCCCCCTTTTCATCACAGTGCACAATGAAACCTTTCATTACAATGCTCCATGACACTTGTCATCACAATGCTCAACGGCCTTTATCGTCACAATGCTCCCAGGCACTTTTCATCACGATGTTCGATGAAAACTTACATCACTTTGCTCCACGACCATTGTCATCACAATAGTCCATACCCTTGTCAACACAATGCTGCATAATCCCTGTCATCACAATTCTCCTTGACTGCTGTCATCACGATAATCCAGGACAATTTTCATAACAATGGTTCATTCCCCCAGTCATCTCAGTGCTCCATGATACCTTTCATCACAATTCCTAGATGATCAATGTCATCACAAGGCCCCATGACACCTGTCATCACAATTTGCTATGACCCTTGTCATCACAATACTCGATGAACCGTGTCATCACAGTGTTCCAGGGCACATGTCATCACAATGATCCATGACGACTTTCATCACAATGCTCCAATACACCTGTCATCACAATGCTCCATGGCCCCTGTTATCATATTGCTCCATGATCACTTTCATCACAATGATCCATGACCAATGTCATCACCATTCCTAATGACGCCTGTCATCTCAATGCTCCATGGCACCTTCATCACAATGCTCCATGAACCCATTCATCACAATGTTCCCTGTCCTTTTCATCACAATGTTCCATGGGCCCTGTCATCACAATGCTCCATGCGCTTGTCATCAAAATGCTCCAGAACTCTTGTCATCATAATGCTCCATGCCAATGTCATCAAAATGCCCCATGACACTTGTCATCACAATGCTCCACGTCATTTGTCATCACAATGCTCCATGACCCTTGTCATAACAATGGTCCATGGCCTTGTCATCACAATGTTCCATGGCCTCTGACATCACTATGCTCTATGGTTTTTCTCATCACAATGCTCTTTGACCCCTGTCATCACAATGCTTGATGACCATTGTCATCACAATGCTCCAAGAACCCTGTCATCACAATGCTCCATGCCGTTGACATCACAATGCTCCATGGCCCTTGTAATTAGAATGCTCCATGCCCTTGTCATCACAATGCTCCAGAACACTTGTGATCATAATACGCCTTTCCTGTGTCATCCATTGCTCAATGACCCTTCTCATCAAAATATTCCTTGTCCTTTGTCATCACAGTGCTCCATGATACCTTTAATCAAAATTCTACATGACAACTGTCATCACAATGCAAGATGACCAATGTCATCACAAGGCCCCATGACACGTGTCATCACAATTCGCCTTGGCCCTGGACATCTCAATGCTGTGTGAACCGTGTCATCACTAGGTTCCAGGACACTTGTCATCACAATGCTCCATGAACTCTGTTATCTCAATGTTCCATGGCCTTTGTATACACAATGCTCCATTGTCCTGATAATCGCATTGCTCCATGAACACTTTCATCACAATGCTCCTTGACCACTGTCACCCTAATTCCCCATGACGTCTCGCCTCACTGTCTTCCAAGGCCACTCTCATCAAAATGCTCCATGATCTGTGTCAGCACAATATTGCATGACACTTGTCATCACAATGCTCCATGATGCCTGTCATCACAATGCTCCATGAATTTGTTATCACAATGCTCCAGGACCAGTTTCATCACAATACTCCATCCCCCTTTTCATCACAGTGCACAATGAAACCTTTCATTACAATGCTCCATGACACTTGTCATCACAATGCTCAACGGCCTTTATCGTCACAATGCTCCCAGGCACTTTTCATCACGATGTTCCATGAAAACTTACATCACTTTGCTCCACGACCATTGTCATCACAATAGTCCATACCCTTGTCAACACAATGCTGCATAATCCCTGTCATCACAATTCTCCTTGACTGCTGTCATCACGATAATCCAGGACAATTTTCATAACAATGGTTCATTCCCCCAGTCATCTCAGTGCTCCATGATACCTTTCATCACAATTCCTAGATGATCAATGTCATCACAAGGCCCCATGACACCTGTCATCACAATTTGCTATGACCCTTGTCATCACAATACTCGATGAACCGTGTCATCACAGTGTTCCAGGGCACATGTCATCACAATGATCCATGACGACTTTCATCACAATGCTCCAATACACCTGTCATCACAATGCTCCATGGCCCCTGTTATCATATTGCTCCATGATCACTTTCATCACAATGATCCATGACCAATGTCATCACCATTCCTAATGACGCCTGTCATCTCAATGCTCCATGGCACCTTCATCACAATGCTCCATGAACCCATTCATCACAATGTTCCCTGTCCTTTTCATCACAATGTTCCATGGGCCCTGTCATCACAATGCTCCATGCGCTTGTCATCAAAATGCTCCAGAACTCTTGTCATCATAATGCTCCATGCCAATGTCATCAAAATGCCCCATGACACTTGTCATCACAATGCTCCACGTCATTTGTCATCACAATGCTCCATGACCCTTGTCATAACAATGGTCCATGGCCTTGTCATCACAATGTTCCATGGCCTCTGACATCACTATGCTCTATGGTTTTTCTCATCACAATGCTCTTTGACCCCTGTCATCACAATGCTTGATGACCATTGTCATCACAATGCTCCAAGAACCCTGTCATCACAATGCTCCATGCCGTTGACATCACAATGCTCCATGGCCCTTGTAATTAGAATGCTCCATGCCCTTGTCATCACAATGCTCCAGAACACTTGTGATCATAATACGCCTTTCCTGTGTCATCCCATTGCTCAATGACCCTTCTCATCAAAATATTCCTTGTCCTTTGTCATCACAGTGCTCCATGATACCTTTAATCAAAATTCTACATGACAACTGTCATCACAATGCAAGATGACCAATGTCATCACAAGGCCCCATGACACGTGTCATCACAATTCGCCTTGGCCCTTGACATCTCAATGCTGTATGAACCGTGTCATCACTAGGTTCCAGGACACTTGTCATCACAATGCTCCATGAACTCTGTTATCTCAATGTTCCATGGCCTTTGTATTCACAATGCTCCATTGTCCTGATAATCGCATTGCTCCATGAACACTTTCATCACAATGCTCCTTGACCACTGTCACCCTAATTCCCCATGACGTCTCGCCTCACTGTCTTCCAAGGCCACTCTCATCAAAATGCTCCATGATCTGTGTCAGCACAATATTGCATGACACTTGTCATCACAATGCTCCATGATGCCTGTCATCACAATGCTCCATGAATTTGTTATCACAATGCTCCAGGACCAGTTTCATCACAATACTCCATCCCCCTTTTCATCACAGTGCACAATGAAACCTTTCATTACAATGCTCCA